>NC_134484.1:427337120-427959620 GCF_040206685.1 Ascaphus truei | reverse complement strand
CACGTTTATCAAGTGAAAATTGTACAATTGCTTTCAATAGGATTTCTGTTCTTTAATAAATCTGTTTGTTTTTATTCCCCCAATTTATCCCTAGTTTTGCAACCAGAAGAATTCGATTAAATACACCTTTAAGTGACAAGTTGCAAATAGTTGTTTAACTCCAAACCTGGAAAATGGTTACCAAAGAGCATTGTAATACATTGTAATATATTTTACACAGTGAACAAGTACTATATATTTTATTAATATGACCAAAAAAACAAAGAGGTAGTTAGGGTCATGTGCAGTTAATAAAATAGTGCAGGCGTGATGGCGGTGCTATCGGTGCCACTGCACCAAGCCCCGCGGTTACATAGGCCATGCGCTCTTCCCCACAACAAATAATCTGATTGCCGGGGGACAGCGCGGGGCCTCTGTAACTCTCTTACCTTGCCCTTCACCATCTCTTCCTGTAGGGCCCATCATCAGGCCACACAACGTAAATGGCTTCGCGTTGCCATGACAACGGGACGTCGCGTGCCGTCCCGCTGTCATGCCAACGCAATGCCATTTGGCATTGAGGCGCCATGATGAGGGGCCCTACAGGAAGAGATGGCGACAGAGAAGGTAAGAGGCTCCACACCACATGTCTGCACCAAGCCCCGCAATATTCCTAGCATCCCTGATTTATTCCGAGACACTCTTCTATGGCAGAATATGTGACATGTACGGGTTCTGGACCAGACAATTGTATTTGAATTTAATTTAGTGCTGATTTTGTATCAGGGCGATTCCATGTCTCATAGACCTGTAAATGCTTCAATCAGTGAAACTGCCTCCAAATCAGCAAGACTTACAGAAAATCAATGAGTGTTGGAAGGCCATGTAAATTGTTTAATCATGTAGAAAATGTTTTAATAAATCTACATTTGGCAGAACAAACAACAAAACTTGCATTGCCAATTTAGCTTTCATAAATTGTTTATAATGCCCCAAAAGATCAAATTCACGCTATGCAGCATACAAGAAACACCTGCATCCAATAAAATGTTTCGGAAAAATTCCCATAAGAGGACTGCCATGGTTTCTACCTGCAGATTTTAAGTGTACAAAAGTTTATTTTTCTGTTTCCTTGGGGAGTATTTTTCTCTAATGGGTCTAGGTTGATGCCGTAAAAAGTAAATCCCATTGTGAGCAAGTTATTATGTGATGTCAATAGAAAACACAACCCATGTGGAGTTTTATGTAGACAAGCAATTCAATGAAGCAGCTGTAATTCTTTATATTTAGATGTCTGTAAAGAGAAAATAAAACTTCCTACTGGTATCAAAAGACAAGAATTTACATTAATAGACATACATTTTACACTTCATGAGTAAATAAAGATAAAATACTACTGTATTTTAAATCACTTTTATAAAGAATATATGAATATCTCAAATGCATGGAAATTATATCTATTAATATAAATGCGCAATTGAATAGTATGTAAGCTATTAAGGGGCTGTGTACATAAATTATATGTTTAAAATGTTTATTTATGCATGTACTTATTTCACAACATTAAAGGCTTAGGAAGGCAAACATGCATTCTTGCTCCCTTTCTGTTTCAAATATATCAATGTGAATAGTCAATAAGTCCTCATGGTACATACAAATAAGGCACAAATTATGTGATGTTTTAAAAGGTACAATTCCAAAGTGCGGGGAAACAGGTTCAGGCGAAGAGAATCCTGCTTGTGCAGCCAACACAACATAGACAAACAATTTCTTCATAGTAAAGGTCTCCTGTAAGACAGAGATACAACGTAGAGCTCTACTCACAAGGTCATAATGAAGTTCTCCATTTAATGTGACAGCCAAGAACAATGGAAAGACAACGTTTCAGGTCCCATATGCACCTTTCATCATGTCACCATGGGACCTGAAACGTTGGCTTTCCACTGTTCCTAGTTGTCACATTAATTGGAGAACTTCATTATGAACTTGTGAGTAGAGCTCTACATTGTATCTATGTCATAGAGGAGACCTTTACTATGAAGAATATGTTTTAAAACTTTATATATTGTGCAGGGATATTCTGAAATATACAATGTGACACAATAGCAATATAAGTGCCCAGTGACTTAGTGCACAACAAACTAAATTAACACAAAATGAGTGGATACTAATTGCTGCTCAACCCCTTATAAGAATTGTTCCACCAATTCTTCCCTTATTCTCTCATCGTCCATGTCAGGGGAGTGCAAATGTGGAAACCGGAAAATACAAGAAATTGGCCAGAATATAGTGCAAAAAGTTATTGAGTGGAAAAATATCTTGTGGTCTGTTAGTAAGAATGGTACTCACATATTTCCCACTCTTTAAGGCAACGCCAAAACTGTGGCATGTGTCTGAAGTAGTAGTCTGGCAAAAAGGGGGGACCAATAAGTAAACTCTTTAAAGAATGTAGTGTATAAAAACAGTGAATGTCTCTGTCATACGGAAAGCCTCCCTCTCACCGCCTCTATGTCTCTTCCAAGCACCGGCGCATTGCAGTGACGCTTCCGCACTTTGCTGGCAAAGGGGGCGAGTCTCTCTCTCCGCTAAATGTATGCAGTCAGGCACACTACGCCTTTCACCACTTTACGGCATCCTCAGGGGTATTCTCAGATGCCAGACTACTCTTAAATTACTCAAAATCTCCTCTGATTGGACCAGATGTCACCCGTAAAATAAGCAGGTCTTTAATGGTGCAGACATGATCCAGTCAGTGGTCCTATTCCCAGATCTCATACATGGATTAAAAAGATTTTGCCCGTTGCAATGCTTACCTCCTTGTCTTCGTGAGGTGGCCCAAATACTTCACACAAGTTCTGATTAGCAAAGCTAATAAGAAATGGTATGGGTTTCATGCAAAGTGGAGCAGAGAGGGGAAATTTTAGACCAATATGTTAGACATTTACCTAATTAGTTTAAAAAAAAAAACCTGTATTTGAATAACACCACCTTTTTAAAACCAATAAGCCATGGGTATTCCCAGCTATGAAATATACACGACAGAGGCAGCTGCAACTGCACCCTTCAATGCAACCTTCACCACAACTCAGATTGTATATGTGTAAGTCTCCAGCCCAACAGACTTCAACACCTCTCTGTGAAAGAAACGTGTCTCATAAATGCTTGAATAATCTTGGTGTTTAGAATTATGTTTGTCTACTTTGTGTTTAATTCAATAGAAAGGGTGTGTAAAGCCTAAACTTGAGAATTTTTGACAGACTGTTTGCTCTTCTCACCATTGCAGCCCACACAATTTTACTGTTTAAGACAGTTTTGTTCTGCCCCTCAGGACAGCACAAGTCGTGGGTCTTAGAACTTTATTTTGAATGTATTTATTTGTGGGGAAAGTGTGCGGAGGATGTTTACAAGAAGTTGTGATGTATGGGGAAGAATAGGGAAGGTGTTATAAGTAGCGTCATATATTTGTTTTCTTTGTAGAAAAAGAATCCCAGCTCTTCCTTGGATATCAATAAAAGTTAAAGATTATTCCACTCGTTACAATAATGATTAAAAATGGGCGACGTTGAGAGACTTCCGGTGACGTCACCCGAAATGCCTGGATAGTGAGGGAGCTCCCGGGTCCCCTGCAGCATAACGTAGCCAGACGCTAATTCACCCCCGAGTACTTTTCACCCTGCACGGGCGGATAGTAAGGCTAAAATCCCGGATATGTCCTCCAAGACAAAGAAAAAAACCCTAACCAGGGCGTATCGCGGTAATTTTTCCCATCGCAACGCAGGTCGGGCACTTCCAGTGGAGAGCAAAATGGTGCGGGTACACGTGCCCCTGCACACAAAGAGCAGTACTGGGATGGCCCTGGAGATGATAGGTGAGAGTGCAGTTACACGCTCCTACTTAGAAGATCTGCTCACAAAAATGCATGACAAGCTGCACCAATCCCTGCAACAAGATTTAAATCTGCAGTAGCAGAGTTAAAGGAAGAAATAAATGGCCTCTCTCAGAGGACTACAGCTTTGGAAGCTTAGCTGGAGGAGGCCCTTCAGGCACAGACAGCGGCCGATGATGAGATCCTGTGCCTGGGCCAGGAGATTAACCTCCTTAAAGAGAGCGTTGAGGATCAAGAGAATCAATTGGAGGCAGAATTTAAGGATTCGCAATATCCCAGGGGCAGTACTCCCTGATCTCCTTCGGCTCTGTTTAATAAATCTTTTCAATGCCATCTACGATGATTTTGAGGGAAAAGATCTTGGAATTGACATTGCCCATCGGCCGTTGGGACCCAGGTCAGACGACCCAAAACGTTGAAGAGACGTAATTGTACAGCTCCATAGTTACTCCGCTAAGGAAAGAATAATCGGGGCATGCAGGGAAAAGAATGTTATTCATTTCGAGAATGAACCTCTGCAAATCTTTAATGACTTGTCCAAAGTGACCATTGGAAGATGCCGGGAACTTAGTCCGCTGACCCTTATCCTTAGGGAAAACGGGGTGAGATATAGATGGGGGTTCCCGTTCAGGCTTATTGTTAACAAAAACTGCAAATATTTTTCCATCAGACACCCAGAGGAGATGGATAAATGTATCCGTATATTGGACCTGGCTCCTCCATCACCTCAGAACCTTGAACCACCGAGATATCAAAGACCAGATCGAGGTACAGCACCATCCAGAGCCTCGGAGAGGCTAGCAGTACAGAATTCCCACAGACCAGAGGTCTAAGATGACGACACTGTCCGGATTTCGCGCTGATGTTTGGCCTCATCCCGATTGCCGCCAGAGGAAAAGAAGAGCCGGTTGATTCCACTCCACTTACCTGTTAAGGGAGGGCTGTCTTCGTTGAGGTTTGGATCACAATGTCTGCAATCAAGTCTGGGTATGAGGAGCCCCAGTATTGTCGGTGCCCGACCAAGATGAAGCCAGTTTTTCCTGTTGGGTTTAGGGGGGTTTTGGGTGTGGGGGAGGGGTTTGGATCCCTGTCCACCGTTTTACAGAGGTGACTCAATTTTATTATCCTACAGAGCCCTGTGTGTTTTGTTGGTAACGTAAAGGGACCAGCTGATGAACCTGATTACCAGATGATATGCACCCAGGAGCTCTAAAGGTGACTGGGGGGAAATGGACGACCCGTGCCCGACCCTTGGATACGCAACTTTACCTTCAGCAGTATATCTAGGTTTGATTGGTACCTCTTCTTCTTGGCTTTGAGCAGTCTGGGCCTGTTACCGGATGTTCGGGGAAGAACCAAGTTCCGGGCGGTCAAGTACTCTATCAGTGAGAAATTAGTATAATTATTCTCGGATGTTTGCATCTGTCCCCGTTCCCTTTTTCTTCCCCCTCTGTAAAACGGAGCAGGCCGTCCGGACCTTCGACTCTCGGATGAGGACAGACTCTGGGCGGTGCCCACTCTGGGGATAGAGAACTTTTATCTAAAACTTCCAGTTGAATTACTCAACTGTTTTTTATGTGGCAGATTAATAGTAATCACTGGTTTTCCGCTAAGAGGACTCAAGTTTTTGAAACGTTGGAACTACTAAGACTTTCATGTGTATATTGTGAGCTGTTTGTCCCTCCTCCTTATGCCCCCCTTCACCCCCCTTCCCTCCCCCCTTCCTTTTTTCCCCTCCCTCCCTTCCCCCCTTTCATGTTTCCTTTCCCTTCTCACCTTCTCTTTTTTACCCTCTTCCCTCACTCTGTCTCAAATCCACCCAAATGTGATGTATATGTTAATGCGCAAGTTAAGTATTCAAAGTGTTTGATCTGTTTGAACGATGTTTTGAAATTTTTAAAAATTGAGACTCTCACTTCTGAAAGTTATGGGTGATGGCTGGTTTGTTAATAATACAAGAGGATCTTATGTACTGAAGTTGTGGTGATATAAAATACACCCCAGATCCCCCCCACCCTTCCCCTTACCACACCCACCCCTTCCCCCCTCCCCTCCACTTCCTTCCCCCCCTCCACTTCCTTTCTCTCCACCCACTTTCTCCTCCTCTCCTCCCCTTCACTTCCTTTCTCCCCACCCGCTTTCTCCTCCTCTCCTCCCCTTCCTCCCATATCTCTCCCCTTTCTCCCATTATTTCCTCTCTGGATATTAAATGTGTGATGCCAAATTAGATACAGGAAATGTTGATACACGAATGTAGTCAGGGGACATTTACCTTGTGGTCCCACATTCTGTATGCATCAAATAAGATTGAGCGTTGAGCCCATTGGGTCAACTGACTCTTCGATTCAGAGTGATGATAATTACTAAGACAATAACAATACGAAAAACTGTTTACTACTGGGACCTGTTTTTTTCCCCTACACACACTATTCCTAGGAAACCCCAACTCCAGGGGCGAATTTGTACCAATAGGCAATAGTTGAAGCTATGGTGCCGAGTTTGTCAATACAAATATTAGTACCCACCGCCCCTCTGTTTTTTCTTCTTAGAAATATAAAAAAAAGGTCTAAAGAAGCTATCTGTATGGTGAATCTGTTCACAAATTAAGACTGGATTTATATTTACTCTTGTTTGGAGAATAAATCGATATCCGCCAAAATTTTGAAGTATAATAAAGGACTTTTTGTTGATTGTTGATTGATGTATGGAGGGCACAACATCAGGGTGAAAGGGACTATATGTACTATTCTCCCCTCACCAAAGTTACTCAAGAATAGACTATTTTTTAGTCACGAAAAATATTCTCCAGGCCTCCCTAAATTCAGATATTGGACCTATAACCTGGTCAGACCACGCGCCTATTGACCTAACTCTCACCATCCCATTTGTAAAATCTAACTCCTTTCATTGGAGATTCAATGATTCACTACTGAATCACCCCAAAATAGAAAATAGAATTAAACGGGCTTTAAAAGAATAATTCAACCACAATAAAGGTTCAGCCACATCCCCGGCGATGCTCTGGGAAGCCCTTAAGGCTACGATTAGGGGTAATTTTTTCTCCATAGTATCTTATAGGAAAAAAGTCCAATCAAAATTAGATAAGGCTACAAATTTAGAACTATTACATAAAGCAAATCCTTAAAAAAAATAAATATATATATATATATATATATATATATATATATATATATATATATATATCAGCCCTTTGAGAAAGTCGCCCTCTGGTGACAAAACTCGTCAGGGAATTCGATCACACCATTACGTCATCACGGACGCTGTGCACGCGCACGAGGCCGCACTGAGCGCGACACTACATTGCGGCCATTCAAGTTTGAGAGGCGATCTCTGGGACTTCCATAGACTGATTTCTGTCAGCGAATTACACCTCTGGCCTCCTGTGAGCAGCTACTACTTCCATGCAGCCCTGAGGGAGCTTCCATTTGCGGACGTTTGCAGTTCAGAGACCGGATGGTGGTGATTTATTCACAAATTGCTTGATTGATTTTTACTTTTGTGAGTTCATTTCTTCCCTCCTTTCCCTTCCTTTTTAACATTAAAAATACTATTTTACGCTATGTGGCGTGCACTCTCTCTTCTTTTTCTCCTCTAGGTACCCTTTGGATGTGGTTCATCCAATTTGAGAGCAACCGGAGACCCCCATACCAGCACCAATTATCTAGTATATTCATGGACTGATTCAAAAGGACTGGATGGACTTTTTTCATATTTTTTGCACATATACACATTTCATTTATTTTTGTGAGGTTCATTGTGTTATAAATTTTTGTTAATATTGATTGTGTATCATAGATATAGATATATTTTCTTATATTTAACACAGTTTAGTTCACTATTAGACTTCAGTCACACAGGTTGCAGCTCTGCAGACGTCTCTCTGAGCGATGACGGAGTAGCTAGGAGTTTATCGGCCTTATTACCTTTATCATAATATCGTTGATTAGTCCATTTCAAGGCCTTCTCAACATCCTCCAATCGGATCTGTCTCAGCTCTGATCTGGCTGTGGTCAGGGCTATATATAGAGCTGAAACAGATCCAATTGGAGGATGTTGAGAAGGCCTTGAAATGGACTAATCAACGATATTATGATAAAGGTAATAAGGCCGATAAACTCCTAGCTACTCCATCGTCGCTCAGAGAGACGTCTGCAGAGCTGCTACCTGTGTGACCTATGACCTGTGACGCCAGTGTCGGAATGAACAAAATGCCGCCTTCAGGCATTAACCTGGTTCCGCACTCAACCACCAGTGCCGCATCATCCCTTTGCCATGGCAACATGAGGCCATGTGATGTCACATTGCCGGCCGCACATGCGTGATCAGCACTTGCCAATCGCGCATGCGCACGAGTGGCTGGCAAGCACCAATTGCGCATGCCGCCCCCAAATTCTGCCAGCCCAAAATGTTGCCGCCTTAAGACCGGTCCTATTGGGTCTAATGGGAAATCCGCTACTGTGTGGCGCGGTAGCATCACAGAGAAATTATGACACAGGGCTTGTCAATGCTCTGACCAGCCACACCACATAAATGGTCTATGTGATGCAGCACGCCATAGAAGCCATGCGTCCTGGCCCCAGAGCATCCACCACTATCTCCGAGGCCAGTACTGCTTCTGGCCAATCGGGCAGCCCCCCGGGCACTGGTCTGACTAGATAGTCTGGAGCACAATGCCACCATTCAAAGCGCCACTAATGTTGCTGTTTTATAATTTTTTTTTTTTTATACAGTTAAAGATATAAAGTTAAGTATAATTCATTCTTCTATTCCTTACATTTCCAAGCCGTTTAATAATATTTACACGTTGTCCACAATCAATTTAATTTATATCAAAGTACATAACACATTCTTATTAATTGATAAAGGGAGAGAGCAGTGAATAAGTGCTAATGCTATAATATAAAACTGTGACAATATAAGTGACAGAGGTGATTACAATAAACTTTAAACTTAAAGTGGGGGCTGCCTGAGGGAAATATGGTGTACACAGACCAATAAAGACAAAGAATACAGATAACCGGCGCCTCCAATAAAAATAAATCCAACCAATAGTATAGTCCAATGTGGGTGGCAGGAAATCCTGAGTGGAATCTTCAATGAAGCCTCACAGAAAGACACACAAACATATAAGACAAAAACAAAAAAAGAGACAAAAGAAAAAAGATCATAGTGTAACTCATAAAACAAGACAAAAATCTAAAAAATCACTGAAAAGATGGGCAAAAGGATAAATTACAGATTTAATGCAATTAACTAAAATATAACAATAAACAAATGTCCATTGGGCTAGAGACGCTAATGAAGCTAAATCATCCGGTAGGGGTAAAATTAAAAACCTACTTACAGCAAAGCTGATTAAAAATTACCTTTGAACAACTGTCCTGGAAGTCAGACTGGAGCCTCTGCAGGAGATGGTACCGCACGAACTCAGAAGATCCAAACTGCCAGGATGATCGCCACTGCCAACACACAGACCCTCAAGGTAGGTGAAGGTTTCACAAAGAGGAACCAGAACTCCACGCCGCTCGGAGAGACGCCGACACCGTGCACACAGACCCTCAGGTCGCGTAATGTGCCGGTGACGTCACAATGCGGCGCGAGGGCAGGGGGAGCGCCCAGACAGGCAGCAGAGCTCGGGAAGCTAGAAAGCAGGTCTGACAGGAACAGCTTGCAGCCGGGGGTGGATGATTAATGTCAGTAGCCAAGGAGAGAACCACCCTACGCGTTTCGTGACGCTAAGTCACTTTGTCAGGGGCATGATGGGAATACAAGCATGTGGGTATATATATACCATGACGCTAAATGGGACCAATAGCTGGAATAATGGCATAATCATAATAAATCAATCAAGTCAATCTTAACGGTGATGGGGAACAACACAAACTAATAAAAATGCAAACATATAAAGTAATACAAAGAAACTACGACAGAACATCATAAACAGAGAAATTGAGACTCTAAAGTGCCCAACAGGGCTTACCAAATCTTATCTTAAAGACACAGTGTACAATAATAAATGTAATAACAGGAACTCTAAGCATAATGGGTCTGTACATAGAAAAATCGACCCAATGACACCGCCAGTACCAACAAAAAGCCAAAAGGAATGAATGTTTTAATAAAAAACACATCCTAAACAAAATGTATGATTGTGAATTATTTGACCAAAAAAGCTGAGAGATCAAAGTCGATGTTAAGACCATTAGGAGATAACGTTTTTAGTTCATATATCCAATATGACTCACGTTTACTGATACCATTAATTTTATCTCCTCCTCTCCAGTTGCCCGAATAAATTTCAATGGCTTGGCACTTAAGACCTTTTGGGTTTTGCTGATGGTGGATTAAAAAGTGGTGTGATACCCTATGTGTAGTTAACCCTTTCCTGATATTGTACACGTGTTCGTAAATGCGTCTCTGATAAGACCTCCCTGTACGGCCAACGTATTGTAGCCCACAGGGGCACTGTAGTAGATAAATGACAAATACAGAATGGCAGTCAATATAAGAGTGAATATTATATGAGCGACCAGTGACGTTTGATATAAAAGTAGCCTGATTGGAACTATATTTACAAGCTGTGCAGTTTGTACAGATGGAAAAACATTTGTGACGTGACTCTGCACCTGATGGATTATTCAAATCGGGGCAGCTAGGGGCCTGCCTTGATTGTAAATTAGGAGCTTTCCTAAAAACAATTGAAGGTTTGGGAGGAAGAATTTCTGCCAAGGCCGGATCTCTCAAAAGAATTGGCCAATGTTTATACAAAACCCGCCTGATATCGGGTGCATAGAGTTGTATTGTGTGATGAAAGACACAGTATTGTTAGAATTGGGATCAGCCTTATCCTTTTTATATTCTAAAAGATCAGCCCTCTCAATATCCTGTACTTGTGACAGAGCACGGGAGAGTAGCTCCTCAGGGTATTGTCTGTTGAGGAATTTGTCTTTAAGCTCATTTGCCTAGATGCAAATACCTCATCACTTGAGCAGTTGCGTCTCAGGCGAATAAACTGGCCCTTAGGGATATTACGCAGCCACTGAGGATTGTGTTGGCTGTTAGCAAACACATAATTGTTGGCCTGCACAGACTTACAATATGTTTTAGTGTTTATACGGTTATCCGTGGAGTTAATATTCAGGTCCAAAAAATCAATCGAGTTGGAGTCAAAATGGCAAGTGAAGTTGAGATTCATCTGATTATTGTGAATATATGAAATAAATTGATTCAATGAATCAATACTGCCGTTCCACACAAACAAAATGTCATCTATGTAGCGTAGCCAGACCACCAGGTTTGCACCAAGGGGGCAGTTGTTCCAAATATAACTATCCTCCCATTGCCCCATAAATAAGTTGGCATAGCTTGGTGCAAACCTGGTTCCAATGGCCGTGCCACAAATCTGCAAATAAAACTTAGAGTTAAACGAAAAATAATTATGTGTTAAAATAAAATGAATGGAATCTAAAATAAAATCTTTTAATGCTGGTGATAAGCTACTGTCCATATCTAGCGTGTGGCGTATGGCTTGGCACCCAAGGGTATGGTCAATCACCTTGTATAAAGATGTCACATCGGAGGTGACCCACACATACCCCGGGTGCCACTCCAAATCGCGCAATGCCTGGAGCACATGGGTGGTATCACACAGATAGGACTTAAGAAGTAAAACATGAGGTTGCAAATAAAAATCAATAAATTGGGATAAATTGGAGGTGAGTGAACCAATACCAGATATTATCGGTCTACCTGGTGGCATTTGTAGGTTCTTGTGAATTTTGGGAATGGTATAAAATAGAGGGATACGGGGATGAGTAATGTTTAAAAAGTCATACTTCGTGATGGCTAGATTTGCTAGCCCATGGTCTAATAATGAGGTGAGTTCAGCAAGGAAACAAGAAGTAGGATTAGCGTGCAGGGGGAGGTAAGTGGCCATGTCATTAGGTAATCTACTAGATTCCAAAATGTAGTAATCTTTATCCATAACCACTATACCTCCACCTTTATCCACTGGTTTGATCACTATAGATTTGTTATTTTCCAACTGAACCAAAGCCAATTTCTCACATTGGCTCAAATTGTCTTTGCAAATCTTAAAGTTACGACTATATGTCTCTAAGTCTTGAGTGACCAAATCGATAAAGGTGTTGACGAAATGTCCCTGTATGTGTTTAGGGTTAAAGGTAGAACTTTTCTTAAAGTTTTTAGCAGATGGAGCTACAGTAGGGGTAGGGGCAGGTTGATTGCTGATGCTATTAATAGCCTCATTGATGAAATACTTTTTTAAAGCCACTTTCCTGGCAAACTTTTGTACATATATATAGATGTTGAAGCTGTTCGGCCCACAGACTGGTGCGAACGTTAAACCCTTACCCAAAACTTTTTTCTCTACATCGGTTAGTGTATGTTTGCTGATGTTAAAAATATTCTGGTTTTCTACATTATTCCCTCTAACTCTGTTTCATCTGTTATGGCCTCCTCTCTGTCCTCTATGTCGTTTTTTCTTTTTTTCTTGCTGCCTAGGAGCACTAAATCTAAAGGGGGTTTGGATACTGTAGTCACTTTTACCTCCGGAAAAATGTGCTCCCTTTCCTTTCGCCACTCTAAAAAAGAAAATGCTGGTTTGGTAACCTGCGATGGTAATGAATCGTAGCTACTACCCTCCTCATCATCTTCACATTCCCTCTTGGATAGAAAATGGAATTGGTTACTTATACTTGTAGTGTCATCAACCTGTGCCACAGATGGAATGGTGACTTTAGGTTTAGACATACGCTGAGAAATGAATTGTTGTTTGTTGTGTACTGGCTGTTTCATTGGTACATTAGGATTGGACTGTGAGCCAGGTTTAGAATCACAAGAACTAGAATTTTTACGATTAAAATTTTTAATATTGTTCTGAGGAGGTTGCTTATTCCTACTTGTTGAACGCTTTTTTGTGCTTTCTTGTTAGTATTTTCTTTAGAATTTTATTCCAATTCTTATAGTTTCCTGACTCGTAGTCCAATTTGTCCCTAATAAATTTCTGCTGTTTAGTGGAAATGATATCCTTTTCCAACTTTACCAATCTCTTCTTAATTTCTGGCTCGAGTATCAATATTTCACTGTTGCCTTTAAATGAGTTAAGTTTGATCTGAATATCAGTAATTTTCTCATCTAGTGTAACCAGTATCTGTTTACGACGAGAGACCAATTAACACATTAATGAATTTGAACACTGGTCAAGAATCTTATTCCATTCCAACATAAATTTTTCATTTGTCGCGTCAATCGTGGGGAGTTTATTAAATCTCAAACCACGTGGAATACGCTTGTGTTCAATGTATTTGGTAAGGGCCGTAGTTTCCCATATTTGTCTTGTCTCACTGATCAATAATTTTTCTAATTCTTGTATCAGTGGACGAAAATCATTAGAATCGGTTTCTAATATAGTGACCGAAGCTGGATCGTCAAAAATTAGATCAGCATTAAAATTACGGTGTGTTCTAAAGTGAAACAGTGAATCCATAATTATATAATATAGTAAAACAATACTATGTAAACTTATATATATAATAGAAAATATATAAACCACTTAAAAACACACCAATAGGTGAGTGCAAAAGCTGCTACACTAGTGTTACAAATAGATAAAGGGAAAGAGCAGTGAATAAGCGCTAATGCTATAATATAAAACTGTGACAATATAAGTGACAGAGGTGATTACAATAAACTTTAAACTTAAAGTGGGGGCTGCCTGAGGGAAATATGGTGTACACAGACCAATAAAGACAAAGAATACAGATAACCGGCGCCTCCAATAAAAATAAATCCAACCAATAGTATAGTCCAATGTGGGTGGCAGGAAATCCTGAGTGGAATCTTCAATGAAGCCTCACAGAAAGACACACAAACATATAAGACAAAAACAAAAAAAGAGACAAAAGAAAAAAGATCATAGTGTAACTCATAAAACAAGACAAAAATCTAAAACATCACTGAAAAGATGGGCAAAAGGATAAAGGATAAATTACAGATTTAAAATCAATTAACTAAAATATAACAATAAACAAATGTCCATTGGACTAGAGACGCTAATGAAGCTAAATCATCCGGTAGGGGTAAAAAAAATTAAAAACCTACTTACAGCAAAGCTGGAAGTCAGGATTTCCTGCCACCCACATTGGACTATACTATTGGTTGGATTTATTTTTATTGGAGGCGCTGGTTATCTTTATTCCTTCCCATTCTTATTAATTAGTTATTTTCTTCTTTGGATCCCATAAATTATTATTACTTGCACACATATTAACATTGAGTACACACACATATTTCATAGCAGATACAATTTGTGGCCCGCAGATTATACTTCAGATAAAATACGTCCTGCCTACTTTCAAACATTTCATAATTAATGCACATACCATTATAATACTCCAACATTAAAATCACAAGCCACTTTCTTTCTTCCTCTCTGTTCTCTCCCTCTCCTCCTTTTCCTCTCTTTCTCACTCTCCTCCTCTTCTCACCCCCCCCCCCCCTCTCTCTCTCTCTCTCTCTCTCTCACTCTCACTCTCTCTTTCTCTCTTAACCTTCTCTCTCTCTCCTCCCTCTCTCTTACCCTTCTCTCTCTCCTCTTCTCTTCCGTCTTTCTCCTCCCTCTCTTCCTCCTCCCTCCTCCCTCTCTCTTGCCCTTCTCTCTTTTCTCTCTATCTCTCCGTCTATCCCTCTCCCGTCTATCTCTTCCCCCTCTCACTCTCTCACCCCTCTTACTCTCTCCCACTCCCATGAACACCTACAGAAGGTTAAAAGACATGCCAGTACACTATTAAATAAATGATTTCCATTGCAAACTAGGAATTTTTGTGTTCAATGTTACCACAGACATGCAGGGTTTAGTTTATGACGTGAAGGTTTGATGGAAGGTGTCAATAGGCAACTAATTAACTTTTAATGTGTACACTTGTGATTTAGATTCACGAATTCCAGGGGGATCATAAGGGGAAAACACACAAAAGCACAGAAAATCTAAGTGCAGGAGAATTGCAAGGTGGATAATTGTCAGCTCCAAAACTTGGCTCGTATAGAGTGTCTACTTACAATTGTAGGAATTTCAACAGCAATAAAGAGGCTTAGGCAGTCAATCCATGGTGGGTGTCAGCTCAAAGTCATCAAATGAAAAGCCACCACAGTACTCAAGATGATACACCCCAAATGCAGAGAGAGAGAGGAAAAATGCTACATAGCAGAGATCAACCAGGTAAAAAAATGTAATCTAAATGATAAAATGTGCACTTACAATGTGTCAATTAAAATCGGGCATATCACACTTCAATAGTGTATAGGAGAGACCGTCAGCAAGCCAGTTCACAGTCCCGTGGCTCCCGATAGACCTCCGTCTCCAGTCCCTGCTCCGTCACGTCACTGCAAGACCGGGCGTCTGATGTCAGATCCGGTTGCACTCCGGTGGTAACCCAGCTACCTGCGGCTGCTCCCCAGACTGCTCCGTGTAGCAAGAAGTCTACCACCGAAGTGACGTCAGACACCCGGTCTTGCGGTGACGCAACGGAGCAGGGGCTGGAGACGGAGGTCTATCGGGAGCCACGGGACGGTGAGCTGGCTTGCTGACGTCTCTCCTATACACTATTGAAGTGTGATATGCCCGATTTTAATTGACACGTTGTAAGTGCACATTTTATCATTTAGATTAAAATTTTATTCTGGTTGATCTGTGCTATGTAGCATTTTTCCTCTCTCTCTCTCTGCATTTGGGGTATATCATCTTGAGTACTGTGGTGGCTTTTCATTTGATGACTTTGAGCTGACACCCACCATGGATTGACTAACTAAGTCTCTTTATTGCTGTTGAAATTCCTACAGTTTGTAAGTAGACACTCTATACATACGAGCCAAGTTTTGGAGCTGACAATTGTCCACTTTGCAATTCTCCTGCACTTAGATTTTCTGTGCTTTTGTGTGTTTTTCCCTTATGCTCCCCCTGGAATTCGTGAATCTACTGAAACATTTGGGGCAAGTGAAGGCTAATCCTACCAGAGGGTTTGAGCAGGGGGGTTAAAATTCATAATTTTTTGTGTCACCATCATTTGGTATATCACTATTATTCTCATTTACTGTATGTGTATTATTATTTATGCACCTTATTTTTGACTGTATTTAAAATGTTATTATCACTTCACTACATTCACAGTGATCACCTGTTTAGTTGTTTTGCGCCTATATATCACTTTTTTCCAGTACTATTACACTGGTGATTTCACATCGTTATGGTTCATTTATTTATCTATAAAATGTTTTACCTTTTCTTTTTTCTCTTTTCATTATTTCATATATATATATATATATATATATATATATATATATATATATATATATATATATATATATATATATATATATATATGTTTTACCTGAAAGTAATACATTGAGTTACCTCTCGTTTTCAAGTATGTCCTGGGCAAAGCGTTATAACAATACATGGTTACATTAAAGTGAAATGAGCAGTGGTAATACACCCAATGGTTCATGGAAGGAGTGGCACAGTGAGTAAATGCAATAGCTCTGTAAATCGCAGTGTCAAGTTTAAATCCCAGTGTCATCTCCTTGTGACCTTTGCAAATTAACTTTATCCGCTCCTTCAAAAAAAAAACATGTACAGGGACTCATGCATGCAAAGATTATATGTACAGCACTGATTTTATAATTATTTGGTATTATTATTCATTGTAATAATTACTATTATTATTATCTGCTATTATGGATATTATTATTATTTGCTGATATTGATATTATTATTATTATTTTCTATTAGTGATATTAGGGGGCTATGCACTAAGCTCTGTATATATATACTGTACAGTATATACACACACACACACACACACACACAACACCAATATACAAATAAATGGTTAAGGATTACATAAACATGTATAAATAAAAACATGAAATCTTAATCTCAAAATCAGCAAATTGCATAATAAAATTAAACCAGCAGCACTTTGAAAAATAAATTATAGCTCATCTCCCAACAAAACAGCACCTACATAAATATATATCAAATGTCTATCAAACAATTGCATTTTAGTGTGTACATGATGCAATTAATCTGTGCATCATGTAACACTATGCAAAATCTATGTTCAAAATAAAATAAACTATGAACAACAACCTACAATGCCATCCACAAAATCAAATACAAACTAAGCAAGTAAACATAAATAAATTTAACATCAATCAATTAATCAATTAAAAAATCAATTACAATACAAATCATTTATATAATTCACTATTCAATTCCTAAATCCAAACCATTGAGAAAAAAATTCTACTTCAAAGTAACCACCATCATACAAATCTAACTACCAAAAATAAGCCATTATTAAAAAGCAAGCCCCTGAAATAAACTATAGCAAAACCATGAAAAGCTGCATGTAAATAAATATCAATTACATTACACACACCAAAGCTGCAAAATACATGTTAAAAACATCAAAAGAACATAAATAAACATTTGCAATACAATCATTTATTATCCCTGTATGTTTACAAAATATAGCTAAACATTACATACAGGGGCAATAAATGAGCATAAACAACAATGACATTACATCCAAAAATACAATACAAAACAAACATTCAGTGTCCCTGTATGTATGTATATCCATAGGGACATAAATAAATTCAGGGGCATTAAATGGACATTAAAAAAAAAACACATTTAAAAAAATAAAAAAACCTGTAAAAGTTAAAAAAATATAATTTTCTTTTGTTTACTTACCATTAGATGCCCACTCACCGAAATCCCGGGGAACCGGAAGCTCTCGAACCAATCCACAGGTAACCATAAAGTAAAAAAAAAACCCTTACAATCCACAACTGTGTCTTCTTTCTTCTATTTGTAATCCTTTTCGTCAGTCTTGGGATCTTCTTTCTCTTCTCCGGGGTCTTCTTCCATCTTCTTCCGCCATGCCCTTGTCCTTTTCTTCCTCGAGGAGGTCCTTCCTCTTCGGCGACTGGCTTCAAAATGAGACGACATAGGCTTTTATAGGCCTATGACATCACATTTTCGTCAAATGGTTCACACGGCCCTAATTGGGCCGTGTAAACCATGTGATTTAGTATAAAAAAATGATGACGTCATTTAAAGGGAATGAAGCCAGCCAATCAGAATGTCTGAGCTTCATTTGCCTTTAAGATGACGTCATCAAAACAAAGATGGCCGGCGACACATGGTACGGTAGCCAATCAGAGCGTGGGAACGAAATCCCAACTCTGATTGGCTGCAGTACCATGTGACAGGCTTTGGATGATGTCACATCCGTTCTCCCCAAAGCCTCTTTCACATGGTCTACTAGAGCCAATTAGAGTTGGGATTTCGTTCCCACGCTCTGATTGGCTACCATACCATGTGTCGCCGGCCATCTTTGTTTTGATGACGTCATCTTAAAGGCAAATGAAGCTCAGCCATTCTGATTGGCTGGCTTCATTCCCTTTAAATCCACCCTTTCTGTGAAGACGTACTTCCTCACATTTCCCCTGTGCCTGCTACGCGCCAGCGTCAGAGCATGAGCTCTTGTTCTAGCACTTCTCTTTCTCTGAAATTCGTTTCCCTTTTGTATCTTGTTGAAAACCCGTGTTATCTTTAAAAGTTTTAGTTATATCCACAAGGGTTTATGGCAAACAATTTTCTCAATGTATCTTTTCTAGTGTAAACTCATTCCAGACTGTAATACCTTTCAATAAACCTACCAGAGAGATCGGCAGAGATGAGCAGTATTTATGTGTGTAGACTTTTTGAAATATCACATGCCAAGACGTTCAAAGGGGCCCTGTGAGGTTTCTAAATCCCTGCACATATTATGCAACACCTATTGCAAACTCGTGTTGCTTTTGTCATATTGGGAAGTAGCACATTTAGTCCAGGTTTTCATCCTGTCCTGCTACACCAGTCTAACCAATTGTAGCAGTAGCTTGCTTCTAAAAAACAGTAATTTATCATTCATATTGCTTGCTAAAGAAAACACAAACCCTGAAAGCATGTATGTATGTATGTGTGTATGTACAGGTATGCATGTATGTCTTTTATATAGCGCCATTAATGTACATAGTGCTTCACAGTAGTAATACACGTGGCAATCATATGAATACCAAATAATACAAATAACAGATCATGGGAATAAGTGCTTCGGACATAAAAGTAACATTTAGGCAAAGGAGTCCCTGCTCTGAAGAGTTTACAATCTAATAGGTAGGAGGGACATACAGATACAGTAGAAGGGCATTCTGGTAAGTGCGTCTGAAAGGGGACAAGCTTTATGTATCAGGTGTATAGTGTTAGCCATGGATTTACTGATATGCTTCGTTAAGTAGGTGTGTTTTAAGGTGGGTCTTAAAGGTGGATTATTATTATTATCTTCTGAATTACTCATATTGGGATTCTAGTGCAGATTGAAACCTTTTTGCATGTGTATTTACTAGCCTGGCTTATAGATATAGGCTAGAACTCCATGGTCACTGCTGTTAGGTAAGGTTGGGCACTTTCATTGGAGATTAGGGTCCAAAGAAAAATATTGAGTTTTGCTTTGGATGTGATTTTGGTTCGAATTTTTTTTCCGGTTTTGGTTCTCATATTGTAAAAACCCGATTGATTTGTTTGGTTTTAGTTCTTATGTTTTACCATTTATGGGGGGGGGGGGGGTAACCTCAAAATAAGCTGAAGCATGTAAAGACAGCATAATAAAGTAAGAAAAATGCTTAAAAACAATTAGCAAACAAACACAATATAACTGAAAACCTTAAAGCAACTAAAAAAGATATGGCAAGAAACACTCTAAGTTCTTAACTCCACTTTACAGACGGGCACTTGTCCTGTGCTATGGTTTCGGTTTGAAATAATATGGTAATATGGGGGGTTTTGACTCTTAAAACGTAAAGGGTTTTTATTTTGTATCTGGTTTTGAATATATGGTTCTGGTACTGTAGAGTCTGATTTCACACACCTGGTTTTGACCATCGTTGGTTGCCATTTGGAAGGCTATTCTCCATTCTCACGTATTGGTAGGTGGCCAAACCCGTGCATGATGTTTAAATGTATTCTTTAAAAAAAATAAGATATCGCTGAAAAGTAAGCTTCATTATCTGCAAAAAAAGAACACTTGTAATTTAGTGTACTAAAATAAGTAGGTAAATTAAAAGTTGGGGCAATGTGCCTTTCACAGCATCTAAAACATCCTGAAATACTGTAGGACAAGCATAGCAAGCAACGCAAATAAAGAAACCCAGGTACTGCTATTTAACCCCTTAATTACCGTAGCGGTTAGCCACAAAAAGTAATGAAGGTCGCCTGTGATTCTATTTTTATTAAATAGGATTGAAGCAGGGGTCCCCCCGGAGCTGAAATGAATGCGGCTCAGCTCCGGAGACCCCCGCCTTCAATCCTATGTAGTAAAAAGAAATAATACTCAATCAGATACGAATTGCGAATCCGATGGGAAAAAAAACAATGCGTGTTTATCCCACGATTTGCATCTCGGAGTTACCTGAATAGCAGTTACTGGTTAAAAAAAAATGTGTTTTGGGAATTTTTCGAGCTATTGCACGGCTTGTCAGAGCAAGAGTGCTAACGCTCATTAAAAAGCCGTTTCCATGCGAATTTGACATGTTATCGCAGCATTATGAATAGCGACACATGCAAAATTGTTTGGAAAGTGCACTAAACAAGCATTAGTCACTTATCGAATCTACCTGAATAGGCCCCAGTGTCTTTCCTCACCGAGCCACTTCTTTCCCCCCGTATGGCCTTCAGCTGGAATAATGTAACCATATGTGTAAATGTTGCCTTGCTAATACAGATGAAGCAAGACTTACTGTCTCCAGAACCACACTGGTAAAGCAGAACAGCGCAACTATGGTTGCCTGCTTTCGGATCGCACCCCCTGCAGGGTTAATCCTCCGATGCAATAGCAGCCATCGTCGTGTGATTGCAGCTTGCCCCCGGTGCCAGAAACATTTAGCTTTGCTACATCTGTATTTTTATTTTGCTGCAGTGATATTTATATGTTTGTGCTTGCTAACACCCCTGAATAAAAAAAAATAATTTTTAAACACATTGTTTTTGAGTAATTTAAAGCAGTACTTTGTTATCTTGATCCAGAGTGGGATGAGCAATGTGAAGATTAGGAGAGAATCAGGCACACAGACTTGCTGAATAAAGACAATTTACTGTGCCAAAACTGTTCCTCTTGGCACAATAAATTGTCTTTATTCAGCACGTCCGTGGTCCTGTTTCTCTCCTAATCTTGTCTGATGGGACCTCAGGATTCCCTTCTGATATGGAGCACCGGCTGATAAGTATCCTGTGATATCTTACAGGGTTCTTGCATTTTCCATCTAATAAGCAATGTGAAGGTAAAGATCGGATGAGTGCAGGAATTTGATAAATAATTTTTTAACTTGAATTGCTCTGAATATCAAATGATAAATTATTAATATAATTGCATATACATTCTATGTAATTGATTAAAACATACAAGAAGAACTCTAATTAGAGAGATTCATTATTTCCACAGTAATACATTTAATGTGCTTACAAATGCTATCTAATTAAATTAATGAAAAAACTGCTGAGGTAAGATCATTTCTAACATTGTGCCATACAACTGTGCTATAAATGTAGATTATATAGCAGAAAAATATTGTGTAATAAAGAACATTACAGCAGTGTCTTTTTTTAAGCACTTCACCACATTCTCTGTTCCTCAGCTTTTTAGCTCATTCTCAAGATGCAATGTTTTTTTAAAGTGGTATACTACTACAGTAACGTGTTATTGTGACACTTCTGCTCAGCTAAAGTCTGTTTCACAGATTCATCTTCAACATGAAAACAGAACTGGGAAAATCAAATGAGACACCGACTTTCACAAGGATGGTTAGAATTAGGAGGTCCGCAAGTTGGACCATAAAGAAAATCAGATTATTTTTTTTCGCAAATCCAAATTTGGAATTTGTTGTGTGGGAACTAGCCATTCTTATCCTGTTTTTATTACCTCTGTTGCTTCAGTAAGCTGATACTGTATCAGATGTGATTATTCCTATGAATACTGAAGCTTTTTGCCACTCTAGTTGCCTGGCTCCTAGGAAAGGTTTAACAGAGCCATCCTCAGACTGGTTTGTCCCGAGACTGCTTGCATGTGTCATTATTCACCCCTCAGCGACGCCTGCTGATTTCAAGAACAATTGCTATTGCTTTTCCAGGCTGGTCATTCACCTATCTCAGCCTAGATGCCGGCTGTTTATTCCACCACTAGTATCCTTAAACTATCCTGGTTCCTATGCAATCATTAACCCCTTAATCTAGCTTGCTACCGGACTCTTCCGAAATCAAGGAAAATCCTATTCTGATCTCCATCCCCCAGTCCTTAGTACGTTTTGCCTCTGCCCTCCCAAACTAAGCTTTGGCTTTTCCCTTAGGCTGAGAACCCACAGCAGTCGGCGGCGTGTGCGGCCACGTGCGCGTCACTCACCAGCTCATGACTTCCTTCTGAGCCGGCCCCAGTCCCTCCTCACTGCAAGGCTAACTACATGCTGTGACACGTCAGCCGCCATGGGATGCAAGAGGATGCAAGAGGATTGTGATCCCGAGTGGTGAAGCGTCACGTGGTGCGCTGGTGAGCCTATCAGCACCGGGGGCTGTACTTTCCTGGAGCTGTCAGACCTTCCCCCACCTCCAAAAGGTATGGGGAGGGGGAAGTGTGTGTATGTATATATATAACAAAAAGCAGCAGCCAGCACTCTAAGCATTCAAATGTAAAGTCAAGGTGCATGCTCCATAGAAATCAATATAGAAACCCTGTCTTCCCATAAGAGAAGGCACAAAAGCAGCACCACTCAGATATAGCAAAAAAACATGTATTAGCAGTGACAAAACAGCACACTATAAACCCAATGTTTCGGTCCTGGCAGGACCTTCCTCAGGGGGGTGCTACCAGACAATGACACCTAGAGAACATATATACCCCATAGTTCACCATGTGAGGACAATTAGAGGCAGCTAGTTGTCCACGAGTGCAATCAGTGTATGAGGTAGCATGGCGGCCATCTTGGAAATCAGGAGACAGAGCAATGCATGCTATCGCACATGTGCAGATGAGTACAGGCTCCCCCGGTGGACAAAAAAATCTTAGCGTCCAATGTTGCTAGGAAACGCATATGTGGTGTCATGAAGTCCTGGGAAGTCAGCTCTATAACCTCTTGCAAGGAACCTGTGTGTCATACACTGGAGCGCTTCCTCACACTCGTCACTCCTACTGGGGATCCTCAAGACCCTAAGAAATTGAGAATACTCAACCCCTTCTTCAGAGCATCAGGGTGGTGACTACTGGCCAGAAGTAGGGTATTTCTGTCCGTTGCTTTATGACGAATCTTCGTCAGTAGCCGGGTAGGTCCCTTGTAAACAACAGTGTCAAGAAAGACGATCTGCTCATTGCTGTAGTTGAGGGTAAATCGTATGTTTGACGGAATAGAGTTCAGGTATTCCACAACCTCCTGGACCCACACCCCCCCCTTCCTTTCCTGCGGACCCACAACCTCCTCCACCCCTCTCCCCGGGCTCAATGGTCGCGCCCCCCGTGCCGCAAAAAAGTTCACTGCAGATTGCGGTGCAGGGACTTGCACGTGCCGCCGGCAAGCAAGGCGGCCGTGCGGGCGCGTGCAGTGGGTCCTCAGCCTTAGGCTTTGGTCCCGCTGCGGCCGGCGGTGTGCGCGGCCACGGTCCACCAGCTGCTTGCCTCCAGTCTGGATGTCCTCGCTGGCTCCTTCCGGCGTGCCTGACAGCGTGCTGTGACGCGTCAGCCTGCCAGAGCTACAAGGAGCTTGTGGTTTCAGCGAGTGCCGCGTCACGTGACACGCAAGGCAGCCAATCCGATTCCCCCCTCTGCTCTGATTCCCCCCTCTGCTCCGATCACCCCCCCTGCTCAGATTTCCCCCCTCTGCTCCGATCCCCCTTCCGTTTCCCCCGTGCTCCGATTCACCCCCCCCTCCGTGTGTATTTGTGTGTATGCCTGTGTGTGCCTGTGTGTGCCTGTGTGCGTGTGCCTGTGTGTGTGTGTGCCTGTGTGTGCGTGTGCCTGTGTGTGTGAGTGCCTGTGTGTGAGTGTGTGAGGGGCTGAAGGGCTGTAGGGCTTAAGGGCTGCAGGGCTGTGTGATGGTCCCGCCCCCTCACGTCATGGCCGTGCCCCCTCACATCATGGCCGCGCCCCCCACCCATTTTGGCCACGCCCTCCCCCCGCCGGAAAAAATTCCCTGCAGACCGCAGATCGCGGTGCAGTGACTTGCACGTGCTGCCGGCAAGCATGGCGGCCGTGCAGGCGCATGCAGTGGGGCCTTAGCCTTATATTTACCATTGTCCAAAACTCACTGCCCACCTCTATGCTGATTTCTAGGTTCCCACACTGCCTCAAAGAATGCCATACTCTGTCTTCTGCCTTTCTTCAAGTATAAAGGCTTATCTTCCGTTGCTAGCTGTGTGGTACCACCTCTTTCCCTTCTAGATCAGGTATTTGCCATCCAGCCTAAAATTGAACTGGCCAACAGCACCTCCACTGACCCGGTCAACAGTGCCTCTAACCAACAAGCCAGTATGTCACTCTCAGTTAGAACCATGTCAAGAGTAGTTTATTTTTAGCTGCTCCAACCAAACCTGATTAGCTCCCCATATCTCACCCTTCGGCTTCCCTTTCCCTCCTAATCACATTCCATGTATTGCCTGGTCATTTAACCTTAGTATCTCCTATGAAGTAGCTACTACCCCTTGAGGGCCAGCCCCAAGGAAGTTGTAGTTATGTCATGCACTTTTGCTTCTTTGCTATGGGAGATCATGCTTGGTGAACGTGCTCAAAATAAGAGGTGCCTTCCATTTGGGTCACCGTAGTGATATTGCAATCATGTGATTGCTAATAGTGCCGCTGTCCCTGCAACACTCAAAGGGTTAATTGTAGGCAAACATTGAGTGGGTTATTCACAGTTCTTTTTTGTGGAGCCTCAATACCACAGGTTCAGCATTAGTCTAAGAATACTAAACTCCCTTTCATAGCATTACATTCATTTGCTTAGCCTAGAGGGATGACAGCGTGGTGCATAGGAATCCTCACAGGTTTTCTCCACTTGCCATTTTCTGTCCTGCGTGCTGCTTTCCTCTGGAGGAAGTAATCACTTTTTGGGCCATTAAAGCTGCAGAGGAAACAATATCCCACATATGTGGGGTTTTTTTTGGGTTTTTTTAAATAAATTAGTTCTGTACTATGAGAAAATACTTTTAGCATTTTTTTTAAAAACAACTCCGAATGACATTTTTAATGTATTATAATGTAACGAGCATTTTTTGTTTCTATAATAACCATTTACAAAGTCACATCCCCTTCCTCTTCTGAAACAGGCTCTGGCATGCCCCTTTTTGAGACCTGCCCTCTCACTAGCACTGTGCCAATTGTATTTAGTGACTGCCTGGTCACGAGATCTGCCCCACAGAACTTTGCATCTTTGGTCCTCTTCTGCTGCATTGACAGCCAGTTTGTGAACCCCCAGCCAAATCTTCGCCGATTGATCACAGAGAAATTAGCTAATTACTTATCATTAAGTGGATTGTATTAATGCACATATTTAAAGGGAAGGGGGGGGGGAATAATAATTTTAAACGGCAGCTTGGACGGCTGCTTTAAATACATAGCTATACATATGGCAGGATAGGGAAAGGGAAAAATGAAGATCTCTGAGCACTTCAAATCATCCAATTATGTAGTTGTTTATTGAATACATAGTGAGTGAGTTGGTCACTCACTATGTATTCAATGAACCACTAAAGAATGTAATGATTTGGAGTGCTCAAGTATAAAGGCATATCTTCCGTTGCTACTTCATTGTCACCTTGTACTGATGACAAATGGCTGTTTGTCTGTTTCCTAAGAGCACCCGCTAATCTCTTCATTGGTGTGCACAACGTATTCTATTATTGAAGTTCCACAGGATAGAGAAAGGACCACGTTTCCTGAATCAGTACATTTATTCATCAGATGTTTACTTACTGTCTGCCTGTGTACACACGCGGCAATTGGAGGGCTGAAGTCTGAATGTGTTAAGTGGGAAGAAGATTTTCCAGTTTTGCTTTTCCTTCTCACCTGCTCACAAACTGATATCAACTATTTCTCCAGTTGACTGGCTTTTAACATGAACCACAAGGTATGAATTTACCATGGTGGGATAGGCAATGGTCAAAGATTCATAAATCAATAAACTTTTTTATTTATTTTTTCAAATCTTGTTTTATTGTCTGACTCTCTACACACTTGAATAAAAAATAATTTATTTGGAGCCCAAGTTATACTTTGGTGTGTATGTGTCATAGGATTAATCAACAAAAGTGGTCAATAAGTATTCCATTCATCACATAAATATTAAATAGCATTACGACTGTCAATTTATGTGTTATTATTATTATTCATACAGAGTTCATATTAAAGCAGTCATTAGAAAAATATGTTTTGACATTAGCATGCTTGTGAATGGGGTTCACCTAAGAATTTTTCTCTAAAGTATAGCTCATTAAGCAAAACTCTATGCTGGAATATTTTGTGTTAAAAGATGTCACATCAATGTACAGTAGGAGTACAATTGATGCTGAATGTATTTGAATCCCTTGTGAATACTTAAGCCATGCAGAAGCCGTGACATAATGGGAAGAGATAAGAAGAAGAGAAAAAGACCAAAGCATCATTCTGCAGAAGTGGAGGTTCCATGAAGTACAGCAATGAAACACTACATGGCAGGTTGCTTGAGATTGCTGCTGCAAACATACTTCTAGTATTAGTAGGTGATTCACTTTGATGATGAGAATGAAGTGCGCATGACTTGAGGGCAAGATAGCATTCTGTCAGGATAGGCTTAAGTTAGGGGGTGGGCATTAGGGTATTTAAAGTTGCAGTCCATGCAATATCCGATTTTATTTTTTTATTTTTTTAAACCAATCTGGAAAAATAATGTAACAAGCATTTTTTTTGTTTCTATAGCAACCCTTTATATAAGTCACATCCCCTTCCTCTTCTGAAACAGGCAATGGAACACCCCTTTTTGAGCCCTGCCGTCTCCCTAGCAGTGCACCAATTGTATCTAGTGACTGCCTTGTCAATTACTGCCTTGTCACATGATCTTCCCCACAAAACTTTGCAGCTTTGGTCCTCTTCTGCTGCACTGACAGCCATTTAGTGAAACCCGAGCCTAATCTTCACCGATCGATCACAGGTTAATTACTTATCATTGTGTTGATTGTATTGATGCACCTATTAAAGGGGGGGAAATAAAATGTAAAAAAAAAACGGAGCGTGGACTGCTGCTTTAAGGGGAGGGAAACCACTTACCTGCAGAAAAAATAGAGGAGAATCATTGCAGAACATAGGATGAGCAGGAAATGGAGCGTGTGCTGCTGAGGCTCAGTGAGCAAGCACGTCGGCATGACGCTGGCAGGCTGAAGGTCTGGTTGGTGGAGCGAAACTTGAGCTGTCATGGCGATGGAGGACATCGGCAGCTGCATGTGGCAAGGAACACGGATGTGAGCTCTTGTGGATGCTGCAGAAGGGCATCTGCTGAAGCGCAGCATGATGGAGGAGAGAACTATGTCAAGTCTGAAGATACAGTAGAGGTGCTGCAGGATTACCTGGAAAAGAGGTTGGAAGACCTAGCCCCCTTTAAGATGTATCCCAGACACTGTGAAGCAGGGAATGCATGGAGGAAGAGGAGTAGGGGGGGCCCTTGCAGTAAGCATGCTAGGAGGGAGAAGGTGACGGATCTGGTCTCATTTGATAGTAAAGGCAGGCCCAGGATTAAAGGGCTAAATCATGGAGGAAGGCCTCACCAGTTAGTGCTGAGAATTTTTCCTTGATGTATTGAATGGAAGGGGTTGAAGGCCCTTTAGGAAGGATGGATTTGAGGTTGGATAGGGAATAATCTGAGTAACGAGGTTCTGGGTATCCCGTAACCGCTCAATCCAGAAAAGAAGAGGATCTTGGCAGGAGCAGCCCAGGTGTAGATTAGAGAGACACTCAGGGTTGCCACCTCTCCGGGTTTGACCCGGAGACACCAAGTTTAAGGCTCTTACCTCCAGGCTACGGTTGCCGCTGTCAATCTCCGGGTGGCGGTGGGTGGTGATGGGGTGCGGTGCGGTGTGTTGTGGCAGCGGCAACTTCGGCATTCTACTACAATTCCCCCTCCAACTGCAGGGAACATGGCTGCCTGGCATCAAATGACGCCGCATTGCCATGGCAACTGGACGCTACGTGACATCATGCTGAGGTCGGGATGGAGAGGTGCGGATCATCATACATAGAGAGTCAGGAGAACAGAAGAGCGGAGTCCGGAGGAATATCTAAGGTCAGGTGCAAAGATCAGGAAGCACGCAAGACTGTGGAGGCAAGACAGCAGTGAACACTTCGCACGTAGGAAGGTTTGTGCTCAGCCGATGAACCAGTGGGACGGCTGAGCATATAAGGCATAATGGGACCAATGAGGACAAGGAGAGAGGGGGCGCATCAGGAGCGTCTGCTGTGATTGGCTGAAGAGGTGCAGGAGACAGGTGTGGGAAGGTTTACTGATGGGGATTGGTGATGCGGTACCTGCCTGTATAGAGCGTGCTTCCCGCGCGTATGTGGCGCGCCGATGAAACCCCCATGTGGGCGCAACCCGGAGGTGGGACCAGAGGAGTTTGCATTAATTCTCGTGCATGATGCGCGTGCCCGTGACCGGCGGCTGGTAGATGGCCCAGGTGCCGCGCCGCAGGAGGCGGGGGAAGCGAAGCACCCGATAGTGGGCTGAGGTAAGAAGGAAGCATGCCGAGGGTAGCGAGACTCAAGGATCCTTACAGTACCCCTCTCCCCCCTTCAGGAGCGACCGCCGGGCATCTCAAGAACAGCTTGTGAGGGTACTTGGCATGAGAGATGCGAACAAGCCTTGGAGCATGAAGACGGTGAGGAGGAACTCAGGATCGTTCCTCTGGTCTGAAACCCTTCCAGTGCACAAGGTAATGGAACGATCCCCTTGAAATCCTGTAGTCCAAGATAGACTGGACCTCGTACTCTTGTTGGCCATGTACAAGAACAGGAGCCGTAGACGAGGAGGGATCGGGAAAGCGAGGATCCCAAACAGCTGGTTTCAGCAGGGACACGTGAAAAACAGAGGGGATCCTCATAAAAGGAGGAAGGCGTAGCCAGTATGCCACTGGGTTTACTTTTTGCAGGATGGTATACGGTCCGATGAATCTTGGTTTTAGTTTTAGCGTAGGGACCTTGAGCCTGACATTCTTAGAGGACAACCACACCCTGTCTCCTGGGTTGAACTCTTTGATCCTCCTTCAGTGACAATCTGCTGGCGCCTTTTGTCTGGTAGTTGCCTTCTTGAGGTTCTCCTGGATCCCTTTCCACAAATTTTGAAGGCTAAGAATTCTGTCGTCTGCTGCTGGTACCCCGGAAGTGTGTGTAGTGATGGGTAGAAGTGATGTGTGAAACCCATAATTAATGAAAAAGGGTGAATCCATGGTTGATTCATTACGCAAATTGTTATGTGCAAACTCGGCCCAGTGAAGGAGATCAGACCAGTCGTCCTGAGTGTTTGAGACGAAACACCGGATGTATTGCTCGAGAGACTTGTTGGTTCGCTCAGTCTGACCATTGGTTTGGGGATGATAACCTGAAGAAAAATGTAACGCTATTCCTAGTTGCTGGCAGTCGGAGCGCCAGAACTTGGGTATGAACTGTGAATCTCTATCGGAGACTACAGCCAATGTTACCCCATGGAGGTGAAAGATTTCTTTGATAAAGATGTCAGCCAATTTGGGAGAGTTGGGTAGACCTTTTAATGGAATAAAGTGAGACTGCTTGGAAAGTGGTCTACCACAACTAAGATGGTGTTCATCCCTTTAGATACTGGCAGTTGACTATAGTCCATGGACAAGTGTATCCATGGACGGTCTGGGATGGGAAACGGTCGAAGGATTCCTGATGGTTTATCCCAGGTAGTCTTATTCCGAGCACATGTCGAGCATGCAGCAATGAATTCTTTGATGTCCTTTTGCATGCCGGGCCACCAAAAGGTCCATTCCATGAGGTCGGTGGTCCTTCTTGTACCTGGATATCATGAAGACTTAGATGAGTGATCCCATTCAAGGACCTTCTTCCGATGAGTTGGTGAGGTAAACAATCGCCCATCAGGAATTACGAGACCCTCAGGAATGTGAAGCTGTTCCTGTATAATGTCCTCAAGGCATCAAAAGTGTTGGCGGAAAGTATATATTTGGAGGGAAGAATAGGTTCCTGCTGATCCTCGGTTTTGTTGTCAACCAGGAACTGACGGGAATGAGCATCGGCTTTGACATTTTTAGAACCCGGAAGAAAAGAGATAATAAATTTGAAACGGGAAAAGAAAAGCGACCACCGGGCTTGACGAGCCCCTAAGCGTCGATCGCCATCAATAAAGAGCATGTTCTTATGGTCGGTAAGAATAGTGATCGGGTTCTCTGTGCCTTCCAACAGATGTCTCCATTCCTCCAGGACTAACTTGATTGCTAGGAGTTCCCGGTTACCGACGTCATAATTTTGTTCTGCTGGAGAATTTTTTTTCGAAAAAAATGCACAGGGGTAGAGTCTGCCTTGAGGTTTCCTTCTCTGGGAGAGAATAGCACCGGCCCCGACATCTGACGCATCTACCTCCAAGGTGAACGGTAGCTTGGGATCCAGATGTATGAGAATAGGTGCAGAAATGAAGGCGGTTTTCAGGTGATTTTCTTAGTTAAAGCTGTGATGGGAGCTACCGCAGAGGAGAAATTTTGAATGAACCTGCGAAAGTAGTTTGCAAACCCTAGTACGCGCTGCATGGCTTAGAGGGTAGAGGGATGAGGCCAATCCAGAACCGCCTTTACCTTAGCAGGATCCATGGTGAGACCTGTGTTGGAAATGATGTATCCTAGGAACACTGTGGACGTTTGGTGGAACTGACACTTTTCAAGCTTGGCGAACAAATTTTTTCACATAGGCATAGAAGTACCGTTTGACGTGGTTGACATGCTCCTGTGAGGACTTAGAAACGATCATTATATCATCCAGATAGATAATGACAAATTGATTGAGCAGATCTCTGAAGATTTCATTAACGAAGTCTTGGAAGACGGCTGGGGCATTACAGAGACCGAAGGGCATAACGAGGTATTCATAGTGACCATCACGGGTATTGAAAGCCTTTTTCCATTCGTCACCTTGGCGGATCCTTACCAAATTGTAAGCCCCACGGAGGTCCAATTTAGTGAAGATGTTAGCTCCTTGGAGGCGATCGAAGGGAAAAAAACTATGTGCGCCCCTGAATGTACCATGTTATTTGAGGAACAGTCTTGTAAATATTCATGTTGTCCTACAGTACAACTCTTCAACCTAAATTCTTCACTACCAACTGATAACAAATTAACATGCTCACTGGTTTCTCACTGACCCCCTACATAGTTAAAGCAATGGTCAAGCACTAAACTACTGTATAACCATATGTATAATTCAAATGTAATTGAAACCATTTCAGATTATGATCTCTATGTGGTTTAGGGGCATAATACTGTGAAATGAATTGTGCTTACTGCTATTCATGAACAGACAATCCTCTCTTGAAATTCCTTCTTATTGGTTTGGGGGGTAAAACAGAATATTAATCCATTAACTCTTGTGAACACACATCTTACAGAAGACTTCAGATTTTCAAAAACCTATCTTCCCGGTGATATAATAATATAAAAAGATAAGTAAAACATCTCCACAGAAAACACAAAAAAAATGGTACAAAGGCTGTGCTGATATCAAAGTGAAATAAGGTGATTGCTTCTTTCAACAGCACCTATGGAAACATGCACATATGTTTAATTTCCAAAGAATATAAAAAAACAGATGAAAAAACTTCAAAGCCATGCAGATTTAAGATGACCTTGAGATTTTGTGTTGAGTAAAGACATTGGTAACTACCTGTTTACCTTAATGGCTCTGTGCTGTTTCTTTCTTTAGAAGCTGATATTGTCAGACAGCTCTTATTAAAGAAAGCACCTTGATTTTAAAAGGGTGCATTGCTTTCTTGACAAACAGGGTGTGATGGTTTTCATGAATTATCAAACAGAACCTATCTCTGTGCTGTCGGTTTTTGTTTGTTCTCTTTAGACATTTCCAAATTAATATTGTGATCATATAAAGTAGAAAAGCTTTTTAAGTGGTTCATAAAAATAGTTATTTTAACTTTGAAAATTTTTATCTGATAATCAGCAAAAGTAAATAGGTCAAAAGAATGCTCAAAATCAGCCTGTGAGCATGCTCTGGAAAATCTGTAAGAGACAGCTTATGAGTCCATGAGCATTCTTTGCAACGGAGATAAGCGAAGCACCACTTCTATTTTCTTGGTGGGAACGGGCCTGTAGAAAAGGGATTCCCCTGAAACGTTGCCCCCTTACACCCTTCTTGTTGTACAGTATATAGCTATTTACTTGGTTGTTTTACTGTTCTATGAGTGTTGTTTACCTTTTTTGTTTTTCACATTAGTGGGATACCAATAGTGGTAGTTTAGTTTCCCCTTTACATTTCTCTTGTTTGTTACTGTAGTCTGCTTTGTATATGTAAGAGGGTCACCCCCTGTTCCCCTGATCTTCCTTTGCCCCCTGCCTTACCCCTGTGGCAGTGGGGGAAGGTGACGGCGACTTCTCCCGGTGGGCACCGCCATCTTGGTTGTGGCGCGAGGTTGGCGCAATGCGCAGAGGTTGGCACGGGTAGCGGTGGCAATTACAAGTGTGCAGCAGCTCTGGGAAGTTGCGCAGGTGCAGTTAAGCGTAGCGGTGGCCATTACAGCTTCGCACAGGCGCAGTAGAGATCGCGCACGCAGTCTCCATAGGAAAGAGGTCCTGAGTGGTTTACATCTCCCAGCAGCCTCTGGGGAATGCCCTACGATCCCTGTCACATGCAGCCAGACAGCCAATAAGGCTGACAGATTCTCATGCTGCAAAGTTGCAACAATGTTGTGTGCAGACAGGGTTTTTGTCAGTTGGATCCAGGAAGCGATTGGGGAAGGTAGTGTACAGAGAGCAGTGCTCTGCTGTACTAGGCCCCAGACACCCCAGGCCAAGGTAGGCCCCACTCCCCACTAGGTTAGTGGGTAAGTTTATAGGGAAGGCCCCTTAGGTAGGGACCCTGCCCTAATCTGAGTCTGAGTCTTGTCAGTGACACAGCTGCAGTGCTGTGTGCTCTGACAAGAAAAGACAGTGTGGCTTGCAGTGCAGCCACAGCAATTAGTTGGCAGTTTCAGGAAAGGTCCCCTTTCAGTGCAAGGGGGGGTTTGATTTCTATAATACCCAGTTCTATGTGATATCACCGGTGCCAGTTGCACTCAGTGATCGCGGCCTGCATCTGGGCTCAGACAGGCTCTACTACAAGAGACATGCGGGAGCACTCACTCCATGCGGGAGCCACCCACCGTTTAGGCGGAGGCATCTTGGATCATCTCCTGGAGCAAGGGATTCCAAGCAAAGGTCATCTGCATACCTGGTAGCAGGAGCACTGGGCAGGTATTATTCAAGTCACCAAGTGCACCACCTATACACTTCATCTTAGTGGGCAGCGCTGTCCCACACGTGGGTGGGGTCGTGGGACTTTTGGGACTTTGGGTATAAGGACTTTGGGAATACTGTGTGGGGTTAAGGCCCTGCGAGGTGTCTGGATAGTTGTGCTTAGTAGTGTTACAGGGTGACACTGAAGTTATATACGGTTGACGTCATATTGTTGATGCATGTGTATTGTGGTTTATCTACCCATATAGTAAACCTGTGTTATATAAACCTTGGTGTACTGCACCGACACACTTTATTCAAGCAAATACCCAGTATGAACCTGGCAGATACCTGGAATGCGCCGCTCCTCACCTCTGACAAGCCCCGTTGCGTTTGCCTTCCCAGCCTGGGTTCATGCCTGGCTGACGGGCGGCTAATCTGTTAAATGTTAATGATTAGGATTTAATAGGCTGCAATGCTTCGCGTGTCTACCAGATGGCATAAATTCATGAATTGTAATGCAGTATATATATATATACTGTGCAGTATTGCAGCCAGCGGGAATAAAATGCTTCAATCCCTGCTTGGAAAATACCTCAATGCACTCGGGCAGAAAACAGTCACAAACCTCAATATACCCGGGTATACCCGAATTCGTGGGACTAGCCGAGCTCGAATAAAGTGTGTCGCCAGTGTATGTGGTTCATATATGTGGGTCCTGTGTAAGGGGAATCCTGCACACGTGGAAGCGCTGTAATTAGAAAACAGAGAAAATACTGTGCGCTACTATCTAACCCAAAATTTAGAATATAAATATAGTGCAGTGACTAAACCACATAAATAAGTGACCAAGAAATAAATCACAATAACCACAGTGAGGGTGTATATATGAAGAAATTATATCACATAACCGTGTATTTGTAGAGGCGTCTGCTGCTATAAACACAGGGGGTGGCTCAGCACCCCCCACACTCTAAGAAATGGAAACAAAAGAAACAGCGCACAACGCCAAATAGTGAAGCAAGTAATGCTATATATTAGTAATTACAGGGTAATAAATCTGCGTACATCAAAACAGTGGAATAGGTGCATTTAGTGTGTTTCACACAAGTTACCACTCAGCAACTGTTGTCAGAAGAGTCTGCAGCTTGCTTCTCTCAGCGGGGGCGCTACGTTGGTTCAGGAGCAGGATTAATGTCCAAAACCCCTCATCCCGCAGTACATCGCTCCCAAGGGGATTTCCCTTTACAGCAACCACGCTCCGTTGCAGGTATTGGTGCTTGGTGGGACCGCTCGCTCTTCCAAGCCGTCTGGTGCAGCTCGTGTGGCTCAGCGAGCAGATCCACTGTACGGGGGTAAGACCTCAGCTCTGCAAGGGTACACTCGGCGTGCCACGTTGTCGCTCCGTCACGGGATACTGCGTGATGACGTCACAGTCTCCGCAGCAGCGAGGGAACCGGCAGGGAGGCCGTCAAAATCTCTCAAAGTCTCTCAAAGTCTCTCATATGCCCAAAATTACCACCGGGAGTAATACTAACAGGGTGAAGCCAAAGGAGGCAATGGCAATATTAAGGCACTAGATAAAAATCATCCAACATGTTTCGTAGAATAAACTACTTCTTCAGGGAATAATTTAGCCATTACCCAGAGGTCTTAAGTACCTAACAAAGATGTCTCATTGGTCAAACAATTAAAAATGGACCAATCATCTAGACTAGGTAATGGTTAAAGTGATAGGGAAGATGAAATCATTACTTTTAAAACAACAACTTTATTAACTACATACATAATAAAAAGATTTTATAAACATAAACTAAACCTAGCATAAATAATTAAAAGCATGCTGGAATAAAAGAAACACAATATTAGTACTAAAATAGATAGTATCATATAAAAGATGCAACTAAAAGTAACAATATAAATACGTATAGACAATAGAACAGAGCAGGGAAAACAGAGATACATAGATCAGTGATATCCCTTGGGTTTAAGTGGAGAAGGGGGCTAGAATTTTTTTTTTTTTTTTTTTTTAATAAAAATTCCTCTTAATAAAGTGCCCAGATGTCAACATCCTCATTTAATCCCTTAGGGGACATAGTATCTAACTTGTGTATCCAATATGTCTCCTTAGATGATAGTGTTTTAACTCTGTCCCCACCTCTTCTATTTACAGGAATAAACTGAATCCCCTTAAAAGTGAGACTGGACGGATCTTTGTTGTGGTGTAATAAAAAGTGTCTGGAAACACTGTGTTTTTCAAAACCGTTTTTTATATTTCTGACGTGTTCCTGGATACGAACTTTAAGGCTGCGTTTGGTTCTGCCTACATACTGATATCCACACGCACATTCCAATAAGTAAACAATGTGTGTAGATGTACATAAAATAAAGTCATCAATATTAAAAACTTCTTGTGTGTTTTTAGAATTAAATGTATTTTTGTCAGGATGTTGGTACTTACAAATACTACACTTACCACAAATATAATTGCCTTTTGGTTTAGGCCCTAATCAGTTCTTTTGTACTGTAGTGTTATTACTTAAAAAAACATTACTAGGTGCTAGCAAATTTTTTATGTTTTTGGCTCTCCTATAGATAAACCGTGGTTTAGTGTCTAGATGTGATCCCAATATGGGATCATTGCACAAAATACCCCAGTGGGATCACATCTAGACACTAAACCACGGTTTATCTATAGGAGAGCCAAAAACATTAAAAATTTGCTAGCACCTAGTGATGTTTTTTTAAGTAATAACACTACAGTACAAAAGAACTGGTTAGGGCCTAAACCAAAAGGCAATTATATTTGTGGTAAGTGTAGTATTTGTAAGTACCAACATCCTGACAAAAATACATTTAATTCTAAAAACACACAAGAAGTTTTTAATATTGATGACTTTATTTTATGTACATCTACACACATTGTTTACTTATTGGCAGGCTGTATAAGTCACACATAAATATATATAACAGATGATATATATTTATCACTGGGTCTGAACTGAAACGAGTCTTAGATATAATAAAGTATATTTATTCCTTTGGATAGGTGAACACACGAATAATACAGTAACAGACAAGAAGTACACTTACTTTGGGGTTGGGGAATGAGAAGTATGTAGCATAGCAATTCTCTCGCAATCAGGTAGCCATCAGATGATAAATTGAAGACAAAGGATACAGGGTAAACATCAGTTTATAAACCTTTTGTGCCCTATCCTTAACCTTGAGTACCGTGGATTGGTTTTCAATTAACTCCAGCCAGTGGTTAACGTGGGAACACTTTTTGACCCATGCCCCCCGGCCAGTTGGGATATGCGCAGTAGAGCTCGGGGGTCCCATTTCTACAACCCCTCCTCTATATCAGGAATGCCAGCTAGTCTACCAAATGGAGTACAGGGCAGGAAATCCTTTGTTGTGAGGTGTGAAATGGAACACTTGAAGACGACTCTGGTTTGAGGAGTCTCCACCCTCATGCAAACAGTGGAGGTGACAAAATCCTTTGAAACATACTCAGGTCCTAGACATGGGGTCGCCTTTCTGGCCATATGCTACTCTGGTATGCAAAGGAATTTCCTCTGAGTTTTACCCATATCTGGGAATACAGTATGTTGGATAAAACATGAACATATTAAAATATCTGGTTCCTTTGGGTCCAGCAGGTCCAAACTTCCCAGTTCTCAATGCCGGAACTGGGACATCCTATGGTCCAATTTGCGACCTACTACGACCTGGGAAACCGGAGATACACAAATACACTTAAAAACCGTTTTACATTTTAATACACAAAACTCCGCTGTAAATCAAATCACGTTTTTTCACTAAATCCCCATTGAAAACAACGGGTTCCGCCGCCATAGACTCTCAATGGCAAACCGCCACCACTGACGGCTATGGGAATCCCCGCAATAGACTTTCAACGGGGCGATGCCGCCGTTGAAGTCAATGGGAGTTTTCCGCCGTAGCCGGTCAATGGGGTTTGGCCGCCATTGAAGTCTATGGGAGAAATCCCGAACTTTCAAGGGGGTCCATACTCCGTCGGGTTGGTCTCAGAGGGTCAAGGATGGTTCTGCAGCGATGCCGGAGCAGTGGCTACAGATACCCCAAACCCTGACTCTCTGGACCCTCCGGAACCGGAGCTATGGAATACCAAAATTCAGCTTTTCACACTTAGCCATTTTCCTGAGCCGGTTCGGCCGCCGCCATTGGAACCTATGGCGCGGCCCACTCTTATGGGTTCGACCCTTATCGGGGGTCCAGGATACGGGGATTGTGGTCGAGTGGGGGGAAGTCTAGGAACTAGGGACAGAAAGAATTTTATTCCTAGGGGCCCTAGAACTGTTTATTCCCACGCCACTTGTCGTTGAACTTGACTTGTAAGTCATCAAAGCTCTTCTATTGAAATTGTATCCGCTTTGCGGTTAAGCGGTTTGGACGGCAGCCAACTTGTTCCTGGAAAGCTCTCTCGAGGGTTTCTCCATTGAAGTCAATGAGCCCATTGACTTTCAATGGGAAACCGCCGCTCTCCCTCTCGGACGCCATCTGCTGGTCTTCTCAGGAACCGGACTCCCCAGCAAGATTCACCATTAAGAAGCATTGAGCCCTAATGGCGGCCTATGGGAACCTGCAAAATGGTGCCTGAAAAGGCGGGAAAATTACACAAAGGGCTATAATCACTATACCACTATTAACCCTTGTGCTCCCGGATGGATCCCAGTGTGTGTGCTGCAGACCAGATGTTACAATAAAACAGGAAAAACCAGGGGAATACACATGTACATGTCATTACAGGGGTTAAATCACCGTTCTGTGTCTTAGCCCAGTTAACCCTTTGACTCCCGGGGGAGGTCAGGGGATGGCCAAATGTGGTGTAACCCCTTTAATCCCGGGCCACCCCCTTTCTCCCTCTACAACACCCTCTTTGAATTCCATGGTTTTACATATCAGGACATAATAACATGTTCCTTAGCAGGTCTTAAAATTAGGTAAATGCAACCTCAGATGAACAACAACAACACATGACATATTACACCGTGTCATGATTTATTTAACAAAAATAAAGCCAAAATGGAGAAGCCATGTGTGAAAAATTAAGTACACCTTAAGATGCAATAGCTTATAGAACCACCTTTAGCAGCAATAACTTGAAGTAATCATTTCTGTATGACTTTATCAGTCTCTCACATTGTTGTGGAGGAATTTTGGTCCACTCTTCTTTACAACGCTGCTTCAGTTCATTGAGGTTTGCGGGCATTAGTTTATGCACAGCTCTCTTAAGGTCCAGCCACAGCATTTCAATCAGGTTAAGGTCTGGACTTTGACTGGGCCATAGCAACACCTTGATTCTTTTCTTTTTCAACCATTCTGTTGTAGATTTGCTGGTGTGCTTGGGATCATTGTCCTGTTACATGACCCAATTTCGGCCAAGCTTTAGCTGCCGGACAGATGGCCTCACATTTGACTCTAGAATACTTTGGTATACAGAGGAGTTAATGGTCGACTCAATGACTGCAAGGTTCCCAGGTCCTGTGGCTGTAAAACAAGCCCAAATCATCACCCCTCCACCACTGTGCTTGACAGTTGGTATGAGGTGTTTGTGCTGATACAGTATGCTGTGTTTGGTTTTCGCCAAATGTGGCGCTGTGCATTATGGCCAAACATCTCCACTTTGGTCTCGTCTGTCCAAAGGACATTGTTCCAAAAGTCTTGTGGTTTGTTCAGATGCAACTTAGCAAACCTAAGCAGTGCTGCCATGTTCTTTTTAGAGAGAAGAGGCTTTCTCCTGGCAACCCTTCACAACAAACCATACTTTTTCAGTCTTTTTCTAATTGTACTGTCATGAACTTTAACATTTTTAACATGCTAACTGAGCAGGAGTATAATGCGTGGTGCTAAGAACCGTGTACAGCTATAGTAATAATGGAATAATGATGATGAATCCTGTGTGAGGTTTGGGATGTGATCTTGATTGTAGGGAGGGTACTGGGTGTGATATCCTACTTGGTAAACCAGCATAGATGGCACTCAAGTTGTCCAGGAACCCAAAGGCTAATAATCACCCCAATAAACAATACCCTAAACCCTTAGTAGAATAATATGACCATGTAGCAAGCAGGAAAAACTCATGAATCTGCTGCAGCGTCCATGTTGATCCTGTCAGACCTTCTAGGTGTGCCTCCGTCCTTGGAGATAGAATGCAATGGGAGAGAGAAATGGCAGAGCACAACCGGAATCATCCAAAAAAGAGAATTAGGAGGAAAGTGCGTTATCCATAAAAGGGTTTAATAGTCATGGAAGGAAAAAAGGCAAGGCATTACCCTTTATGGAAAAACAGAAATAAACTGTGCGCTACTATCTATCTCCTTATAATTGAATACAGTGCAGTGACTACACCATATATAAATAAAGTAAACCACAATACCACAGTGAATAAGTGATTAAATAATTAAATTATAACATAACCGTGTGGTTGATAAGGGCGTCTGCTGCTATAAACATTAGGGGTGGCTCAGCACCCCACACACTCTAAGAAATGGAAACAAAAAGAAAACAGCGCACAACGCCAAATAGTGAAGTAAGTAATAGAATGTATTACAATGTTAAAGGGGTAATAAATCTGCGTACATCAGATAGAAATAACATGTGCATTTAGTGCATATCACACTGGTTACCACTCTGTAGCTGTAAAACAGGACGGTCTGGCACTCAGCTGTCTCTGCAGGAGCCTCTATGATGGTTCTGGGGCATGGGATCCTTCATGCACTCCTCACACAGCAGGACGCTGCTCACAAGGGGATTCCTTTCAAGCAGCCTCGTAATACTGCAGATTCAGACACTTAGTGGGACCGCTCCTCAACCGGCGATATACTGCCTCCAGGGGAATTCCCCTACAGTCCCCCGTCTCTCCTGTGTAGATTTGCTGCTTTTCCCAGCTGCTATAATCTTAGGGCAGTCCAGAGCTGTTGGAATTGCTCTGCAAACACTTCCGCAGCTGCAGGGGCTTACACAGCGTGCCACGATGCCGCTCCGTCACGTGGTGTAGCGGAGTGACGTCACAGTTCTCGTGGCAATGGAGGAATCAATAGGGAGGAAGAAGGAGAGTCCCTTACAGTCTCTTACCGGCGCAGAAATCGCTCAGTTAGCACGGTGGCAGCCAATATAAGCTGATAGTGATACAAATCCAAAGGATGAATATAGGCAAAATTATGGCATTCATACATCCAACATGTTTCGTAGATCTAACTACTTCTTCAGGAAGCGTTGTGCGCTGTTTTCTTTTTGTTTCCATTACCCTTTATGGATAACGCACTTTCCTCCTAATTCTCTTTTTTGGATGATTCCGGTTGTGCTCTGCCATTTCTCTCTCCCATAACATGCTAACTGAGGCCTGTAGAATCTGAGATGTAACTCTTGTTTTTTTTGCAATTTTTCTTAGCATTGCACGGTCTGACCTTGGGGTGAATTTGCTGGGACGTCCACTCCTGGGAAGATTGGCAACTGTCTTGAATGTTTTCCACTTTTGAATAATCTTTCTCACTGTAGAATGATCGACTTTAAATTGTTTGGAAATGGCCTTATAACCCTTCCCAGATTGATGGGCAGCAACAATTGCTTCTCTAAGATCATTGCTGATGTCTTTCCTCCTTGGCATTGTGTTAACACACACCTGAATGCTCCAGACCAGCAAACTGCTACAACTTTGGCTTTTATAAAGGTGGACACACTTGCTGATGATCAATTAATCAAGGGCAATTGATTAGCAGCACCTGTTTGCTACTTAGCATCTTAATTCCTATGGAAGCAGTAAGGGTGTACTTAGTTTATCACACTTGGCTTCTCCATTTTGGCTTTATTGTTGTTAAATAAATCATGACACGGTGTAATATGTCATGTGTTGTTGTTCATCTGAGGTTGTATTTACCTCATTTTTAGACCTGCTAAGGATTTTTATTATGTCCTGATATGTAAAACCATGGAATTCAGAGGGTGTACTTTCTTTTTCACACGACTGTATGCCACGGTACACCAGAACTTAACACCGGGTTTCAAAGCACCAGACTGGACAAAGCAGTTCAATAAAGTGTTTATTCCAGCCAGAACCAGTAAGCACAACACAAAACCCAGATCAGAGCTATACTCACTAAAACAGGGGCATACCGGGAGAATCCTGGTTGGATAGGTGCTCAGCGCCCCATTGAAGGCTTACCCAGGGTTTGCTTCTACACTCCATTTGGATATACAGACCTCTCTGGTGCTATTCGCAGCAGAGCACTTTTAAATCTTCCACTGTAAAGTCCTGCTCTCAACTTCTCCGGCAACACCCAAGTCCATACTGTAGCACAAAAGCACTTTTGAATTTGCCGCTTTGTTAGGCTCCCAGCGTCGTTTTCAGGTGTCTCCGGCACCGCCTCAGAGCTCACCACTTTGTTCACCTCCATGTCAGGATCAGAATGAGCTCTGGAACGCTGATCATCTTAACCTCATATAGATTCCCCGCTGCCATAGGAAATTATGGTAGATTGGCTGGTGACCAATCACAGCGCAGATGATGCACAGGAACCAATCAGGACGCAAGGGCTCACTTATATTGGCCAATCAGGTCTAGAGGTCTGAATGAGAGAGTTAAAGGGCTTTGGAGGGAAATACAAAAGGCCCAATGGGAGCAGCGCCTACCAGCGGGAGCTCAGCAGTGGCTTCCCCAGCCAACAGGATATCCTCCGCTGGGCTGACATTGCTCTAATTGGGGGAGCAGTCAAATGTTCTGATTTTTGTGTGGATTCACCCCCCCCACCCCCGGCCCAATCTGTGCCCCTGACCACTCTCTTCTTTGTTCCCTGAACCTCTCATCCCCCACCAGTCCCAGCAATAGCCATTTCTCCAGACATTTGGGCTGCACAAATGATTTCTCAGCCCCACATGTCCAGAGAACTTGGCTAAGCTTTATTGTGGGCACAAACATGTTTACAGGAATATAGAATACAGTTTTCATGGGATGCAAGGGGCTGGTGGCATGTACCAACAGGGTCGCTCATAGATATGGTGGCAACATGAGCCTCAGGGAAGGATGGGCAGGGGACAGGGCTTAACCTGTATTATGTTGGTCCCTGAGCCCCTTTCTGTCACACCATACACATTAAAAATGGAACTAGGCCCATTATCGCCCTTGTTGTTCACGTTGTCCATTGAACCATTGCCTATGGCAATCAGTAATAAAGTGAATGGTATGGAATTGGGGAATTACGTTTATAAACTAAGCATGTTTGCCAACGATATTCTGTTGACAATAATGAAGTTGCAGATGTCTTTGCCTAATCTCTACGATATATTGAATACATTTGAGGGAGTGTCTGGTTTTAAAAATGAACTCCTCTAAATCTAAATCTGCCATGAGAAACAGTGAAGGTGATCTCAATACATTTGGGATTTAAATGGCAACCACATCAGCTAACGTATCTGGGGGACAAAATCACCACGTCCTTTCACTTCTTATATAATGCAAATAACACCCAACTTATAGGGATACTAAAGAAATCATTAGAGTCATGGAAAATATATTCCATTTCATGGATAGGGAGAATTTATCTCACTAAAATTACACTTCTCCCTAAAATTCACTATCTCTATAGATCGCTCCCAATCCCAATACTGGTGGGGGATATAAAATCCCTCCAAAAACAAATCCTATCCTTTATTTGGGGTGGCAAAAAGAAACTTGTTATTCAGCCTTAGACAGGAAGGAGGACTAGTGGTTCCTAACTTTATGGCCTACTACAGGGCAACACAGCTCTCTCAGATTATGGCATGACATTCCCCACACATATGGTGAGATGGGTACAAATCGAGAACAAACAGTAAACTAGGCTCATCCACAACTCTTTACTCTGGGGATAAAAAAAGTACATATACAGGTCAACCCCAAAATTGCTCACTCTCTGATATTGTGGGACCACTGTGCCATAAAATCAGGTCTGATTTCAGCTCCTTCCAACAAGACAATGTTAATTTCAAACCTTGCATTTCCTCTAGGGAGGGAGAGGAAATCCTTTAGATGGTGAGAAATTTGCTGCTTCAATCGAGTTGGCGATCTTAGGACCTGGGATAAGGTTAGAAGTTTTGAGGAACTTAAACAGAAGCACCAAATCTTGGAAAGGTTAAGATACCTTCAAATTAGGCATTTTTTAACTGCGGATAAGTACATCTCCAGGAATACACCGTATGAACATGTGTGAATGTACGACCCCAGAAAAAAAGGTCTTATTTTACTGGTTTATAATTATTTACTCCAGGAAAAAGAGACACGGTGACGTAACATTAGGACTTGGGAGGAAGTTCTGGGAGAGCCTTTGGATCAGGAGATGTGGATAGATATATGGGAAGCCATTATGAAAGTCTTTATAAAAACAGTAATGAAAGAGAATAGCTATAAAATGCTATATATACAGTATGCTAACACCTGAGAAATGACATAAAATCAATAAACAAAATATCCCCAAGTGATGCAGGGTGATGCGCACATTCATGCATATCTGGTGTTCTTGCCCACTGGTGGTAGCGCTATGGAAGCAGATATACTCATTTGGTTTCAATTAATTATCAACAAGTTTAACCTTTCCTTAACAATGGATCCTTGGTCAGCACTTTTTAAACCGCCCAATAGGTAACATCTCTCCAGCGGGAAAAGAAACTGATAACCTATGTTTCCTCAGCAGCTAGGTGCTGCATAGCGGCAGCATGGAAAAAGGTTAGTCCCACTTTGATGGTAATGAAGAACAAGATATGGCTGATCCTGCAATATAAAAAAATAACGCCTTTTCCGAATGTCAGTGTAGCCAGGTCTCCCCAGCACTCCCGCACCCCCCTCACCTGACTGCCGATCGCGGGGGCCGCCACGTCCAATGGCGGCTCTGTCCGGCGATGGCAGGGGAGAGGGCGGTCAGGTCCCGGCTCGGGGGTTGCCTGGGACGCGTGCGGCCGGTTGCCAAGGCCGCACGCGCATCTCAGGGCTCCCGGCGCTCCCGGAGCCGGGCAGATAGGGCGCCGCCATTGCGCATTAGTTTGCGCATGCGCAGGGATGGCCCAGACTCAGGAGAGCCCCAGATAGGTCGCGCATGCGCAGATAGGGGTAGGGAGCTAAGGCAGCTCTTAGGAGGTCGCGCGAGAGTAGGGAAGCATAGGGAGAGCTTGAGGCGGCCATTAGTAGTTCGCGCAGGCGCAGGAGAAGCGCGCACGCGGCCCCAATGGTATAGCAGCCTCCTGGGAACTACAATTCCCAGGAGGCATAGGGAGACAGGCACCAGGTGCTTCATAGCGGCCAATAGGGCTGGAGGATGCTCAGCCCGGGAATATAGATACATTTCCCGGGCTTTGCATGAGTCAGTTGGAGCAGCGGAGCTGAAGGGGAAGGAAGGATGCAGGGAGTGGGTGCAGCTCCTGCATCCAGATAGGTACCCACACCCTCCAGGTAGGCCCCAACTCCCCACCAGGTTAGTGGGTAACTGAAAAGGGACGGCCCTAGATAGGGAGGTCACCCTTAGTGTGTGTAAGGTGCAGGTTTGGCAGTGCCACAGCGGGTAGTGCTGTGCGCACTGGAAAATAGGCATAGAGTGCGTGCAGTGGGTTATTGCTGCGGGTTCCAGGTTGCTGTGTTGAGTGTTGCATGTGACGCTGCATGTACTGAGTGCAGTGTGTGTGCAGTGTGTGTTACTGTCTGCAGGCTGACTGTGAGAGCTGTGTGTCGGCTGCAGGCGCGTTAGGATTAGTGAGTTAGCTAGTGGTTAGTGAGGTTTCTGGACTTGGGGTAGTAAGGGAGTGGGGCAGGTTATTACTCCGCAGGCCCTAGGAGTTTTCCCCAAGCCACCTCAGGTTGCGGTTCATCAGGGACAGGCCCTAGGTTAGGGTTCCTGTCACTTTAGGGATAGATAGGAAAGAGCGGCGGTTGCTGTTCCCGGAAAGCGGTTGGACCCACGTTGGGGTCCACAGAGACTGTGTTCCCGCGGGGACCGCCCTAGCGGTCCACAAGTGCAGGAGTTCGGTTGGAGGAGTCCTCGCCGATTGACCCTTTTAGAAGAGTGTTGCAGGCCCGAGCACCGGAGTGCTCGGCAGGTAACTTTGAATCCTATGTGCACCAACAGGCCTAGTAGTTCTTAGTGACTGCGCAGTCACCCACGATCTCCGTAGGAGTACGGGACATTGGGTGGGGGTTACAGGACACTGGGTGGGAACACCAGACATTGGGCAGAAGGTGCTCCAGTATTGCATAAGGTTATGATGTTGTGTAATGTCTTATATGTGTGTTAGTAAAGTGTTTGTTCATTCAGTAAACCTGTTATCCATAATACTGGTGTATGTGGTTTCTGAGTGGGTTCCTATGTTAGGGTCATTCTACATTTCCATAGAATCCTACATAGGTGGAGGCGCTGAAAGAAGAAACGTTCCAGAGGATTCACCCCAGGCTCTCACTAGCGGAGGCTCAGACCTCCTGTGAGCCTGCAGGTATACGCACCACACCGGTAACACTACATGTTCTACTCACCCACACTATATATGAGATTGGGTGGGGTGGAATACCCGTTACATTTGGAGGCGCTGCTGAGAGACCACCTGGGGTGCCCTGTCCATTTTTTTTCTAAATTGTCCCGTCCCTATTTTTGTCGCCATGTTTGTGAAGTCCGGAGACGAGGTCCTTGCCTGGGCTTTGCGGCAGTATATGGAACCTGGCCAGGTAGTGGCGGTAGGAGGCATTCCCGCTCTTATACCCGCGGTTAAAGTCCGGGAGTATATGTGTAAAATTCCTGGGTGGCCGTGGACATGTGTCTTAGAGGAGGAATAAGATCCCACGTCCACATGGAAAACCATTCTGTTTGTTGTAACTCACACTGAGGATATATGCCTGGCAGAGGCACCGTCCGCACTGTTCATGCCCGGGGGCCCCTCAGAAGGGTACCCCCTAGTCTATGCCGACCCAGCAAAATGGCGTCTCCCGACAAAGCAGGAGAGCGCACGTGCTGCTGACTGCAAGCCTGCACAGAAAGATGTCGCAACATTCTGTCCGGGTTTGGCGCGAAAATCAGAGCCCCTCCCCTGTGATGTGAGTGACTCAGAGCAGAGCCAAAACCACTCCCCAGTAGAAAGTGCCCTTCCTTCAGATTCCACCAGGGGGAGCAAGCACGGTTATCTTCAACCATACGTTGACGCTGTGATAGACACTCTGATCTCTGAGGATGAGATGATGCATGAGGATGAGATAGACTGTCAGGGGATACACCCTAATGTGTATGTGCCCTGGCGAGCGCCAGGAATAGATCTCCTTATGCTACTGTGCCCCTGCTTGCAAGAAGCCTATGACGAGGGAGCCGACATGTCCCAAGTGCCACTAGACTTCAGGATCACCGAGGTGGATGGGGAGCCGTGTACACAGTGCTTTAGCCCCACCTGTGACTGTTCTAGGGGAGCACTGGCGTGGGAGCCCAGATGTGATTGTTGCGGTGCAATTTTCTTGATGCCTATTGTACCCCAGCCTACAGAGCCAGCTAAGGAGCCAAGTGAACCCGTGGCGGAGAAGAGCGCGACTGCAGTGGAGGTACCGGAGCACGCCAGCTTCGTACCCACAACCACTGGCTGCATTTCAGAAGAATCTGGTGACTACCTTGCGGAGGATACTGTCATGATATCTTCCGGGGAAAAGGTGGAAGTCCCATCGGTGGCGATGCGCCTACCGGCGAACCACCCCAGCGGTGATGTAGAGGATACAGAGTCTGCTGTGGGTCCGTGTACCCTGGAAAAGGTGTATCCCGATGTTGCGGACCCTGCTGTGGGCCCGTGGGCCCTACCATGGTCATTCCGACCTACTACGATGGTACCATCGGTCCTAAGCTTGGGACCCGTACCTAACGAAGACCAGGGTGAGTCGACTGCCCCAGGGGTGTTTGGGGTGAGCCTCCAGGTGATCGCGGAGCACGATAGCTCCTTAAGTCTGGTCACCCGGGCGAATGGCTCCCCTCTGCATCGCGTCCTGGTGGAGGTGTCCTCATTAGAAGGTAGCTGTCCAGAGAAGAGAGTGGACCAGTGTCTACCGCCGATCCTTCCGGAAGAAGGGAAGCCCATCGTCAGCCAGCCGATTGGTAAGGAACCCCCTTGTTCCCCACAGACTCCGATGGAGGTGGCCATGAAGAAGGCCAAAGCTACGGTTCCTGAGCGGAGTGTGAGCCCGTGTGCTCCGACACAAGTGGTCCCAGGACTGGGATTCAACGCTCCCGAGTTTTCAGCGCGTGAGCGGACTGTCCCAGAAGAGTTGGGGACAGGTCCCGATACCGCCAAGGTGGGAACTGACAGCGTCCTCGAGTACCTGTTGGCCACCGTGAATCACCGCAGGGGTAAGGTGTCTACTCTTTCCCCCCTGCCAGGTGAAACCGAGACATTGTCCAGTGCTCGCTTCTCAGTGGAAGCCTCGCAAGTCCGTAGGGACAAGGACTGTGTAAAGGAAGATCCAGGGAGACTGGCCTCCTTTAAGCCCAAAAAGGAGCGTGCCATTCGCCAGGTGGTGGACCGCGGAAAAGGTCCTGGCCTCCTGGTCTACCGCATCCCTGCCGCAGATGACCAGGTAAAGGTCTGCTTCAGAGACACTGTGCTACTCCTTCCACCAGGGGGAGGAAGTAGCGAAGAGCCAGAAACTGTCGCCTTAGAGTGTGCTCTCCAATAAATTTTTCTGGGGGAGGCTCACGGACGCAAAAGTGAGGTACCCCCATCTGATCTGGTAGGGGCACCCCACACATGGTCTCAGCCAATCTCGGGTATTATTGAGTGTGATGTACCATGTAATCTGAGGTGTAAAGTCAACCTGATAAGTGTAACAAATATGAAATGCCGTATTTTATTGTGTAACCTTATGTCAGGGTATGGCGTTCTCCAAGCGAGGACGTTGGATTTTCCACCAGGGGGAGAGTGTAGCCATGTCTCCCCAGCACTCCCGCACCCCCCTCACCTGACTGCCGATCGGGGGGGCCACCGCGTCCAATGGCGGCTCCGTCCGGCGATGGCAGGGGAGAGGGCGGTCAGGTCCCGGCTCGGGGGTTGCCGGGGACGCGTGCGGCCGGTTGCCAAGGCCGCACGCGCATCTCAGGGCTCCCGGCGCTCCCGGAGCCGGGCAGATAGGGCACCGCCATTGCGCATTAGCTTGCGCATGCGCAGGGATGGCCCAGACTCAGGAGAGCCCCAGATAGGTCGCGCATGCGCAGATAGGGGTAGGGAGCAAAGGCAGCTCTTAGGAGGTCGCGCGAGAGTAGGGAAGCATAGGGAGAGCTTGAGGCGGCCATTAGTAGTTCGCGCAGGCGCAGGAGAAGCGCGCACGCGGCCCCAATGGTATAGCAGCCTCCTGGGAACTACAATTCCCAGGAGGCATAGGGAGACAGGCACCAGGTGCTTCATAGCGGCCAATAGGGCTGGAGGATGCTCAGCCCGGGAATATAGATACATTTCCCGGGCTTTGCATGAGTCAGTTGGAGCAGCGGAGCTGAAGGGGAAGGAAGGATGCAGGGAGTGGGTGCAGCTCCTGCATCCAGATAGGTACCAACACCCTCCAGGTAGGCCCCAACTCCCCACCAGGTTAGTGGGTAACTGAAAAGGGACGGCCCTAGATAGGGAGGTCACCCTTAGTGTGTGGAAGGTGCAGGTTTGGCAGTGCCACAGCGGGTAGTGCTGTGCGCACTGGCAAATAGGCATAGAGTGCGTGCAGTGGGTTATTGCTGCGGGTTCCAGGTTGCTGTGTTGAGTGTTGCATGTGACGCTGCATGTACTGAGTGCAGTGTGTGTGCAGTGTGTGTTACTGTCTGCAGGCTGACTGTGAGAGCTGTGTGTCGGCTGCAGGCGCGTTAGGATTAGTGAGTTAGCTAGTGGTTAGTGAGGTTTCTGGACTTGGGGTAGTAAGGGAGTGGGGCAGGTTATTACTCCGCAGGCCCTAGGAGTTTTCCCCAAGCCACCTCAGGTTGCGGTTCATCAGGGACAGGCCCTAGGTTAGGGTTCCTGTCACTTTAGGGATAGATAGGAAAGAGCGGCGGTTGCTGTTCCCGGAAAGCGGTTGGACCCACGTTGGGGTCCACAGAGACTGTGTTCCCGCGGGGACCGCCCTAGCGGTCCACAAGTGCAGGAGTTCGGTTGGAGGAGTCCTCGCCGATTGACCCTTTTAGAAGAGTGTTGCAGGCCCGAGCACCGGAGTGCTCGGCAGGTAACTTTGAATCCTATGTGCACCAACAGGCCTAGTAGTTCTTAGTGACTACGCAGTCACCCACGATCTCCGTAGGAGTACGGGACATTGGGTGCGGGTTACAGGACACCGAGTGGGAACACCAGACATTGGGCAGAAGGTGCTCCAGTATTGCATAAGGTTATGATGTTGTGTAATGTCTTATATGTGTGTTAGTAAAGTGTTTGTTCATTCAGTAAACCTGTTATCCATAATACTGGTGTATGTGGTTTCTGAGTGGGTTCCTATGTTAGGGTCATTCTACATTTCCATAGAATCCTACATAGGTGGAGGCGCTGAAAGAAGAAACGTTCCAGAGGATTCACCCCAGGCTCTCACTAGCGGAGGCTCAGACCTCCTGTGAGCCTGCAGGTATACACACCACACCGGTAACACTACATGTTCTACTCACCCACACTATATATGAGATTGGGTGGGGTGGAATACCCGTTACATCAGGAACAGTAAATTCCTCAAATCTAGAATCCTTGGATAGAGTGTGGAGGGGGGGCGGGAGGGGCGGGGGACTTTGATAGGACAATATTGAGTTAAGCGTCAAAATTGGAGGAGGGGAGATTGGAACTCCTTTGGTTTGGTTTCATTTTATATGTGTGATTGTTGTTTGTGTTTCCTCTCAGAGGTACTGTCACATTAACACACCATTGACAGCAAATGAACCGAGATGTATTATTCACTTTTGTGCTTTCTGTATCACATTGTTTTATACGTTTATTTGGAAACTCGATAAAATGAAGTTTTACCAAAAAAATAATTCACATGGATTTAGTTACACTGTTTTCATGGGTTGAAAATTTATGACTGGAATCTTTGTGTGTGGTCAGACTAACTGTGTCACTTAATGACGATTGCTCATCAAAAACCTTAAGAACAGCTATTTAAAATTGTAACACATAGAACAGAGTGGGTGTGGATTATTTACCTAGTTTAAGTTTTCAAGCACCATGATGGATAAGTGCAGTACCACCAAACGTAAGGACAGATTTGGTAGCCAGTTTTGCGAGCTGTTTTTGCTTGAGCAATCACAAGCCAACTCACTTGTGCCAGTCACTCAGTACATATTGCTGACCGTAATATCAACTCGTTACAGCTTTCCTTCCTGACTTAATTGTGAATACCAAATATGTTTCCTCTATCTTACCGGTGCAATGGTGACAAAAAAAAAAAAAGTTCAGAGAAAACAGGAAATAAAAATAATGTTACAAATATTCAATGCTTAGTTATTTTTTTATTTATTTTATTACATGTACATTTGATTTGGGACATATTAGGGGGAAATCCATTCCTTCCATATTGGCAAATGAGAGTCATTTGACTACATTTCCATAGGTCTAAATAAAATATGCACGGAATGCTACAAAATATAACATATGATAAACATTATAGAAAAACACAGGAAAATATGTCTCCATTCTCCATGTTGAGTCCACACTCCTGTAGAAGGTTGCATACTTTGGCATGGGCGTTTTAGAAGGAACCTCATGGTATTCACAAGGAGCTGCAAACCAAATTGTAGTTTGAAAATTTAGGGTAGGAACAAGAAGACATAAATCCAAATAATAATTTACTCTTCAGTTGTGTAATGTTATTTAGAAGCAACTCAAACTTGAATCAGAGCACTCCATAACTTTATAAGTAATTAACTCCATATTATTTAATGTGAGACCCCTTTCACATGGAGCTCTAAAAGGAAGAACTGGATATCTCTCATTTAGCATTGCAGATAGTGGTTTCTTGGTCAATGGTATCAACTGGCCACACCAATATATAATATAAAACATCCTATAAAATAAAAATATATAAGGAATTACTTATTTGTACCATACATATTAAAATAAAAACACTAATAAATACATGATGTTTGGTGCTTCACAAATAGGACATTATGAGCCTATTTTGGTTAGCATAAATAAAACATTGTAATGCAGATTAAGTGGCTTCCTCATTTTAGGTATTGATAGAATTTGACTAAAAATGATAGGGAATATTTATACGTGTATTGCAAAATATCATGGCATCTGAACAAGGAGATAATTCACTCCTTAGGTTTTGGCTTATTCTGTCATATTTTTAAAGCTTTGCTATGGTGGATTAGTGCTTTTCAGCACTACCATCCAAATTATTGCCTTGGTATATGTCACTATGTATTATTCATTCTTTTAATGCTTGATTTGGCTTCTTCAGTCATTGTTCCATGTGCTTGTTCTGCAACTACTTACTTTATTTGCATTGCTGATGCAGCACAGGCAAGAACCAAGATATTACCTTTCCAGAGTTGGGCTGTTGCTTTCAGAACAGTGTAAATAATAACAGATTTCTAAATATTTGACAGAATAACAGCTTTATTCCCTTTTCCAGAACAGGGTGGCTTAATGGATGCCTAATCTACAAAACTGTTGTTTGCACTGTATGCGGTTAAGAGCTGACCACCTCCCAGTACCTTTGTAAGACTAGAATTGAGGTCAGACTAATTTCACACAGCTTGAGAAAGCAAAAAAAAAGAAGATTATAGAGTGATAGCAAAAAACAGCTGACCGTAACCATGTACTGCCCGGGGACGTAATAAATCCTTATGGTACAGGCACAAACAGCATTACAACAGTGATCCACACAAAACATCTGCCTATTGGAAACAAAATCCAGACTACTAACTATCATTTCAAACAAAATCCTATTAAAGAAACTTAAGTGAAAGGAGGACAGTTCAAAGAAAGCTCAGATGCACTTTAATATATTTTGTAATAGGCAAATAAGACTATAAAGGTTACATGTCTAAAGAATTAGGGAACAAAAGCAGCTTGTAGTAATGGTCTGGGAAAGGTCTTCATCACTAGCTAGAAGGATAGACTGAAGCTTGTAAATTTTGACCAGATGGTCTCCAAGACATGCAAGACAAGAATGACATAGGGGGTTTTAATGACATCATGTAACATTGGAAGGAGTACTTTACCGATCTGCAGAATCTGATTAAATTAAGTAGGTCGAGGTAATTTAATGGTATAAGAAGTTTTACAGATGTACAGTAGCAGGCTGTATTGTCCCCTCTAGTGCATTATGGGGAATATGTTGTGATATTCTGTACCAATGCTGCCATTGAATCCCATGGAAATTCTTTGATATTCTGCATTAACAAGATATACTGTTTTATCTTGGGAATCAATTCAATAAAATTAAGGGGAAATCCCACATCTCAATATAGAGTGTAATCCCTTTTTCCCCACCCTAAGGGAGATTTGGTTATGGTTACCAGGTGTAGTGATGCTCATCTGTTAGGCTCTCAGGATTCTGAGCTTCCGCCGGTGGTGGTGGGGATAAACAGGACATGTTTTCGGATCTGATTCTCTTACTCTTCGGTGCAGCGCCTCTATCCAACAGGGCCTATCATGGATAGGTGCAGTCCCTCCAGGAAACCTCTTTCCCTACTCCTTAATGACTGCATCCTCAGGCAGGAGTAAAATATAACTGGTGGTCTTTATTCAGTACACATCAGACAGCATACATCTTCTGTCCCTAGAGCCAACCCAAGGAGCCTGAGGCTCCAGGAGTCTCTCCTTAACTCCCACACTCCCTGGTGGAGTATGGTGTAGTTGCTTCCACTCCCCTGCGAGAGGGAAGGCCTGAAACCAGGTCCCTGTCTCAACACAGATCTCACACACCCCACTCCCCCTGAGGGGAGGGGAACAACAACTAAATTTAGACTGTAACTCCTTTTTGTTACCAGGGGAGGGTCCCAGGTCTTAGCCCCGGTTAAGGGCAGTACCTAGGCCTTGGGCCTCCCCCCCCCTGTCACTACTAGGGAGTTGTTTACTGCAGCAAGGGCAAGGATTAACCCTAACACTGCCTGCGCTGGTACCAGGACTTATGTATTAGGTAGAGAAGTTTAGTAGCCCAGGGGGTACCTGGCTACAGGAGTAAAAAAATGAGGAGGACCCCAAATCAAATACACAATAAATTGTGAACAATGCATGCACAGATAATAATGCATGTGACAAAAAGAACAACCCTAGTTTATTGTTTTTTTTTATATAACCCTAAAAATATATAACCCTAAAAATAAAAAACAACTATATATATATTTGATTTTTATTTCGTTTTATTTATATATACATATGTACATACTGTACATACATATATAGATATGTAAATATGTATATATATATAGATAGATATATAAATATGTATATATATAGATAGATATATAAATATGTACATATGTACATATTTTTATATCTATATATATATATGTGTACATATTTATATCTTAGATAGGCTGTGTGACAGTTGATAGACTAATTAATATCTATTAATGTCTATTATATATATATTTGAGGGTTTTGACATTTTATGTCACTTGAATTATTCTGTGTATGTATTTTTCACTATATATTTTTTTAACTTGGTGTCTTCCTAATTTTGTTAACTTTACATTGTAATGGCAGGAATTTTCCCTGAACTTTATTGACATGTCCAGTAAATTATCCCATTGTAAAGAGGGATTATTATTTCAAAGGAATTAGGCACATAATCAACTATTTTGAAAGTTTAATTTCAATCTCTCACCCATTCCCCCAGAGAGATTGAGAGTGTTGGGTCTTCACAGGACCGTTGACAGGAGGGGAGATCCTGGACTTGTGTCAATTTTGGGAGACATGTCGGGCCACAATTCTGCAAAAATCCTCTCCTTCCAGCTCCTGGGTGGCCTGCCTCTCCCTCTATCTCTCCTTCCCCTCCCTCAAAATATCCCTTGGGCCCATACCTAATCCTTTCAACTCCCTGGCTCATATCCCCGGGCCTATACCTTCGGCCTCCCTACCTTTTCCTCCCCCCTTCCCTGCCTGAGACTCCTAAGGTCAAGGGCCCAATCTGCAGACCATTAGGGCCTTCCCCTCTGCCATGTACTGCTCCTCCATGCTCTGTTGTAGGGTCTTTTGCAGGCCTTCAGGAAGCCCCGCCATTGGACTTCTGTGGGGCTCCGGTAGGATCCTCCACAAATCTCAGGTAGACTCTGGGCTCCCCCCTCTGCTCCATTCCATCCCGTTCCCAGACCACACCTCCTCCTCTCCCCTTCCCAAAGTACCTACCTATCCCTTCCCCCATGGCCAATACCTATCCTTTACCCCCCTAGGCCCATATCTATCAGCCTCCCAGACCCATACCTACCCTTCTCTCAGGTCAATACCTCCTTCTCCTCCCACTCTCCACCCCCCGGCCCTACATATCTTTATCTCCCCTCCTCCACCAGACCCCCATGCCTTGTCTTCCTCCCCGCCTCACTGTCCTACCAGTGGGGTAGGGCGGGTGGGGGGAACCCTGCTTCTTTACTTTGTCCTGCACCCTAAGATTTCTGTTGGTGGCCCAGGGTCTACATTGAATCTTAGGAAATAATTCCAAGTGCTACATATACACTATACCTGACAAACCTAACAGCAAATCTGTTGCTGAGAAGATATATCTTAAAATCTTCAATTGACAAAGTTTCAAGAATTTTATTTAAAAATTCATATGGATTTGAATTGAAATTGTAGAACTGTAGAACTCATTTAAAATAATAATTTTCATGTTTTTGAACCCCTTTATTGTAATCATTCCAATCCCAAACAAAAAACGTGATTGACTTTGATGCAGTGTTAATTTCTTCTTGTATTATCTAGTGTGTGTGTGTATGTACGTACTATATTTTTGTAAAAACAATTAAAGGGGCAGTTCAATGTTACGGGTCAAAAAAAGAAAATCAAACAAAGTCTTCCTTTGAAAGATTCAATCGTCCTTACAGTAGCAGTGTGCTACATTAGTGCAAATGAAGCGCTAGTGTCATAATATCATAATACAATGATTCAATAAATGCAAAATTACAAAAACACAATAATGAAGTGCAAACAGTCCCGTGTATTGAGGTCCAATTAGAGCTGCCTAAAAAGTCCTGCTGGCCGTCTGACAACCAGTTGGAGTAACTGCAAAAAACAGGCCTTTCTGGCGCTTGGACAATTGAGTAGAAAATCCCCTTATTAAAGTTCTTTTCCGGTATTGAAGTTTCTAACTTCCTTGGGATCAGCTGAAGACTTCGATACCTCCAGAAATAGGAGACAAAAGAACAGCAAGACGTGCCGCCATAGTATATTATCCTTTGGATATGAAATGTGATTGCTTATGATCAGGGATAAAGGCAGAGGTAATGAATAATATAAAATGTAATACTCCCAACGGAGACAATAAAAAGATTGTATGTCACAATCTAACCATATAAAACATACACTTTAACACATATATGCAAAATTATCTGTGTGTAAAGTGTATGTTTTATATGGTTAGATTGTGACATACAATCTTTTTATTGTCTCCGTTGGGAGTATTACATTTTATATTATTCATTACCTCTGCCTTTATCCCTGATAATAAGCAATCACATTTCATATCCAAAGGATAATATACTATGGCGGCACGTCTTGCTGTTCTTTTGTCTCCTATTTCTGGTATATCGAGGTCTTCAGCTGATCCCAAGGAAGTTAGAAACTTCAATACCGGAAAAGAACTTTAATAAGGGGATTTTCTACTCAATTGTCTAAACACCAGAAAGGCCTGTTTTTTGCAGTCCTTAAAGTAGCAGTTTCACTTATCTATATATTGTGGAAAATCAACAAGTATCACTAATTATATTTATCTGTTTGTCTAATGGAGGCACATATTAAAAAAAGGGATAGAAAGACTAATTACATGGGGCTTTGAGGACTGACAAACAGTCTTATTACCAAAACACATTAGATAAAGATTGTAAGAGCTAATCGAAGGATTTGTCTACTATGGAAGTGTTAAAAGTTTAAACAATTATTTAAATATACATCTACTTACAAAAAATTTATACATTGTGTACATTTAACCTGTCAAATATACTATTATCATAATTAGCTTTTATCCTAGATAGGCCTACCCCTTTAAAGAGGCAATACAAGCGGGCAAATTGTATTTGATTACCATAGCACTGAATCAGGGGGTCTCTGGAGCGAAACCCCATTCATTTCAGCTCGGGGACCCCCTGCTCCTGGAGATACTTTCCTCCGTAGGGGGTGCCCTATAAAGCAGGACTTCTTTTTACATTGAACACGAATCAGGAAAAAGGGATGACCCTGTGTGTGGATTATTTCGGAAGACACCAAATTAGAGAGATATTAATACTGTAAATTGCTGGCCTAATTGGATTAACAGGGACGGCCACCTATAGTGAGCTAATAATTAATAGCTTTAGCCCTAATGTGTGCTGAACCTTCTGCTTTTCACCTACATATTCCCAAGACCTTGCAACCTCTTTATCACCTTCCCTACAAAGAAAGAAACATACAGATTCAATTGTTACTCTTACAGCAAAAGCATCAAACCCACATAGAGATATCTGACTAGACATTCTCTTGATCGGTAAAAAATGCAGATTGGTGTCTTTGTAAAAATCAGTAATCATGAAAAATATTTGACAGCAAATACATAACCAAGTGGTGTACTGAAATTCCCTATGAGACAGTTTTACTAAGTGGTGCTAACCCTTAGTGAGCCTTACACTCATTTAACTGTCTGGGCCATTAGTTATATGTAGGGGTAGAGTCTATAAACTGGGATTTCAATGGGGCTTCCGTGTCAGAACGCACACATCGGCGATCTCAAAGCTTATAGAATATACCCCTATGTCTTTAGTAAATCTGGGACTAGTCTACATGATACTTTTTATTTTTTTTAAATATTGCTGTGTGAGTTGCTGATGCCTGTAGACGGACATTCACAGAGGTACACACTTGGAGTCGTTTATAATGTGAAATTATACTAAGGCTTTATTGTGCCTTTTCCTTTTCATCAGGAAAATATCCAAACACAGGGGGGGGGAACAAAGCTTCTATCCACCTGGGAGTATTTCTAGTGAACTCCTATGCAATTAATTCACATCTCCGTTAGTTAAGCAATTCTCCCAACCCCAAACACATAGCATGCAATAAGCAGATATAAGCAGTCTTTTAAGAATGAAAGTCTTATCTGTTCCTTGTGGTTTGGAGGGAAAATCTTCACTGTCCCTGCTTCAGCTCCCTTGTCTCCAGGGTTGGTCAGCATACAGGTTTAGAAGTTTTCCCTGTGTCTTGAAAGCAGCTCTGCTATCTTTTTGGCAGAGCTCAAGACAAGTGTGTCTCTAAGTTCAGCTCAGGTGTCAGCTATAGAGTTCTCACTTCCTGTTTCAAAAGACAGGCTTTCTAAGCCATCTAATCAGGCAGGTGGTGTTTTGTTAATTGACTAAGAGCAGTTAACCACCACACTGCTGGATTAGAGGCACATTACCTGAACAGGGATAAGTCCCCTGTTACAATGCCTTTTTTTTTTAACTTAGAACAGTTGAGTTTTCGCCTGTAATTTTCAATTAGTTGATAAAAAGTTTTTGTTATATTGCACTTCGTTAAAACATGTTGCAATAAGACACAAATAAATAAGGTGATTTTCCCAGCCACGAGACGTGGACACAGGCATTTGCTTTGGGTTAACATGCTTCAAAGTGAGTTTACCACTAGACTTCTACAACACCAGATGATCAGACTAGCTCAGTAAAAATGTAGCTAAATTTACACGCAACAGGATCAGATTTCGTCCTAGAAAATGTTTAATAAAAATGTAATATGACAAAATGTTTCTCAAGTCTAATTATTTCAAGATTTTAAGGTTTTACATGTCACATATTTGTGACAAAAATAAATAAACATTGCTCAGTGACATGAAGGTTATAGGCAAAGTAGTCCACAGTAGAAGATCTTAGCAAAGGAAACAAGTAAACCATATAACTGGCTGTTCAGATTAGTGGTTTGAGCAGATAGTGCGAACAAGGCCCATCTGAACATAGCATTCCAATACCCAGAATTTCAATCAGTAGGTTGCAGGTACCAGAAGTCTCACAATCTTTCACCCAGTTGATAACAGCCAAGGAAGACTTGGGGGCTTATTCTAACCAACGTAAGTGGCCAATGGGATCTTTTTCGTCCAAAATTACCAACTGACTTCAATGGAGAATTCCAGTCCCAAATGGCCCGATCGGCTGGCTTGGCTCATGTAGAATAAGCCCCTCAGTTTAGTAAGACATGAACACTGGAAATGGGCAAAACATGTGCGAGAAAACATTGAATTTAGGACAATTGGACAAAAAGTAGCAAATTTCATAAAGTTTTCCAAAAGTGATTCAAAGATAATTTCCCCTTAAGAAATAATGTGTTTTTAGAAAATGTAGCGTTTTTTGCAAAAACTAGAAAACATATGAGGTGCATTTTTATTTTTGCTTGCACACTATATGAAAAAGGTTTACCTAACTTCTAACTGTCCAAGCATTTTCAAGAGTTATCTCTGACAACTTTGCGCATCTTTGGTACATACTGTACTAAGGGGGTAATTCTATATTGTCCAAAGTGGCCGTTCAAGCTGTTTTAGGCTGAAAATACCTGTCAAGGTAGACCAGAACTTAACCCAAGGATAATGGCACCAGACAGGGCAAAGCAATTCAATAGAGGAGTTTTATTCGAGCTGGAGCACAAAACACACAATCAGAGCTATACTCACAACAAAACAGGGCATATGGGGGACTCCTAGCTGACTAGGTGCTAAGCCCCACATTAAAGGCCTACCCAGGGCTCGCTTCCACTCTCCGATGGGGTGGGAGCTGTCCAGACTTCTCTGGTGCAAGTCGCTGCACAACACTTTCAAATCTCCGGCTGAAAGTGTTTCTCTTCGCTTTGCCGGCAAAGCTCCGCTTAGCACAAAGCAGGTTCAAACTTCACACTTCTTTGTTCTCTCTGATCCTCCTTTGGGTGTCTCTGGCATAGCCACGAAGCACACCACTTAGATCGCCTGCACAACAGGATTCAAGTGAGACCTGGAACGCTGATCGGGTCACCTTTTTCTACCTTCCCCTCTGCCTTAGGAAAGCATGGTCTGGCAGACAATCAGAGCACGGATTCAGCTCACTGACCAATCAGGAAGCTAGGGCTCGCCTCCCTGGACCAGTCAGGGATGGAGGCGGGTTCCCAGAGAAAAGGGCTTTGTCGAGGGAAGTTCAAATGGGCCAATGAGCATAGCGCCTACCAGAGGGCCTCAGCAACGGCATCCCCTGGCCGACAGGATATCTGCCGCTGGGCTGGCGTCGCTCCGGCTGTGGAGGCAGAAAATGGCTCCGGTCTTTGGGCCCCTGGCCACCTTAACCCTGCAACTATCCTCTCTGTCCAGACTCAGCAGCAGCCATCTTCTTTGAACATACGAGCAGCACAAAGGGTTTCTCAGCCCTGCATTTCCAGAGACTTTGGCTCTACTTGATGTTACACTAAGCACATTTTAATACTTTTCATACATTTTGAGATACAGGAATAAAGCATATACTTTTACATAGAATGCAAGGGGCTACCGGGCATGTAACAATGGGGTAGCCCAGTGTTCTGGTGCCAGATGAGCCCCAGGGAAGTACATCAGGCGCCAGGGACCAGGCTTAACCTTTATTTTAGTGGTCCCTTAGCCCCTTTGCCATCACAAACCCTATGTACTTTAATGAGGTTTTTCATGTCTGTATGGCCACTTCAGGCAATAAAGAATAGGGCCCTAAGCCTAAGCTACCCCAAGCTAAAGCTGAAGTCAAGGTGGGAGATTCAAGACAGCTACATGACATGAAAAGGACCAAAAACGCTTAAATTTCTACCACATAAAAACAGTGCCACATTCATGTCCAATGTACTTGTGTTATTATGTTTAATAGTCAGAAAAAGCAGAGCTTTCCAAAATTCAATGTACATACAGTAGCAGCAAAATGCATTATTGTACGATCAAGGGCATTGCAAGGTCATAAATAAATACCTCCTGTACTGTAGTACTTATATAATGTATACACTTAAAAGAACAATTGTTAGTCATTTGTACATTTGATCTGTTTAATTTACCAGATGCAATTGAAACAAGCATAGTTATATCAAACGTTGTCTTAAATGTCTTCGATGCCAAGGTGTCTGCAGCACATCACCAGGCAGCAAATGGGTTAAAACCTTATCTCAGCTGCTATGTATTGAATTTGTTTGCAGAAATGTTTTGCTGAATTAAAGCAATTCCAGATTGCTGTGAGAAAATCCTCAAATTAAGCAAATTCGCAGTTTAATACCCGCATATTACCAGCCATGTTTCTCACCAGAAAACAGCAGTTGATTCAATGCCTTCAGCCAACAGAACAATCTGCAAGTAATAATAACCCAACAACCTAATAAAACATACAAAACATAATCACATTTACTGGCAGCAATTTACGAAAAAACACACAAATAGTCATACTTAGCTGCACCTCATGCTGGAAAACAGATTGTTTCCACGAGCTGCGTTAACCTTTTTTGCTGTTAAAGAGACCTGTGACATTTTTCCAATGGTGTTATTACGAGAGATTAATTCTTCTTAGATGTAAGAGTAAAAGAAAATGTTATTTCTGGCATCATGTGGATCTCATTCTTTTTTTTTTTTTTTCTATTAAGATAATGATACCTGTGCATTTTTCACTTTGCAGTAGTTTAATATCGTTAACTTATACCAGTCAATTTACAGAGCAGGACCCAATCTTGTAGTGAATGTCAGAAATATTCAGATCCTCTTCTTTAACCCTTGTGATAGGGTCAGTAAAATGGGATTTGCAGTGTTTTTCATTGCTAGAAAAAGTTTTGAGATCGGTAGGACTGCAGCATCTGGCGAAAAAAGGTCAGAACTCACCAGCAATGAAAAAAAAAAAAAAAGGTTATTAACTACATATTAAAAAATGAGACAAAATAAACAAACAGGACAACAAATATATTTGCCTTTCACGGGAGTCACTCGGCTGGTTTATAATTTTTCCTTATATGTGTCCTCCTCTTAATTCCTCTATATTTCTATATCCAGCAATGGAAGGTCCATTTCTCCGTTTAAACCCGATGATCAGTGCCCCGTTTTATTTAAAACATACACACATATATATATATATACATATACACATATACTGTATGTAAAGCATGTTCCCCCCCCTCCGTCCTCTGGGAGATTATGACTAGGCGACTGCTTGGTGTAGTGCTGATTGCCTGCTGGGTACAGGAGAGATGAGTTTCCCGCGATGGTGTGGGGGTACAGGACAGAGCTTTAGGGATCCCTCTGGTTCTTCTCTTCGTGGTGTCAGTACCTTCAGACTTAGAGGGCTTCAGCAGTGCCTGAAGGGAGTCCCCGCTATGACAGTCCTTAATCTCTCTACCTCTCTCCATATAGACTGCAGGGGAGCTAAAGGTACAAATGAGGATGTTATTTTTTTCAGCAGCCACTGCTGGTGTTATTGCAGTGTATGCTCAAATTGATAGGGCAGATCCCTGGCTTCTGGATGGTACTGGCCTGCGGGTAATGGTGAGGCCTTGCTGGATTAGGTTATGTGTTCAGCCCATGAGGGGCTGAGCACGTCTCACTCCCAGCCGGGAGGAGACATTCTCCAACACATCCTACCCCATGCAGGGGCAGGTTGGAACTAACTGAAGGTCCCACCCCTAAGGAGCTGAACTTCAAGCTATAATTTAGGCACTTCCTTCCTGCAACTCAAAGAGGGAGGGCCCAGCACATGGACCACCACATGTCACCCAGAAAGTCAGCATGAGGAGGGGGAAAACCCCATAGGATAGTCTGTCACTATCTACATCGTATTAGAATTTACATGACAGGGGAAGGTAGAGAGCTAGCTGGACCAGCCACCGCTATACATATACACACATACACATATATATATATATATAACTTCTCTCTCTCCGAGTTCTCCATTTCCCCTTTTCCTCTCTCTGACCATCACCTCATCTCATTCTCTCTATCTCGCTTCTCCCCTTCTCCACCTCCGTCTACCCCCCGGTTTTGCAGAAACCTGCGCTCTATTCACTTACCTGACTTTGAGTCTACGTTACACTCCTCCCTCTCCTCTCTAAGCTCTGCTACAGACCCTGACAACCTGGTCAGGAACTACAACTCTGCCTTATCCTCCTCTCTTGATCTACATGCCCCGCCTTCTCTCTGCCGCACTCGCCCTTTTAACCCTAGACCCTGGTTAAATTCCCACACGCGCATGCTGCGTTCCTCCACTCGTTCCTCTGAACGCCTCTGGAGGAAGTCTCACACTCTCGCAGACTTCCTTCACTACAAATTTATGCTATCCTGTTTCAACTCTGCCCTCTCGCAAGCTAAACAAGCCTACTTTTCTGCACTAATCAACATGCACAAGTCTAATCCACGCCGACTGTTCTCTGTCTTTGATACTCTACTCAAACCACCCTCAGCTGCTTCTCCTTCCTCCATCTCCGCTCAGGACTTTGCTGACTATTTTAAGGAAAAGGTGGAATCCATACGGCAGAACATCCCCTCTGTTTCTTCCTCCCATCCTACACCTCTTCCTAACTCTCCTCCTGCCTTTCTTGACTCTTTTTCCACGGTCTCAGAGGAGGATGTGTCGCTGTTGATTGCCTCTTCTCCCTCTACCACTTGCCCTCTTGACCCCATTCCCTCCCATCTCCTAAAACCTCTTGCTCCTACTATAATCCCTACGCTCACACACATTTTTAACTCCTCCCTCTGCTCTGGAACCTTTCCATCCTCCTTCAAACATGCAACAGTCATACCATTACTCAAAAACAGCAAGCTTGACCCTACCTGTCTTTCTAACTATCGACCTGTCTCCCTCCTGCCTTTTGCCTCTAAACTCCTTGAACGTCTTGCATTCTCTCGCTTGCTCTATTTTCTCAACACCTATTCTCTCCTAGACCCTCTACAATCTGGCTTCCGCACTGCTCACTCCATGGAAACAGCCCTCACTAAAATAACTGACGACTTCCATGCTGCCAAAGACAGAGGTCATTACACTCTGCTCATATTACTCGACCTCTCTGCAGCATTTGACACCGTGGACCACCCTCTTCTCCTTCACATTCTCCATACTCTTGGCATTCAGAAAAAAGCTCTATCCTGGATCTCATCCTACCTCTCCCATCGTACTTTCAGTGTCTCTTCTGCTAACACATCCTCCTCCTATATTGATCTCTCTGTGGGGGTACCCCAGGGCTCTGTCCTGGGACCTCTTCTCTTTTCTCTGTATACACTCTCTCTAGGTGACCTAATAACATCTTTTGGGTTTAATTATCACCTCTATGCTGACGACACACAAATATATTTCTCAACACCTGACCTTACACCTTCTGTACAAACCAAAGTTTCTGAATGTCTCTCTGCTATATCTTCCTGGATGGCCCTCCGCCGCCTTAAACTCAACATGGCTAAAACAGAGCTCCTCATACTTCCTCCCAAACCTGGCCCCACTACCTCCTTCCACATTACTGTTGGAACTACCATCATTCACCCAGTAGCCGAAGCACGCTGCCTTGGGGTCACACTCGATTCCTCTCTCACATTCGCCCCTCACATTCAAAACATTTCTAAAACCTGTCGCTTTTTCCTCCGCAATATAACTAAGATACGCCCTTTCCTCTGTTGCTTGGCTGCTAAAACTCTGACTCAGGCCCTCATTCTCTCCCGTCTTGATTACTGTAACCTCCTGCTGTCCGGCCTTCCTGCCTCTCACCTGTCTCCCCTACAATCTATCCTAAACGCTGCTGCCAGAATCACTCTACTCTTTCCGAGATCTGTCTCAGCATCTCCCCTCATGAAATCCCTCTCCTGGCTTCCGATCAAATCCCGCATCTCACATTCCCTTCTTCTCCTCACTTTTAAAACTTTACACTCTTCTGCCCCTCCTTACATCTCAGCCCTAATTTCTCGTTATGCACCATCCAGACTCTTGCGTTCTTCTCAAGGATGTCTTCTTTCTACCCCCTTTGAATCTAAAGCCCTCTCCCGCCTTAAACCTTTTTCACTGACTGCCCCACACCTCTGGAATGCCCTTCCCCTCAGTACCCGACTAGCACCCTCTCTATCCACCTTTAAGACCCACCTTAAGACACACTTGCTTAAAGAAGCATATGAATAGCACTGTGGCTATTCTGAACACATGATACATAAAGCTTGGCCCCCTGCAGACGCACTTACCAGAACTCCCTCCTACTGTCTCTGTACGTTCTACCTACCTACCAATTAGACTGTAAACTCCTCGGAGCAGGGACTCCTCTTCCTTAAGGTCTAAAGCACTTATTCCCATGATCTGTTATTTATTTTATCTGTTATTTATTTGATTACCACATGTATTACTGCTGTGAAGCGCTATGTACATTAACGGCGCTATGTAAATAAAGACATACAATACAATACAATATATATAGTGCTGCTGATCTTATTTTATATATATATATATATATATATATATTTTTATATATATATATATATAGCATACATACACACTAAATCTTTTGGGTATTGCATACCACAGTGTGATTTTCCTATGAGCTTAAGGGCCTCATGCAGAGAGCAGCGAATTTTAAAAATGGCGAATTTCATAAAAAGGAGCTTTTTTGGAGAGTTTTAATCTCCATATGCAGAAAAGTGCGAATTCTGCTATGTTTAACATGGATGCGTCTGGCGAGTTTAAATTGGCGAGATGCGCGCTTCGGAAACATGTAAAAACAAATTCGCGCCTTTTTTTTTCCCTTTGCAATGGCCGCGAGCGCCAGTTTTTTTTGGCGAGGCAAAACGGAGACAATCGCGCCATTTTATTGGCGCGAACAGCCGCTAGATGCCGTTCGCGCCTCTCTGCATACGGATATATTTTAAACTGGCGAGATTGCGGTTCTCGCCAGCCGCGAGGCGAGTTTTACAAATAGAAATGAAAAATTGGCGCGATTTTCGGAAATCTCCATTTTCTGCTGTTTTCTGCGCGATTATCTCCAAAAAATGGCGAATTTCGAAAATTCGCTGCTCTCTGCATAGGCCCCTATATTCGGTATGCAACATACAGTATTTTTCATTACTAGTGCTGAATTGCTTGCATTGCATGGTCCACCAACTAGTGTAAAATAAAGCTGTTTATACAGCTAGGCAGTTATTTGACACGCGCAAGTAAAACTGATGGAAGTGCCACTCTGAAGTAGTTGCTACAGTGCTTTGCATGTCCAGGCTTGTTGGCAGTAGAACTCCCACTTAAATTCTACTGCAACAAATGCTCCTGTGTGTACAGACATACACATACACGTATATAGAAGATCATAGTGGATCGACAAGGGCTGAAGATGCTGATGATTATATATATATATATATATATATATATATATATATATATATATATATATATATATAAACCTTTCAATTGTATCCATTCAAAGAGGTATGATATAATAGGAATACAATGCCATATTTATAGACCATTTGTTTAGCACAACAGTGTAGTTGAGTTCATTATGCTCTAGGTTGCAGAAGAAATACTATCATAAAAGAATAGGGAATCTCTAAACTATCAGTTGGGGTTATTGGATGTGGTTATGAGGTAAACTTTAAAAGTTCACCAATCCGGCGCTCAAAAGTCAACAAGGTTGCTGAATAATGCTTGTAGAATGAATGTATATAAATAGGGCAACGGCTAACCTTCAGTATAAACCCGCGAAAATGGGGTTACTGGATGCCACAGTTCTAAGCTCATAGAGAACATTTTACTTTTATTGATTTTTAAATAATGACAAATTAATAGATAAGATATTAACCATTTTAAAATGATCTTATTATAGTCAGTGCATCTCTGCGATTTTCTTTTTTTTCCTGTGGCTCCAAGGAACCCCGGTAACAGCTTTATTTGCAGGTTTACTTCATAGGATTTTCAAAGATGGCTTCCTCAGACAATCAATAGTCCTCCCCCTCATTGGCTTGCGGGACATGCAGCTCTTGGCAGTCATTTTGATTTCCAGAATTGAACCTGAGACACTGACAAGTAAAACTGAAAGTAACACGTGGTTTAGCTCCAAAGTCTCGTCCCCTATTGAATTCTTTAAGTCAATATAGAGAGGAAAAAAATATTGGCATTGCTACTTTAAAGACAAGTATGTTTGGAATAATTCCAAGTATCCAAAATCTGGCAAAACAATGTTTTTACCTTAAACCATTCCAGTGAAAGGGTTAAGAAATAAGGCATACATGAAATCTGCATAACCAGCATATCAATCGTAAAAGGGTGGGTGGGGGACTTCTGGAACATGAGTGATGATTTCCCTATTTCATCTGTAAGGCTTTGGTCCCGCTGTGGCCATCCGCACGCGCGGCCGCGGGCCACCAGCAGCTTGCCCCCGTTCTAGATGCCCCCGCTGGCTCCTTCCAGCGTGGCTGACTGCGTGCTGTGACGCGTCAGCCAGCCGGAGCTACAAGGAGCTTGTGATTTTGGCCAGTGTCGCGTCACGTGACATCCCAGCAGCCAATCCGATTCCCCCCTCTGCTCCGATCCCCCCCGTTCCGATTTCCCCCTTCAGCTCCGATCCCCGTTCCGATCCCCCCTCTGCTCCGATCCCCCCTGTTCCGATTTCCCCCTTCAGCTCCGATCCCCGTTCCGATCCCCCTCTGCCCAATCTGATTTCCCCCTTCAGCTCCGACCCCCCTGCCAATTCCCCCCCGTTCCGATTTCCTCCTTGCTCCGATTCACCCCCCCCGTGTGTATTTGCCTGTGTGTGTGTGTGTGTGAGTGCCTGTGTGTGTGTGAGTGGAGGGGAGAAGGGAAGGAGCTGCGGGTGTGTGTCCTGGTTTTTTTTGTTAACTTTTGGCCGGCTCGGGAGGAGGGAGGGGTGATGCGCGAGAGGCAGAAAATTTGTATCTCCCGCTCCCTACAGACCGCAAGTAGCGGTCAATTGCCTGTCAGTGCCGCCTGTCTGCAGTGCGGGCGCGCTGACTGAGGGAGCGGGGCCTTAGCCTAAGAGTCAGCTCCCTCACTGTCTTATTTATCCTAACCTGGAAGAATCCAGACCCCCCAACCTCTTTATTACTTCTGACAGGGTAACTAAGGGCATCTTAACTATATGATGGCAGATGCAATAGATATAAAAAAAAAATTAAAAAGTTAATCTTTTTAGAAATGAAAAGGTTTATATGGATATAGCAAATAAGTAAATATGTGAAAGATGTAGATCCAGGGCATAATCCATTTTTAGAGTCAGGAAGGGATTTATTTTTCCCCCTTATGAGACACCAGCGGATATTGTTCTACTGGGGTTTTTTGTTTGCCTTCCTCTGGATCAAAATCAGTAAATGCAAATAAAGGATAAATATCTGTTTTCTAAATTCAACATAGGTTGAGCTCAATGGACATGTGTCTTTTTTTCAATCTCATCTACCATGTAGCGATTAATATCCCAGATTTGTAACAAATCACAAAACACACACTACTAACCCCTATTTCCTGATTATTTATGGCAATCTATGCATTGCTATAATGTAACCCCATCTTATCCTAATACCTAACAATTTATACAATTTATTTTTTCTTCCCCGATCTGACCTAAGATTAACCCCACAAAATAAATAACATGCATCCTGCTTAATCCCTTCCTAAGGGCAATTACCCTATATACCAATGAAATCTTTTATAGAATATCTAGTGAATTCAAATAACCTTGTGATTGGATTTACACTATAAAAACGGAGCAAAACATATCCAGCTATCCATGTACACTAAGTTTTTTTCAATAAGTGTATAGGTTCAGAACATAAATGTGATATGTTTTTTGTTTTTTGTTCCTTCTAATTAACTCAGTTGTACATTCTATTTTCACCATCTCCACAATATTTCCTCAGGCTATCATTGAGACCTTCCAATGTCCTTCATGAAAACATTCTCTTGATCTCTTTGAACAAAGTAGAACAGAACTGTTTTTACCAATAAACTAGTCTCAGTGATTTAGAAACTCCCTGGAGGGAAGATGAGGAGAATATGTCCTCTCAGACTTCACGGGCATTCACAGAAACCTCAATACCCTTCTCCTCCAATCTGCATTTGCTTGCACAACCATTATCCACTATAAAACATCCAGAGATCATTAATACAGAACAGGCTATCTCCTGACATTTCAGATATCTAAAAGTTACTAAAGAAGGGAGAGATTCAAAATGTGTATTGGCTACACTGTAAAGCTACGGATTGCTGCAATCTCTATGCTAGTAAGAGGGCCACTTCCATGAAATTGGCCGGACAGATGCCAGGATATATTTTAACACTATGGAAAATAGCTGAAGCGCTCAAATGCAGGTATATCTCAAAATGATAATAAGCCAGACCACTGTACCAGGGTACTAACAATTTATATAGTACCTATTGTGTCATATAATGGGTACTATCCTCCTGAAGACAGGTGGTGTGTGGTGCAACCCACTCACCATCAGTCTCATTGGCAGGTTCCCCTGAAAAATATACAAGTACTTACATCCTGGTAGGGCAGGCAGGCAGGCTGTGCCGCTACTCAATGCAATACAGGGAAAAGGGAGACCAAAAAGCGCACCAGCACAAACGGAGCAGGAAGAACCCAGGACAAAAAAATGATTAAAAGGGCACTTTAATGTGGCAAAAGACCCATCCAATGCATTTTGAACGTCGCAGCGTTCTTTTTCCTTGAAAAAGAACGCTGCGACGTTCGAAATGCATTGGATGGGTCTTTTGCCACATTAAAGTGCCCTTTTAATCATTTTTTTGTCCTGGTTTCTTCCTGCTCCGTTTGTGCTGGTGCGCTTTTTGGTCTCCCTTTTCCCTATATTTTAACACTCACTGGGTTGCATTTCCCCAATTCCATGTTACCATCACATCGTTGGTTGTGCAGATTTCCCTTAGTTCTCACTAATTCTGTTCCAAATGTTTCATTTTTACTAATGTGCTTTATATTGTGTACCCTGTAGGAACTCTTTCTTTAGAGATGTAGTTTCAAAATGTGGGTCATCTTTCACGTTTATCCGAGCCATAGATGTTCTTATAAATCATTCAAGAGAAATACTTGTCCAAAATATTTTTGAAGATTATTGCAAATAGGCACCAATGATGATTTTTAAAGAGGTTTAAAGCACTGCAGCAAATCATAGTAGTTAAAGCAGCAGTTCCCTCTGGACCCCCTTATTTTTTTTGAACATGTATAGGAAGCCATGGATTTCCGTTGCAAAACCATGCTAATTTCAGCTCTGGGCACCTGTGGCTTACCGGTGTACTTACCGGAGAAGTTGTCGCCGTTACTTCATGGAGGTCTTTATCAACTGCATCACATGAGGCCAATAGGAAGCCGAAATGGATGACGCTGCTTCCTATTGGCCCTTGGGACGGGGGAGATTTAAACCGCCCTTTTTTTTCCTGAAGAGGGCACCATCCCCTGATAGTATTTCTGTAATCAGTGGTCCCCGGAGTTTCAATTCATGTGCTTCAGCTCAGAAGACACCCTGCTTCCTAAACATCTAAAAAAAAAAAAAATTAAAAAGTAAGGTGAGCATTTCTTTAAATCTATATACCAACATAGTTATTGATGCTGCAGTTGCTACTGTACATACAATACTATTAGTACTATAATACTAGCAATCGATGTTCTGCTGTTTGTAGGTTTTTTTTTGGCTAATCATGGGTTTCAGTGCCACACAACCCTCTCTTTCTGTCTATTCAAAATCATGCAGCTTGCATTATCTTAGGCTAAGGCCCCGGTAACGCCGCTGTAATGCGCTCCCGCGAGATTGGCGGCGCGTTCAGCTGATCCCCCGGTCTGCATCTCACTGCAGGCAGAGAGACCAAGGGGGGTGGCGGGGGAGTGACGGGGCGCGGCCATGACGTCACCCGGCAGGTTCGCCCTCATTGGCTGAACCGCCGGGGGGTGTGCCTAATTGCTCGACGCGAGTCCTGCTCTCAATTCTTTTGAGAGCAGGAGCAACTCTCGCCCGAGCGCTGCGGCCCCCCCCTCACAGCGGGCCCGGCGCCATTGAGGGGAGGGCTGTCGTCCGTGCAGTGTCCGCCACAGCGGACGCTGTAGTAGGCAGCGGGGGCAAGGCCTTAACCTCTCCTCGCTCACTCCCTGCTCCTTGTAAACTCAGTTGCAATCTGTGTTGACACCAAGCATATAATTACAGTACACATGAAGAAGAGAAGTGTGTGTTTGGGGGGGTGGGGTGGGAGGGGTGCTCTTCATGATATATGTTATCTATTATGACAATATCTCATATTGGTCCATTAAAAGGTTTGACACTTATAACAAAAATTACAAATGGTGTGAGATTTATAATATATGACGTATTTAATTGTGGTAGAAGTATAACAAATGGTTTTATCGAGTTGGGAAGCCATGCTGAGGTGATTCATTTGCCGTTACTATTTTGATGCTATTTTAAGCTCCTCTTGTAATATACAGTGCTCCATTTCTTGATCTACCCGACACTGGCTACAAGAACAATCATAGTAACCTCAAAACAGACTCGCTTGCTGCCATGTCTGATCTCTGGCGTTCCTCTCCCATTACTATTTGTAAAGCTACTTCTCACCTCCTCATCAGATCTTCATTTAAAATACACCTATTTTAGAAGAATGTAAAAAGCCCAAAAAACACAAAGGACACCCTATCAACATCCCCTTGTCTTGTGTTCTGCTGTGCATTGAGATCTCATTTGCCTTTTATTTATTTATTGTATTTACTTATAAAATGTTTTACCAGGGAGTAATACATTGAGAGTTACCTCTCATTTTCCTGTATGTCCTGGGCACAGAGTTATGATGACAATACATGGTTACATTAAATGAACAGGGTAATACATTATATTTACAGACATTTCATGGAAATTAGAGAATCTATGATTTGGGGCGTATTTAATAGTTACAGACAAAGTTAAAATGTGAGACAGCTGAAGTCTTGAAATGACAAACTAGAGGTGGTTTTAGGTGGAATGGGACAACTCACCGCAGCCAACTCGCCGCCGGTCTACTCTCCCCCACTAACTCGTCACCACCGCCAGCCATCTCGCCACTAAGGTAAGTTATTAAGAGATTAGGGGGAGGAGGGATTTTAGGATAAGGGCTCCAGGGTTTTAGGATAAGGGGTTAAGGTTTAGCTTTTTAGGGTAAGGGGTTAAGGCTGGGGGTTTTAAATGAAGGGGTTAAGGCTGGGGGTTCTAAATGAAGGGGTTAAGGTTTTTAGGATGAAGATTAGTGTTAGCATTAGGGGTTAAGGTTAGGGGTTTAAGGGTAAGGGGTTAACATGTTATGGTAAGTACTTAACGTTAGGAACTTTTGATGTAAGCTTAGGAGGTTACCTTAGAGGCTAAATGGCCAGTGGCGAGCTTCTCTCGGAGGCTGATGGTTGCGGTGCATTGGCTGCAACAATTTGGCTGCGGAGGAGTGGCAGTGGAAGAGGGGCTGCGGCGAGTTGGCTGTGCAGGAGTGCTTGTGAAAGTGTGGCTTAAGTGAGTTGGCTGCGGTGAGTTGGCTGCGGAGGAGTGATTGTGGAAGAGTGGCTGTGGCGAGTTAGCTGTGGCCAGTTGGCTGCAGAGGAACTGCTGCAGCGAGTTGGCTGTTGAGGAGTGGCTGTGGTGAGTTGGCTGCGGAGAAGTGGCAGCGGTGAGGTGGCTGCTGCGAGGTGGCTGCGGAAAGTTGGTGGTGGAGTGTTGGCGGAAAGTTAGCAGCGGTGGAGTGGCTGCAGCAAGTTGGCGGCGGTGCAGTGGCTGCAGCGAGTTGGTGGCAGAGGAGTGACTGCAGCGAGTTGGCGGCGGAGGAGTGACTGCAGCGAGTTGGCGGCGGAGGAGTGACTGCAGCGAGTTGGCGGCGGAGGAGTGACTGCAGCGAGTTGGCGGCGGAGGAGTTACTGCAGCGAGTTGGCGACGGAGGAGTGACTGCAGCGAGTTGGTGGTGGAGGAGTGACTGCAGCGAGTTGGCGGCGGAGGAGTGACTGCAGCGAGTTGGCGGCGGAGGAGTGACTGCAGCGAGTTGGCGGCGGAGGAGTAACCGCAGCGAGTTGGCGGAAGAGGAGTGGCTGCAGCGAGTTGGCGACGGAGGAGTGACTGCAGCGAGTTGGCGGCGGAGGAGTGACTGCAGCAAGTTGGCGGTGGTGGAGTGACTGCAGCGAGTTGGCGGTGGTGGAGTGACCGCAGTGAGTTGGTGGAGGTGGAGTGACTGCAGCGAGTTGGCATCGGAGGAGTGACTGCAGCGAGTTGGCGGCAGAGGTGTGGCTGCAGTGAGTTGGTGGAGGTGGAGTGACCGCAGCGAGTTGGCGGTGGTGGAGTGGCTGCAGCGAGTTGGCGGCGGAGGAGTGGCTGCAGCGAGTTGGTGCCAGAGGAGTGACTGCAGCGAGTTGGCGGCGGAGGAGTGACTGCAGCGAGTTGGCGGCGGAGGAGTGACTGCAGCGAGTTGGCGGCGGAGGAGTTACTGCAGCGAGTTGGCGACGGAGGAGTGACTGCAGCGAGTTGGTGGTGGAGGAGTGACTGCAGCGAGTTGGCGGCGGAGGAGTGACTGCAGCGAGTTGGCGGCGGAGGAGTGACTGCAGCGAGTTGGCGGCGGAGGAGTAACCGCAGCGAGTTGGCGGCAGAGGAGTGGCTGCAGCGAGTTGGCGGCGGAGGAGTGACTGCAGCGAGTTGGCGGCGGAGGAGTGACTGCAGCGAGTTGGCGGCGGAGGAGTGACTGCAGCGAGTTGGCGGCGGAGGAGTTACTGCAGCGAGTTGGCGACGGAGGAGTGACTGCAGCGAGTTGGTGGTGGAGGAGTGACTGCAGCGAGTTGGCGGCGGAGGAGTGACTGCAGCGAGTTGGCGGCGGAGGAGTGACTGCAGCGAGTTGGCGGCGGAGGAGTAACCGCAGCGAGTTGGCGGCAGAGGAGTGGCTGCAGCGAGTTGGCGACGGAGGAGTGACTGCAGCGAGTTGGCGGCGGAGGAGTGACTGCAGCAAGTTGGCGGTGGTGGAGTGACTGCAGCGAGTTGGCGGTGGTGGAGTGACCGCAGTGAGTTGGTGGAGGTGGAGTGACTGCAGCGAGTTGGCATCGGAGGAGTGACTGCAGCGAGTTGGCGGCAGAGGTGTGGCTGCAGTGAGTTGGTGGAGGTGGAGTGACCGCAGCGAGTTGGCGGTGGTGGAGTGACTGCAGCAAGTTAGAGTTAGAGTCTCTGGTAGGTTGTTCCAGTCATGTGAGAGTGTGAGAGTCACACTACTCTCCCCTTAAGGCCCATATTTATTATGCTGTGCAGTAAATCCTATTTAATTGAATGGATCTGATCTCTTCTTCGGTGTTGGTAAGTGCCCTCATGACTCTTTGAATGGGGGACTTAGACTTGTAACTTACCACCACAGTAGATTGCAAGCTCCTCGGCACAAAGCTTCCTTCATTTGCATTTTAACTGCTTCTCTTACCTACATTGCAGTATTGTTCCTTTGTATTTAATGTATGTGTGTGTGTATATATATATATACACTGCGTGTAAATCATAACACAAACATACTCATACTTAAGATAAAAATGTATTGGTAATCACTGTACGAAAGAAAAACCATGATTTTATTCTCAAGAAATCCTCTCAGAACAGGCACTCTGCCCAGCATGAGAAATGTAAACAAGTGATCTTTCTAACGGCTATTTCTGCCAGGTGTGAGTCTCCATTTACTTATTCAACAGGGTGTGCTCCCATCAGGTAATCCTACCCTTCTGTTACTAAAAAGCTGACATATGCTTTGTGCCTCACGCGTCTCTTAATGGATGTGCTGGGGGTTTGTTTCTTGTCTTAATTTATACAGAAAAGGGAAGCAAAGCAGGAAAAGAATTGCCAGCATGTCCATGTGAACTGAATTCCGAGATCATTATCTGCGGAACTTACCTGTCTCAGGTACAGTAAGGAACTCCTTGTTCCTCTGCCGTTTAAGGATTAAAAACCAGTCAGATAACAAGCGATTGTGTAACGGTGGAAAAAAAGACTGTCATTATGGACTTGTTTAGGAAAATGTGTAGGGTAGTTGAAAATAATGCTGAAAATAATGCTGCCTATTTATAGTGAGGCAGCCAGAAGTATTTCTTTGCTTTTGTACAATTTTACATATCTTACTAAATTGACCATAATATTTTAAAACAAATAGATCAAATCAAAAAGTAACATCACATTATTTGAACTCAAAATCACAATAATGAATTAGCTCCCTCACACGCAAACCAAGAGCTATAAAAAAAAACACTGGACCTTAAATAATGAAACCCTTGGACACATAAAAAGCTTCAGCCTAAAACAAAGCAAAATAATCTTGTTATGAATTATATACACGGTGTCAAATGCCATGTCCTATCAATATACAGCCATTATTTTACTTACAATATCTTTAACGGGACTGACTGTTTATAGCTCCCTAGTGGGATATTAGCTCATATCCTGGGTGTCTCCTTCCCAAAACTTCACAGGGGACCAGATCAATATTTGACCTCTGTAATATTAAATTAATAAGAGCAAAGTCGAGGGCACTGTATAATCAGGAGAGTTACTATTCTCTAACGATTCGACACAGAGCCAGCCTTAGGGCAAGGCGTTACCTTGGTGCCCTGAGCGTTCAGGGGGGGCCCGTGCTCCCCCCTCTGCCTCCTCCTGTCGGCGCCTGAATCCAAATACTGCCTGGCTGGAGGAGGGTGCTGGGGAGTTCCCAAATCGGTGCAGGACCCAAGGTGGGGATGGGGGATAGGGTCAATGGTGGGTGCGTGTGAGTGGCTGGAGGAGGTGTGTGTAGCTGGGGGACATGCGCATGCGTCTGTATGTGTGCACACAAGGGGGGCTTACCTTAGGCCTCGATCAAACGGGCCGCTGCACGGACGCGCCCATCCCCAGCAAACAGAATAACGCGATTGGGGGCGTAACGTAAAAAATAAAAAAGTGCGTGTGTTTGTGGTTGGCTTGCGAAGTACACATGACGCGGCTGCCGCTTGAAATGTCAACTTCAGTTGAAAGCTAGAGTTGCAGCCGCGACAACGCTGCACTTCATCGCCGGGGGTTATTTTCTGTTTGCAAACTCCCACAGAACACAGCGAAAGAGTGGCGAACGTGCGCGCGCACGTAAGCACGCGCATGTCGCATCGCGTTATGTTTGAGCGAGGCCTTATGCGTGCAGCCTTCCTCCTGCAGCATCAAATTACGCCGTGACATCATGATGCTGCAGGAGGAGGGGCCCCGCTGCCGGCAGGCCTCCTTTGGCCCTGCCGAAGGTAAGGCTGACTCTGAATTATGCAGAGATGCCTCCTGTGCTTCAGCCAACTCCAGACTTTAAAACAGAATGGAAAATGTACATGTATCTGGAAAAAAATCATTTTAACCCTTTATCGCTAACGGGGTAGCTTGGTGGTAAGAACACTTCCATTGAAGTAGACGAACCCAGGTCCTATGTCAGTGTCAAAACGATAACTCTAAAACGTCATTTATAATAAAATGCGCTAAAAAAAGCAAACTGTGAAAAATATGAGAAACAATGATACCCAAAGCAGTTTGCAATATAAAGTGCAACTAAAATATATAACACAAAATAAGCCTTAGCTGATCGCTAAATGCTGCCTGACCTAATAGCGACTGAAAAACAGTCCCAAACTGTGAAGACTACAAAAGGAAGGCCTTGTGTGCTTAAAGGGAAACAAAAACAGGGGGAGAAAGGGAAAATCTGGTGTAATATGTTGATACAATGGAAGAAAACTCAAGTAGGGAGATATACTGTACATGCCCCTGATGCAGTGGTTGGAACTTCAAATGCATAGGGTGGAGTTCTGCAGCTGAGAGGGACCGTGGCAGACTGTGATGCATATCGGAACCCGCAGGTGATGTCACACCAAAACCGCGAGAAGTGTGCGGAGTGTAGAAAGAAAGCCAAGTGCAGGAAGGGGTGGAAAACCACGAGCTGTATACTGTAATACTCGTTTGTATGCTTTTTATGTGAGTGCGCTGAGTTTTAACTTTATTATATAGAACTAAAAGACATACTGTACCAAAATAATAGATTGTAAGCTCATATGGGTCTGTAAAAAAATTCCTACGTGCACTATTCTGTAATTGGGAAGCATTCGGAGTCCCATTGGGAGAACAGTGCTATAGACATAAAGTTATTATTATTATTATTACTATATACATACACCTTTTTAGTTGCATGCCCTGAGGAAAGAAGACCATCAGAAGTTCTAATAAGAGTTACCTATAGTTTACTAACACGTCCATAACAAGATCTCTGCATGTGAGCATATATATCTCACCACCTGATTTATCTTACATTGTGTATCAACATGCTGTACTACACCAGATTTTCCCTTCTCCCCCCCCCCCCCCCCCCCCGTGGTTGTTTCCCTTTTTGTTTGCCCAAGACCTTGCTCTTGGATTCTACCCTAAATATAAAATGTAAGTTCTTTATGGTGAGTACTCATTGTGCCAGTATTGTGCTGTGCAGCGTGCTGTATAACAAGCAAGGATAAGAGTATTATTACTATTGCTTTGCAATGTGTTGCAGGACTCTGCAGTGTTCATGGGGTTAATACAGAGGCTGGCACAGCACAACCTGCAGCCAGTGACTGGTTCATTCCACAGAAAAGACCAGCGATTTGTACCACATGTAACGACATGTAGCCTGTCACTGCTTTAATATACCCCTTCCTTCAGCATGTACATGATACAACGTAATTGATGCTGTTTATTAGGCATAGATGATTTTGTCGCTGGTTTCTAAGACAGGTAACATTACTACCACCCCAGACGTCTTACACAAAGAGACACATAAACTAATATATAACATTGTCATGTTTTATTGTGCTGTGTGTCAGGTAACAGCTACTCTAATTCTTTCTAAGGAAGAAAGACATTCCTATTACTGCTTTAACTGCATTGAAATCTTATTCAAAACACTTGAATACAAGTTGTGTTACTCATTCCAAAAATACATTTTAAGGCATTGTTAGTTATTGGGATACTTTATGATGCTTAATCCGGCCACCTCCCCTCATAAAAATAACCCTACCATTGCTGAAGACCTCAGAGGGTTAAAATAGGCAAGCAAATAATAAATATATATACATAACCTAATGTTTTAACTTGATATGTTGAAGGGAAAATAGTACGTTTGGCTTTGTAATTGCTGGAATGTCAAAAAGTGACACAATAACCCCACATTTAAAACCCTTGTCCCCCTAAGACATTTCAAAACATATTTTACTTTAAAAATGTCTTTTACATAACATACTTGTTGTATAAGCCAGGTGCACTTTTCATTTACAGTCAAATATTCATGTACAATATCTTTTGCGGGCACACTTAAATATGGTCACCGTTGAGTATTTTCCAAGAAACTTTGTAACTCAGTCCTTCACATTTTTAATCACAGAAGCATATATATTTCAACAAACCATGATCCCTTTATCCCCTCCACAAAAAAAAATTGTGTATAACATGGAATTTCCTCTTTCTAGAAATCAGGAATCCTGGCGTATATTTGGAAATATAGCCCAGGGGTGCTCAACCCAAGTCCTCTAGATCCCCTGCAACAGGTCAGGTTTTCAGTATATCCCTGCTTCAGCACAGGTGGTACATTCTTTGCCTGAGCCACTGATTGAGCTATCTATGCTGAAGCACAGATATCCTGAAAGCCTGACCTGTTGGGGGGGGGGGGGGTCTTGAGGACTGGAGTAGAGCACCCCCTTGCCCTAGCCTATATGACCTAATATAGCCCAGGTCTATATGACCTAATATAGCCCAGGTCCAAATGACCTAATATAGCCCAGGTCTATATGACCTAATATAGCCCAGGTCTATATAACCTACAAGGTTGTTACCACTAGGTATATTGCATTTACAGTAAGTTCTTACATAATAAATTATTTTAATATGAGTTTTGAATATAATAACGTTTTCTCATTTGCATGTAATTAATTAGGAGGTCTCCTCTCTGAGTGCACTATATAGGAGTTCTGCCTTCCTTGGGTATATGCTTAATTACTCCCTCAGACACACGCCTCCTTTACTGATAATCTGACTCGGTGGAGCAGGGCTTTAACTCGTCTTTGTATATTTGGAAATCTACTTCATATTTCTTACACTATCAAACATTACACTTTAGACAAGGTGTTAAATGCCGCATTGCTTCGATTTGATGGCTAATAGAAAAATATCTTGTGCACCTATGGCTTTAACAAGCCGGAATATCTAGCAATAAGCACCACAAGAGGGTCAGCAAACAGCAGAGTATCACAAGCGAAGCCAGGGAACAGATTTGATTTAAAGCAGAGATCAATTAGTCTATTAAAATGTGAACAAATGGAAGGAAGTGAATCAGCCTGTTGCAAAGTTTTTTTTTTTTTTAAACTATGTTTATTGCTGTCCTAAAAGTACTCAGGGAATATCATGAACAAATTGGTCCAGGAGATTAAAAGTCTGAAAATCCTGCGAGTGTCTAAAGTGGTTTGGTAAATGAATTGATACGAAAGAAAGAATTCACATTTGCTAGCATAGCCAGCCATTAAAATTAGCATGCTGTAAACAAGTGGAGTGCAGTGTGCAGGAAATCTGGTCATTGTACAATTTAGCTCCATATTCCAAACCTCAGTCCCACTTTATTTTTTTCTAAATTGCCCCTTCTTTTCCTTTTTCATTCTTCTTTATGACATACTTTAGCGTCCAATTAGCTAGTTGTTTTGAACTTCACGGAAATACTGATGTAAAATAATATGTGCGGAAGCTCTTGAGGTTTAAAAATGTCTGCAGGTTTCAGATGGCTATAGTATTCTTAGCTCAGATCTCTTGTCTTAAATAATCTCACAATAGAAGTACAGTATGTTCTCTCTATTTCAACTGCACACGTGAACAGGAGGAGTAGAGATGTACGAAACTTAAGCCCGAGTTCATGAACGTGTGGGGGAGACAGAGAAACAAAGTCCTATTTAGTAAAGTGCCCATTAACTTTAAAGCTGCAGACCAAGCAATATCCTACATATGTTTTTTTTAATAAATCAGTTCTGTACTATAAGAAAATACTTGTAGCATTTTTTAATTACATTTTTAACGTATTATAATGTAACAAGCATCTGTTCTTTCCATAGCAACCATTTACAAAGTCACATCCCCTTGCTCTTTTGAAACAGGCTCTGGCACACCCCTTTTTGAGCCCTGCCCTCTCTCTAGCAGTGCACCTATTGTATCTAGTGACTGGCTGGTCACATGGTCTTCCCCACAGAACTTTGCATCTTTGGTCCTCTTCTGCTGAATTGAGAGCCATCTAGTGAACCCGGAGACGAATCTTCGCTGATCGATCACAGGAGAACGGATCAATCGTCAATTTAGCTCATTACTTATCATTGTGTGGATTGTATTGATGCACATATTAAAGGGAAAAAAAAAAAAAAAAATGGTAACTTGGACTGTTGCTTTAATATCTGCCGAAACATTCATCTATTCAGCACATGAGAGATACCTATGAATATCTTAGATACCTAGAAGATAATCATAATTATATATAAATTATCTAATTTTCATTCTGTATCTATATAACCCTATTTCTCAAATTTGTAGGTGTGTTCGCTTACTAAATAGTACTGTCTCCCTGTCACCAAAAAATCCTACTTTAGGGTCTGACCTTAAGAAGGGTTGGTGAAACTATGAATTCTTGTTGAAAATGTGTGATCTTTGCTCATTTTCGAGCAATGTGAAATGTCTCGACTTCACCAAAAATAATACGTAAAACAAATTTGAGAACCACTTCTGGACATTTTCACACATTATTAACAGGAGATCATTTGTTCATTTCATTACGTTCTGTACACTATCATTTTACCAATGAAGAGCTCTCATGTTTGTCCCCTAAAAAGTATTACAACACAGCACAACTTAAAAAGTATTACAACACAGCACAACTATTAAATCCTTTAAATCACTGCTGGAAATATAATGCTGAAAAATACAAGACATAAGAAAAGCTAGTATTTGCTTCAGCCATTGTTCAAAAACCCATTATATACTCCTATCGTAACACACATTGCAAACTATAATGAAATAAACTCGCGTGTTCTGTTGTTGATTGTTGCTACATGGATTACAGGTAAACACTGCATGAGCGATCAACACTTGCCAGCTGCTCATGCGCATGCGTGATCGGCACTTGATCATCGCGCATGCATGATCAGAGTTTGCCGTTCACTCTTGGCATGCATGATCGGAGCTTACCAGTTGTGCATGCACATGAGTGACCGGCTAAACGCAAATCGCATATGCGCAGTGGGCAAGTGCCGATCGCACATGCGCACAAGCCATCAGCAAGTGCCGATCGTGTATGCGTGGTCTAAAAGGACAGAAAACCGGCACATCAACCCAAAAAGTCAGGACAGAGACCTTAAAACTGGGACATCTGATCACCCTCATTAGAGGCTATCAGTGGTGGGGGCACAAAACAAATTCTCTGCAGGCTTTTCCTATTTTAAAACAGAATTTCCTCCCCTCCCCAAAAAAGATTTTTGTTCTTTACTGTATCTGAACTGGGGGACCCTTGGAGCTTATCCATGGCCCCCCAACTTTCGGGGATCCCCTTGTTGCCGGTAAAATAAACTTTCAATACTTGGTCGTTTCTGTGAAAAAGCTACAGACATGCTCACGGGGTCACCAATGGAATGTCTCAACGGAATCTCCAGATGTTTGTTTGTTTATTGGCTGGCTGAGCGTGCCTCGCCATTTTGTGTACACCAGGCAAGTATTCTTGCCGGGTGCCGATGTGTCTCAGGAACCGGGTGATCCCAGGATGTCGGAGGACCACAGATCAGCTTCAGTTTCTGTATTTAGTATCACTTTGCTATTGATCAAATAAAAATGTAGAGACGGTAAGATTCAACAACTGTTACCTGGCTAGGTAATATGTAGTTATATTGGCATAGCCATTCATTCTATACATCATTGCCATGGTAATAGAATTACAACTACTTTGAACATTTTAAGAGAATAAGTAAAAATGACAAAAGCTATGTACAGTTTTCATGAAGCTGGAGCACGCCATATTAAGGAATGTCTGGCTGCATTCCCACCCCAGTATTTGCAATACTTTTGGAAATATATTTGGCTTCTAAAAAGGCATTTTGAGCATGTGTCTCTATGCCTCATCATGCACTTAATTTGCATTGTGTGCGTCATCTTCTTATTTGATAAGTGCCAACAGGAGCAGTTACCCAATGCACAAATTAGAATGGAACATTAAATTCTGCCTCTCTGCTGGTAATTCCTTTTTCCTTTCCTTTGTTTAAAAAAACTCTGCCAAGTCTGACTTCATAAACAAGTTGCTTACATTTGACACAGAGACAACCAAACAAAAAGTTCTTTTGCTTTGCATCTATATGCCCTTTTAGGGATCCCTGTTTTCCTTTATGTATTAAATCTGAAATATATACTTGTATATGTAAAATTAAATTAAGCTTTATAATGTACAATGGTGTATTAGAATACAGATGGTGAAGTAAGAAGAGCTGGAGAGAACAGGAATATGTAGCAACATCAAAAATTCCAATCCGGTTAGAAACATGTGTTCTGCATCCCCTAAATGCACACATATACATTTATAATGCTTACAGTAAATAGACTAATAAGCATATTGTTACATTAATGCTTTCCTAGTTAGCCCTGGATCTTGAACCGAGATCTAGGAATATAAACATTAGAGTCAAATTACAAATAATGAACTGCAAAATAGTGCAGGCAGTCTACGTTCTTTAGGAGAGCACATTTACTTAGATCTTTTGCACAAGTGTAGTTGAGGACTGACTATATTCTAAGCATAGCTTAGTTAAGATAGTTTATGTTTATATCTATCCATTGCAGTGGAAATCGAGACCATTAAAGATTGCAATCTATGTTTAAACTGGAAAAAAATGCACATTAACGGAAATAAGGAACATGAGTTTCTTTCCATTAGGTTATCAAAGCACTTCAATAAGCATTTTAAAACTAAATTGCATTTGTGATGTTTCTTTATGCGATTATTATCATGATAACAATCGTAGTAAATCCATTTATCATAGTGTTCTATTGTTAGCGAGTGAGACTAATTTATTTATTGTTCTAATTATGTTATTAGTTTAGAGCATGTAATAAAAGCATGAATTCTCTTTGATTTTGTTACTGAAAGACTAGGCATGCATCATTCACTATCTTTATAAGCAGATATATCTTTCTTGCATCCTGTTTTGATTGTCCAGTGTCCTCTTCTGTTCTCCTCCTGGCTCAATCTGCTTATTGACTTCGCTGCCAGAGGGCTGACATCTGTACTGGCAGGTGAAAGGTATAAGGTAAGGGGGCTTTCCAATCCTCCTCTTATGGGACCCGATGAGATGGCCATAGTTTGTGCAAAACTATTCACCCGCAAATTCTAACATGCGAGATGTGTATTTAGTAATTCATTGGTTATTCCTAATGTAACGGGTATTCCCCCCCCCAATCGCAGATCTGATGTGGGTGCAAGGAACATACGGTGTTACCATAGGTGTGGTGCATTACCTGTTGGCTCGCAGGAGGGCTGAGCTTCCGCCACGGGGAACCTGGGGCAATTATACTAGGGGTAACCACTTACTCAATTCAGCGCCTCCACCTGCGATGGCTCCCACCAGAGGGGGAGTGGTTCCTCGCAGGACAATACAATAATCACATACACGGGAATATATATATTAACGAGTGACTTTACTAACAAGCAATATAACATATCACGCAATACCTTTATATAACCTGTGTCCCTCTCTAGAGGAGACACCTACGGCGTCGCGCAGGACGCTTCCCCAACACCAGGTTATCCCACCCAGTGTCCCGAGAATCCCACCCAATGTCCCGCACTCTTGGAGAGAACGTGGGTGACTGCGCAGTCACAGTTACACTAAGGGGCCCGTTGGTGCACTTATGACTGTATGGTACCTGCCGAGCACTCCGGTACTCGGATCAGCAACTGGCTTCGCAAAGGGTCAGACGTGTGATGAATCCGTCTGATCCTCCAACCGAACTCCTTTGTACGCAGACCGCCAGGGCGGTCTCCCTCTGGAATAGTCTCTGCGGACCCCAACGTGGGTCCGAACCGCTGTACAGGAACCGCAGCGTCTGCTGAGTCCCTAACTAACACTTGGTACTAACGTGACAGGAACCCTAACCTAGGGCCTGTCCCGGTGGTACCGCAACCTAAAGTGGCTTTGGGGAAAACTCCTAGAGGCCTACCGGGGTTAATAACCTGCCCCACTCCCCTAACTCTTCCCAGACTTGACTGTACTTACTAAGACCTAACGAGTCCCAGCGCCTACAGCAGCAAGCTGTATCTCATTGGATGCTGCAGCCAACGTGCTGCGCAACAAGGTGCCTGCCTGTCAGACCTCACAGCACTAACAGCCGTGACTCTGACAAGGCAGCACTCTACACTAAGGGCAGCGTCCCTATCTTGGTCCTCCCTAAGCATTTACCCACTAAACTAGTGGGGAGTTGGGGTCTACCTGGGGTGTAGGTACCTATATGGGGCAGGAGCTGCACTCGCTCCCCGCACCCTTCCTTCCCTCACAGCTCCCTGACTCCAACTCTCTGTAACCTTTCTTTCCCAGCTCCCACTAATGTAAGTGGCAGGGTCCCTAACCTGAGGGCTGTCCCTGGCAACACTCACCTTACTGGGGAGCTGAGCTATCTCGGGCCCTGGGGGTGCTGGCCTAGTACAGGGAGTCCCTGACTCCTGTACCCTACCTTCTTCCCTGGGCTGCTCCGGTCTCTGACTGCCCAACATGCTGCAACTGACAAAAACCCTGTCTGCACACAACATTGTTGCAACTCTGCAGCATGAGAATCTGCCAGCTCTATTGGCTTCAATGCTGCCTGTGACCAGGGTGAAAGTGCAGTCCCCAGAGGCTGCTGGGAATTGTAGTCCTTGGCACAGCTCTTTCCTATGGGGACCGCGTGCACGATCTTTACTGCGCATGTGCGACGCTGTAATGGCCGCCGCTACGCTTAACTGCGCCTGCGCAACCTCCCAGAGCTCCGGCACACTGGCGATGGCCACCGCTACCCTGGCCAACCTCTGCGCATTGCGCAAACCTCGCGCCACAACCAAGATGGCGGTACCCGCCGGGAGAAGTCGCCGTCCCCTTCCCCCACTGCCACAGGGGTAAGGCAGGGGGCAAAGGAAGATCAGGGGAACCGGGGGTGACCCCCTTACACTAACATTCTGGGGGCTATATATAGCAAATTATTATTTTTTTTAAACGAATTGAGAAAGTTCTTGAAAAAAATTAATGACTCACCTAAAGTCATTAGCGGCATATGTTGGTATGTCTTATTCATATCCTTACATTTTGTGTACATTTTCTTATTTTTTGTATGGGGGGGGGGGGGCGTCATGTTCGTACATATGAATGCGTTAAGAATTGTTAGCTTCTACTTGTATTTTTCTTTTACGGCAAGAAAAAAGTTAATGGGTCATTTTGACGCATTTCCGGCGCATGCATCTAATTTTTTGATACATATACTTTGCATATGTGCTCCACCTACGCATTTCAAACTCCACCCCCCTAGTCTCATTTCCTTAATAGAAAAAAAAATGAATGAAAAGAATCCGTTGTATTCAATGTCGCACGAAGATGCATTCATTTGTTACTCTTGCTGGGGTTCCCAGTGGAGAACGCTAGGAACTGGTTTAATTTATTAACACCGAACAGAACAGTGAACTCATATCATACAAGAGCATGTGGCAGTATTGATGTGTGAAGCCTTAGGTGCCACAAACTCATTTACTGATTAAAACTTGAATAAAAAGTCACCTGCTGCTTCAATTGTTTTCCAAATGATCTTTCTAGAGAATATATATAATACACCAGGGTCAGCGCCATGCTATTCCTCAAACAGTGCAGCAGTCAGGATTTTAGGCAACTTCTGCAAATGTTTGGGGCTTTCCTCTGACTAATTATCCCCTTTGGTGAAGAGATTCCTTGGTGGCTGCTGAATTTTGCATCTTTAACAAACCTGTGAAATTGTGTGTCGATTTATAGTATGCTAAGAAAACGTCTGATTTATAGTATGCTTGTCTGGATTTTTTCAGTAGAAGAATTGTTTGTTTAAGAAAATATTAATATAAAGATATTACTTACTATTGACATGATTTTGAACGTGGAAAACTTTAGACTATAAAAGCATATGTTATGCAATTAGCTTATAGTTTTAGTTACATTTGTTCATTATTATTTACACCGTGGGGAAAACCATGATGACATTGACGCACTGAAATGTTCAAAAAAAAAAATAAACAAAAACTAAGCTGAATATTTTTTTCTAACTTACATTTTTGTAGGGTTTGCACCTTTGATCCCCTCATGGACAGTGGTTTTTTTTTCACATATTGCAAAGGCCTCTCGATCAGAAAAGATATAAATTTGTACCTTTTTTTTTGCAATTTTTTTCAATGTTTTCACTGTATCAAAAATCCTCCCAATCACTGACACGACACCCCATTTTGGGTTGCTAAAGTGTACTTTACAAGTGTAGTCTCACTAGATAGGATTAATAAATTCTACTTGATTGACTGATGCTTTTTTTTTTTAAGTATCAATATTTAAATGAATTGTGAAGGTTTGAGGCTTAGAAGTAATTACTAGAAAATAGTAACACATATAGTAACTAGCTATCACACTTATGTATATTCACAGTATGCCCACTAGGGCTAAAAAAGAAGCTCGGTAGTAATGCAATGAAGCAGGTGAACCCAGGTCGCATCCTGTGTCAACTCTCCTTGTGCGAGAGTCACCAAAATAGATTGTAAGCTCTGCAGCACAGGGCCTCTTTGTGCCTGTAAATCTCTATCTACACGGCTAAGTTGAGCAGCTTTATATTGTCCCTAATTTTGGACAATAGAACATTCTCTGTTTGCTGTTCTGTTGTAAAGCAATAAACCTATCGCCTGCGGTGTACTTTATAGCTAATAGCTATTAGTCTCTGTATTTCCAATGGCCACTGTTGATGAATGATGTCATCATCCTTCTATATGAAAACTGAAGGGTGGTATCACAGACTTCTCTAGGGATACATTTAATATAGTCTGGTTTTGTTGATATATAGCTTTGTAAATTTCATTTTTATTTTTTTTTCAATTCGATAAAAAATTGTGGGATATTGTAGCTAATTCTGGGATCCATTTTCTATTTATAAAGAATATCATAGCTCTGTTGTATTTGTCAGGTTAAGTTGTGTCAGGAAGTGTGGCCCTGAGGGAAGAAACAATTCTGCTGGCATCAAAGAACAATAATTCCCTCACCTTCCAGCTTCTGACATTATTACACCCAGACTATAACAATTTTATTACTTCAGGCTTAGTTTTCATGATCGAACTTGTTTAAGTAATATAAGAAAACTTAATTTTCAAATGTTTTATTGTGGGGAAAAACAAAAGGTTGGCAAATAGTGCTTAGAGGTTTAAAAGTCACGCTCATATTTGCTACAAAATTGCAGAGCAGATCCCAGCCTGTAGAGCGAAACTGTCTAGAAAGAAACTGTCATTAACAAGCCGATAACAAGGGTTATTTCAATCTGTCCTGCTCCTGACATTATTGTATTATCTTCCCTAAATGTGTAAGTGTGATTATTTAGTTTAAAAAAAAAATGCCCTTTATTTTCTTATGTTATCCCAAACACAGACTAGTTAAGGGGTTAACCGAGTGGGGTCACACAGAGTTACTCCCCTCCCCATCATGTGATGCAGGATGACTTGCAGAAAGGATAGTCACACCCCAGTAGGTCTTGTGACCAGTGATGTCACCATAGGGAGATGGGAGGATATATGTAGCAACCCCCCCACCCCCAGTGTTCTAGAAACAAGTTCCTTGGGAGTAGGAGTTGGAGAGGGCCTCACTATAAGTTATGTATATACGTTTAAGTGTATAGTTATGTGTAGTAAGGATGTCCTGTCACCTTTATTGTTTTCAGTTAGGACATGTGCCCTTTACAGATAGAGCCCATAGTAATGCACAGTGATTGTTCTCTGATCAGAAGAGGAGCAGGCAAGTGCTCAGCAGTGAGTTCTCAGAGTAGTGACTCAGAAGTATAATTGGATTGAGTCAACCAGATGGTGCCTAGTGAAGCCCATATCCAATATCGAATGGACAAGGTTGACGGTACACAGAGTGACGGGATACTGATCCCTGAAGATAGAGTGTACTCCCACCGACAGGTCCTCAGTAAACTCTTGTTCTGTTAAGTATAGATGAAGAATGACATCCACAGTAAAGGGATACTGATCCAAGAGAAGAGAGTGTGTCCCCCAATCAAAGTCCAGCAGAAACATGGGCATTGAGGAAGCAATACAAGAAATTGCCAATCTAACATTACAAAGGACACAAGTATAAGTATCTCCCTATCATCTGAGTGAGAGCTACCAAGGAGATGATATCCTAAAGAATCCTACGTACATCCCTAGTGTAGGAGTGAGAGCTACCAAGGGAAGAAGCACAGAGTAACTATATTGTTTGACTCCAGTTAATGTATATGTGAAGCTCGCCCTTGTATGTACAGAGAAATCGGAGGGGGTGCAATCGGGCGCTCCTAGTGACTAAAGTGAAGTTAACTGTGAAGGTGACAATAAAGGTGGACTCTTATAGTACTCTTATCGCTATCACAAAACTAATAGCATACATATATATGTGCCGTATTCACACAATGACCACCACCAATAGTGAATAAATATGTGATAAAAATAATGAGTCGCAGCTTCAAGGAAAAACCCTCCAAAGATCCGTTCTAGATCTGTTTGAATCTTCTAATTCTTCCAGATGAGGGGAGCGCAGATGGTCCACATCGTATATGATAGTGAAAATAAAGAAATATAGTGCAACAATGTATGACCAAATTGTCAAACTAAATAAGGATAGATGCTGAACACTCACAAAGTATTAGATGCAAGTAGGCATGTTGGAGACACTTCTCTCTCCAACTGGAGTAGTGTAGGGTGGAGTCTATAATCAATTGGTTTTCTTTCTTCTATCAATGTATTTTGTTATGTCATCCACTTAGTTTTTCATGTAAATTGAAAGAATGATACAACATAGTATAGTAACGTCTGATCTCTGAAGAAAATGTAAGGTAAGTTTAACAATTTTACACTCACATTTAGGAGGAAATAACAGGGCAGTATAGAGACACTTCTCTCTCTATTAGGAGCAGGACTGCTTCAGAATATGTAATAACACTCCCACTGTGACCAGCTCAATCAGGGATGTGTGCCCCGCCGAGATGAAAGAAAAAAAGCTCACAATAGTATAGTATATCAAGGATATCTATTACTAATATCAGCAAAACAAATAAATGTGCACTCACATTTTAAATAACAGTACCGGACATGGTACGAAATGATGCAGAGAAAGATCCCCCGCGTTTGGATGACGGGCACGGATCGACCGTCCCGAACTCCTACGTCACTACCGGTGACGACTCGTCTGTGGGTGGAGCCGAGCTGAGACACACTATTGCCGTGATGCTGGTGTTACTGCTACAACCGGGAACCGGGTCAGATTCTACGCGTTTCGCAAAGGGTGCTTCTTCAGGAATCTGAATGTATTGTCTGTACAGCATTATCAATGGATGTGAATAAAGCTCTTTGTTTGTACTATCGTGTACTTGCATATGTGTATCTGCCCAGATCCAGCACCCTGGAAAGGTGCGAGACACTGAGCACAGCCATTTAAATAGTCTATCATGATGTAAACTCCTTAAGAGCCAAGCATGGGGGGTTACAACTCTATGGGACAGATTACCGGTTAACGCACCCAATCCATCATCAACTCCAAGGCAAGTCAATGCTGGATCGTGTGCGCTAACCCATACCGGTGCTTGATGAATCTGCCCCTGTATGTTTTATCATTAACAATCTGGAAAATAGGTTCTCCCAGTGAAATTTTATATGCGGAGGTGATGGATCTTTTGCTGACAAATTACTTTTATTACAATGGATATTAAGGAATTTCATGAGTTCTACCCAGTGTTTGCAAGGTCTTTTACTAACCCTTACTGCTAGAGACGTGTGCAACGTGCTGTATGACAGATCCTTTCAGCCACAAAGGAGTTCGCTTGACTTTACATACTGTAAATTAGTTTATTTTAAACCTCATAAGTAGCTTTGCTTGTACTCTACCATACACTGATCTGTAGATACCCTCCTAATTCCCTTTAAATGTGTGAATTCCACAACAGATTTTGTAGCCAGTGGAGCTGGTTATATTCAAGAACATTATTTTAAAAATGTTAAGTTTTTAACAACAGGGGGTAGTAGTCATGGATATTTAATTATATTTTGTACGTACTTTACCCAATCCATGGGGTTGCTAATTCTGAACTAGAGCTTTTATTACTAGTATTATTATTGTTGTTATATAACAATGATTGTTTTACAGGATGTGTGCACATATTAACATAATTTCTTAAATGTATAATATATTTGACTGATTCATGAAGATTAAAAAATGCTATTCTTTATATGCTTTCAAAACTGCTGCTTTGTTTGTGGCAATATCTGCCTCTTATCCTTTGATTTGCACATATGGACGTTTTCAAAAGGTAATGAAAGTGAATCACTACACTTTAGTACTAATCTAAGTACTGTAGATATCATTGTATTTTTAGCTAACAAATTAAATTACTTGCATCTTAATTTTCTTTTCTTTTTTTATGGTCGTTTGCACAAATACATTGATGTCAGAAAATATTTTCAGACACTTTTAAAAAAAATAGTCACCATTAGGCATGCTAAACAAAAACACATTTACAATTCAGCAACTTTGTAAAGGACAAAGCATTATTTCTTCACTTAGCTCTGAGTTCTTAAATAGTCCTTCTGTATAGAACAATATATTTCATGTTTTATATTCTATAGTTTTTGCTTTTGTGTTGTTCAGAATAAAAATTCCACTCCTAAATCTGAAACGTTATTAAACATGTCTTGAATTATGAGACGTAAACGTCATTGGCTGCATGCACTTTTTTTAAAATTCAATGGGCCGGATCAAGCTGCGGTAACCTAAAAATGTGGTATTCATGCCCAGAAAGTACCTTATTTTTATCATGCAATACATCAACATTGTACTGCCAAAAATAAAGCACTTTTTAGTGAATCCGTTACAAGTATCTGATCCGAGATAAAACAGCCATAATACCGCATTTTTAGGTAAAAACTGCCATACATCAACTTTACGATATTTATCAGAACGGGATGAATGGCAGAAATACTGCAAATTATTTGTCACCTAGTCCAGGTTGGCGTTTGCCCTGTCTTTCCAAAGAATATAATGGCCAATATACTGGCCATTATATACATAGAAAAAGATGTGAAGGGCGCTCCTCAAATGGAGTGTGTATATCGAATAATAATACATCCAATAATGATGTTATGTGTTTATACACAATTAATATGCAATTAATAAAGTGCTATTTTTAGTTAGCAAGTGCTACAGTAATCTTGTTATAACAGAACAAAGTGAACTTCTGTGAACATAGACAAAGTGAATGCTGAAGAAAGGAAAAACACAAAATAATATTACTGTGATAAGTACTTAAATGGTGCATACAAATCTTAATAGCGAAACATAAATGCAGCTCCAAACCCTATGAAGGATGGTCCAAGCTCCTCCTCAGTAGAATGGTGTAGCGAAAATTTTGGGGAGCGCAGGTGTCACCATATATGAAAAACAAAAAGGTATAACTTCGTGCAATAAGTCCTCAGCTAGGTATAAATAGCTGCAGATTTTCTGTGAAATGGGGAACTCACATTTTCCTTGCTGAAAACCAGCATTCCCCAAATCGTTGTTTGGTAGATGTTGTCAGGTTCAGAATGGGTAGGAAATTGTCCTGGAATCTCTTGTGCTGTGAAGGTCTAATGGTAGATTCATCTGTGGTATGATTCTCTCAATGGAAATAGAGACAAAACATAGTGCGAACTGTACCAATAATCATTTACATATAAAAGTGTTTTAAAATGCACATTTGCATAGTATCAGGTTGGAATCAGCATATAAAACTATAGTTGTTGGGATAAAGTGTTCCCACCGCCGTCCGGGGTCCGGCGTCTCACCGTCTTAGTCACTCCCGGTGTAGCGACTTCCGGTTGGTCAGATAACAGAAAGGAGACGGGATATACTGCGGATCCCCCGGGCAGAGTGCCGCTTGTCTCTGGCAGTCACTGGAATCGACTCTACACGTTTCACTCAGAATCGGTTTCATCATGAGTCATCATTACTGCGTCATCGGTCCTTCTATAAATAGCCCTAACTGCACATTCATTGGTCTGAATTATGCTATTGGCGCACTGATTGGTTTGGGTATACTATCCAATAGGGAAAAAACACGGACATGCATGACCTAATATACTTGACAGTATGTATGTATCATTTTAAATAAAATACCATTCCTAATAAACTTTATTAGTGTTATGTGCATAACACTTTAAATAAGAGACGGCTAAACCTTTCAAAAATATTGACTGTATTAAAATAAGTAAGAATCATCTTACATATAAACAAGCTTCTTTATTTAAAATTGTAAACATTGTAAAACAAAAATATTTTTTTTTAAATACTTAAAAAGATGGGAAGCGGGCTTAAAGTTAGCCCAGATATGTCCAGAATGAATGTATCTATAGAGATAATCCTAAATATAATACCACTAATACATTTGGTTGTCAAATCACATTGTCTTGCATTATACACAGAAGATCAGGATACATCTCCAATCTCCCCCCAATTGTTTTAATTATAGAACATATCCAGGAGTTTATAATCCAATATTTATGGACTAGGTACACTCTTATATGGAGCAATACACCCTAATGTTAAATGTGATATTGCATATTTGTCTGGCATTAAGGGGGGGAGCGGAGGTTGGGGGAACTCTGCACAAAGAAAAGAGAAAGATAATAGTCAGATGCAATCATTATGCAGGCATAAACTTCCTGATTAACAATAGGAGAACTATAGTGCAAACAGAGAGAGCGGGAGAACCTAACGTGACAGATTACAGAAATGCACCAATGTCGATATCCACTTTGAGACCTCCAGGATTCATAGTTTTCGTATGACGGATCCAGGTCTCTCTTCTAGCTAAATCAGTAATTCTATTTCCTCCTCTCCAGTGAAGAGTTAAGCTACGCTTATAGTGCCGGCGATCACGACCAGGCCATCACTCCGTCGCGTCGCACTTACTATAAGCGCACGCAACAATGGCAATGCATTTGTTTTGACGCAACGTCGCGTCTATTCCAACCTGATCCTATGTAAGTGTGCATTCTAGAACACTTTTATATGTAAATGATTATTGGTACAGTTCGCACTATGTTTTGTCTCTATTTCCATTGAGAGAATCATACCACAGACGAATCTACCATTAGACCTTCACAGCACAAGAGATTCCAGGACATTTTCCTTTCCATTCTGAACCTGAAAACATCTGCCAAATAAAGATTTGGGGAATGCTGGTTTTCATCTAGGACAATGTGAGTCCCCATTTCACAGAAAATCTGCAGCTATTTATACCTAGCTGAGGACATATTGCTCGAAGTTATATCTTTAAATTTTTCATATATGGTGACACCTGCGCTTCCCAACATTTTCGCTACACCATTATATACCTAGGCCAGATAAGCTAAACCAGCATAAAAATTATTAAAATTATTACTTTTAGCACATTGCCCGTACATATTAACCCCTTAGTAGCCCACATGTCAACTAGTCATGGGTTTCGATGACTAACTGACCCCAGAGGGGTACAAAGCGGTTAATATAAATATTAAACTACACTACCTACCCTCCTTGCCCACCTTAGTGCCCAGTAAAGCATTGTCATGCAATGCTTTACTAACCCCACCACACCAACCCACCGGGAGGCCTAACCACTCTTACCGGGGCAACTACCCTCTACCTCCACAAAAAACAATCTCCCAAGCCCTCGAGACTAATACCCAAGATCCCTATTGGACAAATGTGGCTAATAGTGGTTTTGGGCATTAACAAAAATATATACAAGTTTAAAAAATAATAATAATAATCCCATTAAAAATGCAGCTTACACATAAAACCATTGATTGTCACTGTGCATAAGTAGGCCCTCTAAATGGAGGGCTTAGATAGCCACATTGCAATAACCATTAACGTGTAATACAAAATATAATTATTTTTAAAATACATTCTTTACTCCCCATCATTATGTTAGTGGATAACCGATAAGGTAATGAAGGGGTTAATCACTCCTGTCACCCCCTGAGGGCCACTAACCCCATCTCCAAGCCCCTTACACCCAACAAGAGCCCTCCCCCTACAGTAAAAGGATTGGTGGAGGTACCATGTGACTGTCAAATGTGATGTCACAGGCCTTATATAAGTGGACGACGAGTCAACATCTGCAAGAAGAAGAAAACAAGAAGAAATACTCAACGGAGATTGTTCTTCTATCAATTGAGGATCCATTGCTTCCGGTCAAGTTGATGATTCATCACCGTTCATCCAGGATGGATCAGTATTAGAAGAAGGCTATTAGGCCTGGATAGTTTTTTTTACAGCTTTTGACTTTGTTTATTTTTGTGACAGCAGGAAAGGATTATTTTTATGGTGTTTTGGGGGTCTTTATGGTTCCTAGCCATGGGCATGGATTTCTTTGTGATTTTTTTTTATATATACAGTGCCAATCAATTAATTTAATGGCTTAGTATTTATTATGTATTGTAATGTGTACTATGTTTAATGTTCATTTGTATGCTATTCAATGGGAAAAAGTCCTATTAGGCACAAATGACTAATAAGACTATTGTCATTACTGTGGGGGTGGGGCTCTTCTTGGGGATAAAGGGGGGGGGGTGGATGATTGTGGTTGTTGCCCCAGGGGTGGTGGAAGGAGTTAATGCCTTCATTACCTTAGCAGTTAGCCACTATGGTAATGAAGGTTGGTAATTATTGTATTTTAATATTGTTAATATTTTTTTTGTATTACAAGTTACTATTTATTGCCAATGTGGCTATTTATGCTCCCCAATGAGAAGGCCTAGTTATCCACAGTGACAATCATTGGTTTTGTGTTTTATATGTATTTTGAATGTTCTTGTTGTTTTTTTTTCATGTGTATATTGTTTTAGTTATTGCCCAAAACCACTAATAGCCACATTTGGCTAATACGGATCTTGGGCATTAATCTAGAGAGGGGTATGTTTATTGTAGGGTTAGGGGGTAGTTGCTCTGGGGAGGGTAGTGAGGCCTCCCAGGGGGGTGGGTAGGACGGGTAAACCACTTATATGGCAATGAACAAACAAATATAAAGTCCCCAGCGCTAAAGTCCAAGATACCGTGATCTTTAAGGCAGTCTCTAGTCTTTAAGGTGGTAGTTGGGCTCTGATATAGATGCTCCAGATGGGATGATGTCCTTGATGTAGGTGGATACACCGTCTGAAATAACAGATAAAAAGACACACCTGATTGCGCAGTGTGTTACAGCAATCAGAGCCCTATCTGAGATGTGAAAGAATCCTACTCACATAATAAACGCCAATATATTCAGTGGAGAGGATCTGTGCTTGCTCCCCTTCTAATCCGCTCCTCACACGAACCCCACGTGGAGACAGCTTACTGGGGACAGCTTACAGGGTACACCCTCTATCCTCAATGGCGTCGGGGTTGCGTCCGTAACGACACCTCCACCAATGTGAGACAGGAATATGTACAAGGTAGTGTAGTATGAACAGACCTTTATTCCTTAAAACACTATAAAACGTGATAAAATACACTCACATGGTGCAATAACAGATGGTATTGCTCAATATGCCGTCCGCAGCTTGCATTTCCTGATGCCACACCGGAGAGAATCACTGCACACAGACACGCTGTCGACTTGGCGTGTGACGTCAGTGCTATAGGAAGCTCTCCCTGCGGCAGGACTACAATAGCTGGGATGGTCCAAAAGACTAAGCTCCTCCTCCCTACGCGTTTCGTGACACGTGGTCACTTCGTCAGGGGATTATTGTCACCTAGCTGCTGTTTTTTTCTCACAGCATTGTGTAAGTCACTTTGATATTAATTTGATGTTGCACGAGCACTTATCATTGTTTTAAGCACAATATTGTTAGCACTTAGTTTAGTGTAGGTTAGCGCTTTTGGAGGGGTTATTTTCTTTGTTTTGTTCACTTATATGGCAATGCTTTTCTACCAACTAAGGTGGGCAAAAGAGGTAAGTAGTGCAATTTTTTTTATGTTTAACCCCTTTGGTGATGGTGATATACCTTGGAAACCACAGGCATCAAACGGGTTAATGTTATTTCTATCACAGGATTCTGTAATAATAGTTATTACAAAAGCCTATGATAGAAATATGATCACAATGCAGGATCATCAATGCATTATTAATGGTCACGTTAATTCTGGCATTGCAGCCAAATATCGTACCCAAAACTTTTTTCCTGTAATTTTGATGTATACTAACTTAAAATTGCAGTAATAGCCCTCGTAATTTTTTGGGGGGTTTTTTGTGGGTGCGATATTAACTCCACTTTAACGGATTTTGATGTATTGGCACAATGGCTTATACGTAGGACTGCCTCCATAAAGTGGGCATCCTCCCAATGCCGTGCTTATAGTGCCGGCGACGCGATGTCGCCCGAAAACAAATACATTGCCGCCGCGTGCACTACAAGCGACGGAGCGACGTCGCCATCACGAAAACAGGAAGCCGCCAAAATTTGATTTTTCAAGGGCCGTCGCGTCACGTACGGCCCTTGAACAAATCAAATTGCCGGAATCCCACGACCCCGCCGCCCGTGATGATGGTGACAGGGGACGTCACCCGCCGTGTCGCCGTCGCCAACTACGGCACTATAGGCACGGCCTAAGACCATTCCAGTGGCATGTTTAAGGGGCCCCATTCAAAGGCCCCTAAGAAATTCAACTGGCCGACCATGTAGGATTGTACCATTAAACTACATACAGCATGGGTCCCCCCTGCTCCCCCGTTTGCCCCCTACCTCTGGCTGCAGCTGAGGCTGGGGGGAGAGCGTGGGGAGGTTGCAGCAGGCAAACTGGTCGCCGGAGGCTACCGGTGGCTCCCCTTGCAGGGCGCTGCCATCTTGGCTGCGATCAAGCATGCGCGAGATGCCGCACATGCACAGTGCCAGGCGCACGAGGCGGCCATTGCAACAGAAGGCTCCGTGGGGACTACAAGCCCCAGAATGCACTAGGGATGCAAGTCAGGTGGCGACGCCTAGCCAATAGGAGTGACAGGATTCCCTGCTTCCACAAATAGATACATTGCAAGCGCTAGGAGCATGCCAGTCGGAGCTGGGATGAGGAAGGGGTAGGGTGTGTAGATCACTAGGCCAGAGACCCCCTTAGTCCCCAGCTAGGCCCCAGCACCCCTCAGTTTGTGGTCGCTGCAGGGACAGGCTCAGTAGTTAGCAACACTGCCCCTGTATTACCAGTGTCAGGGACACAGCTAGGACGTGGCAGCGAATTCGCGATCCGGTGGTCTGGGACCACCCTACAGAATGAGAGAGACTATTAAGGTGGGACACTCCTGCTTGACACCACCCAACGCGGAGGTGGACTCATCGCTGACGATGACAGCGTGGGACCGGATGGGCCCTTTATCTACTGTCGGCGCTGCCGGGTGCTGAAGCACCCGGCAGGTATCAACAAGTGCACCAACTTTACACACAGTAGTTGTGGGCAGCGCTGTCTCACACATTTGGGTGGTTTGCTGCTTGTGGACACTAGGGTGGTTGGGTGCCCAAGGGCCCCTCAGTACTTTGGAGATAATCCATCAGGTGTGGACATTACTGTGAGGGTACCGCCGTGCAAGGCCTAGTTGGTGGGGACGGTATACTGTTATTATTCTTATGCATGCAGTAAACTTATCTGTGTGTGTATTATTGCACAGGGTCCTGTAACGGGGTTATCCAACATAGAAGGATTCCGTACAGATGGAAGCGCTGTCACCAGACGGATCATACACACCCCAGGCTCCCAGCAGCGGAGGCTCGACTCTCCTGTGAGCCACAGGTTATGCACCACACACACTGTAGCTGCCATATCTAGCAGGGGGTGGGGGAAAGTGTGCTACATACATTTAGTTCATATACTTTGTTGACATTGCCTGGTGTCATGGCTTATTATTTTCCAATATGCTATTTAACTAGCATGGTTTTCTGCCTTGTATTTTAGTTTGTTTAGCAAAGTAACTGGTATTTTGTTCTGTGCCATCTTATACGTTTTTGAGGATTTTAATATATTTGTAGGCTGCTCCATGTAACCGACTTGTATTATTCTTGGGTCTTCTTTAGTTTCATTTGGACTCTTTAGATTTTGAGAAAATGACAGTGAAGCCAAATACCATAATTGATTTTCCATTCTCTATAAATGTTTTTATTTTTAACTAAGGGTCCACCGGAACAAATCTGTGCTATTTTAAACTCCAGGGTCCCACTGGTTCCTGAGATACTTACCAGTGAAGTTACCGGTATTAGTTTCTGTTTTTTAAAGAGGAGTTAATTGGCTGTCCAAGAGAAAGCCACGCCCGATTTAGATTTGGCAGCCATTTTGTTTCCCCGAGAGCTAATGATATAAACCCAGTAACTTCACCGGTAAGTATCTTGTGAGGGGATGGGGTACACTTGTATCTGAAAATAGGTTCTGTTCTGGGGGATCCCCTGGTTCATGTACAATACACAAAGAGGGGCTTATCAAAATGTGTAAGGAGGATTGTTGCTTTAAACTCATATAATGGTTATATTTTTCCCCTGAGCATGTCCTGCCCTTCTTTATGTCTTTTTAGTGTGTGTGTGTGTGCGTGCGTGCGTGAGCAGTGACGTCCCTGGAGGATTTTTTTTTAATCTCAGAGCACCCCTGCTGATCAGACCTCCCTCGTCCATTCTCGCTCACACATACCACACTCTTCTACACACCTAAGGCTGCGGTCCCAATCACTGCTACAGCGCACACCTCCGCGTGCGTGTAAGCACCGCCCCTCAATAGGGCTGGGCCCAGTACTCACCTTCCCGCTGAAGGTGCAGCCGCGCTGTACTCGCAGTTTTTTTTTGAACTCAATGGAATTGAGTTCAGAACTGGCGACAGAGGCATGGCCACGCCCCCGCCAGCGGTTCACCCAATGAGGGCGAACCAGCCGCGGGAGGTCATGACCACGCCCCCGCAAAACCCCGACCACACCCCCTCCCATCGCAATCTCCCTCTGTCCCTAAGGCCTCGGGCATGGTGCCTCTGGCCGCGCTGATCAGCGCTCCTGCTCTGCCTCGCCTGATCAAACTGGAGCTTTTTTGTGTCCTGGCAGGCAAGGCAGTGAGCGCGCTTTGGGGGCAGTGCTTAGGCAGGTCGGAGGCAGGACGGAGGCGTGTCGGGAGGCGGATCGGAGGCGGGGCGGGAGGCGGATCGGAGGCGGGGCGGGAGGCGGGAGGCGGGGCTAGTCCCTCGCTCCCATTGGATGTGAGCGTTCACGTGACCGCTCCTCCGCTTCCCTGAGCCTGAGCCTCCGCACGCATGCGGAAGCGTGCGGAAGCGGCTGCTAAAGCCGCGCTGATGACAGATGCAGGGGGTAAGTGCATCTGCTCAGCTGTGCACGCGCCGCCCCCTTACCCCCCCGCCGGGCGCGCGTGTCACAGTGATCACTGGGATAGCAGCCTCAAATTTGTCAACTGTGCAGCTGGTGCTTCCAGTGCTGTCTGGAGGAGACGAGGGGGGCTGTGATTCGCTTCTCCTTTTTCTCCCCTCTGTTCCTGGCTCAGATAGAGGCGGATCGTGACCTCTCTGTATCCAGACAGCGCAGATACGTCTACTGAGCAGCTTGCAGGGTGTCTCCCTGGGGTGCTGCAGCAGCCATCACAGAGAATCGCAGCACACCAGGGTATCCTGGCACCGTGACCCCGTGGTGAGAAACACCCTACTTTAGTCTGTACTTGGCTCTGGGAAGATCTCTATTTTAACTTCATAGACACTTAATATTTTAAACACATCTATCTCCTGAATAGTGTCAAAAAGGGCAAAAAGAGATCCACCAAAGTAAGTCAAAATAAATAAAATGCAAAACATACAGTATGGCGATCAGAACAGACCGCTGTTTTACACAGTGTTTTTTTTTTAACTTTCTTTTTATTTCAGTATTTTATACATGGGGTTTAAAAAGAAGGGGGGAGGGAAGGTTAGCAAATAAACATTACACATTACTTGTACCACTAGTGGTTATAGTAAACAGAGGGTACATAAAACATTTACATTCTCAAATTGTCTTTTTTTCTTTGATTATTTGTTTAAGGTTATCAAGTCCGGAACAGGAAATATATTATCCGGACCATCAAGGTTGACCCACTTATATCATAATATTCTTGTTTGAGGTGTCCGGGTTTGTCTGCTTTTCACTTCCGGACTGATAACCTGAGTATTGTATATGTAATAGGTGGGATGGGTTGGGGGGGATGGAGGGTGGGCTGGGAGGGATGGAGGGGGGGCTGGGAGGGATGGAGCAACAGACTGTGGGTGTAAAGATTATTTCCGAAGCAGGCTGTTAAAAAGGATATGACTCAGGAAACCAAAGGCTTAATATAGCAGCCAACATTTCACATGCAAGGAATCGGTTTAATAATTTCATTGGCCCAAGTTTTTTTGTAAAGTTCTCCCAATTCTGCGAAGCCCGGATTGAGTTCCCTGCTTATTGAAGAAATAACCAACAGACTGTGCTGATCACACATTATTTTAACCCACATATCGCCCATGTATTATCTAATACACCGATCAGACACTTACAGTTTGATTACTAAGATACACTATAGCTTTGCAAGATACTGTGTATACATACTGTACAATGGAGTTGTCCTAAAAGTGAAAGCATTCAGCCACTTATTGTATTCCATGAAGTGTTTATGTTATGCTTTGTGGCTTTATTGCAATTTTGCACCAAAAGGTTAATACGATGATAAATATAATTAATATTACAGGACATACAATACCGATTTGTAGTGGGGCTTGTTAGGATCGCTAAAGGATCTGAAGGAGGAATGCTGGCGTGATTCCAAAATCTGAAGTGATCAGGGCCAAATTATATAAACGCTGACACTTCCCCAAAATAGAAAACTTCTGGAAAATGTCGCAAAGAGGCATGTGATGGTGACACAAGAGCAAGAACTGTACTTTGAAACCAACATAAAACTGTGCACCACGTCCGCACTAATATTATAGTTGTTTTTGAGAGATAATGAGGTGCACTGCGATGTAACTCAGTCTGTATGCTCTTGCTGTGGTGGTCTGTGGTTAGGAAAACACACTGAGCACGCTGCCAATATTCCATCTGAGGCTAATAGCAGGATTTATTATTCACTGACTAGGGCTCTTTTGCTTGCAAGACTCCACCAAGGGGCTTATTTGTGAAAGGCTAAAGGCAGAGACAGACAGTAAACCTGTGCTGTGTGCATCCTTTCAACATAGTGCATTGTATGTAGCAAAGATGTCAAGAGGAATACAGCTATTGATTGTGATTCTTATCCAATATCTATAACTTTTTTCTTCCCAACAAAGCATTAGAGTATCATTCACAATAAAAAAAAATATTTAAAAAAAAAGCAGAACAGGAATGACATGTTTTGATTTAAAAAAATCATTATTTCTCTGAGTATATAGATGTTAAACATGCAATATTATAATAAAAGCAGAAGCAACATTAAGTAACAGAGTAGTTAACCCTGTCTGTGGCAGAAGATACAGCAATGAATTCTGTGTTTATTCTAGCTTCAATATATGTTGCCAAAAACGAAATTAGAAAAATAACAAATTATGCACACTGATAACCACACAAGTGAACTCAAAGTATAGTAAAACTAACAATAGCTCAAAATCAAAAACGGTCATATCTTTTTATCATTGTCCTGATGAAGGTCTTTATGGTCCGAAATGTTGACTTTGCTGCTCTAATAAAATGTCATTATTTTTTGATACTTTTCTATATATCTGTGTGCTTTGATCTTTTTGCAGCAAAAAAAATTGTCAGTGCCAGCTCCAGTAACCATGGGGCCCATTTTCTCTGCCCATAATGAGCCTGTCTTAACTTGCTACAATTATTATGCCTTTTACAACACTCTCTCCCTCAGCCATTACAAACAGAGACTATTTATTGGGTTGCAGAAGTGGCGATCAAACTTTTCTATATGGTGGACCATGTCAATATTAGCAAACATCTGGATGACTCTCAGTGGTCCAGTGTCCGCATTTTGAGACCTATTGGGTTAAACAGTCTGTCCCATATAGAACTTACTGTAAGTACTAAATAAAAGTGATCCCACCAGGAGCTGAAGGCGCAGACATTTGAGATCAAAATAGACAATCAGATGATGGACTCTTGGGGACCCCTCCACTTTGGTGTCCCATTTCACAGAAAGGATGACTGCGTTGCACACAAAGGACTGCAGTTTCCATACAATTGCATGCTTGAGACATGAAAATCAACTCTCTCGATGTCTATTACTGTACAACACAAATTACATCCCCACTTAATTCTTATATAAAAGTGTGAGCGGTCTTGCCAGAAGCAGAGAGGGCAGAGTTATGGCAAGGGTAACGCCCTTACGTGTAAGTACTGTAACAGGACCCTAATTGGTCATTTCCTGACTTTCCTTCCTGTAATTGTGAACCATGTCTTCGCATGTCTTATTTTTTTAAATGAAGGAAAGTCAACTTAAGTTTCTGAAAACCATTAAACGAGCTCAAGCAGCCGCAATACAGGTCAACCCTTTCAAAGTTAATATTGTTGCGTGTCATGGCTGCTTTAGCTGTATGAACTAACAGTAAATATACTTTCCCTGTATATGCTGTAATGGCTGCAAGCCCCTCTTCCTGGGTAAGTGTTAAATATCTGAAATACGATGGCAACATTTACATACATTTATATAGACACTTTGGTCAAAGCACATTGTGCTTTATCCAGAAACATGGACAGTCAAAGCTTTTATTTTAGCAAATGTATTTCACTCTTTTCTATCTCAAAATCTAGTGAATAAAATATAACAGAAGAAGATTTGGACTTAGATTGTAAGTTCTCTGGGGGGAGGGACTCCTTTTCCTAATGTTACTTTTATGTCTGAAGCGCTTATTTCCATTATGTGATATATGTATTATATCACGTGTATTACTGCTGTCAAGCACCATGTACATGGATAATTAAAGATATAGATACATTCAGACTCACTACAATTCTAATAGGGTATATGGGGGGGGGGGTGGGGTTTCTCTCCAGTGTTATATAAACCATTATAAGCGGGGAAGCAGTGACACTTGTGGTAATATGCTGTCTTGAGAGCGGGAGAACTTGACTCAAATCCTAATTACCAGAACAATGTGACCTTTGACAAGTCACTAAGGCTTCTTGTGGTTTAACCCCAGTGCTATGCGTCGCTGGTCCCTCTGGCATTCAAGCGGTTAAGCACCAGGAGTGGCCAACTCCAGTTCTCAAGGGCCACCAACAGATCAGTCGTTGACTGAGCCACTGATTGACCCACCTGTGCTGAAGCAGGGATAGCCTTAAAACCAGACCTGTTGGGGGCCCTTGAGGACTGGAGTTGCCCACTCCTGATTCAGACTGTAATGTGTATGAGAAATGGGTTCATTGTTTGTGTTACATTCCATGTAGGACACTGGGTTTACTTTTGGGCTATATAGGCAACATGTTGACCCCTTCAATGCCTTTGCTTTTGCAATGATGTCTCGCGGGCAAAGAAGGGGTTAAAGTAAATGGCTTTCCCATTAATAGTCATGTGACCGCTATACATAAATATATTCATCAACAGAACAATGGTGTTTTTCATTAGCAAACAAAATAAACACATTTTATATTTACCGGGGTGATTAAAATATGGCCTTTACTTATGTGGGTCCCATTAAACTGACCATAAAAGCTTTGTTAGTTAGGAAATGTTGCTTGAGTCATACTGCTTGTGTGCTGACTTATTTATTAAGGACTCTTTATTTAAGGATGTACAGAATTTAGACCATTGGAGTGATTAAGAAAATAGCACCAGAAAAGGGAAACTCAAATTCAAAACCCCATTAGATGATTCACTTACATACAAAAAAAACATATATTTTTTTTGTCTGTGTTATGCCAATGATTTCTTAATCCTTTAGTATCACATGTTCTAAAAAAACAAACGAATGATTTTTTATTCATATTAGTAGTAATATATTACATAGTTTGGAACGAATATAAATGCATGTATACAGGGAATACACACGAATACACACACATACACACACACATATGTCAATTGACCAATATTTTGTCTTGCTGGTATTCTCTGCCCTGTCATCTACTGGGGATTTATGCAGATAGATGATACCTATAAGGCTCAAGGGACTCACTCTCCTAAATTTGCAGGGAAGGAGATAAATTGGTGTTTATACAGAGCACAAGTATGCCCCCTATCTGCCAGACAGTGCTGTATCCAGCTCCCTGTATCTCTTACCGGATTCAAATGCAATGCAATCCGTCAACTAGAGTGATCTGGCTGCCTATCTCCTGCTGTCTGTCCCCGACCCCCGACAACTCTCAGTTGTTGCCAGACCCTTTGTTTTCTCAGATCAATCAGTGGGCTACTAGTATTCAAAGTAAACACCTCGTCCCCTAGGCGGTGACATGCCAACCCAAGGAGGGATGGGGCAGAAGATACTCCCTGTAGCTTGACCTGCATCTGTCTCTGTCCAGGACTCCCCACTCCCCAGCCCTAACCCTGTAGCCCCAAGCTAGGTCTTCAACTCCTTCCTATGGGGTTGGGGAGGTTTGCGGGGAGATTGAAGAACAGCTGGGGTTTTTTTTATATATATAACAGCCCCTCCACACAGTGTCTTCTTCTTCTAGAGAAAGACCTGTGAAAAAAGTGACTGATGAGCAGAGTCATGATAAAAGAAGAGTTTCCCTCCTCCTCTGTGATGATTCTCCTCCTCTCAGCCCTCCTCCTTCTCCTTGGCTTGCTGGGTTAGACACTGTACCCTCCTTGCTGATTTCACAAGCTTGTTCTTCCCAGAGAGGCTCTGACTGTGAGAGCTTCTCAGCTCTTTCCTGCTATTCCTCCCTTCCCTTCTGTGCTTGGAAACTGATTTTTTTTTTTTTTTTTACAATTCCTTAAAGGAACTGCAAGTACAACCACAAACACACATCATTCCTGCAATTTACAGCACCAGCGACAAGCACCCTTGTAATCACTGACTCAAAACCCACTCTGCCAAGGCATCTGCAAGATAAGGGGACACTCCATCTACAGAAGGTAAACTGGATTTCTGTCTGTATTCCTGTATTAAACTTCTGCTATAGGAGCTGTACTTGGCATTTGCAATCCAAACTACTTTGCAGATCAACATCTGATGCCTTTTTTTTTTTTTTTTTTTTTTTAATGTTCACATTATATGTGCAAAATAACGGAGCCTGGGCACATTAAATTCTGACTATGCCTCAGCATAGCAATGTATTACTAGCTCAAGATCACTTGATCGCCCCAACCTTATATATTTTGAAGCACTGGAAATACAAACAAAGTTAGGACTTGTTTTCTCCCCGTGTTTTCTCGAGCGTTTCGTTGGAGAAACACAACCGTTTTTTTTCCCCTTATCTTAATCCTGAGATATGTGTAATCTTGCTGACAGTAGATCTATGCTCAGTGTAAGTGTCAGAGCTTTGCAGGCTATATAGTGCCAGATGTGCCACTGGTCAAGCAATGATCTATATACCCTCTACATACCTTTAAAATATACTTGGGGGGGGGGGGTCATGTTTGGGATTTTGGGAGACACCAGCTGGGTTAAAAGGCAGTGGTTTGTCAAATTAGGAGACGTGATGAGAGTAAATGAGTTAGTGGCTGCGGTTAATTATAGAGCTTGTTACCTGATGCAGATGGGCAGGTCATGCCTTGTCAGTTCCACTTCTGTTTACCTGGCACAGGGGCTGCTCCCAGTAATGGGCTTCAGCCCTCTGGGTTTTGACTTGCTTCCTGTTAAACAGTTGAAGTTCAACGCCTGGGTGGATTATTTCACTTATTTTTGGCCATGTCATAAGACGTGGCCAGTGAGCCTTGGAGATAAATGAAGCGAGTGTGAGAGGAACGAAGGGGTCAGAGCAAGATATTTGGGGCTTGGGTATAACTGTTCCACTGAACCATTTAAGGGTAGCGCCACGCCGGGCGCTGAATGGGTTAATTTAGATGCAGCCATTGCATTTGATTCATCTCTGATCATAAATCCAATAGCATGTTGATGCTGTTCAGCATTGGATGTGGTTATGAGAGGAGGCGTGCTCCTGGCACATATGTGCCTTAATACTGGCTCAGCATCCAGTGCAGCCCAGTAAGACTCCCTATAACAAGGAGACTTGGGAATCAATTCTGCCCAAATCAAGATTGCACACACTGGTTGAAAGCACTTCCAGGGAAATAAATGTAAAGGATACAAGTCATTAGACTTGGTTACTCTTCTGAGAGTGCTGATATAGTGCCACATCTATTAAAACGGCGCTATTGGTGGCTTTGTGAATTTGCTAAGCAGCTGTTCATCAATCATATTTTTTTTGTCCTTCCTTCCTTCCTATTTCTCCAGGAAAACTAGGACCCGTTTGGTTTCCTTATCAGTTAGCAAAGAGAGTTGAGGAGGAGTTTCGATCTTGGATTTTTTTTTTTTTTCTCTCTCTCTCTCTCTTTGTTTTGTTGCTGTTTTGGGGATGGTAGCAGAGCAGAGAAGAAAAGGACCAAGTGTGGGAAGCAGTGGAGGAAACCCTAAGTAAATGACAGGATACCGGACATTGAGAACACTAAAGACACATCAGTTCCTTCGCCTTTGGGACTCAGCTCCGTTTGCTTTCCTGGAGTTGAGCTGTGGGATATAGGATTTCTCCTTGTTGTCCGTGTGATCGCTAATACTCGTGTTGCTGCTCATACCCAAGGATGCATCCCGGACTTGTCTGCTTCTGTTGGGTCCTCACCATCAACTTCGCCAGGGCTTCAAGGAACGGTGAGTCTTCCAGATGTTCTCAGCTCACTCACTAATTCACTGATAGCCCAATCTGTTCAGGGAAAGACAGATTGGGAGCTAGTCCCAGTTTCTACGGTGATTACTGCTATTTAATGCAATACTTTATTTTACAGTTCTGCTTATATAGTATAATACAAATATAACAATAAATACATTGAACAGCTTACAATTAGAATAGTTAAACTAACTGTAACTTGGGCCACCAGTTTATTCCTGCACTATTAGATACGTCTATAATATATATATATAAAATATGTTTCACAATGTTCTACACATGGTTAAGCCTAGTTTTTTTTTCTCATAACTATATGTTGGCATTGTTTATTAGGCAATACAAAGTAAACAATTATAAATAATTGGGTAGAAATTGTACATGTACTGGCAATCTTAAATAAGCAACCGTTTAGGACAACATGCAGGGCATATTATACTTGTTTCCAAGGTAGTTGGTTACTTTATAGTTAATTAACAAGTTGCGTTTCCCTTAGTGTAACTACAACAAGTAGTACAATAAGTGTGAACAATAAATGAAATACAAAATATAGTTGTAAGTGCCACCGAGATTATTGTTAAAAGCTGTAGGGATGAGACCTCCCCCCCCCCCCCCCTCCCCTTGTGCCAAAGTGCTAGAAATAGAAAGAGACATTTACCAAATGAACATGCGGGTCATTTCTTTAAAAACGTTGTATCTCACAGGGCACTCTGGCCGGAATTGAAGGGTGTATACAGTATTTAGGCAGAATAGTAAGTTCCCTGCAGTAAGTAGCTCTGAATACAGTATTACACACAGATAACATAGTTACACACAGATAAAACACTTGTCAGTTACTGTTCAATTAAAACTAGCTAAGCTCTATGCATATTAGATTTTACAGGTTTGATTATGGCATATACACCCATTTATATTCATATGGATTATTTTTTTCATTATAGTCTAGATTTATCTTTTAGCTATTTCAACATTTACACTAGAAAGGCCAAGATATCAAAGTTTGTTTAAACAATGGAGGCTAGACTAATACTTGTGAAATAATTGAGGATGATTTGAAATGAGTGCGTAAAGGTTACATTATAATTTATATTAGTATTATGCATATATATAATGCAATGAGAATGAAACAAAAGTTTGGGGATCTTTTATATACATTTTCTGTTTTGTATAGCAACAACACTAAGTATGTTTGCAAATTACATAGTCTTTATGGTTAAACAAATCTCTACAGGTGACCAGAATAACTTCGAACCCGTTTATATACCTTTCCAAAAACCTTGTATAATTTGTAACCACGCATAGGTTAGAAGTAGGAGAGATGTAGAAATGTAGAATAATGTAAAGGTGAAATACTTAGCAGAAATTTCTGAAGCAGAATTGCACTTGAATAAACTGCATTACAAGCAGACACTATTATCTAACTTGGAGCAGTTAGGCAATGCTTAATGATCCTGCTGGAGTCACCGGTGCCATTAGCCTACACTCCAATGTAACAGACCTTTAGGAACATGCCCACTGCTTCCAGATACCACAATCTGTTACATTAATTCATTAACCTTATTTAGGGCTAATGGTCAAGAGTCATTAGGAACTGTTCTTCTTAATCAACTGTGTTGGAGAAATGTAGCAGAGCCAGCGAGTCTAGCAAACCACATTATCTTATTATACTGTCACTTTCTCAGAAATCGTAGATTAAAGAGCGCTGGTGGACGGTACTGAATGTACGTAAACGTTTTCTGAAGTGACTCTGTCAAGTGACTGGAAACTAGTCTGTTTTATGTCAGTCGTAACAGATGCCAGATCCTGCCATACTGTTCTGCATGGATCTGGGGTAGACTATAATGAGACAATATCACTCCCAGAGACCTCGCTAAAGTCAGTATAAAGATACAGTCACAATGGCATCACTCAGGGGACCAATGTCTTGTTCTATATCTCCTGCACATTTTCAGGTTTGGAAACCCATACCATTTTCAACACACAAACAGCCTATATCTATATTATATAATTATCCAAGGATACTCATTGCATCTCTAAGAAAACACTTTGCTAAGCAAACAGTGTAATGAATGTTCTATTTCTCAGTTTTAGTTATGACAAGAGGTATCTATAATGCTGGTAGCTTTATGCATTTTTGATGTGCATTTCTTTCATTTCCAATTGACCTGGTTTTCCTGTACTAAAAATCTGCACATTTAGAAATTCATGCTGAGAGCAAGGAATGCTATTTCCTTCCACAGGGAATCTATTAAAATGCAGGGTAAAATTCTATCCACACCATTAATGAAACAAGTCATGTGTACCGTTGTAGCTGTTCATTGGTGCCTTACATGTTTACCTTAACAATCCATGTGCCTAGTTGTTCACACCATGAATTCAGAAACAAAGCTGACAGATCTTCGTTGAATTGCCTTGGAAATAACTCTGTAATGGAAAAGGGCGATGAAAGCCTTTTTCTGCAACCACTTTCTGGCGTGCTTATTTGTCTTTCTTCATTCTCGTAATGCATCATTTCATGTTTTAAATAGTTGTCAACAACCACTACACAAAAAAAGTACATGGGGGCAGTGTTATATAATGCATGCCTGAAATGCTTTTTACTTGTTCGTGGATGTTTAGTGAGTGTCCCCCCAACTTCTTGAAGCTGAGACTTGAATTATTGCTTACCCTGTTACTTTGATCTGCTGAACTACACGGAGAAGAAAAAAAACACTATCTGTTCAGAGGCCTGTCTGCTTCACCAAATGTACTTTACTCTCTTCTAGTCTGTACTCAAAGGGAACATATAACTTCACATTACTTAGATTTATGGAGCAATGAAACAAAAGATGGTTTGCTTTGAGCTAAAACAGGCCCTGATGGCAAATGACCCAAGCAGGTCTTATCATTTAAAGACATCGCAGGGGGCAGGCTGGATCTTTTAGTCTATAGCCACTTAAAACGTGTTTCTTGATAAGATTACACTTCTCAACAATAATCGAGACTCTCGGAAGAGCCCATGGGACATACTCAACATCCATTGTGCAGATGTAATGTTTCTAAAGCCGAGATATCTTTTTGGCGAATGAATTCCTTGTTAAGTTGCAGTGTCTGTTAATTTAGATCAGAGGTTCCAATTAAACTCAAACAAGAGATTCATTGCTGCAATTTCATATCTGACATTTTTTTAATACATTAACATATAGTTATTTTTTTTTTCTTCAAAGACAGCTACAGACACGCAAGTGAAAATCCATCAGACTATGCAATTAGACAACCAAATTATACTGATCTTGTCTTGACTGCACTGACTACTGATGTGGCAATCAAAATACTGAAATGGTTTTCTTGTCTTCAATGCAGATAAATGTGGTGACACCATAAAAATCACGACCCCTAGCTACCTTACCTCACCTGGATATCCGCATTCATACCACCCAACCCAGAAATGCGAATGGATAATACAGGCCCCTGAACAATACCAGAGAATAATGATCAACTTCAACCCTCACTTTGACTTAGAAGACAGAGAATGCAAGTAAGTGAGATTCATCTGCAAAGTCAAGGATGCCATCTACTGGCAAGAAATGAACAAGTAACTGTTGAGTCTGCAAATGTAGTGGGAAATAAACGATGTACTACTTACCAAAACATGTTTTTTTTTTGTGTGTCATTGTCGGGCATATGATCAATTGGGGATTTGAACCCATGTCAGATCATTTGTTAAAGGCAGTGATATTAAAGCTAAATGTTCTGTTAGCTCAAAGTGAAGTCTGTTAATGTTATCAATCTTAACAATGTCTTGCCTGGTTTTCATCTAATTTATTGGTCTGTTCCCAATCATTCCTCAAAAATGTCAGAAGAGAAGTCAAATAAACTAAAGATTTAGTAGTGACACTTATGCAGTGCTGCTGTTTCGCCCCCTTCACCCCACACAAAAACATGCTTTAGTGAATTGCCTTACTGCCCTTTAAGCTTTTTTTTTTTTATTTGTAAAATGTGTAGATCATTATATTATTGAAAATATCCAACCATGTGAGTGCAATAAGTGAAACACATCTATTAATGAGGGATGGAATAGTAACAGTAAAATCGCGATTTAGAAATCCTATAATGTGTTGTATGTCACGAAAACACACGCACTAAGATGTCTTTGCTGTTTTCATCAAGCGGGCATCTCATATTTAGATTGGTATTCTATGCGGAAAAAAACATCTGTAAATTCATTCTGTATATTGATCTAGTCAGGTGTCTTGTGTCTTATTTCATTAGAAGGAAGGCAATCCCCAGCTTGCTTGCTGGTATAATAAATCCACTTCCATCACTGGAAAGACATGGATTGAATTTCTTGTGACTGAATGTAGTAGATTGCTTTATGCCTCCTCACTTGTTAGTCATTTGCATAATGTAATATAGGGGAGAAGTAGTTTCCCTTTAGCCCTGTGCTTTTTCAATATGACTACATGCTAAGTCATGAGGTTCATTGTTTTGTAATTTGCCATATATGGGTAATATTGGCACTGCCCTCATAGTGTGATGCCTTCATAGTGTGAGCTACAGAAGCCTTCTTTTTAATTTCTGGGCTTTTGTGCAGTGTTCATTTTTTCTGTATCCTCAGCTCCATAAATGTTTGACTCCGGGAAACAGCACAGATTTACCTTTATTTCAGAAGGAGCTGCTATAGTATGGTATTTGATGACAATGTAAAATGATGGGTGTAACCATTCAGAAATGAAACACTCATTGTTGTGTAGAGTTGCCATGCGCCAGTGAGCAGATCATGCACAAGTAAAAAAAAAATGCTCAAGGACAGATTCATATTAATCTCCTGGAGTTTAAATACTTCACATACAGTAGATTGTGGTGTTCAGCACTTTTGAAAATTCCATGGGCTCCTTTGGTAGACTTTTAATTGGTTCACAATGCTTTGTACTAGAACCTCATGCACTGTAGGGGTTACTCAGCCATAGATGTATCAGTGGTTAGGCAGATATGCAGCATGAATTGATGATGAATGTATTTGCTGTTAGTCACCATAGAGCTCAAATGTTCTTGTATGTAAAACAATTGTTTCCTGATTCCCACTTTCCTCCCATTTACAGGAATAGATGTGTAGGTATTAGGTATAAAATAACAGTGATATATTAAACTTCTTACTTCTGTTTTCAGCTAAGGAAAAAAGCTAGATACATAACCTCAACGGAATATTTTTTTTTAATAATTAACTTATCAGTCGCCTGGTTCCAACGCAAAACTGGGTAAAACCAGAGTGAATCACAATTTTAGTTAATAATATACAGAAAATAAGTTTTTGTTACCATTTTTTTCAGGATCTGCTCTCACATCTCTTCAATCAGTTATGTTATGATTTTGAATTCATGTATACAACTCATACCAGTGTCTTTCAAGTTCCTTGCTTCAATGTGAACAAACAGCTGGTAGTAATGAGCTGAGTAATGCCTCAATCTAAACCAAAACTTTCATCCATATCAGTGACACAAAGCAAGCAATGTACAAAGTGAGGTCACAGTAAAGATAACACTGGGTTTTATTATTCAAGATACTGGGAAGTGGACGCAAGCTTTTGCTCCTGTGCAATCCTGTTATTTTTTTCCAGTGAAAGATAATGCGATCCTTTCCATGCTGAAACTAACTTTTTGCCTCAGCTGAGTGGAACTTTGTTTTGTTCCATGTTTTGCTTTGGGGCAAGAAGTCTGCTGGGTTAATCATTACAATATCTCTTTGGGGCTGATGCATCAAAGACTTCTGGCTGTAACACTGGGGCAAGACTAGTAGTAGTTTAAAGACTTGGCACTAGGTATATCAATTGTTGAAAGTAAAATCTGGTGCAGTTTTTGCGCTCCTGTTTTCATTTGTTTTTAATACATCAACTCCACTATAATTAATACAAACAAGTCGTTTCAAAACTGGGGTATGTTTTATATAGAGAATCTATAATTGAGGAATCTAAGTCAATGTTTAAGCATAGTTAGTGACTTCACAGTAGTAGTGTGGTGTTTTTGTATGTAAATGTAGCCATATTGCTAATGTTTCTAGTGTAAGTGTATATTAGATAGGGATATGGGAATGTTGGCAAATGTCGTTTTCAATTATTCCCCCTCAGATTTGATGGAACTGTTATTTTTTTTTTTAATTGTTGCAAAAGCTACAATAACTTTTAAATAGATAACATTGTGCCATTTTAACAAAATTTCCTGAAATTTTCATTCATTTTAAAAGTTGTTCCATTTCATATGTAACATTCAAGGGTATTTCAAAGAGAACATGACATACTTGAACTAGTTTATGTTGTGTGACAATCAATAATTTAGTAAGTGCTTAGATGAGGCAGCCCATAAATGGATAAGTATTTACATTGAAAGTTCACCATACTCGACTACATAATAAGCATTTTAAAAATAGCATGCATCCAAATAAGATCTGTGGCTAGTAAATTCTAAAGCAGAATACAGTAGGATACTCTAATTAATCATTTGCACTATATGCTTGAAACACACATATTTGTGCTGTAAATTTTAGATGTTTTAATGTCTTTATGTTTAAAAAAAACCTTGTAAAGTTTGAGTGTCTTACTGTGGATATTCTGCCTTGTGTAGTCCCATAACAGTTTATATCTTAGCAATAAACAAGAAAGCCACTGACATACTCCTTGCATTTATAACGCTGTTCCAGTTTCCCAGCAGTGGAAACTATCAGAACAATAATTTAGAATGTCTTGTGACAAATGCTGCTGAGCAAATAGGGGCATGGTTACAATCAGATCAGATGTCATCATCCTGGGAGCGATAAACATTTCCCAGGCACTACATTAAAGTCATCAAGACAATGAATGTGAAGATACAGAAGGTGTTTGTTGGCTATGGGTGAGGTAAACCCACCATACTGTATGTATGTATCATTTTATTAATATAGCGCCACAATTTACGCAGCGCTTACAAGCGAAATAAAGTACAAACAATGGGGAAATGTACAACAGGTAAATTACAGCATAAGGCAAAGGGGGGCCCTGCCCCGAAGAGCTTACAATCTAAGTGGTATGTTGGTACTGTAGGTTTACAGACACAGTAGGAGTACAAATGCATTATTAAAAGTGCAATCAGGGAGGTCAAGGTCATCTGGAGTCAGTTGTAAATAACTATATGATTCATTATAACTGAATACGGGACATATCTGAATGCATGGTGATATAAATATGATTCTTCATTGCAAATTATTCACCCATAGGATTCCCCAATGAGGGCACTAGTGACTTTAAACATACAGTATCTTAGAAAATGTAAGCGATAATGGGGAAAGACAGGGTTGCAGACCTGTCTGAGACATGCAAATGCACCACAAGTGGTATTTTTATTTACTGTACACTGCACGGTGGATGATTTTTGTCACTTTTTTTTTCTTCTGGTTTTACACACTTACCAGCTTCACGTTTCACAACCAGCAACCAACATCGCACTGATGTGACCAAAAAACCTTAATACATCTGGCTGTGAGTAGGTTTACTGGCTATGCACTTCTCTAGTCAACCTAGGCTGTGCTAAAAAAAAAAACGGTGTAATATGGCAGGCTTAAGCTTATAAGGATCCATGTTAAAATGGATGAGAAGTAAAGAGTGACACACTGCTCATTTGCTTGTCATTACCCAGAATCCTTGGCTGCAGTGGAATCACTCTTTGCTAAGCTATAATGGGGAAAGACAGGGTTGCAGACCTGTCTGAGACATGCAAATGCACTACAAGTGGTATTTTTATTTACTGTACACTGTACGGTGGAGGTTTTTTGTCAAGTTTTTTTCACTCACCATAAATTTTTTAATGTTTACCAAAAGTACATGTCCAAAAATACTTAACAATGAGACAAACCTCTCAATGTCTCTTTCCTGGCAAACAATTTTGCAAATACATAAACACACTGTGTTTTATTAAACTGAAATACTGCTCCACAGGTACCTTACTGTCAAGAAGTATAGTACATGTATAAAAATGTTATTCCTTTTCCATGAGTGTCATCAAATAATCCAAAGAATTGTTGCCAATAGATGTTATATTAGCTGTTATATTTAGCTAGACAACACTCTCCTTACCATCTTGATTTGGTGGATGACTAATGTTTCATTTTAATAGAACTCTCATTCCAAATCATAAAGCCCAGACTAAAACATTGGCTCTTATTATACAGCTACAGTCTAAGGCAAACAGTTTTTATGCTAACTGCTAAATTTAGCGTGGTGTCATTCTCACGTTGTGCAGTAGTTAACACGGAATCTGATGGAGTTTAACAAATATATTGTATTTCTGTGTGTTTGGTGTTGCAAATATGCTGCCTTGGACTTAACTATGGTGTGTTTCATCCGTTATAACCCAATCGAAGAGCTTCTGCTTCAACACATCTAAGTTTATCATCAAAATATTCCCGTACTTTGCTACTGAACTGATGACAGAATATTAGTTCTAGGTGATTTCATCCTTGGCTCACAAATTAACACATCTTTAATATGTAGCTGTTAGCGGAAGGTAAGCGGTTTCACATTCAGCAACAATAGAAGCAAAGTATGTGCACTCTTGTAACATTATAAAGGTGTCTCATTCCTCGGGAGGTAATGGCCCTCGCAAAATTACAGCACTACTATAACACATGAATGAGACAACTCTTTAGCCCCATCCTGTCTTTGAGTTATTAATCACGTGACATTAATGCAAACAAAGTATTTAATGCACATGATTAACCAATACATCTAAGAAACAGAATGTGCAAGATACGTTTTTGAGAGGACCTGAATTATGGGTTATTTCTCATATGTTTGACTTACCCCAACAAGATAGCTGTCTGTACACTAGATAAATAATCAGAATACAGTTGGTAATTGCAAAACAATGCTTTGTAACCATATATATTGTATTACCTTGTTTACAATGTGTGTGGAATATTGTGACAAATGACCTCATTGTAAATTGCATCAATTGTAATTACTCCCCACTCTTTTGGTTTACATTAATCATTTCTGACTACATATACGCAAACATCTGGTTACAGCAAACAAATAACTTGTGCATGCACTTTTCCCTTTTTTTTTTAATCATATCCAACTACATATAACTAAACACCTGAAACCTTTATTATGCATGATTATTTAGATCATTATAATCATAACCAACGGCATACACCAAACAGCTGGTAACAGCAAACATATGTTTATTTGAACATCAGATTCCCCATTGTGGATAATGGTGGCATGCAGTATCACACAACATGGCTTAGTCTAGTTAAGCATGATCAATAACCCACCAAATAAAATGTTAGGAATTGTAGAACATTAGCACATATTGAATGCAGTCTTACATCACTTTATTAGATAAGCAGGAAAAAGATCTGCTAGTTGAGGTTAAGAATAAGTGATGCTTTTGGAATATAGCGTTCAAGTGGTCACTATAAAGTTAAAGTTAATATAAAGTTGAAGTGTCACTTTCTGTTTGCAAAAAAATCTTCTTATTGGAAGCAGCGACTTGGCAGTCGCCGTGTAAAACGTTTTTCTTTTATTATCTTAGTTTTGGTTGAGTATAGCATTTTGGTTTGTTTGCAATCACAAGAATGGTTTACCAGCCACAGTTATTTAAATTCTTAAATGCATACAGTTTACAAAGTATGACTTACATATGTTTGGATACTTGCCAATAAGCACATTATGGGCAGGTGGACACACTATAGGAAAAGGCAAATTATTGTAATGTTCACCTTGTAGAATTAATGGCATTTTGAAAGCATTGCACAGTTCATTTGCTATTTTAAAAGGAAGGCCCAAAATTCACCAGTAAACATTCCAGCAATTTCCATTGCCCTCCTCTGTTTATATCTCCCAGCCACTAATGTTGAACGGTTGCCGGATAGTTTTATGTTCCTGTTCCAACTGATCCTTTTCAATCCTTATGCAAATCAGTCAACTGGAAATGCCATTAAAAAAAAAAAGAAGTTTATTTTATCCTCAGCTGAGAGTAAATGTATATTGTTGTATAAGTTAGTAACATTGTAAAAACCTCCGTGAAGTCTAGTTACAGCACAAGGTAATGCACCGTAAAAAAAACTTGCACCAAAGTGGTTTAAAAAAAACCCACAAAACAATCAAGCAGCATTACTGATATTTATAGGGCTATATATAGGTAGATAATTTCCAAGAGCCCGTCGTAATATCCAATCTGAGTGAGATTAAAAGACAATTAGACAAAGGACACAAGCCGGCTTTATTACAGGGCGGGGTATTTGCTGTTTGTTATTACCTCATTCCTCAAGGTTCCTCTTCAGTAAAATCTATACGCAGTAATTAAAGGAAATGCCCATTAAACACGCTTCTCCACAAGAGGATACCTGAGGTCATTTCAGTTGTTAAAATGTTAACTTCCCACGGGAAGGGAAAGGGGAATGTATTTTATGCAGTCAAGTATAGCAGTGCCATTTATAAGTCAAACTGAACACAATCCACCTAGAGGAGCAAAAGGAGCTTTGAAACTGTAGAAGGTTTTGAGGAAACTTGTAGACATGCAGGGAGGACACATTAGTTCAACATAAGTTACTGTAGAGACAAGGGGATCTCTCTAGGCAACTGTATCCAAATGTAACAGTAGCAAGTGGTCTGCATTGCTGCGTACAGCAGTCCCATTTTGCAGCCAGGCTCAGTCCTGGGGATTTCATTAAACATTGAAGCGTGCTATTTTAGGAAATTTACAGTCAATACGTGGACTCTTAAATTCCCTGCATGGAAATTAAAAGTCAGACTTCAAATAGGAAAATCAGACGAGAGACTTGTCAGGCAGTTTTAACTTTGTACCCACTGGGGAAAAGGTATTCATTCGCCAGTTGTAATGAATTGCATTGCTTTTACAACTGGTCATTTAAGAGCTATTTAGCAAGTTTCAAACCAATTGTACAATTTAAATAATTACGACAGGTAACCTGTTAGTAAAATGCAATGCCTTGGGGACTGAAAGGAAGGAAGTTATCATTAAAGGGTAGTCAATAAATCTGCATTTAAAGCGGCAGTCCAAGCTGCCAATTTCCCACCCCTTCAATACAATCAACACAATGATAGTAATTAGCTAAGTTGCCGATCGATCGGTTCTCCTGTGGTCGATCAGCGAAGATTCAGCTTGGGGGTTCACTAAATGGCTGTCAGTGCAGCAGAAGAGGACCAAAGATGCAAAGTTCTGTGGGGAAGATCATGTGACCAAGCAGGCACTATATACAATAGGTGTACTGCTAGAGAGAGGGCAGGGCTCAAAAAGGGGTGTGCCAGAGCACACCAGAGCCGTTTCAAAAGAGGAAGGGGATGTAACTTTGTAAATGGTTGAAAAAAACCATAGAAACAAAAATGCTTGCTACATTATTTTTCCAGAGTGGTTAAAAAAAAAAAAAAAAAACACACACACACATGTAGGTTATTGCTTCGACTGCAGCTTTAATGTCCAAAAACATCAAAATACTTCTTGCATTTTCCAATTTAAAGAAATTGCCTGTCCTAAGCCGGTAGAAAAGAAAGAATTAGGGCCGATGTAAGACAATTTCATGGTAAAGTTTAAAAAAAAATTTTTAAGGTTTAAATGTTACGTAGAATGTTAAAAACAAACGCCCCCAGGGGTTCAGAGGTCAACATAAAACCCCTAAGGGAGCATCTCTCAAACAATGTGCACTACACCTGATTGGTCTCTGGACGGGGATGGGTAGGACAAAGGTGGCTGATTGACAAGTATAGTGCTTTTAAATGTTCACACTTAACAGCATAACATAACTATGCAAAAACATTATTTTTAAAGTGACATATTTCCTTGAAAACGGTTTCAGTTATTTAAGAAAGTTACTTATATTGCTTACTTGTTTATGAATGTTTTTTTCTTTTGTGAGACTGCCCCTTTAAATAAATAATAATAATAGTTTTTTCTTGTATAGCGCTGCTTGTTTTACGTAGCTCTCTACAGAGACATTTTGCAGACTCAGTCCCTGCCTTGTAGAGCTTACAATGTAAGTTTTTGGTGTCTGAGACACAGGGAGATAAGGTGACTTGCCCAAGGTCATAAGGAGCAGACCTTGAACCAGGTTCTGAACCAGGAATTGAACCAGGTTCCCCTGCCTTCCAACTCAGCACCAGTCTTTACTCACTGAGCCGCTCCTTCTACCTGTGGCAATATTGGTAATGAGTAGCCCCAATCCATGGGTTTCTACTCTCAGGGCACCCCTCAAAATCTCAACCTCTTCTTCTGCTCCTTGTTTTTGTCTCCCATTAGAGTTTAAATACAATGATGAACGCACATACTATATATATTGTGGTTCTCTTAAACTATATGGGGTTATTTATTAAAGTGTGGCAGTGCCCATTGAGACACTATGACATGGAAACACCCATTGAAGTCAATAGGATTCTCCATGCGATAGTGCCTCGCTCAGCACTATCACAGTTTAATGAATTATGTGATTTGAACCCCTTCAGTGTACATTTGCGTTGCCCCAAAGGCAGACGCCTGATGGAGCTCCCCAAGAGCTGCTCCCTCTGCACAGGACCAACGTGCTAAGGGTTAACAGTTGTTTGTACTTTGTGGAACGTCAACTCCACCCTGGAATGTTAATGAGCCAAGAGGACAAAGAACTTTGCATTCACATCTGCATTTAATCTGAACCCCTTCAGTGTACATCTGCCTTTGCCCCAAAGGTGGGCAGCCTTTGGAGCAGCAGAAGGGCAGCTAAAGGGTGTGAGCCGTTTGCTGCCGTTCGCTGATGTTAAAGCTTCTCTATTTCAATCTGAAACTCACCAGCCCTTTTATCCCCTGTACCCAATTTTCCAACTCTATCTGTCCATGTAACGTCTGTGAATTTAATGTATAACCCAGATCTTTTAATGTAACCCTGTATTGTTATAACTCTGTGCCCAGGACATACTTGAAAACGAGAGGTAACTCTCAATGTATTATTTCCTGGTAAAACATTTTTATAACTAAAAAATATGTCTGTTGTAGTATTCAAACAAGGCTGTGCTCTTTAAGCAAATGGCCATCTGTGTTTGCTTGCTCCCAGGCAAAGTGACATTGGTCTTGTCCCCCGGAGAACGAAAAGCAGCAGACACCTTTGCAGCAATCTAAATATCAAGAGCTAACTTCTTATTCCATAAGCAGTGTTTGTAATATTTGATCTTGTTCCTTGTGATCTCTTGGAAGTGCCCATTTCTAAATGCTGATGGACAGATGTCAGTTTTTTCAGTCTTTGTGGGAAATCATTAAACACCGTTCAAAGGTTAAAAATATTAATGAAGGGATTGGGCGGTCGTCTCACGGGTGTTGCTCCTCTTTAAGTTAATTAGTTACAATCTCAAGAAAGTTCTGATGTGACTTATAAAGATGCATTTTCCATTAAACTGAGGGGATGTTTGATCACTCCCATAACACACCTGAAATAACATTTTTATTAACAAACCAAAAAGCAATGTTAGCTGCAGTTAGTGTATTGATCACTCTGCATTGCTCCAGAGATCTGCCTCTATGAACTCATTAGACCCAATACAAAGTTGCTCTATAATTCTCAAGTTAAAGTGCCAAATGCAGCTTTAGGAGTGAATGTTTGGTACCATTTTATTATTCTCTATGGCAGGGGTGTGCAAACTTCCTGCGCTGCCCCTCCCCCTATGTTGCACCCCCCCCCCCCCTCTGCGGCATCAAATGACGCCTCGGGGTCCTGTGATATCATGTCACGTGACCCACAGCGTCATTTGATGCCGCGTCTCCATGGCAACAGGCATGAAATGACGCGGTGTGGTCATGTGACGTCACAAGGCCCCGCAGAGTCATTTGATGCTGCGTTGTCATGGAGACGAGTGCACACGAAAGCCAAGTAAGTGAGCCGCGCCCCCCAAAAAAAACTCGTGCCCCCCCCCCCAGTTTGCGCACCGCTGCAGCTCTATGGAATCAACAATTTTTGTTTGTTATCTTTTAATAGGAGAAAGTCAGTACGTTCCAATATGAAACAATTGGGCATAGGGTCTTCTTGTGAAGAAGTATAAAGTTAAATAGTGAACCTAGCTACTTTAATATAAACAATAGAATAAATAATAAAAAAAAATAAAAACAAAGAAAGGAAAACGTGCACCATAACTGCAAGGATGCACATTGTACAGAAAAAAATGAAAGATTATCTAGAACAGGGGTGCGCAAAGTTTTTGGTGTGCGCCCCCCTCGCTTTAGAACTCGGCGTCAAATGACATCGCGGGTCATGTGATGTCACATTACCCCGCAGTGTCATTTGACGCGCATTGTCATGGCGACGCGTCGCCGAAGACCCGGCTGGCAGCAGGTAAGGGACGTTACAGAGACCTCACGCCTCCCCCAGTTCGCGTACCACTGATCTAGAACAATTAGTTGTTAGAATTGTTATATTCATACACAAGCAACTGGACAACCACACAACTCATAAAGACTGTTACCCTGACCATTCAATGCTAAAAATGGTGCTGATTTGAAAAGGTGACATGGTTGTTGTAATATGTCAGCATATATGTGCCCATCTTTATTGTAGGAAGGTATATTGAAAGTTTGGTATATTGCTCTTAATCTATGTTATTTTAAGAAAGGGAAGTTGTAATGATAAGGATTATTTGCTAGCTATATGTGGCCAAACTTACAATAAGCTCACAAAAAAACACTTGGCACATGCTATGTCATTTTGTCCTCATTTTGCGCTCAAAACTAGTTGTCACTGTGATTGATCCCTAAACTCTTCAGTACTGAAAGGTTAAGTGAGGTTAATTGAACCATACATTGGATGAAATCATGCAATTGTTATGAACCGTAAAAAAATCACTTTAATTTCTATGATATACTGTAACAGCAGTAATGTTGTTTCTATCCTCTCCAACAGCTTCTGCTTCACACATTCTGTAGTTAGCTAATTCCAGTCTCTGGAAAAGAAGAGTGAATAGTCACACTACACACACACTGTTTGTGTTAACGTTTAAATTATTTGAGATAATTTTAGTACACCAGTTTGTTACTTCTATAAATCAAGGAGAAACAAAAATGCAATCTTTGAACGTTTAATTGGACCAATGTAATAATTATATAAAGGTATTTTATAGGCTATTTCAAGCCCATGTTTTACATTTTACCTCAGAAAATGATCATTATTTGAACTGGCTGTTCTATATACAGTATATGCTACTTCTATATACACAATGAGTAAGTTTCTACAGCACTACTGTATGTTAAAGCAGCAGTCTCCCTTGTTTGCATTTTTTTTGTATGTACCTGAACCGGGATGGCCCCAGAGCTGATCCCTTAACCTCCAGGGATCCCCCAGTTCCTTACATATTTGTAGTTTCTAGTGCAGGTGTGAGACACAGAAAAAAAACTGGCAATGGAACCAATAGAAAGTTGCCACGTCATCTCCTAATGACGTGGTTGGTTGTAGCTTTCTATTGGTCACCACAGCTATTCCGACTCCGGCGACCATATTGTGTATTTTTGCCCAGTGGAGAAACTGCATATATCTCAGCTACCGTCTCCGAGGGATACCCTGGTCCAGGTAACAGACAAATATAATACCTCCCTCCCCCCCCCCCACCATGCGGACTGCTGCTTTAATTATTGTATGTTTATGTAAAATGCTAATAGATTGTTGTAGCCAGGGAGAGGAAGAGTAGGTGTGGACTTCTGTGCTCAGATAAAGCATGCAATCAAAGATGGCCCTGTTGGCTTTTCAGGTTTTCTTCCCTATTGATTCCATACTTTGAAAAAATGGCCCATACTGTTTCACAGCAAGACTTCTTAACAAATGTGAAGTGGCAAAACAGTGTGAGCCCACCATGTAGAGATGAGATCACAGAAACTCATTATTACAAGGTAGGAGTTGAAAACATAGGAATGTTATTTAAAGAAATAGCTCATTTTCTGCCCCAGAAACAGAACATGCCGTTTCTGCACAGTCATCCTGCATCCCATGATGGGGAGGGGCAATACCAGAGTGATCACACCCCGGTTAACCCATTAAAGCCATGAACCCCTTACATTACTTAGGAGTACCGTGTTCATCCAATAAACATATGACACCTATACTTTATTTTTAAATATAGATATATGATTTTATATATTTTTTGTTAACTACAATGTAAACATGGTGAGTTCAGACTTGGGATGGATTTGATTTCTCTGGCTCCTCCATTTTGAGGGGCCACTATGTGTTCAGCAAGTGCTGGTACAGCCAGAGCCCCATCCTTTCCCCCCTCCCCCTTATCTTTTATTGGCTGCCTGAAAAGGACAGGTTAAGGTAAAGAAATCACTTGTTTAGCAAACTTTTCCTTATTTAGAGGCCCCTAAGATCTTATTTTTCTCCTTCATTTCCAGAAAACCAAAAGCAGCCAAATCTTTGCTACAATCATGGCTACATTTGTGTAGGGAAGTCAATAATACTGTTACATTCTTTACAAAAGGATGTTTTCTGGCCAGCTACGTGGGAGTTTTAAGGTGTTTGTGAATATAACAAAAATACAAATTTGCAATCAATTTGAAATACTACCAATATTACTCAATTACTGTATGAGTGACTTTCCTAAACCTCCAGACATAGAGCAGAACCCGTTTATTAGAGCAGAGATACAAACACTTTCCAAGATCAACCGTCTTTTAGCTTTATCCTGTTCCCTGATGCCTGATGCCCTCTGTTTGCCCTTCTTTCCACAAGCACTAACAACAGTCTTTAATGAAATGAACTAGGTTGGAGTGAGTTACAAGTGTTACCATTTCAAGGGGCAATCCTTTCTAGGACTTATACTTGTGCACTTATGGCAGTGACAAGACATGTTTAAGAAATTACATCTGAGTGACTAATGCCTTCTTATTTATTTATTTTTACCCAAATCTAACACAAGTATTTTTAAATGTTATTATGCGAACATGATGAGCTGAGACTTGAGGGTGGGTTGGGGTGGGTTTCCTCTAGCTAGTCCCTTGATCCTGATGTCACCGTGTGTTCAACAAGTGTTTTCACAGCAAGAGCCCCCTCTCTATTCCCCTTACCTTTATTGGCTCTCTGATAAGGACAGGAGGGGATAAGGGTAAAGAAAACACTTGACTGACAAACACATCCCCAGTTAGAGGCCAGTAAGAAATGCCTGTCATTCATTGCCAGATAAATACAATAAGACAAATCCGTGCTTTTAACATGGTCCGATTCCTTTGTTCAACTGTTTACAAAAGGTTGTTTTTGGCTGACTGTGTGGGATTGCGCCTTTAAAGATTAAAGCGAATGGAAGTGGATACGTTGTGATCTGCGTATTTACCAACATGTCACCATTTTGCATTGGGGTCTGAGAGTCAGAAGTTGCACCTCAGTGATGTCTTCCATCCCAGTACAGAGAATAGAGTAACTCTGTGCAGTCAGGGGAAATAACAAGGAGTTCTGCTATTACCTCACATTATTATACTGGTGTAGAACAGTCACACAGAGTAACGTGAATCAGGTTTACTATTTAACCGTGTGAGTTATTTAACCTTAGTCTATGAAAAAGGCATTGGGAACATTAACAGAATATTCTGTCTCCATCTTGTATCTTTATGAGAATGAACATATTGCGTAATTAAAAAGAACTGTTATTTGCTATTCTTTGTTAAATTGAGTTTAAATGAACCTGGATCCACAATTATTCCCATTATGCCACTGCTGTCATCTGTCTAAAACAGCTTCCAAATGTTGCCTTTTTAAGAAAAATATTCCCATCTGGGCTGACAGCTTGATTGCCACATTTCGACTCAAAACAAATTAAAGTAACCGATTTGCAAGATAACAAGCCTAGTTTGTAAAGGAAACAAGTGCTTAAGCTCAATAAGGTTATGAGAAAAGTCATGATCATAGAGGAACACGTGTTAATTAAAGAAATGGATCTTTTCTATGTAACTTGTTAGTTGTCCTAGCGGCAAAAAAAAAACAATTGCCCATTTTAATATCCCCGAAATTGTGAATTTTTGAAACATTGGCAAAAACAAAAAGTGATACAACGTTTAGAAGACTTTATTTCCAGCTCAAATTGTGGAAATAGTTGCATTTTTTTAAATTTATTATAGAAGCTGGGACCAAAATGTTGTCCGTATGGTGCAACCAATATCTGGCTAGCTACCTGTAAATTATTTAATCTAATTCATGTCTGCGGTAATTGTACCAATATTTTTGTCACTTTCCCAAATTCTAGGTGCTGTCCTGGCCCCAGAGAATTGTAGAAATGTTGCAGACTCAATTAAATAAAAAAAGATGCGGGGCAGGGTTAAGCAAATTTAGGGGTAGATCCTCAGAAGCTTGTTACATTAACGTAACGTTATCAAATTTTAACATATCGATATCCGTAACGCATATTCCCAAATGTGCATAGCGCTCCAATGTTCAGTCATTTCCCTTAAAAAGATTGAAATTATACATTTTAGTGGCCGTTAGGTCCGTTAGTCGCCATGAAATGGCCACGACCAGATGTCAATTCCGGACAGGGATTCTCCTTGGGTACATAACACTAAGGGGACATGGAAACTGTACATGGCCTGCTGCATAGCCTAGGTGAGCAAATTGACTGATTCTGTCAACTGGGCTACACTTGTAGGGTCAGCATTAGTCCGCTGTCTCATTGCCAGGAGCATTAATCACCCCTGGTGCTGAGATGCCTGCTCCAGGCGTCTGTCTCCTTGCTCCCTTCGAGCCCTTGCATCAATATTGGCAAGATGGACTGATATGGCTCCAAGTGCCTCCCACTGCATTTCAAGAAACTCACTCAGCGCACCATTGGAGTACAGTGCTGCCTGTCGTCTTGTTTCAGCCGGAGTGGCTGGGGGGGTAGACTGGGAAGCAGCCCATCGTGTAGGGTGTAGACTGGGGAGCAGCCTGTGGGGTAGACTGGGGAGCCGCTGGGGGGTAAGCCGATGCAGCAGCTGAGGGAGCAGCCAGTGGAGTACCTGGGGGGCAAGCCAGTGGAGTAGCTGGTGAGGTCAGCCAGCGGAGCACGTGGGGGGGGAGGGTCAGCCACAGGTTCAGATGGCTCCTCAGGCTCATCAGCAACTTCTGTGAGGTAAAGGGTCACCATGGGTTCTTCCACCACCTCCTCAACATGGGGATCTGCAGCCATGGAAACAGCATGTCTGCCAAATCGCATTTGCTGTCTGTATGATGTTCCTGACAATGAAATACAGCATATCAGCAAAGACATTCATACTTGAGTAAGCACATTAAGATAAATTTCCTTGGATCTTCCTTGAAGATTTCTGTTGATTTCTAGATCTTTTTTTGCAGTAGAATATATGTAGGCCCTGATCCAGGGCCCTGTTGCTAAACTTTAGAAGGCCTTTACTCCCATGCACATGAATGAGAGCTGAGGCATGCTAGAGTTTATACGCCTTTTGTTTTTGCAATAACATTTAGAGTGACCTTTCATTTTCAAGTATGTCCAGGACAGTAAGTGACGTTAAGTACCTTAAACATGACTATTTCTAACATGCTTGCTATGGCTAACATCATAAGTCGGGAATTCATTTATACAGGAAGATGATTTGAGTGGCACAGGTCAATAGATTATCTAGTGGGTGAGCAAAAAGATTATTGAGTGAAGTTTAAGACTAGAAGCAGGTTGGTGATGGTGAATCTTTGGCAATAAGTGCTGTTTAGATGCTTTTCATAAGATGATAAATCAGTTTCAAAACAACTTTTTGAGATAATGAGACCCTAAGTGATGCTTAAAGTAGTGTTAGTGTGATTGGTGAGCAGGTGTAGGGTGCAGAAATAGACAAAAGGATCACTTTATATTGATTGATCCCTTACGGAAATGTGGAAGAAATGGTGTTTTGTAATCTTATGAGAGAACACATGTAAGCATGTCAGACGTTAGTTAGCCAAGTACTCTTCATTTGTAAGTGTGAGTGCACTGCAAATAAGACAATAAATGTTTGTTTTGATGTTCTAGGTTGTGTCAAAAGTCCTAGACCAAGTGTCTAGATTCCACAAGCTCAGGTAGTCCCACTACCTGGAAGCGTGTGATAATGGAGCTGACCCGCTCCTCCATCGGGGTAAGCTGCAAGGGGACACGTGGGACTCCTCCAGTGTTCTTGACTCAGCAGCATGATCAGCCAATTTCTTTTCATACCTTCGCCTTACTTGTCCACCCATCTCTTTTTTAGCATGTCGATGGTGCGGACAGTATTGCCCAGAGCATTAATCCACGCCAGCATGCAGCCCCAAATACGCTGATTTTCAGCAGTGCAGATCTTCTGATTCAGAGCCCCCATTAATTTGGAGTGTTGCCACCACACCTTTTATTAAAATCTCCAGCTTCTCATCATTAAATTTATGGCTTCTTATTCTCCTAGCCGCAGGAGTAGCCCCAGCAGTAGAGGTAGAAGGTTGGTGAGCCATCTCTACTGCGCAGTTGGGCATTTGTATTTATTTTAAATTGTTACATGATCATGGGCGCGGTGTTCGGGGCGCGCTAATACGTAACGCATCACTAACACTGACGTTCCCTAATCACACTCTTTCCCAAGCGCATGTGCAGTGTATTTTTTTAACGTGTCTCAATGCTACGATAATCCTTCATCACCCAGGTAACGTTACGATGGTCGTTTTGCTAACACACATTATTTTTGCATATCCTTAGCTTTGAGCATCCCCCATAATAATAAGAAAAATAATGTGTGTTCCTTATTTAGTGAACGTCACATTAATAGGTAGAAATGAATGGGATTTCTGTGGCTCTACCCTATAGTTTGTAGGTCAAATTTGGACAATGTCTCTTTGTTACCCTGAAAAAACTAGGTGAATTCCGACACATTTATACATCTTTGCGCACAGGCATATGAAAAAAAGCTTCTCAAAGCCCCAAACAGAAAGTAGAGAGAAAAAATAATAATCAATAATAATCAATGTAGTGCAGGACAACAGTGGCTAAATGTGAGGATGATTCAAGCGCTGGATCAGTGCAGATGGTGGAGGTAACCAAAGGCAGGGTAAGCAGTGACCGGATTCCAATGGATAAGAGCTGGTAGGGATATAGGCATTACAGAGGAAATATTTAAATGTACCTCTGTAGTCCCATTTTCGGCTTTTCATCAACTGTATGCCTTTGCTGTGTGGGGCACTATAAGAAGTGTGCCGTCCTCCTCTTCCAACGATACTGTGGAGCTCCCGAGTGCCGGTGATGTGCGTCACAACCTACGGTCCGTCCGGGAACGCTCCGCCAAGTCTTTAGGTTCCACGTGTCGGAATCAAATGTCCTCCATGGTTCGGGGACCCATCTAGCGCGCCCTCATTGCGACTGTGCGTCCATCCAATCGTCAAGACAGCATGAACAGGAGAAGGATTGGTACAAGACAGCAAAGTCCAAAAAAGAAGCACCATCAGCTCACCAGGTAAGTGGAAAAGTTAAAATCATTTATTGAACTACATAAAAAACAGAAAAACAAACATAACAGGACAGGAAAAACCTCCCACGCATTTCGGGCTCTAAAAGCCCTTTCTCAAGGAGTAAGTATAGCCGAAACGTGTGGGAGGTTTTTCCTGTCCTGTTAGGTTTGTTTTTTATGTAGTTTAATAAACGATTTTAACTTTTCCACTTACCTGGTGAGCCGATGGTGCTTCTTTTTTGGACTTTGCTGTCTCGTACCAATCCTTCTCCTGTTCATCTCTGCGCACAGGCCTCGTCTTCAAGTGTACACGTCCACTGTCCCTTGTACAAGCCAGCAACCTCAATGATGGCAAAATTAGGCTGACAAGCACTGACATACAGAGCAGAGCAACAGCTCTCTTCTTGCATTGCTGATATTTGAGAGGAGGGTTTCACAAACAAAAAAAGCTGTGCAAAGTCCCTCTGAATCTAGTTAGCACTTCATTCACGTTGGGTGAACGAGGTGTTTAATATTTCCTTTCATGAGACAGGCTGAGCATCACGGCTATCAATATTTCAGGGATTTCATCCTCTTTATGAGGATGAAGACCTCCAGGGTCCTGCTCTTTAAAATCCTTGATTTACTGTAACTTACACTGAAGGGACATACTAAACTTTTTTTTATTGTTTTTGCATCACTGGCCACCCCAGTGCAATTTCCTCCCATACAATGCAGCACACAACATCCATGTATGTTTATACTTGTGGGAGAGAGCATAAGCTACGAAAGATATGAATGCAACATACCACACCAAGTAGAGAAGATGTTGTCCTCTGGCCCATAGACTCAGTACGTCTGATGTATATATGGAAGATGGAAAAAATAATTATATGATTAATTGCATCAAAATAATACAGTGTCCAGTATATAATGGAACACTTGGCTCTGGCCACTGGACTTAAGTATAAACAGGGACAATTTTGTCGTGACACTATTTTCTTGCAGGAGACTTTATTTTGTCTGGACACTTATTAGTATATTTTATCATATATTATCACCATATAGTGGTTAGCGCTACCATCCCCCATATTTCACTATATACCACACCAATATATTAATTAAAAACAAGAATCAACGTGAATTCAGCCACATTGATCTGACATGGCACTTCAGGGAGGTATCAAGGCAGTGTGAAGCACCTCTATAATATTGGAGAGCATGTACATTATACAATGGTAAAAAAAAAGCCTATGCTGCCAAATGCAATAAATTATGAGACATTTCGTAAAGTTATTGCCAAATTGTTCTTCATATGGAGGTATGGGGAACGGTTCTCCCAGGATGTTAATCTACAACAATATCTTACTTCACATATTCATTCTATGAATGAGCTTTTGTTTTGTTTTTCTCTCCTCCTGGTCTCACAGTATTTTGGCAGATGGCAAACATTCGATCCTCTGAAGATAATGAATGTGCTTCCCTTCTACTCTTGATTGAGTAGGGGTATATTTGTGCAATTGTATTTATTGTTCCTCAGCTGTGGCAGACGTTTCATATGAACAGGTAAAACTAAGAGAAAGTTGTGTGTTCTGAAACAGATTAATTACACTAGACGGGCTGTAAACCTAATGGGAGTAAGCAACCTCTCTTCTCTTTCCCACAGGAAGCAAAGAGATGTCACCAACACATTAGTCAAAGTAATAATGACAACAAGCTCAAGGACAATGAATAACAACTGCAGTACAATTTTCAAATTATTTGGGTCAAATGGGTCAAATGCTAAAAGTGAATTCAATTGTGGAAAAGGATTAAACTATCATATTACCATTCCATATCACAAAGCTAATTATATCAATGGAATTTAGAATGACATTTTGTATTTGTGTGCATACAATTGAATTTTATACACAATTACCTAGTGTTAGTAAGACCAGCATTTAATATTAAACATATGTTTTGTGCAGTATGGATCTGATTCAGAGCTGCTGTCTGTTTGCATTACCATGGATCCCACAAGACTGCTTACAAATGTGCAGGTGGTGTCATGACATTGGGTGCATTTAAACCATGGCCTCATATGAATGAAGTGCTAACTGGATTCAGAGGGACCTTGCTGAGCTTTATATCTCTTAAAATCCTCCTCTGAAATACCACCAAGGCAAGAGAGGTGTTATTATGCACTATATGTCAACTCTTGTCAGTTGTTAAGGATCTACTTCTAATTCATAAAGCAATTCCATGCGCTCCACTCATGGCTATGAGTTTTTTATTGTTTAAATGTGTTGCGCACTTTCCTATTCTTCCCATTTCCCTTCATGCTCCTAGTTTTTCTTTTTATGATTTTGTGAAATATTTTTACCAGAAAAGAAACAATAAGACGTACATGTAATTTTGCCATATATCCTATAATGTGATTAGGTAGAAATAAAAAAAAATGTGGACACTTATTTCAAAATGCACTTAGTGTTCTATTCTCTAATGAATTATACAGAAGAAACAAGTATGGGGGTATGATGGTGCCTTTTCCAATTTTATGGGAAATTTATTTTGGGAAGGAAGAAAATTTTTTCACATAGAAATAAAACATGACTGACTTGATTTCCATTGGGTAACTGTTAAGAGTTCTTGAGTAATTCTTAATTTATGGATCCCAAAGGTCTGGACCCTGGATCAGTATTCCATTACAATGTAACATAGTAAGACATTGTAATGTGTTCAAAAAAGTAAGGCTGAATGCAGTATCATGGGAGCTATCAATATTACCTAAATATTGGACTTGTCTATCGAGTGGTTAGAGTATTTTCCCTTGCGAAAAATTCCCAAATCAACCTCCCATATCTCCCAGATGTTAACAATCAATGTAAAGCAGCATTTATAGCCATGTTTGTATAGATTTACAAAGTCCAAGAAGTGTGCATTACTTCTGTAATAAAAGTGTAGAGCTTTATTAAAGTATTGGAGCTTTGTACGTTTAACAATTGCCTGGTGATAATGAAGTCACTTAAATCTACATACCATTAGTTTCTGTTGCATTAACCATTGTTACCAAATCTACGTGAGTAACATAGTTCGTGGTGACAGCAGGAACACAATACTGTGTGATGTTCCGCCTTTGGAAGACCAAACTGCAAACTTTTCTTTCCATCGCAATCTGCTGTGAAGAAAGGGCTAGAGTTCGCCGCTGTAGCAGACGATTGTTGATATCAGTGTTAAAGGTATAATGTCCCAAATATTCAGCAATTGTTTAAATCTGAGATTATCTGTGATTCCTTCGTTCTGCCTTTAAAGTTGATGCAAAATATTTGCTTAACATATATCTGCCGGCATTTACATAGTTGGTCAAGCTGGCATCTTTGTTGCTACCAGAACTTTGTTGACTCACCACCCCCGGGTCTGTATCAAAGGTGGCAGGTAAATTGGGCTTTAGCACAGTACAAAAGGCCTTTTTTGATAGTTTGGGAAAGAGATAGCTGGACTTCTGTGGCCTCAGCATTACATTTTCTTGGACTGTTTTACGTTTGTGGGCCCGGGGCTGAATGATCCATATAAACATATCTACTATGTAAAATGGCTAAGTAGGAGGCTTTACAACTTTTAGTAGTGTAGCCTTATGCATTAAGGTTGATTAGAGTGACCGCTTTTGTGAGCTACAGTACATGTTAATTATCCATATGAAGCTTTTATTTGACATAGCTGTACCTCGTTTTAGTTCATCTTCTCATTTCAATCAATCTGAATTGATTGTTTTCATGGTTTCAGTCAATTGCATTTTACAATAACTTAATGTCTATTTAACAAATCTGTAACTTGTTCAATGAAATATTGACTGAAAAGTACTTATTTTTTTTAATTGCAGAACTAACAACCATAGTATCAGTATTATTTTCCTCTATGCCAGGGCACTGTAAATAAACACAAAGTATGTTACATTGTTATGAAAATTTGCTTTGGATTCAAACCCTAGTGACATAACATGTTTGATATTATGCTTGATAGGTTTTGACAAATTACAATCAACATGATTTTCTATAGACAGGATGTGGTCTCTGTGAGATACACCAGTTTAAAATGATTTTCCACATCGGGTTACAATAGTTTAGTCTTGTATCCCAATTAGCGCAAGGGTAAGATGTCAAATCCACCTAACGAGATACAGAAGAATTATTGCCTCGGTAATAGCTGAAAATTTGAACTTGGCAGTTTTATGGATTGCTTAGTGACTAAAAAGCTGTTGGCTTTTAAAAGCTTTCTGAAAAGGTTGCTATCTGTAGACACCCGTGGAGCCCATTTATAAAAACACCCAATAATTTTTTGTTAGAGAAAAGAAAGAAGTAATGGCAGGGAAGAAAAAAGTTGCTATTTATGCCATAACCTTCCATGCACTGTGCCCTATAGTGAAAAACAAGGCAAGGGAGACAAGGCAGGAAAAACATTCTGAATGTCAAGTAACAGGGTCATGGTTAAATTATTAGTTGCGTCCCTTTCTTGCTTTTAACAGCATTAAGGAACACCTCCTACTTTCACTTCATTTTGCTTTCTGTAGGCAGGTAGTTTCATAACTGGGATAATAATGTTCATTGTGGCGTCTACGTATTCTGCAAGTGAACATTCTAACTTTCTGTGCCTGTATTCCCACTAGCAAAACATTTCAACTCAGTCACATCAGGACTTAAAGTGAGACACAATGTCCTTATAACAAGAGACCTTTGAAGTCCAATGTAATGATTATATATATATATATATATATATATATATATAATACATATAATACATATATATATATATAACCTTCTTTGCCATGAATCACTTTCTTTTGGTCGTTTCCTGTGTAATATAGTGTGCGCTACTGTGCGCACACTCGTCAATTAGAATTGGCTGTGTCCAGGCCTGACGTTCTGTATTTCGGCAGAGAGCTTTGAGCCGGCAGATCGGGGGAAAGACCTGAAAAGTATTTTTTAGCGCTGCTGCTGTTGCACGTCACGCTCTCTAGCCAATCACAGTGAGGCTGTAATGCAGATTGAGAAAAACTAGCTGAATTGCACATAGGTTCGCTCCTATGTTTCCATTAAAATTTTAACTATTTGAATAATTTAAAGTTTTAAAAACCACCATACACTTTAAATGTTTTTTTATATACACAACCAAACCACCGCTTACAACTATAGAAACGAAACGCGCGCACCACCTGCATGCGCAACGCCAGGCGCGCGCCCGCACGCACACCAGCATCAACTATAAAACAAGCCTTGATTACCTCCTGGCTGGGTTTGGATAACAATGTGAAGCACAGCAAGAATGATCACTTCAAGTCCTGCAGTCACAGATACAGCACAACACATTGGAGTGTACTGTATATACTTCACTACACTTTCAACTGAAAAACCATCACAAGTTATAGGACCCTCCTAAACAGCACGGACTAGATGGAGGCCCATAGTTATATGCTTGTTAAATTGTTCCAAACAGTTTGCTTCTCATGTGTGGAATACACAAGAGTTAAACATGAAATACAAAATAAAAGCACCTACATTAACCATGTCACTTGGTTACACATTGTGTTTTTAAGTGCTATTTTATTTTCCTAATAAAATAGTGTTAATGGCACACTAAAATGTTGCTATCTAGTGGGCTATACAGCATTGCCAAATGTTAATGGATAGAAATGTCACATGCAAGAACCTTAAATGTCACAGCCTAAAAATGAAATGCATGTGTTCTCTGAGACAGTCGTGAATGAAGAGCAGTATTGGGCTTTGAATGTGTGAAAAAAATAATGTCTTTGACAACTGCACATTTTAATTTGTTTTACATCTACAATGAATGGTTATACGACTGCTGGGAGGTTGTGTGTCTATTTTAAATGATTCCTATTCCCTGAACCAGTGTTTCCCAACCGGGGTTCCGCGGCACCCTGGGGTTCCGTGAGAGGATCAAAAGGAAGCCGCGGGATTTTCCCGATCTCTCAGAGCAGGGAGAGAGCAGGGCAGTTTCCTCTTTCCTGATTGGCTGTATTACCCAGCAGCAGCCAATCAGGAGGAGGTGTCAAGAGCCTGCAGGGTGTGGCAAAGCAGAGGGGGAGAAAGCAGCATGGGCAGTCGAGCGAGATGAAGCGGTGTGTTTCTGTCCTGTGTGTATTTATTCTGTCCTACTGGGGGGTGGGAGTGTTTGTATTTTTTGTGACTGTCCTGTTGTATGTGTCTGACTCCTGTGACTCCCTGCCCCCTTTGACTGACTGTCTCTTTCTCCTGTGACAGTTTCTGTCCTGTGTTTTCTGTGAACCTGTCCTGTTGTAGGGGTGCCACAGCAACTAAGCACTGTGGTTAGGGGTACCCCGGGAGAAAAAAGATTGAAAACCACTGCCCTAGACAGTCAGGTGTGGTCCCACCAAGAATCACAGTGAACAGGCAGGGATATGGTCAGACACCGTAGCTTTTAGGGATAAGGAGTATCTTAGTGACAACATCACTGTACTTGGGTGACCAAGTCTGTATCCAACTATCCGTTCTTCTTGTAACCTTGGGTACTGAGTCTCTTTGGAAAGTAATTATGATTCCATCATTGACCAACCAGCTACAGTTTACAACAGGACAGGGAATTACAGTGCTCTCATTGAGAAGAAAAACGTATTTTTTACAGAACACAAAGAAGTGAAATTTGCACTGTAAGGGCAATTAAATATTCTCAGTGGAGCCAATTAGTAAATTGTCTCACAAATGCTTAGTGGGAGTGCCCCTTCAATTGGTCATGTTCAAAACACTGCAATAAAACATATTTTCACAAGAAATAAGACTCCCGACTCGTATTTCAATAAACACGAAGAATACAGTGTTGATGTTCCATTTCAATAAAATTATCTTTATTTGAATTAGGAACAGTACAAAGGGGTATTACATTTCAGTAAAAACATGCATACATCATATTTGAAATAGCCGAGGCCTTTTCAACAAGTATGAAGACAAGGAGGGGGCCGGGGAGGGGGAGGCAGAGAGCATTTGACCTTAAAATTCCCATATGGCACAAACTAATAAAGACGACATACATTTCAATCATGTAAAGAAGCCATTTAGTATTTGTAGGGTGGCATAGAAGGGGAGGGTAAGGTATTTATAACAAATGGGTGATTTTCAGTGAATGTGTTTACATCCTGTAAAGAGCGCTTGGCTTTGAATGTTTTCAATAGTAGAAGCAGAGGGGTCTCTTGTTCACCAGAAATGATAATAACAAATAGGCAGCAACATATTCTCTGCTCTGTTTCTTCCCTGTAAGGGGTACATTTAGGAGGTTAAACTGATTGAATGCAAATAATGTATTTAATATTTAATTTTGTCTGGTATCCAATGGCAACGATTTGTCATCCTTCCTTTTAGCCATTTACATGCCTATGGATTTTGAATAAGACTTTTTCGGTAAGCGAAGTGCCCAGGGAGTCTTGAATGTGATCAAGCCATGAAAAACTCATACATCATCTGGACACACAGAATGGAACAGTTCATTAGACAACATTGGCTATCTTCTTCTAAACCTCATTGCATTACAAAGCTTGTTTGAATAGCACACATGGCTGTTAGCCAATATGTTAGGCTACTGAAATCTAACTGTGAACTTATTTCTTTTTTATATTGAGGTATGAAGAATTAATTAGTATGACAAATATATTGATATACTAATGGTATTTTGTTATGTTTTCTGTAACATGTTACTCTTTACACAAACAGAATATTGTTTTTTTAAATGATTACTCAAAATAACATACAAAATGTACCTAAATATACCATTTATTTTATGTATGCTTATGTTTCAGCTAAAATATGAGGGGGAAATCCCTGCTAACATAAAAAGAGAGGAAATAAATTATACATTTCCAGGTATGTGTGTGTGTGTATATGTATGTACTGTATGTATGTATGTCAGAGTGAGGATGACGATGCCTGTGAAATTTGGAAAACTGTCCACTTAGTTTATCTATGGAGTACTCACCTTGGTCCGTTAAAGGGTATCACAAGCTATGTCAAACCTGCATCTTTGTTATTCGAAAGCTTTTGAGTTTTGTGCGATCTGATGCACTTTATCAAAGGTAATGTAGTGTTTTTGCAGTAGTTTGCCCATTTTAACCGTTAAAGCTACCACTGTGCAAAAGGCAGAAGAATAGTAGAATTAAACAGTGTACCAGTGCTGAGCTTGAAGTTTTTTTAAGACTACTGGTCCACTCGCCAAGTCAAAGGTAGTCATACAAAAATTAACACAATTTGTGCCATTTGTGTGTCTACTTGCATTCATACAGCACACGAATAGCAAATAAAAGTATGTCCCTGACAAGTGCACTCACCAGGGTCATAGAGTTGAGGCAGTCCTACATTCTCCTAAATGTGCATTCACTTTTCGTCACGCTCAAAGCCATATGCTTACTATTAATTTTATTATTAGCATTTATTTATAAAGCATGTTCTGCCGTATTTCCAGTGGAATGGCTTGTGTGAAAAGCTGGAAAAGTCAAAACTATTTAGTTATGAGTTAATGTGCGAGTAATTATACATAAAACCCTTCAAAATTCCGCTCTGCAGCCCAATAAATCCACCTCCAGGCCTGAGATTCGAACATGTTTTATTGCTCGGCTTGTTGTATCCGTCAAGAAAGAAGAGGATTGAGTGGAGAAGAGTGGTCAAGAGGAACAGGAGAGTCCAATTCCATAGATCATTTATTTATTGCCACGGAGTAAAAGTCAGGGCCTGCATTTACAAAAACTAAACACATACCTAAAATGTTTCATTCTGTAGCGTGGATAGAGCAATCATTTTCTTTTATCTCCATATCCATTTAAAACGAATGCACATTTTACTTTGCTGAATAGGTGTATTTGAAGCGTAGAATATTGTGCCACTATTTCCCTCCTTCCTAAAGTGTCAGACATTATGGTTCTTGTATAGTAAAAGGTTAATTACAAGGCCATGTGTGTACAAAAAGTAGTAAGTGCTCCAGTAATTAGAACACCATGTTATGTGCTAAAACCAAATGTCCTCAGTACTTTTGCATTGTAAATTCTATAGAAAATTGGTACATGATACTTTTACTGGCGGAGTCCTTAATATTAGATGATGATTAATAAACCTCACAGCTCCAATAATTAGTACTAATTAATCAGCAGATAATACCTTGCAAATGAAATACCTAGAAGCAACAAAACCAAGCGGCTGTGCAAAGCAGTTTTCCATCGCATGGAAATAAAAGAGAATTACAAGGATTGTGATATCATTTTTATACAAACCGTCTTCTCCCCAGCATCACATGGCAAATCATATCCGCTGCTTCACATGCTAATTAAGATTTTTTTCCTTCAGTTCAGCATTACATACTAAAAGCACTCATTCTAATCATTAAATCAGCTGGACACATCAAAGGAGACATTTAATGGATTTTGATTTTTTTTTTACATTCACAATTAAATGGTTATTCCTGTTTAATTGCACTAATTACGTTATTTTAACTGTGTTGGCACAGAAGATCTCCAGTAGGGGTTTATGAAATGAAACGATAGAATATGGAGCGCATGATAGCTTTAGACAAAGTAAAACCAATGAAACTTCAGTTTGTCTAAATTGTGTAGCCCCATGATGGGCAATATTTATTTGTAAACCCATTTTGGCAATCCCTTTTTAAATTGACTTTCTGATTTACCATTCTGCCATAGCATTGCAGAAATATATGTATTTACCTAAAAAGCTATCGTTTTGGGGATCTGATGTGGAAATATAGTTTGGGCTCCTTTGCCTTGGCTCTATCGATCAAAACCATTTTAGTCCTGACACTCTAATCCACTCTACTTACTGACGGTCAGAGCTCAGGGCCAGGTTTACTGAAGGTCGATATATATATATTCACTATGAATTATTTATTTATAAATGGGTTGCGACGTTCAGCTCATTCGCATACATAACAAAATGTTGCTATCCCTGCGCTAAACAATGCTAGCTATACACAAGCGTTGACTCATAGAAATCAGCCTTTATCTGACAAGTGGTGCAATTCTGGAGGGGGGAGGATATTTCACACTTGTAATAGGATTTCTTGCAAACCCCAATGGTAGAAACTTTTTAAGCCCTTTGATGCCTGTGACTACCAAAGCATTGCAAATTGCCTTTAGGCATCGATGGGGTTAACATGCAACATAACCACCCTACAAATGAAGCACAAAAAGCATAACACGTATATGTGCAAATAGTAAGCCTCTAGTAGTTCAAGTGGCCAACTATACATGGATTGGCCAAGACCAACTGGCCACATCGGTTACTACGGGTTTAATATATAAATATGTTCCACATTGTTAATATCATGTATTTTTATCACCTGCTCTAGGTTGGCTAGTCTTATCTTGCCTATATTTACAGTATGCATTATATACATAGGCAACATAGACCTAATGCCAGCCTGAGGTTGGTGATAAAAATTGGCAAACATTTTTGGCCATAATCCGATATCGCCAGGTATCAGAATTTAGCAAATATTACGTGAATAAGTAATTTAGTGGTAACTACTCAGTTGCCACAGTAAAAAAAAAACTTTACCACTGCTTTGGCTGTGGTTTAGTATATAGGTTGAACTGCTTTGGTCAATAGGTAAATAAATACCCACATCTACCAATCACTGCCATCTACAGCACTTATTCCCTCACCTGCTGTCTGTAATTCTCCCAACATACCACTTAGATTGTAAGCTCCCCGGTGCGGGGATTTCCTTTCCTATTGTCTGATCTTGTTTGTTGCCCTTATTGTATTATAATTCCCTGTACAGGTGTTCCTGTGCAGGTATCCCACGGTCCGTTTTCCGTGGAATGGCTTATCCAACGTCACATAATGCAGTCCGCTGGACGCGTTATCCGACGTCGGAACCGCTTATCCGACGCTCACCACCGCGGATTAACAGGGACCCGCAATCTGACAGTCCGTTACCTGACGGCGGTTTGCAGGATGGATTCCGGCGGATAAGCCGGGACCGCCCATACTGTATTGTCTCTTTTGTAAAGCGCCGAGTACAGCTGCGGGCGCTATACAATTAAAAATATACAAGCTATAAAAATAATATCGGTGATCAATACTGATAACCCCAAGTTTTTCATCGACTTATAGTGATTCAAAATAAAAAGGGGCGCCAAAATACCGGACAAAAAAAGAAAAATAATGGGGGGAAAAAAAGATAAATAAAAAATAATAAGAGGAAAAAATTCTTATTGTTAATGCACCCCTAGGACTTTTGCGCCCTAGGTGACCGCATAGGTTCGCCTAATGGATGGGCCGGCCCTAGTACAGGTGATGAAGAACTTCAAGCAATGAATTAGGGTCGATAAACTTGCTGGTGCCCAACACTAGGGGTGCTCAAGTCTAGTCCTCAAGACATCCCAACAGGTCAGGTTTTAAAGCTATCCCACCCTCCGCACAGTAGCTCAATCAGTGGGTCAGTCTTTGACTGAGCCACCTGTGCTGAAGCATGGGTATCCTGTAAACCTGACCTGTTGGGGTGTCTTGAGTACTAGAGTTGAGCACCACTACCCTACACTACTGTTGTGTTTGCCAGTGTACTAAGGAAATATGGCCGAGAAAGCATGCATCCCATCACAGTCAGTATTCAACCACCATTCCTAAGCATGTCAGAATCCCAATGGGGAATTTGTTCATTTCTAAAAATGTGGCAGAATTAGGGGGTAGATCCTCAGAATGTCATTACATTTTTAACGTGATGTGATCTGTTTTTAACGTATCGATATCCATAACGCATATGCCCATAGGGGCTTAGCGCTACAATGTACAGCTATTCTCCTTAAAAATAACGTATCGATACATTTTAACGGATTTTAGCCCCGTTCGTATGAAAATCATGGAAATGAGCAGTTTCCCTAACAACGCAAATCCTCAGACTTCCGTTAATGTTATCGCACGGTAATAACGCTACGATATTTAACACCTTCCAAAAAACGCCCTTACTCCCATCCAGACCCCAATGATCATTGAAGGGTTTTTTGTTGTTGTTTTTTTTGGAATAGCCTAAATGCAATGTAGTGAGTATAGGAATTAACACTTGCATTACAAAAAGATACATGTCATACAAAGATATATATTAGGGATCATAATTTCAAAGTGATAATGGTGACTAATTAAATTATTTAAAAAAGGCTTAACTTTAATTTATTTTAAAATGTAGTTATTGCTGATTCAATATGAGAGAAAATAGCTCATACAAAGCAGCATTCTACTTTCACCATAACTGCTGGGAGTGTTAATAAAACATGTAATAAAGACTACCACACCGTGTGGTCTGTTCTCACTTGGAAACCTACTGTAGGTAAAACCTATTGCACCTTTAAATTGCTCTAGATCAGGGGTGGGGAACGTCCGGCCCGCGGGCCGTGTAAGGCCCGCGAAATCATTTGGTCTGGCCCTCGGGAAGCAAGCCTGCAAGAATGGCCCACCCCTTCTTACAGCACTGCCCCCCTCCCTTCTCTCCTCTAGTAATGCCGGGCTCCTTAGGCTCCTCCCCTCTGTCCCTCCCTTTAGGCTCTGCGGGCCTGCCAGTCTCAGCTGCACTGGCTACCTATGCAGCTCCAGAAGCCCATCCCCGGGCCCCAGGTAACCCACATGCCCCCTTATACCCCCTCCCAGGCACCTTACCCACCCCAAGGGGGAGAGGCCTTATTATTGTGTGTTTGAAGAGGTGGGCTTATTGTGTGTGTGTGTGTGTGTGTGTGTGTGTCACTGTGTGTGTGTCTGTCTCTGTCACTGTGTGTGTGTCTGTCTCTGTCACTGTGTGTGTGTCTGTCTCTGTCACTGTGTGTGTGTCTGTCACTGTGTGTGTATGTCAATGTCACTGTGTGTGTGTGTGTGTGTGTGTGTGTGTGTGTGTGTGTGTGTGTGTGTGTGTGTGTGTGTGTGTGTGTGTGTGTGTGTGTGTGTGTGTGTGTGTGTGTGTCTGGCACTGTCACTGTGTGTGTCTGGCACTGTCACTGTGTGTGTCTGGCACTGTCACTGTGTGTGTCTGGCACTGTCACTGTGTGTGTATGGCACTGTGACTGTGTGTGTCTGGCACTGTCACTGTGTGTGTCTAGCACTGTCACTGTGTGTGACTGTCACTGTGTGTCTCACTGTCACTGTGTGTGTTTGTGTCCCTGTCTCTGTGTGTGTGTGTGTGTGTGTGTCACTCTCTCTCTGTGTGTGTGTCACTGTCTCTGTGTGTGTGTGTGTGTGTGTGTGTGTGTGTGTGTGTGTGTGTGTGTGTGTGTGTGTGTGTGTGTGTGTGTGTGTGTGTCACTGTCTCTGTGTGTGTGTCACTGTCTCTGTGTGTGTTTGTGTGTCTGTGTGTGTCACTGTGTGTGTGTGTGTGTGTGTGTGTGTGTGTGTGTGTGTGTGTGTGTGTGTGTGTGTGTGTGTGTGTGTGTGTGTGTGTGTGTGTGTCACTGTCTCTGTGTGTGTGTCACTGTCTCTGTGTGTGTCTCACTGTGTCTATGTGTGTGTCACTGTCTCTGTGTGTGTCTCATTGTCTCTGTGTGTGTCTCACTGTCACTGTGTGTGTGTCATTGTCACTGTGTGTGTCTCACTGTCACTGTGTGTGTGTGTGTGTGTGTGTCTCACTGTCACTGTCTGGGTGTGTGTGTGTGTCAATGTCTGTGTCACGGTCACTGTGTTTGTGTGTCACTATCTGTGTGTGGCAGCAGCCGCCTGAGGTGATTAAGGACCTGAGTATCACCAGGGCGGCACGGGTAAGCAGCGCTCCGGGGGGGAGAGGGTATAAGAGGAGTGGGGGATGGGGGGGAGGGGGTATAAGAGGCTTGGGGGATAGAAGAACGAGTCTGCGGTGGGAGAGACACCTCACTACCGCCTCTCCTCCTCCTCCCCACACGGGCAGCAGTTGTGGAGGGTACCTGCTCCGATCCCCCCCTGCTCCGTCCCCGCCCGTGCACTTACACAGCCTTCCTCCCCACACCGGGTAGCAGTTGCGGAGGAGGGCACCTGTTCCAATCCCCCCCTGGTCAGATTCCCCCCCCCCCCTGCGCACTTACACGGTCCTCCTTCTCCCTACACCGAGCAGCAGTTGCAGAGGGCACCTGCTCCGATCCCCCCCGATCAGATTTCCCTCCCCCTGTGTGTGTCTGAGAGAGAGAATGAGTGTGTGTGTGTGTCAGAGAGAGTGTGTGTGTGTGTGTGTGTGTATGTGTGTGTGTGTGTGTGTGTGTGTGTGTGTGTGTGTGTGTGTGTGTGTGTGTGTGTGTGTGTGTGTGTGTGTGTGTGTGTGTGTGTGTGTGTGTGTGTGTCAGAGAGAGTGTGTGTGTCAGTGTGTGTGTGTCTGTGTGTGTGTGTCAGAGAGTGTGTGTGTGTCAGAGAGAGTGTGTGTCTCAGAGAGTGTGTGTCTGAGAGTCTGAGAGTGGGTCTGAGAGTGGGTCTGAGAGTCTTGAGAGTGGGTCTGAGAGTCTTGAGAGTGGGTCTGAGAGTCTTGAGAGTGGGTCTGACAGTCTGACAGTCTGAGAGTGGGTCTGACAGTCTGACAGTCTGAGAGTGGGTCTGACAGTCTGAGAGTGGGTCTGACAGTCTGAGAGTCTGAGTGAGTCTGAGAGTGAGTGAGAGTGGGTCTGAGAGTGAGTGAGAATGGGTCTGAGAATGAGTGAGAGTGGGTCTGAGAGTGAGTGAGAGTGGGTCTGAGAGTGAGTGAGAATGGGTCTGAGAATGAGTGAGAGTGGGTCTGAGTCTGTGAGTGGGTCTGAGAGTCTGTGAGTGGGTTTGAGAGTCTGAGAGAGAGAGTGGGTCTGAGAGCCTGATTTCCCTACCCCCTGCCCGATTTCTCTGTGTGTGTGCGCGTGTGCATTTGCGTGTGCACAGACACCAACCCACAGTCAGTCATAGTCACCCACCACCCAAGAGTCAGTCAGTCACCCAAAGAGAAGCAGTTCCAGCCATCACATTAGTGGTGAGTTCATTAAATATTTGACCAAATATAGCAGGCTAATTTTTAAGTTGATAATTTTGGATGGTCCTCGAATGATTTTATAAATATCAAAATGGCCCTTGGCAGAAAAAAGGTTCCCCACCCCGCTCTACAGCAATCCCATCTAACAATATTTTTACAGGTTTGGAACCGGGGGTCCTTCGGAGCTGAACAACACTAGTTTCAGCTTCAGGGACCCCCTGATTCCCTACTACCTACCTGGGAAATTACTGATATTACTTCCTGGTTTTTAAAGTGGTGTTAAATGGGTTCCCAATAGGAAGCAACAACCGATGATGTTACAACTTCCTATTGGCCTTGGTTTGGCAGCCATTTTGTTGTAGGAGGGTGCGGGGAGTAGGGGGGTTTAAGCACCCTTTGCACATCCATATAATAATTTAGTTGGGATTCATTCTTCATACGGAGTCCTCATTAACCGTCTACAACGCTATCCCATTCTCTTTGTTCTTGTGTACTAATGTTTAAGACATTTTTACTTTTCTGCTTACATTTCTTTTCTCACTTTCATCTGTACCTATCAATGAATCCAAACTAATCTGCACTGAAACAGCGGACATACATTTCATGGAAAGTTGGCAGGAAGGAAGACCTTGCTATGAAAAAGAGAGAGAGAGATGCTGCAAATAACATTATAATACGTACCAGATGGCATATTTTCATTTGAACAGTGTATTCAGATGAATAATGTGTATTTCCTATAAATACTCAAGATCTCGTCTGATACTGTTGTCTAAAAACGGCACAGACAAAAAGATGCTCAATTTTGCAGTCATCTTGCTCAGAAGGATAACATTTATATACACACATCAAACTTCAAATGTTGCAGGGTAATACAAACTGTGCAAAATAATCTCTGCAGACTACAGCAGCATGTGAAGTTGCATAGTTTCCTTTCATTAGAATGATTATATTGGGTGTTCTTGGTCACGGTAAGCATGCTTGTGCAGATGGGCCAGGGAGAGACCCTGTCTTGAACTTCATTATTTATTGGAGCAGACTGTGTAGACATACTGTATGTATTTCATTTTGGCAGAGAATGAAGACACACTTGATATACAGGCATTTGTTTTCCAAATGAAACTTTGTCTGCATCTGAATGAGGTTATTACAAAACATCATTTCATATGGAAATCAAGTCAGCTCTTCTTTTCCTGACTTAGCCTCCTCTTGTGTGTTCCTTTAGGTGTTTTTTTCTTTTCTTTAAATACATATTTAAATAAATGCTTGTATAACTGCTTGGCCCGTCTTGAAATTCAACCATTAATAGCCAAAAATGACTATATAGTCACTCTATTAATTAACTTGCAATGTCTATGGGAGTGGGTTTGTATGGTTAAAATGCTGGCACCTGAAACGTTGTTTTGACAGCACCATTAAAGGTTACCTGTTTGATATAGATCTAGATATATTGGTCCTCTCCAACTGGATTTTGCAAATTGTCTGCTGAGGGGTCTCCAAAAACATAGTATCAAAGCCCTGCAGTTGGTGCAAACTGCCACAGCCCGTATTGTAGCAGGCAAGGCAAGCAGAGACCACATCTCGCCAGTGTTACAAGACCTACACTGTCTCCCGGTGCAGTAAAGAGTTCATTTTAAGATCTTGACCCTCACCTTTAAGGCTATCTATGGACTAGCCCCCCCACCCCCTTACCTTCAGAACTGCCTAATCAGTAACACCCCAATAGGGCTCTCAGATCTGTGCCATCGCTCCTCAACTGATTGAGCCTCGATTTAAGGTCAATAAAGCTGATGCGACAGCTTTTTCAAGAACCGCCCTAAGACTGTGGAATAAGCTCCCTGCTGCTATAAGGAACCAGGAAGATTTACTTCCATTCAGAAAGGAATTAAAAACCTTCCTTTTTAAACAAAGCATGGCAAATAGACCCCAATACCTTGGAAGCCAGATTTGCTGCTCCCATTCGTGTTGACCTCCCATTGATGGTCTTCTTCGTTGTTCCCCTATATGTTTTCTGTCAGTAGGTCCCGGTTGTAGATCTGAGACGGGTGTCCTCTCTAAGTTCTACACGTGCTCTAGTACTGAGTTTCTTGGTGAGCATTCGAAAAAATAGAAATATGTATATATAATATATATATATATATACATATATATATATATATATATATATATGCAAATACAACTGTATGCTCATCTGCATGTCTTAGGCAGGTCTGCAACCCCGCCTTTCCCCATCATCACCCAGCATACAGCACTTCCACTGCAGCAAGGGATTTTGGGAAATGACATGCAAATGAGCACACAGTGTCACTTTTTGCCTCAAAAACCATTTTTAACATGGTTCCCTATAGGCTTAAGCTTGCTGCATGGTCACAGCTTTGAGCACAGCCAGGGTTAAGGTGCATACCCAGAAAACCACCCACAGACAGCTGTTTCGACCTTGATGGGTCTCATCAGTGTGGGGTTGATTTTAACTGGGTATGCAATATATATATATCAAATAAAAAGATCACTTGTCTTGTGAGCACATTCACATGTCTTAGGCACGTCTGCAACCCTGCCTTTCACCATTATCCAAGCATACAGTGCTCCCACTGCAGGAAGGGATTCTGGGAAATGACATGCAAACGAGCACACAATCTGTCACCTTTTGTGGGTTGCAGACCTGCCTAAGGGCTGTTCTATACAGGATGCGGCCGTGCGTTCCTATGCGAACGCTCGTGCACGTGCCGCATGCTTTTCCTGTATATAGTGCCGGGAGCCGCAGGTAATGTGTGTGTGTGTGTGTGTGTGTGTGTGTGTGTGTGTGTGTGTGTGTGTGAGTGTGTGTGTGTGTGTGTGTGTGTGTGTGTGTGTGTGTGTGTGTGTGTGTGTGTGTGTGTGTGTGTGTGTGTGTGTGTGTGTGTGTATATACATACATACACTTTGTAAGTGAAAGGGGCTGTGAAGAAGCATTCCAGCTTTGAACCACATATCTTTAAATAGTGAGTCTCATACTGTAAATCGAACTGACCTATGACTGCATGGAGAAACGTTGATACCCCAGAGAATTACATTTATTTCATGCTGTGGGCTAAAAGCCGCTCTCTGAAATGTGATGTCATCCACTGAGACATATGACATACCTGTCAGATGGGATGCTCGCAGCATTAACTTCTTGAGTGCCAAAGACATGGCCAGACATCACTGCCCGCTTCCTTGCTGATGGAGTTAACCAATGCTTTTCTAAAAATGCTTTGTGTGCTCATGACTGACATAAACATTTTAACCCATTTGTTGCCGGTGCATTGCAGGCCCTATGGCATCAAGCTGTTAAAAGTGCCCCCTGAACTGTGAATTTCTTCATTTGAATCCAATTCCAGATAAATATTCTGGCATACAGTATGAATATAATCTGTGTTATATGCTGTGCTGTTTGCCAACAACCTGTCTGTAGTTAGGCTTTGAAGCCTACAACTTAAAAAAAAAAAAAAACCTCCTTAATTACAGAAATATTTCAAAGATTGTGCTCACAAAGAGGAGCAATATCATTTATAGCAACTCTTATACATGCCCATCAAACACTGAGAGGGTCACACAGAAAGAATGCTACAAAACATGGTCTATTTGCTAGAGCCAGATGTGAGCCAACAGCCCTTACTTGCTAAGCACTAAAGCCAGTTCTGAATAATGTACAGGAATGCTGCTTTTTCTTGTTTTGTATGTAATGCAATTAAATATGTTCAAAACTTGAAGCTGCAAAGCTAATATATGCGCATCATTACAATTTTAGATAGGGTGTGCTAATTATACCTTTCTTTGATAATGCTTTTCATTTAATTAAAGCACTGTTATCTATGGCCACTTATACTATTGCTCCAGTTAAATATCTACTGCTGCATTAGTTACCACTGCATAACCTTTCTCTCACTTCAATTTTGATTCAATCCATTAGCCTTCCCCTGGCTTTTATCCCCTGTGATCCATGGAGGCAGCCTGACCCTTTTCCAACGACACACATGGTGTTTCAGCCTAAATAGCTCCTCTTACTGTACTCTATAATGACTCACCCATGCACTGTCCTCTCCGTACCTGAATGAACACCACGCAATTACGTTCAGGCAAAATATACTTTCCAATATTATCAAGCATGATATTTAACATCCACAACTAACTGGTAACCATATAACATTGGAAACTTTGTCAGAATAAGGTAAACCATTATCAAAATATAAATAAGTATATGTCATACACACGTTTAAAAATACATTTTAAACTAGTTTGTGATGGTTGAAGGGGCAGTAACTTCTAGGACCAAAGTAGGCTGATGGCACTGACATGCTAAATGGGTATAATCTCAATAATTCATGCTTTTCTCTCAAAATCTGACAGCTATAAATCTTTTAAAGAATGGTGAGCTGGTACAGTATGTGGGAGTGGTGTGATATTACACAAGTGTTTAACAAGAGTTTGTACAAGAAGCTCTCTTTCCCCTCTCCCCTCCCCCATCCATCCTATCCACCATCCCTATAGCTTTTTCTGATACTGATAGGTTAGAATAAGAGTAGAAGAAACGCAGAAAAAAAAACTCCTTATTCAGAAACAACAAAGAAAGAGAAATAATTATTGAACAAAAGTGGTGAAATCTTTGTTTTAAGGATGGTTACATTTGTTAAAGGAAGACAATTGGGTGAATACATTCTTAACAAAATTTTGTTTTTAGGTCAGGCATCGAGGAATGCACCTTAAAGAAATACTTCCAGTGGCACTGCATCCTTACCTAGCTTATTATTTCTCTCTTTTGTGTGTCCTGTAAATGAAGCATTATGTAAACCTGTGGTAAACTTTCACGAGATACATCTAATATCTGTTCACTGATTTGATATAAAGTACATGATGGTTATTTTCAGATCCGACGCGAGTTCTGTGCATGTGAGATTTCAATGCCCCTTACGTTCTATAGTAAGATTTTCAGTTTTAGACAAATAGCAACATGTGTAATGAAACTAGGCACTAATGAGCCCAAGCCAAACAAATGAAATACACATAATTTATGTGGCTTTCGTGCAAAAGTACTTTGCCAAAGGGATCATGGAAAATTGTAACTTAGCCATTTAGCACACACAGTTACAGGATGTGAGATTTTAAGCATGCAATAATTTCTGCTTTATTACTTGCATTAGTTTATTGAGGAATAATTGAAGCACTGTTTCTGTGCAATCCATATCAGTATAGAGGAGCAGAAAAGTAGAATGCTCATTAAGCATATGGGTAGCTCTGTGGCTGGTACTATACATCTCATACATCGACCTTGACCCCTTGCAGACGCACTTACTAGAACACCCTCCTACTGTCGCTGTACGTTCTCCCTGCTTACCACTTGGATCAGGGAGTGGTCAACTCCAGTCCTCAAGGGCCACCAACAGGCCAAGTATTAGGGATATCCCTGCTTCAGCTGAGGACTAATTGAGCCCTCTGCTGAAGCCGGGATATCCTTGAAACCTGACCGGTTTGCATCCCTTGGGGACTGGAGTTTGCCACCCTTGACTAAGGCCACGTCTATAGTACGAGCGATGGACAACAGGCCGCACCTCTATGAGGCAGGCCATAGAGCGCACGATGAAGCGCGACAGCGTTTTCGAGAGACAAGAGAATTTGTTTTTGTTGCGCGCCGGCCGGGTCACGTGAGTGGTTCAGCCAATGAGGGCGAACCAGCCTCGTGACATCACGACCACACCTCCGCCACGCCTTCCCACGTCGCTGTGAATCTCAGTCCACAGATCGGTCGGCCGACACCATGCGCTCTGCTGCGCGCGCCCACTATATCCGAGGCCTTAGTTTGTAAGGGACTACTTTCCCTATTGTTACTTTTATGTCTGATCCCCTTATTCCCATTATGTATTATATTATGTCATGTGTATTAGGCTGAGTCCCCGCTGGCGCTGAGCCCGCTCAGGCCTGGAGAGTCCTGCACCGGGTGTCCTGCATGTACGCGCATGAGGGGGAGGGGCATTGCAGATAGTTGAGCACGCGGGAAAGTATAGGTTTTTGGTTTACTTAAGCGCCGAGCGCGGGTGAGTGTGTGCGTGCGATAGCGTGAGCGGGGACTTACATATAGCTATATCTGTAAGTAACCACTGCAAGCACCGCCCACTCAGTGCTAGCGGGGACGCAGCCTTACTGCTGTAAAGCGCTATGTACATGGGTGGCGCTATATAAATAAAGATATACATACATACATACATACATACAAGTGTCGAAATCCTCAACCGCTTTCCACTGGCAACCAATTTCCCATGATATTGCAATAACATGGCAGAGTTGGTTAATTCAAAGACCAATAGCTACCATAACCATCCAATATATCAGATGAAATTGAGTTAACTCAATAATCCGCATATGCTCATGTTTATGGCCCCCATCAGTGTCATTTCATTTTGTATTTCATGTACACCAATACTGGAATACAAATTAACCGATGAGGTAATGTTATTTTTTTCCCCTGGAAGAAACATTACCTGTCCACTTTAACCAGTGATATCATCTCTGCAACGTCCCCAAGGGGCTTTGCTAAGCATAAGTCTTGTGCATTTGAAGGCTGGATACAAGATTGTTGAAGTAGGCAGTACCCATCATAAAAACCCATGTCTTGTCTCTGCCTGCATGATATTTGTCAGTTGCTGTTACAATATTGCTCCTTTATTTAAAGAAGCACGATGGGAATAAATACAGCGCATGACTTTCCATCCTAAATTTGCACATAACTAGAAATTAAATTCTAGTGCAAATGGACAATCACATTATTGTGGCAGTTTCAGAAATAAATGAGCATGTAGATTGAATTGTGTTGCACTTGTAATTTGATATAGTTGAAAAACATATGTAGGCTTAATAAATAAATCCTTTTACATTCGCTCAGATTATTTATTTTGTTAGACTCTTATTTGTCTTTTACATTTTACCAGATTATATAGCAAACACAGCTTGGTCCTCTGAACCGAACATTTGTTTGCACAGCGTAGCAGTGAAACTATGGAAATCAAGGTTGCAGGAAAAAAGTGTTTCTACTTGGTAGATATGAAATTGTGAATGTGGACTATCGTCACATACAGGAATGTGAGAACCTAAGCATGAATAGTTTTGAGGATCATCTTTTGAGTAAGAATATGGAATTGTCAATGATAGAATAGTGCTCCTATAATCATTACATGCTCAAAGGTGTTCTTATTGCGTTCTGCTGTGGCTCGTCAATAAATTGTAATCTGCCATAAAAGACACTTGAATCATGTACATCTCGCTATTATATTATGATAGTCTGCTTTATGTTTCCATGGAGAAACTCTTGATAATGTGTTTGCACTGCTCAGATACAGTACTTCTTCATACAAAGACCTCACTCAGCAGTGATCTGTTCTACCACAACTTGTAGGCATTGACCAATTATACCATATTGTACATACTGTTAGGTCCGGAAATTATTGGACACTGATACAAGTTTTGTTATTTCGGCTGTGTACCAAAATAAATTCAAGTTACAGTTAAATAATGAATATGGGCTTAAAGTGCAGACTATCAGCTTTAATTTGAGGGTATTCACATCCAAATTGGAGGAAGGGTTTAGGAATTACATCTCTTTAATATGTAGCCCCTCTTTTTCAAGGGACCAAAAGTAATTGGACAATTGACTCAAAAGCTGTTTAATGGACAGGTGTGGGCTATTCCTTCGTTATTTCATCATCAATTAAGCAGGTAAAAGGTCGGGAGTTGATTCGAGGTGTGGCATTCACATTTGGAAGCTGTTGCTGTGAACCCACAACAAGCGGTCAAAGGAACTCTCAATGCAAGTGAAACAGAGCATCTTTAGGCTGCAAAAAAAAAGAAAATCCATCAGAGAGATAGCAGGAACATTAGGAGTGGCCAAATCAACAGTTTGGTACATTCTGAGAAAAAAAAGAATGCACTGGTGAGCTCTGCAACACAAAAACGCCTGGACAGAAGGCCTGGACGGAAGACAACAGTGGTGGATGATCAAATGATCCTTTCCATGGTAAAGAAAAACCCCTTCACAACATCCAGCCAAGTAAAGAACACTCTCCATGAGCTAGGCATATCATTATCCAAGTCTACCATAAAGAGAAGACTTCACAAGAGCAAATACAGAGGGTTCACCACAAGGTGCAAACCATCCATAAGCCTCAAGAATAGAAAGGCCAGATTAGACTTTGCCAAACAATATCTAAAAAAGCCAGCACAGTTCTGGAACAGCTTTCTTTGGATAGATGAAACTAAGATCAACCTGTACCAGATGATGGGAAGAAAAAAGTATGGAGAAGGCTTGGAACGGCTCATGATCCGAAGCATACCACATCATCTGTAAAACACGGTGGAGGCAGTGTGATGGCATGGGCATACATGGCTTACATACATGGGTTGCATGGCTGGGTCACTAATGTTTATTGATGATGTGACAGAGGACAGAAGCAGCCGGATGAATTCTGAAGTGTATAAGGATATATTGTCTGCTCAGATTCAGCCAAATTCAGCGAGGTTGATTGGACGGCGCTTCACTTTACAGATGGACAATGACCCAAAACATACTGCGAAAGCAACCCAGGAGTTTTTTAAGGCAAAGTGGAATATTCTGCAATGGCCGAGTCAATCACCTGTTCTCAACCCGATCAAGCATGCATTTCACTTGCTGAAGACAAAACTTAAGGCAGAAAGACCCACAAACAAACAACTGAAGACAGCTGCAGTAAAGGCCTGGCAAAGCATCACAAAGGAGGAAACCCAGCGTTTGGTGATGTCCATGCGCTCCAGACGTCAAGCAGTCATTGCCTGCAAAGGATTCTCGACAAAGTATTAAAAAAAGAACATTTTATTTATGGATTGTGTTAATTTGTCCAATTACATTTGAGCCACTGAAATAAGGGAACTGTGTATGAAAATGTTTGCATACAATATTTTTGTTCAACCCCTTGTCTGCACTTCTATTGCATCTCGGTTGTTTCATTTCAAATCCATTGTGGTGGCGTGCAGAGCCAAAATGATGACAATTGTGTCAGTGTCGAATTATTTCTGGACCTAACTGTATGTACTATACGTATTGTGAATATGTACATATAGGTATTTTAGATTATTTTTTTTAATAATCTATTTGTCTCTTTCTACCTTAACCACATTGTTCACTGGGAAATATCAGAGACATCATGATGAACAATAATTTCCAATGGTTCTAACTTTTTACATATGTAAGAAAAGTTTTAGAACTAAATTCATATAACAGCATGTTTGGAACTTTGAAATTAACACAGAATTCTTTCCTCATGTATGTATGATTTTTGTACGGGTCAGTAACAAAAACACTATGTGTTGTGTATTATATGGAATTTGTCATAAGTGTATTGATGTAAAACCTTTGCCAAAGTCAGGTGTTAATCTGGAAAATGGAAGTGTTAATTTATTAAAACTTTGTATACAATGACTTATTATTTTATTTTGATACATGAAAAAATATTTTTAATTAGATTGTCAGTCATTCTTATAAATGAAGATGCCCACAAAAATATCAAAATGCATTTCTCTTTCCAAGCAAAGTTCAAGGAAACAAGGATAACTATCCCCAAGTAAATGTATTGAATCATCATGTTATGCATGTAGCAACATAATAGGATACTGAATGCATGACTATTAGTAGAACCTATTTCCTGTTGTGTGGACATTCAAAACACCAGAGAATTCACTAAATCAGAGGAGTGGATTTTCCTCCTTATCATTTTTGAGAAGACATATCTAATAGCAATAAAGCAGTTAGTTAGTACTTACCAATGAAAGACCACGGTTGGAAGATAGTTACGGGACTTACAGTACGTTCTGCAGTTCACATTCCCCGCTAAAAAAAAAGTTCTCCATTTACAAAGTGAATTAAAATTCATTTTGATATATATTTATGTCAGTGTGGTTAAGTTGGCGGAAGAAAACCAACCTCATGTTAAGTTTCCATGTTTGTGAGTGGAATGGTCCAGACATATGAAGTGAATGCTGCACACCTAGAAAAGTATATCAATGATACAATTTCCGGTGCTCCCGTGCTTGAACGAAAGCCTGTTGTCAGTCCTAGGTCAGTAGTATGAAGGAACACAGGGCCACTATGTCACTTGATAAAGACCACTAAGGTCGAAACGTTGTGTGGCTCAATAAATGAGTTTAGATATTCAAAATCCATTGTGCCCTGTGTTCCTTCTACTACTGTGAGTGGAATGGGACAGCTACTTTAAAGTGGTGTTTAAAACAGTTCTTTGCACTGCTGCCCCGTTTTATTTTATATATCACTTTATTAGAAGGAATTGGGTCTAAGACAATGTTCAATATATTGAAGCGGCATTTCCTCTTGCCCCTTTTTTTATTTTTATTAAATGCAATCGTTCCTTACATTTATGGCAATGCAATTATCTTAGTTGCCAATGGATCCATTGTGCGGCTTCCTAAATTGTTGCTATAATAACTTAAGGAAGCGTAATACACTTGAAATAATTAAAAAGGGCATAGAGGGGGGGGGGATAAAAATATGCAGTAAGTGTTATCTAATAATAATAAGCAAACACGTGTAGTTTTCTAAATAAATTGCTGCTGTAGGGGATAAGTGACCAAAAAAATCCAACTATAGAACTGGTACCCTGGTCTGCACATCTTCTCAATGAATTCCTAATGTATTATCTGAATGACACATACAAGCCTTCCTTCTTATTTACTGTATTATTATTATTTAAATGCAATGATGGATTAAGAGAAAGGTTACACAGTACCCTGGCATTAACAATCCCTTCTACTTTTTGTCCCCACCAGATACGACTTTGTGGAAGTGATTGATGGAGATAATGCTAACGGTCGCCCATTAGGAAAGTACTGTGGCAAGATTGCTCCATCCCCTCTCGTCTCTACTGGACCATCCCTGTTTATCAGATTTGTCTCTGACTATGAAACCCATGGAGCAGGATTTTCTATCCGCTATGAAGTCTTTAAAACAGGTTAGTAAAAGTGCTGATGGAATGCAGAACAATGTAGAAATACAGTGTTAATGTCATCACAGTGAATTATAATGCATTCTTCCTCTAATCTCTTTGTAACTGCAGTGAACTGGAATGCATTGATTTGCAATTTATTGCACGGTCTCCTCAAACTATATCTGCTATAATAAAGCCCTGGGATACATTCCTTTCTAGGTTGATAAATGTTGTATGATTTTTAGGTTTCTGGTATCACTCTCATATAAAATATATTTCTATACACTAATGTTTAACAATTCTAACACTGTCACGGCAATATTGCTATACATTATGCAGCTGGAAAAGATCATTTCAGTCATTTGACCTATGCTAAGGATGTATTCTACTACTCAAATAATGGACAATCCCTGTTATATCTCCCTTATAATAGCAAAAGCTAGGAAGATTTCCTGTTGTGGTAGTCTTGTTTCTCATTATTTCACACATTTTATAAGTTATGGTCAATTAAGAAGTGACACAAACCCTCCACCGCACAGTGTACAGTAAATAAAAATATCACGTGTGAGCACATTCACATGTCTTAGACAAGTCTTCAACCCTGCCTTTCCCCTTTATCTCTTTGCATACAGTGCTTCCACAGCAGCAAGGGATTCTGGGTAATGACATTGAAATGATCACACAGTGTCACCTTTTGCTTCATGTCTATTTTAACATGGACCCCTCCCTATAAGCTTGTGCTGCCTTATTGCACAGCTTTTCTGCACAGCCTGGGTTATAGAAGTGCATAACCAGCAACCCTACTCACAGACAGCTGTTTCAACCTTTTGGGTCTCAATCAGTGTGAGGCTGGTTATGCGGCTTTGCAACGTGAAGTTGGAATAGGTTTCAACCGCACATTATATAAGTTATCACGGGTAAAAAATAGTGACAAAATCTCTCCACCGTACAGTGTACAGCAAATACAAATATCCCTTGTGAGCACATTTATTATATCTCAAATGACAACAGAAAAATGTCTCCTATGTTTGGGAGGACTCATTTAAAGAAGAGAGTTAAAACTTGGACTCTTTGATCTTTTCCCCGCTCAATGGATAGAAAGAACTGAATATTTTCCCTTATGCTTACTCCACCAGTATGCAGGATCAGAGAGTCTGTTGTTGACGCAGATGTTGAATTCAACTTCGCATTGACAATGAAGCTCCTTTGGCGCCCATCATTTATGTTGCATCAGTATTGAAGTTGGTTATGGAGAGCAAATTATTATGGAAAAGTACTTCAACTATGATTTAAAATAACAATACTATAAAATGCATTACTGGTCATATTAGGAAAATGTAATACACACGTACACACACACACACACACACACACACACACACACACACACACACACACACACACACACACACACACACACACACAAATACACACACGGCACAATACAAGCCTTTTGCCACAATACATATATAGGTTTTTAGAACAAAGAGATTACTCTGCCTTTTACTTCTTTAAACCAATACAATATTACTTACTTCGGTTCAATGGTTATCTGCTGATATCTGTAGTGAAAATAAAATCAAGCGCTTACTGAAATTGTTAAAAAAAAAATAACTTTAACGACAGCTTTCTATAAAATTTGGGAACCATGGATAACCAAATAGACTGAGTCAAGCTCACCAAGGTATAACCAAGGAGAGAATGCAATACAGATAAGGAAGCGGGTGACATTCAGTACCTTCATAACAGTATGATCCGAAGAGGATCAGAAAGGGTCCCAATTTTATATAGCACTCAATGCCGGAGACAAATGAACTGGATAACAATGATCCTACAGGAAAAATACCTGTATAGGGAAATAATAGCCCTACAGAAAACAATAAGTCCAAAAATAATAAAGTTTTATTAGTTTAAATACTCGTTAAAAACACATATATATCATTCAAACCATTAAAAAAAAAACATACAGAAGTGGCTTATACAGTCAGTTGTATCTCAGAGAACTATCTATATAGATATGAACTCTACTGTTTGTTAACATCCATTTCAGTTATACTCTAATGTTTAACTGAGGCAGTACTGTAATCCTATAGAGAAATAAGGTATAATAAGCTGATGAGTATCAGACTGTGTCAGTTCAGGCTTGTTGCTATTTGGTAAAATACATTTTGACACAGATGGTAATCCCTGCAACAATATCAGCAATGCAATTTGTCTTTCAGTTCATTTGTCTCCGGCATTGAGTGCTATATGAAATTGGGACCCTTTCTGATCCTCTTCGGATCATACTGTTATGAATATATTATTCTGTCCCCTATAAGCACCTGCTTATGAGTTATGTATTTTATGTATATTAACGGATGAGCGGTCTCATCCCCTTTAAAGTTTGACATTCAGTACCTCTAAGAAGTCCGTCCAAAATGGATATCAGCGACCAGGGTAGACCCCACCACACCCCCCACTCTTTTTTCTTTCTCTCACCCCTCCCCCCCCCTCTTTTCTTGGCCTCTCCATTCTCGGTAGGTCACATGCCACTGGCAACAGGTTTTGCCATCTTTTCCCTCTAAAAAATACAAAAAAGTTTCTGTATTAGGCTACGTATATTGTCCCTTGTATGCACACTGTATATCTGCCTAATAAAAAAGTTTTGAAAAAAAATAACTTTAATATAATAAAAAATTACTTTATTCATGTGCAAGTTTTTTATGTTCATTATACATGTAGTTTTTAATTGTAGTCTTTCTTTAAAGGAACAAGGGCAGAGACAAATCGATCTAAATTGCAGATATAAATCCATGACTGATATACCAATGACGCATACAAGAGATAAGTTAACTGATTGTTAAAACTGATTTCTCGCGCGACAGGGCGGTCACGTGAGCGGTTCGCCCAGTGAGGGCAAACCAGCTCTGTGACGTCACTGGGAACGCCCCCAGGAACGCCCCCCCACGGCCCGAGTACTATGGCCAGAGAAAGCACCCGCTTTCCCTCAGCCTCCGCGTGCCTCCGCACGGCTGCAGTGTCTATGGACGCAGCCTTATGAGGATCATGGGAGGGTCCTTTCCTGGTCGAGCAGCAGTTTTTCATGCGGCCAGTATAATACCGGATTCTGGTTTTCTATGTATGATCTTCGATTTTAACAATTGTTTTTATTGATATATTATATTAATTTATTCATATATCTTTTAGAGGGAGCACCATAGTCGCTTTCCATATCTCTAATCTAACTCAGTCTTGGATAATGACAGACACACTGTGGCTTGATGTGAATTTAAACAAGTAATTTAACTTAACGTGTGGCTGGAAGTAACTGGAAAGTATCACCATGAAATTGCTGCAAGAAGACTGGGTTAAAATATAAGTGAGGGATACATCGTTACTTGTTCAAGTCCATATCAAGCCCCAGCAATCAGTTGACACATTCACATACATTTTCTATTATGTGTCAATCTTTAACACAAGGAGACACCCGTCTCAGCAGATATGTACCACCAATTTCCTGACATGTTTCAGATATACAAATGGCACTTGACAATGGGTAATCCAACGAATAACTCGAATTTTCACAAGGGTACCTTGTATTTCATTTTTAAAAGTTTCGGGTGCAATATAAGGTCAGTATCTGCTGATCGACGATCTCCTCCTGTTCCTAAGACTAAGCTGGTCATGCTGCTGGTCCAGGTAGTTTATACAAAGAAATATTCGGGAAATATATGTTTTTTGAACTTGTCTATTTTATGGGACAATTTTCAAAAGACTCTAAAACATGCTAGTTGTAGAAGGTCAGTATGCTAACATTGATTTTAGGTGACTTCTTGCCACACTGTCTATAATCACACAGTTTATCATGCCAGTACTAACAGCAACACTTTACTGCAGCACCTGTGTCAACACCACTCAAAAATAGTCACTCACCCTGGATACAACTACGAATTACTTTTCACGTTAACTCTGTCAAAAAGGCAGAGGTCACATCTGGCAGAGTTACGGAATCACTGCTGTAAGAACCTAAAACCTGTTTAGCCCTCTGTAGAATTTAAATCTCGCCCACTTCTGCAAAGGTTTTTCCAGTAATTTAACATTAAAAGGCTGTCAAACCTGAAGATTTAAAGATTTAAGATTCAGGGGCCTGTAATTATTTCTCTGGGGATATGTCAAGATTTTTACAACTTGCATTTTTACTGTTCCCACATGACTTAATATTTGTCACAAGTCTTCTATTTAAATTACTGTGTACAAATGGAAATGTACAATATACGTGACTTTGACTAGCATACTGGTTGAGATATATGAATACAAAATCCTTGTTGCTTGGGTAATTAGTTGGGAGGGGTAAAGATTTATAGGACAGAAAATCCTGGGATTTCCTTAATAGTGAAAATTACAATAAATGTTGACGTTTAAGCTTTTCCCCTCTGTATTATTCAGGTCCAGAATGTTCCCGAAACTTTACATCATCAAATGGAGTGATTAAATCTCCAGGCTTCCCTGAGAAATACCCCAATTCTTTGGAATGCACATACATTATTTTCGCACCAAAGATGTCAGAGATCATAATGGAATTTGAAAGCTTTGAACTAGAACCTGACTCCAATGCACCAGGCGGAGTGTTCTGCCGATATGACCGGTTGGAAATTTGGGATGGATTTCCTGGAGGTAAGTCATCAAAAAAGCAATAATGATTAATGAATCTCTTGAATTCTAAAGTCATGTCTATTTTAGATTCTTCATGGAAAAGGAAAGGGTCACGATGTTTCACCAATGGACACCAGATCTCAATTATTTTTAATCGTTTGTACATTTATAGAATTTTTTAATGGCTGCAAATATTTTGGTTAATTAACTGTAATACATTTTCAATCGAATGAGTGCTACATGGAACCTTTTTTCTGTCTACAACAGTCTTTACGATAATTATTTGTTCCATTCTCAGCCTATACACTATATATATATATATATCGATTTTATATACTGTATACCTGAGCAAGATCATTCTTTTTTTCTTTCTTTTTTCTACCAACAACGTACAAAGCATGTGCTGCTTTTAGCTTAGCAACCTTCGTAAGGTCTATAAGGATTTGTTTCGTTGAGTCAACACCGAGACATTTTAAAATCCCAGTATACATGTATTCGATTTGCATTAAAATGAAATAATGCAATGACTCAGGTATGTACAGTAACACTGTATCACAAATGTTGTATAGTTTAGGATATGATAAATGTTAACTTAAAAAAAGCACAATATACAGATGTAGCAGCTGTTATTGCACCTATTTATTAAGTAATAATTCCCAAAGAACTGGGCATCATTGGCCAGTAATCCCCTAATCTGAGGAGATTATGACATTATAGGCAAAATAATAGAAATAAGCCCCTACCCCCTCTGCTCAACTGCTCCCTGGCTCACTCCCGCTCTTCCAGGTGGGCGATGAACTCTCTTCCACCTGCTTCTCCTCCACTCATCAAGAACTCATTCCTGCCTGCTCTCCGCTCCTCCTCACCTGTTTCCCCACCCCCTTCCAAATGACCCAATGGACCTTTTTACCGTCCATCCCCTTCTCTTACTGCCTCCCTCTTACCAGCCTCCCGCACCAACGGATGGCCCATGGACCTCTGCCTTTCCAGCAGCAGCAAAATGAGTAATAAGATCCCTGCCTTCTGATTTGGTGTTAATGCCAACAATTCTGGGCAATAGTGACTAACCTGTCAGGAATTCTGACCAATCAGAGAGCAGGGATTTCAATAATGCCTAGTATTTCAAACCATAAAGCCTATAATGCAGAGTAGAGCATTAACTCTGGCACAATATTTAGCATACGTTTTAACAAAGCTCCATTTAGATCGATGCAACATGCAATATTTTCTTAACGCATGTAATATTTTTTGCCCTTTTTCTTAATTCCTAACGCATTGATAAGAGTAATAAAGGCGGGTACACCTGTATTCCACAGAATATACAATATGTTCCTCTTTTGTAAGGGGAGAGTTAAAGAATAATGGCCCAGATTTAGTAATTACGAAATTACAACATTTCTCATTAAAAATATATATTTTTTAAAAGACTAATACTTTAGGGTTGGAGAAGACTCACTCCTAAAAAAAAAAAAATCAGAGAGTTAAGATAAGTATCAAAAAGTCATAACTGAATATAGTTGTGCATGTGAACTTCCATGTAGTTGATTCATAAGATGAAAAGTTGGCAGTCTTTGTGAATTCTACAAGGAATAATGTGTAACCAACTGTTCTTCATTTGATTTGCAAGCTTTTTGCTCACAGCACAAGAAGTAACAAAAAGCATCTTTCATGCATACAGTTTTTACACTTTTGATTCAATTGACCACACTAGAGAACAATACTTTACTTCTGTTGCTTTGCTTTAGTTGGCATCTCAGTAGATCTTTTGTTCATAAACTTGAACATTTATATAGATGTTCGAAAGATAGGAATCTGGTTTCAATGACTGCTGAGCCAATTATTTCTTCGAAACGAAGGAGATTCTACGCTGACAAAGCAAGCTAGCAAGATTGCCTTGAGTATAGATGTTGGTAAATGTTGAGAATTGGTAGTTGGTTGAGAGTTTAAAGAATAGAATATACCTCCTTCATTTTATAGGAACAGGTCACAGTGAATGTTAAAAGTTTGTCACATAACATATCTTTTTTATCATTCGTCCTGATTTCAGTTTTTATCCCTTTAATGAATTACCATTCAGAATTCTAGATTGTTTTGTCTGGTTGTTCCCAAGCTGTGTGAGTACAGTCTGTCTGTGATATGCCATACATTGGTGCAATTAATTCCTACAGCAGCTGTCTCAGTAATACAGGGCACACACTCCTATTTAGTTTTATAATTAGTTTGTTTATTGCAATATTAAAATGAATTAGCATTTTTATTTATTGCATCTATAAAATCCTATTTAACTTTCTACAGTACATAGGTGTTGATAAACAAGTTTCAGATTTAGTCTGAGATCCGATCTTGGCCAACATTCTATTTAATATTCTATTTAAAGCAGAGTTGTTTAGGTTGTTAAATTATAACCCTTTTCCCTTCACATTTGTATGATGGACAAGCCATTCATCCGTTGCAACTGTCCACAGCATCTAAAGAGACTAGTCAGACTGCCCTTGCTGAGCAATTTATCAGTTTCAAGAACATTGCTCCCACTGAGCATAGAATCAGACCCTATATTCTAATGAGTTATTGGAATAATGAGAAAGCAAAGTGTTATTTAGCGGAAGCTAGAGTGGAAACTGAAGTGTGAGAAAGCTTCAACCTCGAATTGTAATATTAGAATGTGCAGGACAACGCTTAAAGCAGCTATCCACACTGCTCTTTATTCTTTTCCTTTTCTACCTTTATTTGATGTGGGGGTCCAACAGAAGCCAAACTGCGTTTTCTCCTGATCCCCAACATTCTTCATTTCTCCTGGTAGAATTAAAGAAAATGTCCGCCAGGCTTCCCAATGGAAGGTTGTGATGTCAACTGCGGTCGTGGGTTTTTATTGGCCTTTCACGTAAAGGTTTCTCACCGTATGATTTGCAACAGGGATATTGTATCTGATTCCAGTGACTTGGCTTTTTCCCCGCGATACATTCTGCACCGCATGCGCGGAATAGAATCAATAATCGATCTGTTGCTTCGCACTCTTTTGAGGGCGCATTTATTCTCGGCTCTCCAAATATTCTTCCGGCTGCTGCACACTCTGTGGTAGAATAACAGTTTCAATTACAGCATACCTGCGGCTTTATTTTCGTAGCATTTATAGGTAGTTAATTAACTACAATGGCTTTCCCTTGAAATCTCAGCATCCATTATTCATGAGTTCCGATGCACAGATTTGCATATAACCTTAAGGGTCTGATTTTAAAATATTAACTTTGGTATTAAGATTGAAAAGAAAAAAAAATAATTAGAATAAGTACAACCTGTGCTAAGACCCACCCGTCATTTACCAGCAAACAGCGTTTGAGGTCAGGCGCAGGGCAGATGTGCACAGGTGTCTGGCTACCTCATTTAAATAATAATCCCTTCTCCGAGTCTCACAAGGTATTTTTTTACACCGCAGCTGTAGGTCTTTTCCTGCAGCAATCTGATTAAAGTTTCACACCTCACTCTGAAGTCAGACTACATGATTCCTTTGTTACTTATACAACATGCCGTGTGAAACAAGTAGCCATTGTTATGCAAGCTAAACCTATTGTGGATTTTTTCATCCCTGGATATCATATGAATATTATATTGTTTATATTTTGACCATAGTCTGTACTTTTGCAAAAGAACAGAGAAAGTATCTATTCCATGTAATACATAATAATAGTGAAATACATTGATTAGTAGAGACGTGAGAACATATCCAATGCAGTTGTGACATTTTTTTTTTCTGGCAAAATGTTTTGCCGAACTTTAAAATGCGAAACATTTCACAAAAATCACATACATATCCAGAAAGAATCCACCATGAATTCCCGCTTTCGCCTATCCCTTTTATGTCTAGACCCTGAAACAGGGCTTTTGCAGGAGAGAGACAGAGCGTAAAAGCCCTATTTCAGGGTCTGGTATATCTTCTTACAAAGACTTGGCAAATCGCTTGCGAACTCTGACAGAGACGTGATTTTCTTGCAAGTTAAAAAGGGAACTTTTGTCCGGTTAACGACCTCGTGAAAGTTTTGCACATCTCTATTCATTAGATATCACATGTATTCAGCATAGCGTAGGCCCTTTATAACAGAGGGCACTATTTAACCTATTTATGATCGGCTTTATCAATGTATATGATATTATGTAATATAAATGTTGCACAATAAATGCGGTTTATGAGTCTTTTAAGAGAAAACCAATAGTACATTACAAGAACAGTTCGAGAGAAATAGTTCACTGTCCATAAAAGTATCACATCTTTCTCTTATCTTGCCGATGGCTCTTCCGCCCTGGAGGATTGCGTGACTGATATTAAGACTGAAAAGTAATTTAAAGGAGTTTGCATACCATTGCCTTGGCAAGACATCAGCACGTAAGTCAATAAAATAAACACGCTTCTGAATGAAGGAATAAAAAGCAGTGTCTTGCAATAGATGTTAATGTCATTGCAAATTAAACACACCATTAATCTCTTTTATCTCAACTTACTCCGCCGCTTGTCTAAAGCTTTGATGTCATTAAAGTCTTTTAGACAGAAAGTAACTTGTATATAAATGGTGGAAGTAAGATTAGCACAGTCCTACAAATTGAGATAGAGAACCTTGCAGGAATACTGTATATAAAAACATGTGAAAGATTGTATACATTCATACTTTATTCGCATGCAAAAGATTTTAGAATGCCGTTATTAAGTAAATACTCCCGCAATTGAAATAATTACTTGCTTAATGCATTCATTTCTAGGGAGTAACTCATTCTTCCTTCGGTAACTACACCTTTCTCTCCCTTTTCATACTGTACATAGAAATAAACTAATGGTGGCTTTAAATGACATATTACTGAGCTATTTACATACTGATTCTCCATTTGTTGATCGATCTACACAATATGTTAATGGCTTCTGTGAGCGTGGGGGGACATTCTGTTTGTTTTGCCTCTCGTGGAAGATAGTGTTTTATGCAAGAACCCTAATTATAAGGCCTCCTTTGGGAAAAGATTTGCCAGCTTGAGAAGAAGGGTAGGTTAATATGAAAGTCCTTGCTGTGGATTATAACAGCAAGGTCACCAGCTAAAGAGACTATGCAGATTAAGTTGATACATTCAATACAATTTAAAGGAGCATTTCCCTCTGCCTATTTTTTAAATTCGACCCATGTATTATTATTATTTTTTACTTGAGTGGGAAACAAGGGGTCATCAGAGCTGAGACACACTATTTTCTGGTTTCCAAGATACATATCTGGAAAGGTGCAGCTGGAACCATGCCCTCCAGTGGAAACAAAATGGCAGTTGAAATTTCCTGCGTTACATGGGCCAATAGGAAGCTGCAACATCATCCGTGTCAGCCTTCCATTGTCCTGGGTGACGCAGGGGATTTAAATATGCAGAAGTACCGGTAGCAAATTTCTCGCAAAGTATCTCGGGAACCAGAGGGTCCCCCGAGCTGGAGTTAACGCTGTCGTTATTCCCAAACATGTAATTAAAAAATGGAGGGGGCAGGGTGTGGACTGCTGCTTTAAACGATGGTACTTTGGCCTGTGTTTATATCAAAGGTATATCTTTGTAGCAATATCTAAATATATTTACCAAGGCTGCATCAAAATCTTTGTTAAAATGGGGTCGAATCTTAGTCTACTGACCGCAAAACTAGCTGAAAAGCAGCTGAAAAAACACAGCACCAGATTTAGCAAGGAAAAGCAATCCCACTGGAAGCAATGAATCTTGGTGCATGTTTTTGTACTGGTTATGCTCAGTTTTGCAGCTGGAACACTTTGATAAATAAACCCCATAGACGTAAGATGTCAATGTTGTTATTTGCATCTGTTTTGTTCCACAACAGTCTTGATACATCGATTTTATTGTCTAGCACATTATCATTGACGGAGCCACTGATTGAGCCCCCTGTGCTGCTGCGGGGATATCCTTAAAACCTGACCTGCTGGCGGTCCTTGAGGACTGGAGTTGGCCACTCCTGGTCTTGCAAAATTACTCACAGTCACAATATTGCTGAGCCTACCTGGTAAAAAAAAAAACTCATTCAGAAAGCTTTAATAGGATAACTGAGCTGTGGTGGGACATAAATATCATGCACAGAGGGCCAGTCTGAACAGCACTTTACTAGACACAATGACATAATCAAAAAAGAACAGGAGATTCACCTGGGCTCATGTCCAGATTTAACCGACCTCAGAAACCCTCAGGTGTGTTTGAAACTTCTGATACAAGAAGAGCTAACAGAGACAAACCTACAGGAGCAAAGGGAAAAATGCATTTGTGGAGGACCAAGTAACAATATAGAGTCATTTACATGTAGAACACGATGGTAATGTTTTGATTTAGTCTTCAAAGGAGAAAGACATTTTTTAGAATTGCAACAGTTTTAATCAGAACGAAATAAATAAAGCGTACATAACGACCCTTCCACCTCACAGTTTAGTCTGCGAACAAACCATCACCCTAATAGATGCCTCAATTGTACATGTATATTGATTTGTAAGAAACGCCAGTCTGTACTGGCTTTTTGTAGACCTGACATGCTATGGACATTCTCCATTGGGGCCCTTAGACATACCAAGAAGACAAAAGGTCACATAAATATATGTATGTAATTAGCGTAGGAGAGATAAGCCAAGTTTAATAACTTCCTCTCATCCACTGTTGACTAGACATTTGGGCAGCAGTTGTTAATTATAAGCATTAATAATACATATACTGGAGATATAAGTGGATGATTTGTTTGCTGTGGTTCAAGGATTTCATATGTATAGCACAATGAGGAAATATGTTATTTCTAGTGAACATGTAATAATAGAAGCATTACTGGAGGGCAGGAGAAAACAGACTTCTCTTCTACTACATGTGTTAATTACTAGGCAGATACCATAGTGAAATATGTATAAATTTTGAAATAAACATACTTGTATCATGGTTATGTTTTATATGTAAAATATTGATTAATAATGTCTACTCTATCCAAGTTCTCTCAAATCAATATTGCATTAGCTAGCCTGGGTATGCCGTGTAAAGAAATTCAATACTTCTTTGTATGATATTCTCAAAGCCTCTGACTTCTGGCTCCTGAGTGTATAATACTCACAAAGAGCAAAACACTGGGATGTCCAGGGGCAAAATTCAAACTAACTAAATGCAGACATCCCAAATAGGTCCTTAAAAATTATGAGCCAGTGAGTCATAAAAAGACTCTTCAGCCATGACTCCAATTTAAACAAAGTTCCTCTGTTTGCAAATTCAATGACCAAGTTGTTTCTGTGGCTCAAAAGTTACCTGAGTTCAAAGGGCGCCCTGTATTATCAGTGTGGATTTAACCCAATTTTTATCAGTGTGTCACAGTGTTTATCTGCTAGCACTGCAAAACATTTCCTATTTATTAAGAATTCGGAGAGCTTTCCTTTCAATTATCCTAATATTATGGTACTTGCCTAAAATCAGCATTGCAATTAACTTTTCACAATAATGTATTTTAACGATAAAAACGGTGAAGAGTCTTAAGATCATCTATATCTAAAAATCAATCTGTTTACAGCCTCTACATCAGGGGTTCTTAACCTTTTGTACCTTAATCACCCCTATGGGACTAACAGGGTCCCCAATCACCCCATACTAATCATTTTATATATGATGTACCAGTGCCATTTCAATATTTTGATTTTATATGCCAGCAAAAGGAATAAGGACATACTCGACATAAGTACAATGCAAAAATGCCAGTAGTTAGATAAAAATGTCATCAAATGCTACAAAAACTGAACAAGAAGAAACCTCAAATTGTTAACAAAAAATAAATAAACGGCACCAAAAATCAGCTCGAGTGAAACGTTTAGTATGGGGCCCTCTCTTTTTAGTGAGTACGTGTGCCAACAGAAAATAATTCCCACCCATTTATGTGCCTGGGATAAAGAAGCTTTCACACGATGTATCAGCCACATGTTATTTTAACAGAATAAAAGTAATACAATGTTACAAGAATGGAAACAAATGTTTGATGTCTCCAATTTAGATCATTTTTAATATAAAAAAATAATAATTACATCTTCAACAAACCCCAGCACCTTCTCAATCACTCCCTGAACCCCCTATAATCACCACCTGGTTAAAACCCCTTGCTCTACATGGTGGCTCAATTCAGGCCCCATTGAAATTTGTTAACATCACACTAATGTGTCTTGACTTCAAACTTGTAGCCTTCTACTTTATTTATGTGTTGACATTTCAGTAGTTCTCCATCTACAGTATGTTAGGATTAAAGACACAAAACCTGAACGTATACATAATCCCAATTACCCACAAATTCCTATCGTTTGCCTGGCAACCAGGAGCGCTGAGGTTCTTATGAGCACACACCAATATTTCACAGATAATTTGGGTAATGTAAATGTCTGTTTTACATATCTTCTGTAATCCTAGTGAATAGAATATATAACGGGATGCATTTTAAAACAATACATCTCTCTGCATGTGTAATTCCTGCTATAAACATTTGAAATAGATATATAACCAGAAGATTGTTTCAAGCCTTTCTCTGGTTGAGAAGAAGCAGGTCATTGGAATTATTTCCGGGTGCAATCTGCACCTTCCAAGCCCTGTTTCTAATAACACATGAAGAATACTGATGCACCCAGGTAGTCCCATGTAAATAGTAACTTAACTCAGTGTGGCAGGGAAAACGGTGCTGTGGATGCAGGACAATGATCTCAGAAGTAATGCAAAGCATTTTCATTAGGACCAGCACCATGTCGGTCTATTGCTGTGTCTTTGCTAGATTATCTAAATAACTTACTGTTAGGAGATATACTGTATTTATGTATTGTTCCATTAAAGCAACCATTGGAGATGGATACAAATGTTTGTGTATCCAATCTGATACATATTAAATGTTCAGATCGACTTTCCCATTCCACAAGGTACAAGTGCAAGGGTAGCCAACTCCAGTCCTCAAGACCTACCAACAGGTCAGGTTTTCACAATATCCCTGCTTCAGCACAGGTGGTGCAATCTTCTACTGAGCAATTGATTGAACCACCTGTGCTGACGCAGGGATATCCTGAAACCTTTTGGTGGCCCTTAAGTACTGAAGTTGTCCAGCCCCTGACCTAACAGGTTGTGTTGAATATTCTGTGATGTTTGTTATTCTGGTTTTGCTGTTACACCCTCAGGCCTTAATGTGAAATACTATTAAACAAATCTTAAACTATGACGAATACATTCAAAATGAAGAGACAATGTGATGCATAGTATACTATTTTGCTACAATACAATATATCTTGTTAAGTCGGTGGCATTATTAGCATCAGTGCTTTCTTGCGGCTCCCTTTGAGTTACAATGCATAATAAAAGCAAATTATACTAGTTTTCCCTGGAACAGGTATTTCAGTTCTTTGCCTAATTCCTGCTACTGTATGTCACAGAAATCTGCCACTTAGAGCATTTATTATAATTGGCTTATTACACACATATACATATACATATATATATATACATACATACATATATACATACACACATATATATATACTGTATATATATATATATATATATATATATATACATATATATACATTGATCCATTCTAGATTAATATCTGAGTGTACGTGAAACATTGCTGTTAACCCTGTTAACCATTGGTTGCAAAGCAATGCTCTACAGCCCCTTCACAGTTGAATTAAACTATTTTGGCCAAGTATCTTTGTTCATTTATGCAGTAGTGTAATTCAAGAGTTATTTTTGTATTTCCTATGTGTTAGTAAAATACTTAATGAAGTAGTATACATCATTCTATCTTCTCTTTCTTAGTTGGTCCTCACATTGGACGCTACTGCGGACAGAACACACCAGGACGTATACGCTCTTCTACTGGCATCCTGTCAATGATCTTTCACACAGACAGTGCAATAGCAAAGGAGGGATTCTCTGCCAACTACACTGTCTTACAGAGCAATGTTGGAGAAGGTGAGTGCTGCATCATGAATACTGTGCACTCGTTACGTATTCCAGTACACGGCGAGTCCCATGAAACATTAAAGAAACTTCTAAATAAATCAGATCTCCTCCAGAACAAGAGACTTTTGGCGGTACAGAACAGCAAGAAAAGGCCTTTTATCTCAAACTAGGCAATGCAAAGTAGGATGTTAACTGAATTGACATGTACAGTATAAGCACCAAGAACAGTGCAGATCTGTTCAGCATAAAGCAAATCTGCTTAAAAACAGTTTAAATGCCTTTATACTGGTGCTGAGGAGCATTTAACAATTAAATTAATTGTGAATTATATAGCAGTTAAAAAAAACTTCATTGGTATGTAAGACATTTCAACAGTTACAATTTCCAATGAACAGATGTTATATTTGGTGTCTATAAACACTGTGGTGCAATTCTGTTGCAGTTTCATACTATCTAACCGAGTGGTTTTCAACCATTTTTTGGTTAAGGAACCCTATAATTATATTGTAAAATTCTGCAGAACCTCAACGCGTCTGAGATCAGATGCATTGTAAGGATCCCCAACCCTCTCTAATAGCACGTCTGAGATCAGATGCAATGCAAGAAACCCTAACCCTCTCTAATAGTGTATCTGAGATCAGATGCATTGTAAAGAACCCCAACCCACTCTAATAGTGTGTCTGAGATCAGATGCATTGTAAAGAACCCCAACCCTCTCTAATAGTGTGTCTGAGATCAGATGCATTGTAAGGAATTCTACAGAACCTCAACCCTCTCTAATAGCGCATCTGAGATCAGATGCAATGTAAGGAACCCCAACCCTCTCTAATAGTGTGTCTGAGATCAGATGCATTGTAAGGAACCCCAACCCTCTCTAATAGCAGAGATTGATAGCCGAGATCAGATGCATTGTAAATTCTTCTATATTTGGTACAATGTTGAAATGACCCGATAATTTTACAGACCCATGTAGGGATGCCTGGAAACCCTAGGAACTCTGGTTGAAATCGAACCATTTCACTGTCAGGGAAGAGCAATGCATCGCTGACCTCTCTGACAGAGAATGGGGTTAGTGGTGATAATAATAATGGTGACATCACATTTTGTATTTCTATACATAGTTTTGTGTTCAGTTTTCCAATTGTGTTAACAACACTGACACTGTAACTATTTCCCTTTCAGATTTTCAGTGCAAGGAACCCCTTGGTATGGAATCAGGAGAAATTCATTCAGACCAAATCTCAGTGTCCTCCCAATACAGCACTAACTGGTCTGCAGAGAGATCTCGATTGAATTATGCTGAGAATGGATGGACTCCAGGAGAAGACACCATGAAAGAATGGATACAGGTAATTAGTGGAATGTGCAGCAACAGCATTCAGTGACATTGTTAGTAGGTACTGTAATAAGATCCTTTAGTAAATGCTTGGTGCTTTGCCTTTTAGCACACGGCCCGTATACTTTTGAATGCGTAATGTCTTTTTCTGGTGCAAGAAAGTATTTTATGGAGCAGTACTTGTCGTGTTCACTGGATTAGGCTTAAAATATTAGTCTCACATATATGTATAAATATAACTAATTGTGTAAGGTATTTTCTTAATGCTAATATATTTGGTGCAGCAACACTGATTAGTGGCACTTTTAGTTTAATCAATTGTTATGTCACATCATGGATTAGATTTTCCTGAAATTTTATATACCATTTTTTTTATGCCATTCACTTATAGGCAATCTACTTTGTTTCGCTTCTTAACAGTAAACACTGTATTCAATATGTTCAGAAATATATCGTATTATCCAACACACCATTCAGTAAAGTCAATAATCTTATTTATTTCCTTTTGGCCAGATCATGTATTAAAACAAAGTAGGTAAAGTATTCAATATACATTGTGCTAGCATCTGTTCTAAGCATTTGAAATGTCCGGTCTTTGGTGATCATACAACAGATATATTTTTAGAACAGGAAGTTATAAGAAACGCTTACGCTTGACCTAGTTTTGCAGTACTTCCAGAGATTATTATATGCAGTGAATGTATTCTAAATACAGGGTAGCTCATGCTGACAATATGCAATATGCAATACTGTATGCTAGTTCAATGACAACAAGAATATTTGCATACTGTATTATATAATATATCCACAAAACAGAGGGGGCCGAAGAGATGTTGTATTGAAAAATCTAATTTAGTTGCTCTCTGCTGTGACAGTATTATATCAGTATCTTAAGAAACAGTCATTATGGATAATAGATTCATGCAGGGCACTCAATATTATTGACAGACTTCCATAGAAGATCAATTCTTGCGACTCGCCAATTAAAATTGTAATGATGAAAGACGGGCCCAATACTTTTAAAAATACATTACTTTTATTTAATATCTTTTAAAAGCACGTATGGAGGGAGAGCATAATAAATTGGAAGGATGTTTTAAAAGTAGTTTTAACCTCTGACTGTCAGAGGTGCATAACTATTACATTTCATAATACTACACTTGCATACAACACTTATTATTTCCGTCGACAGAAAGCACACTGTCTTGATATTGTGATACTTGGTAGCACTACTGTACCTGCCCTTTGTCTGCAGACCTGTTTCTTTTTATATTTAAGAAGCATAGAAGTTACATTTCGTTCTAATACATTTAGCCTCTCACTCACCCCCTGACACATTTAATAGGTAAACAGCTTGACCTCTGAACTGCTGGAGCTTCCACTGGGAGGAAATGTCACGTTACAGAAAAATGTTTTCAGCTTCCTGAAATAGACAGCTTCAGAACAGACCTCAAGATATCTCTGGTCTGTGTATGTCTGTATGTACAATATGTCACTGTCCATATCCTGATACACACACACAAAAAAAAAACATCTCAAACAATAAGGAACCAGGCAGGATTTCGATAAATATAACCAATGACGTTTTGGTCATGTAATTTGAACAAATTGGAAAAATGAAAGAGACAGTGTACTTACTTTTGCAGTCTGTGTTAGCGGCTATGCCTGCATATAGCACATTGGTTGTGTTCTTTTTCCCATGCAGCTTATGATATCTTAATGAAAGTGCATTTTGTGAAACTACATTTTATCAAGTGCCCATTAATAATACGAATGCATAAAAATTTAACACAGATATCCAACTTGTTCTACATCTGAAATGACAGCTAAGTAGGTAGTTAGGAGGTTCAGGAATCAAGACTGACATTTGACCATATATATTTTCCGAAAGCTTTAGTACACAATGAAACACTCAAGGGTCCTAAACCATAGTAAAACTGTATACTCCAAACTGCTAAAATGAATGTTATAAATAATGGATCAACATCCAGTGAATCTTCGTCCTTTATTCATATTCCCCAGGTAGCATAGGGAGGCTGGAAATGTAATCTGTTTTGCCAAATAAAATTGCATTCAGCAACAATTACTCACACACAGTCCAAGAGCTTTACATGGGAAAATGTGGGATGCATCGGAATTGAGCAGCGTGTGTTTCTTATTTATCAAATGATTCTTCACTGTCAACATCTGTTGCTTTATCTGCTTCCATAGCCAACTCTGCTATGCAACACAAGCAAAAAGTATAGCTAGACATGAAACAAATTCCCAGCCCGCACGATCTGTGACATGCAATCTACTTCAAAAAGCCAGAGAGCGTGTTTAGTAAAAGCACTGGGCGTGCATGTGCACATTCACAATTCTTAGCAACATAGCAATTTATGGTGGAGCAAAATAATAGCATTTGTTAAGCATAGTTACACAATGGCGGGATTTCCCAGATACACGTAGTCTCTCAAATGGTAAAGTGCTATTTTTCCCACACAGACTCTTAACATACAGTATGTATGATTCATGGCCACAAAATTAGCTCAAATATTATTATTTAGTCGATTGCAGAACTAATTGTAACTTGAGCCAATAAAGCATCTGGAGTGTATGAAAAGTATACACAATCTATTAAAGCAGCAAAACACTGCTGGGAAAACATATAGTTGTTTTATTTTTATTTTACCACACTGGACCCCATCTGTTGCTGTCTTTAGTGGTACTGCCCATTTTAAATTCTGGACTTGTATTCTGGAGATATGAAAGATAAAAGATTTTTACTAGGAATTCAAAATGGCTGCAGCTATTGACACATATGAGGCTACGTCCATAGTGCAGGATACAAACACTAGGATGACAATGTATTAGTGTATACAGCGCATGCACATGCGCAACGGGGAGACTGGTGCTCCGCACTAAAAACCAGTTTGTATTTCCCACGCGACAGCTGGAACACGTGATCGGTTCGCCCAATGAGGACGAACCAGCTCCGTGACGTCACGACCGCACCCCCCCCGACACGCCTCCCTGTCGCCTCTGCCTGCAGGACAGGAAATATCTCCTGCTGCAGGCGAGCGTGTGCTGCGCCTTGGAGTACGGAACCTAGCGAGTTCCACTACAGCCGAGGCCTAAAGCAACTCGGGTTGCCATGGTAGGCACAAATGAACATGAAAAACACGACACAAAAAAGTACTTTAATGGTTTAAACAATACGAAAAGGAGGAAACAGCTATGCCACCAAGTTATGTGTGTTTGTAGTTCAATTTCATTTGTTGAAGGAATTTCTGCTTCCATGAACTAGAGATCCAAATATGAAAGTTCTGAAAGATGCCGTATATCTTCAGGAACGAGAGCTTTTTTGTGCAATTTACTGCCAATTATTTGCAGTATTTAGCATGATACAAAGCACCTCAAATCTCTGGCTATAAATCGAAGATTAACTGAGTATCACTTACCCATTAAACCTTTTTTATGTTATTTTACTTTTTTACCATATTCAAGGGAATGGTGACATCTTGGTGTTAAATAAATCCTTGAACCTTTAATCTGAAATCTGTACCAACTACATCAATGTATAGTGCTGGCACTTAATAAATAAGAAATTATAACTATTCCACACACCCATGTATACTGAACACGGTAAAGCAATTGAAATAAAAAAATCGTTTTACACCCCCAAAATTAAAGCAATTATAACCTATTTGTGCATTTTTGGCTTTATTCAGTGGAAAAGTCCAGCTTGCAAATTACATTATAGTTAATTGGAAACAAACTTGCACCTGTACAATACCTATGTACATTTATATTGAAACCATATGGCTGTTAGAACCAGTTCTACTTAGGTCAATAAAACTATTAATATGGGCCTAGGATAACATTACATTTTTGAGCTGGCTGCCAGCACACATTTATCCTCAGTATATAAAATAAATGTTTTTTTTTAAAGGTTTCAGCCTTAGGTTAAGAATAATTCCATTAATCATGCAGTTTAACAACAGTTTTTTTGTATGACCAACAAGTAAAATAGTGGTGTAAAGGTATATGAAATATATACAATTTTCAATAAAAAAAAGCAAAAGGTTCTATTCAGAGACTCTGATGTTTTTTAACATTGTGAAAATAACCAGAGTGAAATGTAAAACCAGCTATATACAATCTACAGCTCAAATTATGCAGTCAACAACCGAGCACAATCAGGTTCATTATTTTGTCAATACTGCCTGAATGCATGATCATTTATCACAATACATATCTGACACACATAGAGCCTTGTAATACTTAAGAACCTTTGAACTATTGAATGTTGTTAAGCCATTAAGAAAACATTTTAAAAAGCCAGACTATAGTTTGTTATAAAAACCAAAACATAAATCTGATTGTGGTTGCTATTACCACATGCCAATACAAAGTCTCATCTTAAACTATGAGCAGCCAGGCATTGATTGTTGTTTTCAGTGATCTATAGTTGTGAACTTTCAATTTTTGTATCTAATAGAGAATTGCATTATTGCAATGTCAGAGTAAATAAAATAGATCCCTCCGGTAATTGATCTCTTCTGTGCATACTGGTTTAAGGTAAAAAGTGCATAACGCAGCCTTTATGGCACTGTGATCATTTTTCAGCAAGATCTGCTTCCAACTAAGATAAATTGACACTTTAATGAAACACTAAAAGCTGTGACTGCAATCAGCTGGAAGTGTAATGTGGAAATTGTCCAGCTACACACACACACACTTCACCATGGGATATGTACATGGGTAATGGGGAAATGGTTGTTTCAGGGGGGCTGATTTTGACACCCAATAAAGATGAACACAGGGCATTACATAATAATGCTGAACATATTTAGGCACTTCTACACTTCTAATACACCTTCTTTCACAAAATTGTCCTTCAATTAGCCAAAACCTGCAGAAAATCACTATTCCTAAAATTATAACCCCTTACCTGCCAGAGGGACCAGCAACCCATCCCCCATGGCAAAAAGTAGGTAGATATAGTGTATTAATGCGTTAGCTTTTAATCCCTGGCTCCCCCAGGCAACTCTAAATGGTTCCCTGTAATTTTCAGGTCATTTAAAAATACAGAAGAATTTGCAATGACTCGCTATTAGAAAGGGTTGGGGTTCCTTACAATGCATCTGATCTCAGACACGCTATTAGAAAGGGTTGGGGTTCCTTACAATGCATCTGATCTCAGACACGCTATTAGAGAGGGTTGGGGTTCCTTACAATGCATCTGATCACAGACACGCTATTAGAAAGGGTTGGGGTTCCTTACAATGCATCTGATCTCAGACACGCTATTAGAAAGGGTTGGGGTTCCTTACAATGCATCTGATCTCAGACACGCTATTAGAAAGGGTTGGGGTTCCTTACAATGCATCTGATCTCAGACACGCTATTAGAGAGGGTTGGGGTTCCTTACAATGCATCTGATCTCAGATACACTATTAGAGAGGGTTGGGGTTCCTTACAATGCATCTGATCTCAGACACGCTATTAGAGAGGGTTGGGGTTCCATACCATGCATCTGATCTCAGATACGCTATTAGAGAGGGTTGGGGTTCCTTACAATGCATCTGATCACAGACGCGCTATTAGAGAGGGTTGGGGTTCCTTACAATGCATCTGATCTCAGATACACTATTAGAGAGGGTTGGGGTTCCTTACAATGCATCTGATCTCAGACACGCTATTAGAGAGGGTTGGGGTTCCATACCATGCATCTGATCTCAGATACGCTATTAGAGAGGGTTGGGGTTCCTTACAATGCATCTGATCACAGACGCGCTATTAGAGAGGGTTGGGGTTCCTTACAATGCATCTGATCTCAGATACGCTATTAGAGAGGGTTGGGGTTCCTTACAATGCATCTGATCTCAGATACGCTATTAGAGAGGGTTGGGGTTCCTTACAATGCATCTGATCACAGACGCGCTATTAGAGAGGGTTAGGGTTCCTTACAATGCACAATGCATCTGATCTCAGATAAGTTATTAGAGAGGGTTGGGGTTCCTTACAATGCATCTGATCACAGACGCGCTATTAGAGAGGGTTGGGGTTCCTCACAATGCATTTGATCTCAAACACACTATTAGAGAGGGTTGGGGTTCCTTACAATGCATTTGATCTCAAACACACTATTAGAGAGGGTTGGGGTTCCTTACAATGCATCCGATCTCAGACGTGCTATTAGAGGGGGTTGGGTTTTCTCAGAATTTCACATAGGGTTTCTTAACCAAAAAAAGGTTGGAAAGTACTGCCCTAACAGGATAGGCAATCTCCATACAGCTTTACTGAAGAGGCGCACATTGCAGCAAAGCACATTTCTTTTCCTTCTGACAGCGAAAGGACACACAATGCAACTTCATGTGTTTTTCTTCTTCAGACACATTGAAATAGAAGGAAGTGTCTGCTAATGTTATCAAAAGTACGAGTCAAAAGATAAGTATCTGTCACACAATCCTTAAAAACATTTACAATGAGTCTTGCAATTACTTTTAAGTTTCTATCACTGATAGAAATAGTATTAAAACTGTCTCATTTGATTTGACACACTCAAAAAAAAAAGACTTTTTTTTATCCCTCTGCAACTTATCTTTCCATGGGAAAAAGAGTCTGGAGTTTCTGCAATTTCAACAACAAACATGTTAATAGCCATCAATTACTGAGCAGTTCCAGGCCTCCAAACCAATCGGAAAACAAGGTTCCACATCTGTTTTCGTGAAAACCATTCCTGCCTGTGGTATTTAAATGGTAGAGAACTTCTGTTATTGTACAATAGGGAATCCTAGGGGAGTAAAATGTTAATGAAATCCATAACATTCAGAGATTTTATGATTGCAATTTTAAGACATTCATTCAAAAGCAAAAGCTGATTTCTTCACTGGCAGCCATAATTGTCCTTTTCTGCAGAGAGCATTAGTGCTCACATTCAGTACCCGTGGTTATGTTGATACTGCGCAGCACAAGAATGCATTAGGTTGTAATAACTTTCATATCTTGTTTTGGAAGCCTGTGGCTAAAACATATTTATATTTCTGAACTTTAGCAGATTATTAATGGCACTGCGTATTATACTTGATTTGCTCAAAATATGTTTTTGTGGTCTTGCTAACAGGTGAGTCCATCATAGAAATTCTGTATTTGCCTGATTACAGTTTGACCCCAAAAAACAGGTAACCCTCTTGTCACGGTGAGATTATGGCAGGCTGTATAAGTCACACATAAATATATATAACAGTTGATATATATTTATCACTGGGTCTGAACTGGGACAAGACTTAGATATGATCAAATGTAATGTATTCCTTGATAAAGGTGAACACACAAAATGTACAAATAACAGCAAAATATAGACACTTACTTAAAAGATGAAAATGATGAAAACAGTCCCATCTAGACTGGCAGTTTCATATAGCAAAACCTGCATCATCCCAAGACCTTGCATAAAAGACACAGGCCTGATGACATGCAGACATGAAGACAATGAAGACAATGAACAACCATGGATAAGGGCTTGACCACAGATTATATACCTTTTGTGGCCCTATCCTTAACCTTAAGTACAGGTGATTGGTTGTCAATTACCTCCAGCCACTCACTAGCCTTGGAACACATTTTAATTCATGCCCCCCTGCTTGTTGGGACATGCGCAGTAGAGCTCTGGGGTCTCATTTCTGAAGCCCCACATTTGCATCAGGAATGCCAGCCAGTCTATCCATTTGGAGTTCTGGCAGGAAAACCTTTGTTGAAAGGTGTGAAGTGGGACACTTAAAGACTGCTCTGGTTTGAGCCTCCTCCGCCCTTAGGTAAACAGGGAGGGTGACTAAACCCTTTGAACAATACTTAAGTCCTAGACATTGGGTCGCCTCTAGGGCCATCTGCTATCCTGGTATGCAAAAGAATTAAAATATCCGGTTCTGTTGGGTCTAGCAGGTCGAAACTTTCCAGTTCTCATTGCCAGAACTGGGACACCATATGGTCCAAAAAGCAACTTGCTATGACCTTCGGAACCGGAGATACACAAATGCACATTAAATCATTTTTCACTTTAATACAAAAATCTCCGCTAAAAGAAATCTCAGCTTTTCACTAAATCCCCATTGAAAACAACGGGATCCGCAGCCATGGGTTTCAATGGAGCAACTCCGCCGTTGTAGTCAATGGAGTTTTCTACCATAGACTTTCAATGGGGAACCGCCGCCATTGAAGTCTATGAGAAAATCCACAAATCTTTACAGTCGTCCATACTCCGTCTGGTTGGTCTGAGGGGGCTGGAAATGGGCATGCATTAAAGCCGGAACCTTGGCTACATGTCACCCAAATCCCATCCCTCTGGGAATTCCCAAACCGGAGATATGGACTTACACATTTCAACATTTTACACTTAGTCATTTTTTCACCATGCGGCTTTTCCCCCATTAGATTCAATGGTAAAATTCCCGAACTTTAAAGGGGGTCCATACTCCGTCGGGTTGGTCCAAGAGGGTCAAGGATGGTTCTGCAGTGATGCCGGAGCAGTGACTACAGATACCCCAAACCTTGATCCTCTGGTCCCTCCGGAACCAGAGATATGGATTCCTAAATTACAGCATTTCACACTTAGTCATTTTTCGGATCTGTTTCTGCCGCCGCCATTGAAGCCTATGGCGCGACCCGCTCTTCTCGGTTCGACCCTTATCGGGGGTCCAGGATACGGGGACCCGGTTGTGGTCGAGTGGGGGGAGGTCTAGGAACTAGGGACAGAAAGAATTTTATTCCTAGTGGCCCTAGAACTGTTTATTCCCACGCCAATTAACGTTGAACTTGACTCAAGTGATTTTAACTCTTTTAAAGGACATTGTATCCGCTTTGCGGTTTGCGGTCTGGACGGCAGCCAACTTGTTCTTCGAAAGTTACCTCGAGGAATCTCCATTGAAGTCAATGGGCCCATTGACTTTCAATGGGAAACCGCCGCTCTCCCTCTCGGACGCCACCTGCTGGTCTTTACAGGAAACAGGACTAAAACAACAAGATTCTCCATTAGAATGCATTGAGCCCTAATGGCGGCCAATGGGGACCTGCAAAATGGTGCCCGAAAAGGCGGGAAAGTTACCCAAAGGGCTATAATCACTATACCACTATTAACCCTTGTGCTCCCGGATGGATCCCAGTGTGTGTGTGATGCAGACACTGATTAACAATAAAACATGGGGGAACAGGGAATATACATTTTCAGGTTATGACAAGGGTTAAATCACACGTCTGGGCTTCAGCCCAGTTAACCCCTTGTCTCCCTGGTGAGGTTAGAGGGTGGCCAATTGGGGTGTAACCCCTTTAATCCCGGGCCAAATCCTCTCCATCGTCACACCTCTAATTTTAGAAGCAGCTGAAAAGAGAACGGAATACAGACAGACACACACAGACTAACACACCCTCTGAATACAATGGTTAGCTTTTAATATTTTGAGATCACCAGTGTCCGGTCTATAGTAGAAGCTATCACAGTGGAAGGCTTGAAGAAGAATTGTAATTTCTTAAAAGTTTCTGCACATATATACATATATGTAACACCCCTCCCCCCTCCGCAGGGAGATCGTTGGTAAATAGGGTGTTAGGGTGCTCACCTGTAGGTTTCCAGGAGCCTGGGCCTCCGCATACAGGGAGCTTGGAGGGTAGATATAGTCTGGTGCAGCGCCTCCACCAGCAAGTGCTCTGCAAGAGGCAAGGGTTCTCCCTTACAGGAACTTGTAGATCATAAACACAATGCAGAGTCCAGGACCGTTGCAATTGGGATTTATTGTAGTAGAAACAGATTGGAAAAAGAATCGCTAGCGTCCAAAAAAGCACCATCAGCTCACCGATTGGGGGGCTGAAAAAGTTTATTAAGACTACATAAAAATGAAATCGGGGACAAACAAAAAACTAGTACATACAACCCTACGCGTTTCAGGCTCCTTAGAGCCCTTTCTCAAGGGGGATAATGGGGACTGTGAGTTAATCTCATATATATAGCCCCTCCTGTACAATTAACACGCAGCTGGAGTAGATCAACATTACATTAATTAACAAACTTTAACACCTTGTCTACCTAGTGATTGGAATATATGATCTTTGTAAAGTGTCAAGAGACCAATGCAAAACATTATCCAAGAGTCTGAGATAGTCATAAAACAAGTACATTTACATAATCATTCAAAAGGATAAAAAATGAAATACATATTCTGTATGCTGTCCTCAGATACTTTTCCATCTACTGTTATTTAACACCCACGTATTGACTTGCCCCCGTTGCTTACCTCAGTTGTCCACTTATTATTACATTATTTTTTGGGACTCCCTGTTGTTGAGCTTTGAGTAGCTCCACCATTGGGATTTATTGTAGCCTTGTAGAATCCTGCACACGGCCATGCAATACAGACAATGTCCCTGGTCTGTCACACCACCCACGCACTTGAGCAGATGCACAATTCCTCACTGTCGGGCCTTAGGACACCCACCCCTTCCTAGGCAGGTAGGCCTCAATCTCCAATATCCTAGCCCAGGGTCATCCCAGGGAATAAATGTGTGTATAATGGAATACCAGCACAAGGTGATATAATCAGGACTATTGCCCATTACCTGCCAGTATTGTATCAGAACAATCCAGTCACTCCAGGACGTGCAGTCCAAAAGGTAAGTAGAGAAGATTCAGCAAGAAGCAGCACAGCCAGGATTCAGGTTGAAAAGAACAAAAATAAGAGATTCCAGATATCAATAAAGTTTATTGAATATAGCTCACAACGGAGGTGAAAAAAGCTCACCTACGCATTTCGTCCGTAGGACTTTATCAAGGTATGAGCTACAGGCATATTGCAAACACTTTTAAAGCTAACCCTTAATCTTTCATATACCAGTCCACCGCTCTAAGCACTGCACACTGCACCAGTGTGGATGGATGGTTATCCTCCTTATATTGTCCTTAAACAACCCAATGTCGCTGCTGCGGAGCAGCACTGACTGTGGTCTGGTTGCTGCACTTGTCCTGGTGTGTGCCTTGTGTTGCTCCCGGACAAGGCGGATGGAGCCCCCGGACACTCATGGCAGGTGGGAGGGAGATGGACATTTGTTGCCTGAGCAACAGGTATTATCTGAGATTGTAGGCTATATTACAGGTCTCGCTACTACTGAGGTTTACTTAGGAACTATTTTGGGCTTGGGAATAATGTAAATGGTGATAGCTATGTGAAGGTGCGGTAATGATACAAAAGTGCTGTATGTGTTCAGAGTTCAAAAGCAGAGAAGCGGTATGTTAGGATTGTGGTGTAGTTTTATTCAGCATAATTGGTGATTTCCTTTTTGTTTCTGCGGGCAAGAAAAAAAATGGATGGGGCAAGGCTGGGGGCAGGGCTAGGTGGCTAGTAGCTTTTTCAGTAATTTGTCAAGCCCTGCATATATATATATATGTAACCCTGTTTCCCCCACCCAATCTCAGATAGGGTCCTCTAGGGGATCTAGCGCTCATGTCTGTGTGTGGTGCATACCTGCTGGCAACAGGGGGCCCTGAGTCTTCCGCGATGACATGGGGGAGAACAGGACAGGTTTCTGGGATTGTGCCTCCATTCTCTCCATCTGTTGCAGCCCCCAGCAGTATGGGATGGAGTACCTGTAGAAGAATTGTCTTCCCCTCCTCCTGATACACTCCACTCTCAGACAGGAGTTTGTATAAAAGTGCAGTCTCTTTATTTGTCTCTCTTCAGTTACAGCAGGCAGTTGCACAGCAGGCTCTCTCCCCGCAGGATGACCCTGACGCCACTCCAGGCCTATGGCACCCAGAGTGGGTCTAGCTCTTCCCCTACCCCCTAAGCAGGGTAGGAGGTATGGGGTACACTCTATTCCTCCCCGAAGGGAGGCCTCAAGCTAGCCAGATTCCTTCCACTCCAAGGACTCTCACACTCATCAGAACAGCAGACTAAGAACTCTAAATAGGAAGTGGCAATGCCCTAAGTAGTTTCAACAGGCACCGCCCCTGTGTTTCTTGATTGGACACAGGGTCAGGTGAACTGCCTTCACTGCCTCAGTGCAATGCCTGAAGTGAGGAAAACCCATGATTACTCCTGGCAAACCTGCTCTTAAGCAGGGGTTACTGCCAGGAGGAGGATAGAATAATAGCCCAAACCTACCAGGGCTACATATATGTAGCCGGTCCTCCCTGTCCCAACCTCACATTGGGCCTCCTCAGGGAACTCTCATTCTGGCTATAGCTACTTTGGTGGTGCATACCTGCTAGTAACAGGAGGGCCTGGGTCTCCCGCGATGTCATGGGGGATAACAGGACAGGCTTCATCTGGGGCTGTGCCCGAATTCTTCTTAATGGTGCAGCGCCTCCATCTTGTGCAGCCCCCAGGTGTAAGGGGTGGAGTATCTGCAAAAGAGTTATCTCCCTCTTCTCCCAATATACTCCACTCTCAGGCAGGAGGTAAAACAAAAGGGGTTCTTTATTGTCCTGATTGGTAGCAGCAATTGCACAGCACACAGCACTTCAGCAGAAGGGTGTTGACCACCAGGATGATCTCTAGACACACTCCTTGTCCAATATAGGAGGTGTCCCTTTATCTTCTCTTACTCCTTAGTGGAGCAAGAAAGTATCTTGTCTCTCCCCTAAGGGACAAAGTCCTATTGGTGGACGGAACGCGTCAGAGTTGCCTTGTGGCAGAAGGTTTTTGTCATGCACCGAATAAACAGCCTACTCTTCTGATTGTGTTTGGACTGCCTTTATTGTACCCCCACGGTGAGCCGTGAACTGCCGGATATCTCTCCCTTTTTACTTATCAGAGCCCTGGTAGCTTAATTTGAACCCATCATCCTCTTTCTTAACTGCAGAGGAACCACCTCTCTCCAAGACTAAAGAGGAACACACTGAACTCTAACAACAGACAGACTGAACAAGAAGGGGTAATCCTTTTAGTACAGATCCAGTAGTCCCACCCCTGTGCCTTTGACTGACACAAAGCACGAGCACTACCTTCTCTGACCAACTGAATCACAGTGGTTGGGGCAAACCCATTTTAACTCCTGGCAAACCTGCTTTACCAGGGATTATTGCCCAGGAGGAGGAAAGAATAATAGCCCAAACCTACCAGGGATATATATATATATATATATATATATATATATATATATATATATATATATATATATATATATACATATATATATAACACAGGTCAAATAAAAGATGGTACAAAAGTCTCTGTACTTATCACATTACTTATTACAGAAGTTTTACGGTGGTTGAAGGAAGATGCACTCAACACGGTCTTTATTTATACTAACACATCTGAATAAATGTTTTATTCAAAAATAGCAAATCAGTGAGCAACCTATATCTCCTGGCCAAATCCTTGCGTTCGTTGCTTTCACCCGTTTGGCGTCAATTCACACATTTTTGAGCAGTTATTTTAATCACAACTGTATTTATTTTTTCACCAGGCAGTTGATTAACTTGGGCATTCAGGTTGTGAAATTTTATCAGCTGTTCTCACATAAAAGGCTGGAGAGGATAAAACGGTTTGCTTGTATGTTTTTCTCTGGTTCCCTTTCGATGTACAGGAAACCTTACTTCATTTCTTAATGCCTCGTGTCTTTTCAGCCTACATAGGAAGCTTGTTATCTAATAATTGTGGTTTCACGTTACACTGGCAACGCCACATCATAAGATAGATGTACATGTTGCACATGACACAAAACAGAGATCCACTAACTTTCCGCACCATGAAGTGTTTAAAGGAGAAGTTCCTTCTGCATCTTTATTATTATTTATTTTTGTTAACGATTTCCTTACCATACTGGACACAAAAAGATGTCTGCTTTCACCTCTGATTTCTTCCCTGCTCACTGATATTGTAAAGTCAATATTTTATTCCTAAAAAAAAGTGAGTCCAAAACCCTACATCAGTATGACTGCTAATCCTTTCACACGTATGGACATGAGTAGACCTCAAAGAACCTTATCTGAGTAGATTAAGAAAAAAAATATTCTGATATGGCCCTTTGATGTCTGCGTGGAAAACAGCCCTGTGTTGCCTTCCGGCGTGAATAGAGTGAGAACAAACTGCAGGAGTTGAAATCGCCATGTGGGCGCTCTACTGGAGGGTCCGACCTTTTTTTAACAAAAAAAAAATAAGATATAATAAAAAAAAAAAGCAGCTTCAAAGTGAGGGGTGGCATGACCCTTAGGTAGAGGGTCCCTCCCAGCCCCCTTTCACCTCCCTCTAATTTTGTGTGGGGAGGGTCGTGACGAGGCCTTGGGTCTTGGTCTAGCAATGGTTAATCCAGTTTAAATATCTGCCCAATATGCAAGAGTCATATCTGGAAAATGCTATATGAAAACTAAACGGATTATGGGTTAAACCCACAGGAACTTTTATTTTTTTTCAGGAGAAATTAGAAAACCAATATACTTTTTAGCCAATTATGAGAGAGTCTTCTGGATGAATATGGATTGCTGGACGGAATTGTATTAAACACTGCAAACCTCTTGCTTTTCACATGGGAGGAAAACCTGGTTAAATTATGCCTGCACTTTCTCTTCATAATATTTGTCGTTTGTCACTTATCAAAGTGCTTTAAAAGCAGTTCAGTCATGCGAGGGAAAACATTATGGCTCTCTTCCATGTTTTTGTAGACTATTCGGTAAGGTTAAACCATAACGCATTTACTGCCTTCTCGTAGAGATTAAGACAGCGTATAAAAGCCTGACATATTTAAGAACCCAAGGTAATCAGGTTATGAGTATTCATATGCTATCATATTGAGACCTGCACAGTACTAATATTTTTTTAGGTTGGTGTCTACATTTCGTTTTGCACTTACCATGCTGAATCATTCCGTTTTTCTCCAGTTCCTTCAATATAAGTTGGACTTCTCTGGACAAATTAAATTAAGTGAAAAATAATCTTGTCTTGGATAAGGTTTGCTAGGAGTTTTTTTTAATAAAGTGATAGAGATAACATGGTTTTTCCTTCTGGCAATTAAATTGTAATCAAGTTTAATACCAGAGTTATGTGGCTCGTATCATGCAGGCTTTAAATATATTGGAATGTAAATTGGTTGTCAGTGGTTTAACGTCTATTGAAAACAGGTGGATGCTGAACATTGGGAAATAGTCACACCATGAGAGATGGGATAAGTGTGATGGACTGGCTGTACCACATACAGTAGTTCAGACTTCTATAGAAAGCCCACTTTGTTGGGTCTGAGAAGTTTAACAATATGGGGTAAAGTCCTCAATGTTATCGCACTTTCTGGTCTGACTTTTTCAGTGTCCTTTCATGATTTTTGTAAGGAGTTTCCATATAACTGGAACAAAAGTGACAGCAAAACTCCAACCCTTGTGTTCTTCTACTGCTTAAAAGGCGCACCCATCCACCAGGCCCCAGTCCCAGTCGCATGAATTACTGGCACAACGTCAGACTTCAATGCTCCATGCCTGCTAAAACTACTTTGGCTTACAGTATTTCAGACACTATGTCAAAGCATTTCCTTTTCAAAGACAGACACTGTTAATATATATCCCAAAGCTATCATTCTGCAAAGAGAATGACAATGTATGTTTGTTGTTACCATTGCGGGGTCGTTTCATCAACTGCGCTGGGCTCATGAATTTTATTTCAGTGCGAAATGGCAGCGCCTTAACCTGCAACACTGAGTTTCTTTTGTTTCCTTTTTACTGGAGCTGCTTCTTGCCAGCATTTTACGAATAAAACAGATTTTAGTATTCAAAGAGAACCAGACGGAATGGGAAGTTCAAAGGATCGGTCGGAATTAAATATTTCTCTTTCAGTTGCTTCTGATTTATCCACAGAGAAGAAAACTCAAAAGGATAAAAAAAAAAGAGTGTAAGGAAACCCATATGTGAGACAGTCCCTGTAAACATTGTCTCTTTCAATCTGTTAGAAACATAGCGATTCCATTTTTAATCTTCTTGTCTCCATATTCTTTTCTGTTGCTTTATGTATTATTTCTATACAGTGGGAATCTTAATGACAACACCAATGCTATTTGGGTATTGCACTGTTATGTTCTACCGTCTTTGTACTGGATTTCTAAGATTTCTTGAACATAAATGCATTATGCCCTAGTTTTGTATGAGGTTGGACCTAGCCATTCATTGCTAAAATGTATGCTCTATAATGTACACCAGTATCTGAATGTAAGAAGCTGTTCCAAATCAAAAGCCCAGCACCATGGCAGTCCCAAGTAAATCAATAGGAGAAAGTTTAATTATAGTATGTTTCAATTGCTGGGGGGATTCATTCATAAGATCTAAGATTTTATGGCACAATTAAAACTGAAAGCAGCATGTTACCTATCTGTTCCAAGCCATTATATCCTAATGTTTATAATTATTAGGTTTTCTTTCTGTCTTTTATCTTCTGCCACGCTTTTGTGTTTTTGTTTGGTAGACCTGTCTGTGTTCTGATTTTTTATAGAACATATTTTTTTTATTTTAAAGGATAATATACAGGACGAGAGAAAAAAAGAAACTCCTGCAGGCACAGGTTTTGCTAGCCCCTGTGGAGCTCCACTATGACTGATGCCATGCAGAGGATATAGTAGCAAGGCTTAATCTTGCAAGAAAGGCATAAGATGGCATTTATATAAGACATTGTTCTCTGGGGTGAGATGAGACAAGCTTGACATGAATGCTGTTAGATACGATTCTAAAAGAAGGAAATTGCCATTAACACATCACACAATAATGTTTCATAGTTACATAGTAGATGAGGTTGAGAAAAGACATATGTCCATCAAGTTTAACCTATGGTAAATTTAGACATCAGATACTTTATCCTATATTTGTACTTACAGTATATTGATCCAGAGGAAGTCAAACAAAAAAAACCCAGTGAAATATCATCTAATGATATCTCATAAGGGGAAAAATAAATTCTCCCTGACTTAAAATATTGGCAATCAGATTACTCCCTGGATCAACATGCTTCCCGTGTTTACTTATTTGGTATATCCCTGTATAGCTTTCCTTTCTAAAAATGTGTCCAACTTTTTTTTTAACAAATCTATTGTATCTGCCATCATCATCCATGGGTAATGAATTCCACATTTTAACTGCCCTTACTGTAAGAAACCTTTCCTTTGTTGCTTGTGAAATCTCATTTCCTCCAACCTTGAAGGATGACCCCGTATCGTCAGTACTGCCCTTGAGGTGAATAGTTATTTTGAAAACTCCTTGTTTTGTTCTTGAATATATTTGTATAGAGATATCATATCACATCTTAGACATCTCTTTTCTCATGTAAACAAATCAAATTTAGCAAGCCTCTCCTCATAAAACAGATTATCCATCCCCTTTATTAATTTGGTGGCACTTTTTCTTCTCTGCACTTTCTGTAGTTCCATAATGTCTTTTCTAAGGAGTGGTGCTCAAAATGTACTCCATATTCAAGGTGTGGTCTTACTAATGCTTTATAAAGGGGCATAATTATGTTTACTTCCCTTCCGTCCATTGCCCGTTTAATGCAAGATAAGATCTTGTTTGCCTTTGCTGCTACTGCATGACTTTGGGCACTATTGCTAAGCCTGCTGTCTACAAGCACTCCTAAATCCTTCTCCATAAAGGATTCCCCCAATATATCTCCATTTAATTTGTAAGTTGCCTGTTTATGCTTGTTTCTCAAATGCATAACCTTACATTTATCTCTATTAAACCTCATCTGCCATTTTCCTGCCCAAGTTTCCAGCCTATCCAAGTCCTTCTGAAGAGAAATAGTATCCTGCTCTGATTCTGATGAACCTTACCCAATTTAGTGTCATCAGCAAAGATGGAGACTTTGATCTCTATGCCAACCTCAAGGTCATTAATAAACAAGTTAAAAAGCAGTGGTCTCAGTACCGATCCCTGAGGTGCTCCAACTTAAGCCCAACCTGAAAAAAATCATTTTATTACAACCCTCTGTTGTCTGTCCTTCAACCAGTTTTCAATCCAGGTGCAAATATTTTTACCAAGTCCAATTTGCTTTATTTTGTACACCAACCTCTTGTGTGGAACCGTATCAAAAGCCTTTTCAAAATCTAAGTAGACCACATCAACTGCATTACCCTGGTCTGACACATCCAGCATTGAACCAATGGTAGGGTTGGTAGACTCCATTACTATTTTGTTGACTACTGCTTAAAGTAGTACATGTAGTTGACTACTGCTTAAAGTAGTACATGTAGTATCTGTACAAGAGAATATCACCATATTATACCAGTAATAACAATCAAGTATTCCTATGTTGTGAGAGCATTGTGCAAAACATTGACACTGCGACTCACTACGATTTCTCCCACTTGAAAACTACTGCCTTTTAAAACTGGACAACACCACCATGCTTCATTCCTAATCTCACGCTAGATTTATATACAATCTATACTATTATTCATTATAATGATCTAAAATTATATTTGCAGGGTTCATCAAAATAGTGAATACCCTCAAATCTAGTTCTTCCTCCAGTTCAGCACAAATTCAATACTAATTACATGTCGCTACCTACATTTTCCACGGTGTGGATTACTATTTTTAGGCATACATGTGTCAATCTGTTAACATGTCTTATTTTAAAGCAAACCTTGAAAACAGAGGATGACATCCAGTTGAATGCTTTCCCCGCAGAGGGCCCCGGTATTATTGTCTAGGCTGGAGCTGCGGTTTTATTTGCACATCCAGATGACAATTTTTTGAGTGACTGATAACAAAAGCAGCTTAATGTTTTTAGAAACGTGTATCCTTCGTTGTTGATATGCAGCAGCAGGTGGCGTTTTCATAGACGGCTCATTATTAAAACCTCAACCAAAATGCACGAAGCTTTATCTAAAGCAGTCCTCTTTGTCTGAGCCACTGATTGAGCTACCTGTGCTGAAGCAGGGAAAACCTGACCTGTTGGTGGCCTTCGAGGACTAGAGTTGCCCACCCCAGATCTAAAGAATGATATAACTATCCAAAGACACTTACTTTGCGATAAAGCGTCACATTATGGAATATACAGCTTCCAAACCACCAAGGATATTCCCAAAACAGCTAAGAAAACTGACTACAAAAAGCTTCCTGTTTTGTCAGAACTCTGCCTGTTGTCTTTTTTTTATTATTATTTGTTGGCCTGTTCCTTCACTAAAAGCATTGAGAGATGATAATTATTGTCTGGCCGATACTGTCGGGTTTCAATTAGGAAAAGAGATCCTAAATTAAATCATACAGACTTGCCTGTTATGACATATATGAATAGCCGCTGCACCCTTGTCTTGCTCTGCAAATTCTATATGTTGTGCCCTCTTTCTGGCCCCGGAGCCACTCTTGAAGCATTGATTTACTTATTTATGTAATAGCATTGCTTGTTCAAAGTGGTTGGCGATTAGATGCACAGCCTTGTAGCTAGCTGTATGACCAACCACTTCCTGATACCTAATGGGCGCGTTTTTACTTTATGAGTTTAATTGAACACAATGGGTGGAATGTTGCTAAAATGGTTGCCACTTTACTGCCAGCAGTAATTAATGGCTCAGGCTTAATAAGTGGTAGGTAATTAAAGGTTACATGTTAGCTACTCTGAGAATTAGAGTCAGTTTAGTTGGTAAGGGGTCGTTTGAAAATTGCGCCGTGAGGCTGGCAGTAGGTTTAAAAATGGAGATGCAAAGTAGTTTAATCAATTCTGCTGCCATTTTACAACTGGAAAAAAAAACAGGACAGATAAACATTTTTTTTTTCAGTAAAAAAAAAATCCAGTAAGTGGTATTTCCATGTCATGGTCAGTGAATGTTTACCAACCTGAAAGAATACATCAGAACAGTAGCACACGTTTCATGAATCTCTCTGCTGCAGTAGTTGAAGATCTTTATGAGTTGCAATAAGAACTGCAGTTGTATGCATTGCACTTGCAGGTAAGGCTAAGTCCCCGCTAGCGCTGATCGGGCTGAGCGGGCGGCGCTTGCGGAGGAGACTTACATATATAAATATATGTAAGTCCCCGCTCACGCGGTGCGCGCGGCGCTCGTGCACACACACTCAGCTGCGATTGGCACTTAGGTAAACTAAAACCCTATACTTACCCGCGCGCTCAACTACCCGCAATGCCTTTCCCCCCCTGTGAGCGTGAGTGAGTCCTGTGCTGTTCAGTTCTCTTCTGAAATGGATGTCAGAGTGTGCAGACACTATAGCAGTTCTGGGTTATACTGTACATCAGAGAATGCAGATATGAAGATAAGTCTTCAGATAGAGAAGTGACTGAGGCCTAGTCCAAGAAGGATAGGTTACAGTGATAATGATCCAGTGAATGTAATTCTACTATTGCCAATAAACTTCAGTCAAAGCAACAACTGGTGTAGTCCTTGAAACATGGGAAAAGAAAGACGATGTGTTCATGAGGTACATCCTGCACTATCAGGATCCTCTTGGACTGGAGGCGCTGACCAGTAAAAAATCACTGTGAACCTGTCCTGATGTCCTTCCCATAACACTGCAGAGATCTCCTGCCTCCTATTTACCAGCAGCCACAGAAACATACCGGTAGCAGAACATTTCCCAGAGAAGTGGGGGGTTCAGGGGGGGGGGGGTGAGGGCTACACAGGTATGTAGGAATGAGGAAGGTGATTCCTTTACTTTCATTATCTATGATCTCCTCGCTGGCCATATCTGAACTTTGAAATGTTCCTCTACAACAGGTACATGTGGTTGTTAACAACAAGAGACATTACAATATAACTATCCTTCTTCCTGTACACTGCCAGAAGCCACAGCATGTCATTGCTAATAGAGTGCCTGCCATTGAGATTTGGCTGAAGATATTTCAAGATAACTGTCCTTGATGTATGCTTTATAGCATCGTTGCTTTAGAAACCCTGTGAGTTTTTGCACATATAGGGAAAACTGCACTGAAAGTAAAAGTCATGTCAAATACTTAAAGTGCTTGTTTTGGTTGATTGCAATTGGGTAGTGGTTACCTGTCATTGTTCTCTAGAAATTACTTGAGTTGCTTGACGCTGTGTTGGGAAATCTGACACGAGAGCAAGAGCAGTAATTAAAATGAGTGCAGAATGAATAAAGGGCAACTTGATGGACTTGTGAAGCTATAGGCACCTATTCAATATTGATCCCTATTCAATGATCTTTGATGCCACTTCCTTCTGCTGGAGAAAAGGTCAGCTGAATTCAAATGAATGGAACTATCAACTGCAGTGTATTCTAGCATCGTATGCAGCTTCACAACAAGAGCTGGAGGTCTCTATCCAGTGTGCTGGGAAGCTGCTTTCCTTGTTGGGAACGCTTATGAACCCTACTCATTTAAATTGACCTCAAAGTCGTTCGTCCCTGTCTTATAGAAGTAGCTTCACAGTGAGAAGCAGGGCAATTATGCACAGTTAACAACGCATCAACTTCCATTCAGGTGAATGGATCTATCCATTGCGTACTATCTTACTCCTCACTATAGTCCCCATGTAATATCCACCAACCCGCAAACCCATGCTGGAGAAGCGTTCATCTACACTCCAATAAATGAGACTCAAATGTTCTCCAGCACAGAGAATCTGGGCCATAGCATATTGAATAGGTAACTTCTTTGTATAGGGAGGAGAGATGTTTGTATTTTGGTAGAAGTGATGCAAAGTGATCATTGTGCTCTATTCAATGTCTGCATGTTATATGCAAAACAGGCAAAATCTGTGATGTGTCACAAGGCTTCTATTAAAAAAAGAGTATTTATTTATAAGTCTACGTACTTCTTTTGTACCGTTCTCATTTTGCTATCTATGGACCATGGCATAATAAAATTACTTCACAAGCTGGCATGTAAATGTTTGCACAATGTGTTGCCAATTTAATCCAATGAGAACTAAAAAGTGTAATGTAATGTATGGTACTTAACGTGGCAGTTCACAGGGGAGCGGTATATATGCTTATCTTATGATGGAATTTAAGATATATTAACTTTAAAAAAAATAACAGCTGTAATTTCTGCATAATGAGTTTTTCTAGTTGCCATGTGAACCTTGAATTCCTGCCAAATGCCTGAAAAAGTCCAGTTTTCTTACAGATTCCCTCATCGATTTATGCAGCTTATCGTAGTGCGAATGTTTGCCAGCTATTACCTTTGATGCTAGTTTGAATTAGCTGACCTTCTTTTTGATCTTGGTTTCCCAATCAATGCACAATTTTTATTTTTAAATAATAATTAATTTTTGCCTTTTACATATTAACCCCTTCAGCATGAGGTCCCTCAGAAGCAGAAGTGATTTAAGAGCTGATGTGCCGGAGTAAAACTCTTGTATATTTTTTAACCAGCCTCTTCAAGCTTTTGGCCCTTAATCATATCCAAACTAAAGTGCTGCTGGAATTGTGAAGCAGAACAGCAGAGACCATGAGATTTTGAAGAGCTCTTCAACTTGGCAAGAGTGAGGGTTTGGACATGAGCTTTGCAGAACACTTTGAAATCACTTGTGTGATAAGAGTTTGCAGTGCATTTAGAATCATATTTATGCTGTACTTATTCGATCAAGCTCAAAATACACTGTTCTGTTCTAATTCAAAACAAGATGTTAATTTAAGCTCTCTGGTAGCTTTCATTCGCTTGTTGTCTCTGTTTCAAAACAATATTGAACCCAGCGATTAAATTGTGCTGGTACTACAGGGCCTGGAAAAAGATAACGTAACTATTTACACACATTAACTCAAACTTCTTTATCATGTGAGAATTTTCTCCCCCGTTCTTTGCGTACAAAAGGAATGTAGACTTCTTATTGTTCATCCATGTTTAAAAGCAGTGAGCATACCTGCAACCAATCTCACTGCATCTACTCTTCTAGTGAGACCGAGGCCCTTATTCTGTAAGGTGTGATAGCGCCAATGACATGCTGTTGCATGAAAAGCCCCATTAAAGTCAATGGGACGTTTCATGCAATAGCACTTCGTGTGCGCTCTCACACCTTACAGAAAAAGCTCCTAAGGCTGCGCTTATAGTGCCTTGCGACGGCGGCGCGACGGCGCTCCGAAACAAATCCATTAACTCCGTCGCAAGCGCTTATAGTAAGGGCGATGGAGTGACGTCGCGACTAAAAATTTGGAAGCCGGGTAAATTTGATTTTTTAGAGACAGTCGCCACATGTGACTGCCTTTAAACCAATCAAATTGCGCGACCCACCCCCTTTAGTGATGTGACTGGCCTTGTCGCCTGCGACGTCGGCTAAAAATCAAATTGCAACTTTCGCTGTTGGCGACGGCGACGGGTGACGTCATCCGTCGCGTCACCAGCACTATAAACGTGACCTAAGACTGATCCAGCTCTTTCTTTTGTAAGACACCCACAATTATTATGCAATCCCAAACATGTTTTCCCCTATTCTAATATAGCATTACTGGCTTCTGACATGTTGGCCAAGTAAGTCATAGAAGTCCACATGACTTGTAAAAAAAAATGTATAGCAGTGCTACCTCTCCCTATATCTGATACCAGTAGAACAGTGGTTCCCAACTCCAGTCCTCAAGAACCCCCAATAGGTCAGGTGTTAAGGCTATGCCTTCATGCGGTTCAATCAGTAGCTCAGTAATTTTAACTGAACCCCATGTGCTAAAGCAGGGACATCCTTAAAACCTGAGCTGTTGGGGGTTATTGACGACTGGCGTTGGGAACCCCTGCAATAGACTTTCTGAGCAGTGATCTCTACTTATCCTGATTTTCAATAAGGGGAGATAGGATAGTTGCCAGGAACAAGTTACTTCCTACACCAGGGGTCAGATTATTCAGGCGTTAAACTGGAGTGGTTCTTAGTGGTATTAAAGTTGTAAAATTTAATTCCAAAACCTACAACATCTTTAAAAGGGCTTATTTTACAGCAGTGTGTCCCTCGGCTATGCTAATTATTCTCTTATGTATTTAAGCACAATACCACTACTTTTTTTTTATGTACTAACATCAAGAGGGAATTACAGCCCATATACTCATATATAGCACATATTGTGCAACCACTTGTTTCAATCTTACACTAGGTGATGCTAGAACTGCAAAGCATCCTCTTTATTCTATTTTAAGATTTTTAGTATGAATATTGTGAATGCTTTTTTAATTTTAAAAAAAAGGTGAGATTTTCATGCTACTGGAAGTGATTCAGTTTTACTGGCAATATCAACTAAACATTTTCAGGTATATAATTGTAGAAAGGAAGTTTCTCTAATAGCTGCTGTATGGTCTCTATACGGAATATCAGCATCTGCATAGTTAAGGTGCTGCACGCAATATGTATTAAGCAGAGCAGTGCATTGAAAGTTCTTGTGCCATAGGGATTAAAAGCTCTCACATAGGATTGACAAATCTGATGCCAACATGTTGCATTCTAGTATATCATTTATATTCTAAATTGTGGAAGCAGGACAGCATGTGATAAAATAAAACACTCCTAGTGGTCCGATAAACTTACGTCTGTCTTTCTGTTTGCATTGCACAGGTTGACCTTGGGCTTCTCCGCTTTGTCTCTGGAATTGGGATCCAAGGAGCCACCTCGAAAGAGACCAAGAAAAAGTACTATATCAAATCGTACAAAGTTGATATCAGCTCGAATGGGGAAGACTGGATAACACTGAAGGACGGAAGTAAACATCTGGTAAGAGTCAAAGTTCTGCTCTAATTTCTTGGTCATCGGTAAATTAAAAATCGTAGCAACTGCCTAAGAATTGTAAAAATACTAATGACAAATATTAAACTTTAATGAAAACAGTTATTGGATTAGTTCTTCTCGCTGTTTAATACTCTTCCAGGCCCAGGCTAAACGCCAGTATTAAGGATCCGCAAACGTAGCTGGGCAATTTAAAAGGGCTTAGGAGAGTCGTATACAGAATTCAAGAAGAGGAACTATAAAAACACAAAGGGCCTCTGAAGGGATACAAAAAAAGACTTATTTCTGGTTAAAAAAAAAAAAAAAACCTTAATATACATTCTTCAAGACCACAAATTATTTAATGTTTATAGAAGCAGTTGAGTTACATATTAACGATTTATGTGCCTTCTTATTTCAAATTTATTTCTGGTAATAGCTTAAAAAAAACCAGATATGACTTCTTAAAAAGCAGCTCATATTCACACGGCGTTTGCAGTTTATACTGCACAATACAGACTGAAGGCATTATTATTATTATTATCTTGTATTTGTATGGCGCCATCATTCCCCGTGGCGCTGTACAATGTTGGAGCGAAGACAATTACATTGTATGACGAAAGAGTACATTTATGTCAGCATAGATTGAGACAATAGGAAAGAGGTCTCTGCCCCGCGGCACTTCCACTCTTACAGCAATAGGAATAAAGATACAATAAATGCAGTGAAAGGTTCCGTTAGTTATTATGGTTTGGGTTGAAATATGGTTCCTACACTTTTTTGTTCAAATGTAAACTTCCACTTTCTGAGAAAAATGCATCGGTTTAATAGAAAGCAAGAGAAATAAAAAGTGTGTCCCCCTTTCTTGGCTTGTAACATTATTAATGGTCCCCAAAAAATTAAAGGGTATGTTAAGTTTACTTGATCCCAATGAAAGCGCTCTCTTGCCAGCATGCTATCAATACCTTCTAATAACACTTCAACAATACCTGTAAACATAACACACTCTTACTTAGGTCATACTAGTTCCCACAATCACACCGATTACTGCTTATCAAGCTATCACTGTGTATATAATGTAAGTGTGTATTTAATTCATAAAGATATCTGTTAACATCTCTTGTGTTCTGCAGGTGTTTCCTGGAAACAACAACCCAATTGATGTGGTTTTTAGGTCTTTTCCCAAACCGGTCCTCACGCGCTTTGTTAAGATCCGTCCTGTTACTTGGGAATCTGGGATATCACTGAGATTTGAAGTCTATGGCTGTAAAATAACTGGTACGTAAAGGAGCGGTGTATGCATCTTATAGAGAAAGCAAGGCACAGGCCGTGCAGAAGAAGAGTATCAGTGGTGCCAGTGGCATTAAGTACTAGTCCCCTAACCCTATTAGGGCAATTTTATTGTATATATCCAGTATATTGGGAGTTTTTCTATTGCAGACGTTATAAATATAAGAACTTGTTCTTCTGATGCACTGGCGTCCTATACATCTTAACTGTATATTTAGTCTCTCATTCATTCATTTAAATGTAGCAACTTCAAGCCTTTAAAGCTGCAGGTACCAACACCTCCCGGCCCCCTACACACTTCCCACAACACCCCTTTTTTGTACCAGAGCAGGAAGCAATAACGTGTTTCTGCTGCGGGAAAAATACTTACTCCAAATGGCATATCGTGAATAAGACCATGTTAAATGTAACTGTGTGTTACTCACAGCTAAACCACACAGCAAAGCGTGCAGGAAATACACAGCGGCAGACACTTTGAGAAAAACAAGACGTCCAAATCATCCTAACCAGTAAAATAATCAAACAAAAATGCAGTGCGGGCACCAAAATGAAGGCAAATAGAAAGAAACATTTATTTTTTTCCAAGTCTTAGTTAGATCTAATGGGCTACTAACCTACATTAAGGTCATGTTAAGCCATGTAGCTTCAAAGGACAATAACATCATGTTTTCTTCCGTATAGAGTATTGCATTAACGATGAACAGGTGCCAGTGATAATGAGACAAAATATGTCAAATGAGGCAGTACCATAGCATTGCTTATCCACAAAGGTGTGTTAAGGTTAATGCAGCAGGTATATAATGTTACAGTAGTTAGGTCACACCTATACTTGCCGTTACTCGATCCATAGTCAATATGCTGTAAAGTGCTGGAGAAGACTGTAGTCCCATTCATTTGAATTAAACTAATCTCTTCCCCGGCATAGCAAAGCGGCTTCATAGCATACTGAATAGGGACCTAAGAGATATATCAATCAATGTTAATAATGTTAAAAAAAAAAATAGTCATTGCTAGCAGTCTGTCACAGCCGAGGCATTCCATTAAGTAGAGTAATGCTCACATGACATGAACAGGCAGAAAATAACCCGTGACATTCTGGGCCAGATCTAACCGTCCTGATTTGCACGATGAAGCATGTGGCATGTAACCAGAATTAACAAGGCAAAGCAATGGCATTTTGCAGAGAATTCGTTTGATCTACAGGTATTCCCTGGACTTGTATAATATACATTAGCACGTATAATAAAAACGTTATTGATGAAATAACAGACTTTCCAGCTTGTTTAAAGACCGTTACACAACAGCAGCAGTGTGACCTTAGATCAAGGACTGATAGGATCTCTTTGCCACAATGCTGCACTAATCTTTCTCATTGTTATTGCTTTGCTGAAAGCACGCCAACTATAAATGTGACCTTTTGTTTTGTACAGTGCAACTTTCTTGTTTAGCTTCCACATTGTTGAGACTGTACATTTATTATTAATTAATATAACTATTACATATTTACGCCAGTACATGCAACATAATTGTTGTGATTTAACAAGCCAATTTAGCACCAAGTGAGTTGCTTTGCTGATATTGGAAAAGCCCCAGTGTGTGCAATTAAGATATGATTTCACCTTACTCCTACTGTTTCCAATCCCCAGGTATTCATTTAATATGAAATCAACACCTGAGTACAGCAGTATAGCTTAATTTAGCATCATATGTGTCTTCAATAATAAGAAAATGTGTTCTTTACCGCTGTTAAAGCATACCATATTTGTGAGACTAAAGTACTTATAAATATGATCAGATGCCGAGTATATATTGTACAACGCCCCATTTTACAGAATAAAAAAAAGCTTATCAAAAATAATATTTTTCTGTATCTAGCCAAGACAGAAGCTTTATAATGCGTAACCTCTGTTCATGTAATGTAACCATGTATTTGTAACCATGTATTTGTCACCATATCTCTGTGCCCAGGACATACTTGAAAACGAGAGGTAACAATGTATTACTTCCTGGTAAAACATTTTATAAATACATTTAGAAGAACTTTACCCTATTTGTCTAAATGTAACTAGTGTAATTGTTTTTATTTTTTGTTTGTTTTTTTTGTTTGTTTTTTACCACTTCCTTGATTTTTATTTTTACATAAATACAAAAATATTTAACATTTAGCTTTTTTTTTTTTAATGTAACACCCAATCTTCTATGTCTGGCAGCACAGGGAATTAAAGTCACTCAATATTAAAAACATTAAATATTCTCTTCCAGTGGATTTAACTGCTGGTTTTCCTTTAATTATTTCTAAAAAATAAAATTGTGAGTAAAGTAAAATGCATTTTACTTGCTTGGCAGTAATAACCAAATCAAAGTTCTCTCTTAACAAGCCCTTTAATTAGTATTTTATTTAGTAAGGGTTTCTATTAACTACATAGTATAATCTGGTTGAACCAGTCCCACTTTGCATAATTTGTTTATGTTTAATTCCCCAGTGCAGTGACACATGTGAAAACCCTTCCTTCCCATCTCTCCGCCCCTCCTGCCTTAAGAGAGTTTGTTAACACAAACATGCAGCAACCAAGACTAATGACTCTAAAACACTGGAAGATAACCCCAGCTAATAAGAGGCAGCAGGTGCAGCCTTACTGTCCCTCAAGAGCCTCGTGAAGGAGCTATCAAGAATATAGAAACCTCACGCACATCTAACAAAAATATATGTTTGTGTTCATATCAAGTGAAACTTGATCACATGTCGTATGGTTGGTCCAGATCTGTTGGACTTTGGGGGCTGCTGTGTGCATCAAGACTTGTGTTGCCAAAACAAAATGAAATTAAGAATTCAATAATTTATCTGAAATTGTTAGTGACATATTTTGGTGTGTTATTGTTCATTTTCTTAAATTCGAAGGATGTCTTGTTGGTATTTGTATGGAGTGTGTCATGTTAAATGATATGTAAATGAAACATTTCTATAGCCTGTACTCATGGCCATTGTCCCACACACACTGTCGCTCCTACCAACTATTGTGGCCAAGCACTGCCATCTACTGCACTTATTCCCTCACCTGCTGTCTCTGTAAATCTCCCAACATACCATTTAGATTATAAACTCTACGGGACAGAGATTTTCATTCCTATTGTCTGAATTTTTTTATTGCGTTTATTTTTATTTAATTCCCTGTATTGTCTCTTTTGCAAAGTGCTCAGTAGACAGTGGGCGTTATCTAAATAAAGATATACAATGTACTGAAAAATATCACAAGTGTTAATGAAACCTATTTTAAAAGTACAGAAATTAGGAAGATATCATTTTTTTCCTCTTAACATTATCCTTTTATAGTAACACTGATCTAATGCACAGTTCATCAATAACATAAATTGCTGCCTAATAAAGAGCCAAAATAAAACTATGTTCACACATATAGATGCACTGAAATGTTTGCATATACTTACATTGGTTGTTCATGCTGAGAAAAACGTGATGGACAGTTTTGATGCATTTATGCTGCACAAAGGTGGCTGATAAAGTACTTGTAGTCTAATATTACATATAATTTATATATGGCCGCCTCAGACAATGTCCAAACTCTGCCACTAACTCCCCCCCAAGCATCATGTTGTTCTTGGTGAACACATGTTGATGCACACACCGCACACTACACATACAAACTGGTTTTAGTCATTGGAGAATGGAGATGCTCTAACTAGCTATTCTGTGCGTCTGTTGCATGGAAGAATAGCATAGGCTCCATTAAGCCTTAATCCACATCAAACCTGGTGGATTGTGCCATGCTGATCAAAGGGGGAAAATGTGATGCACCAAGAATAAGAAAGTATTACTTGCCATCATATAATGGCATCTAAGCAAATTGCCCCTTACTTTTCCAAACACTCTACATTTCCCATGATCATGAAGCAGTTACAGTTGATACAAAATATCTTAACTACTAAAAGACACATGTTCCCAGACACATTGATAATGTCAACCTAATTCAAAAACATGCATCTATATTGGACTGTTTTTTTAAAGTATAGTACTATTACAATGATCAGTGTTCAACAAACCTATACATTTGCTCGCCCCGGGCGAGTGGATTTAACATCGTGGCGAGCTCCTATTGGCCCAAGCAGCATACGTTTGGTACTAGGTGGCGAGTAGATTTTTTTGTGTGGCGAGTAGATTTTTTGGTGATTTGTCAACCACTGACAATGAGAACACAAGCGCTTAGGGTGCATGTTTGAAAATATATACATTTTAAATGCATATGAATATACCAATTTTGCACTCTTCCCTTATTCAGATACAGTACTATTTTACTATGAATGCGGTTTGACCTATATTGTTGGGGGAGCAATGTTTGCTGTGGCTCAGATACAGATACATTTTTAAACACTAATGTCCCGTCCATTTGACAGATTATCCCTGCTCTGGAATGTTGGGGATGGTGTCCGGACTTATCTCTGACGCTCAGATTACCGCCTCTAGTCAGGTTGATCGCAACTGGGTTCCCGAGAATGCGCGTCTTGTAACGAGCCGCTCTGGCTGGGCATTGCCACCATCAAACTCACACCCGTACACGAAGGAATGGCTTCAGATTGACCTCGGCGAAGAGAAGGTCATACGTGGGATCATTATCCAGGGTGGGAAGCATAAGGAAAACAAGGTTTTTATGAGAAAGTTCAAGATTGGATACAGCAACAATGGAACCGAATGGGAAATGATTATGGATGCAAGCAGAAATAGAGCAAAGGTGAGAAGACAAGTGTCTAACACGTTGTGTAGAAACACAAACAACAGTACGGCCACAGCCCGAGAACTATTATTAAAAACAGTGTAACAATAATAATCATGGCGCGTTAGGAGCCCCCCCTCCCCCCCTCCGCCCCACCAAATAATGACAGATACGTTATGTTTGTGGAAAAACAAGACCCCAGCTTTATTTATATTTTAACCTGAGTTTTATCAACTCTTCTTTATTACCTGCCAGGCCTACTATAGTACAGAGCCCCCAACGCCATTGCTGTGGCTCGTGACTCCTACCTGTAGTACAGAGCCCGTGACTACTAACTGTAGTACAGAGCCCCCAGCTCCATCGCTGTATCTTGTGACTTCCACTGCTCACCATACCAGGTGTAGCGTAATTATTCCAACCAGCCCCAATGAGGGCGCCATTATGTGAGGTATCCTTATACCGCTAAGTGTCACCGAGCCTGGCAGGCCCAGCACCCGCCTACTGCTGTGACAAATGTCCTTTTTCTTTTATTTTGATATTATTACTGTATCATTATTATAATTTAATTCTTTATTTATTTTCCTTTTTTTTTTTTTTTTTTTTTTACAAAAAGGACAGCAAAACAGTAACTTCATAACAATAAAATACAAACATAGGGAGGATGGGCGGGAATCTTCACTCCGGCGGGCCATGTGGAAAGAGGCCCGTCTTCTAGCGCATTCCATACATATAGTATAACCTTCCTTCCTTAGAAAGTCCCGCAGTGGGAGAATTGGGGGGCTCGCACCCGCCATGAGAGCCCTTAGTGCCGGGGGGACGACTTTCTTAAAGCAACAGTGCTACCTACTCAAATGCGAGAGATGTTTTACCAAGAGACTCAAATTGAGGGACTCCATTTTCACTTAGCGGTAGTACGTAACAAAGTGATATCCTTGTATATATTTGACCCCTAATATTAAATAATTGAATATGTGGAGCTACAATATGAGTGAGCCTGGCGATAATGAACGAGCGGATATCAAAAGCTAAGAACTGAACAGAATGAACGGCAGGATAATACATGAAGTCCCCTATAAGCTTTCATCTCTATCAAATATTCACTTTAGAGGTTTGCGACCTTTCAATCCTTAAGTTGTTCGACATAATTATGCTCCTGAAATATTTAAAATATTTAATATACTTTTCCCTTCAGAACAAAAAAAAAAAAGTTGTAACAAAAGAGAATTTTATAAATCCCGAGTACTGAAGTTTAACATATTTAAAATATTAACGGAACAAGGACACATGTCTAACATGCAAATAATTGAGCTGGAAAAATGCTAATACTTTTTATTCCATGAAAAATTGTGAAGCTTAATGTTTAAGCAAAACTGATATTAATTTCATCGTAAATTTTGATTGAGCCTCTAACTTTTATACATAATCAAAATAGACTGTCTTTGTTCATGGTCACATATATTTATGTATAAAATGTTTTACCAGGAAGTAATACATTGAGAGTTACCGCTCGTTTTCAAGTATGTCCTGGGCATAGAGTATGTCTTAGCATAAAATGTTAACATGAACTTAGATGGAATAGAGACAAACAGTAAAATCAAGTTTAAGTACAAACATAACGATTTTAATATCTTTGCTGCCAGGCGGACCTGCAATGCAAAGCAAAGTAATGCACTGTACGTCCCTCTGAATAAAAAATAAAGGGCTACTGTATATAGATTTCTGGATAATATTAACAGTAAAAATAAAGGTTTTTTTTTTTAATGCTTACCACAGTTGCTGTAATATGTCATTTTATAGCTTACTGCACTATTTCTGTAACTCATAGAGGGTATGAGACACAAACACTGAAAATGTTATCTATGTTATCCATTAGTCTGCTTGCTGAAAGCTCCTGAGTGAGAACAGGAGGTTTGCCGAGTACACCTTTTTAGTAGGACACATCCATTTTCTCAGCCAAATTAGCTGAAATGCTTGGGTAATAGCTGAAAGGATGCACCTACTTTCCATGATTACCATAATGTTCCTTGTGCAAATTCTGGTATCCATTCTGTAGAGTGGTGATTATTTGATAATAACTTTGCTGCAGCATTGTGGGGAAGAAATCAAAGAAGATGGATCTAATTACCACTTCTGCCTGTTTGATTGATAAAAGGAATATATATAAAATATATATATATATATACACAGTATCACAAAGGGAGACAACTCAGAATTTGGGTTACCATGAGGTCCTATCACCCTAAGGCCTCGTCCATGGTGGTGCTGAGCGGGTGCGCACGCTCACCCTGGACACGTTGCGACAATGCAGTGGTGCTCAGCCGCTTGTCAATTTGCTGCTCGCAAGCGCGTCACGTGAGCAGTTCGCCCAATGAGGGCGAACCAGCTCCGTGACATCGTGGCCACACCCCCAGACGCACGAACCTAGCCGGACAGGAATCGCCTGGCCGAGCAGGGCACAGCACTGGAGCACCAACGCGCCTGTTTCCACCCTGGACGAGGCCAAAAATGTCAATAGAGCAACCCAAAGTGTGTCTCCAAACAGATAACTGGTAATTGGTTGCATTGGATGGTTTCAGGTCATCATACGCTAATGCTAAGTCTTATGTGTTTTCTAAATCAGCTTATTGTGCTATGTGTGACTCTGACCCTCCACCTGTGATGTAAACCTAATAATCTCTTGTATTTTTAGACATTTGAAGGTAACACAAATTATGACACTCCTGAGCTACGGACGTTTGCACCTATATCAACCCGCTTTATCCGCGTGATTCCTGAAAGAGCCTCCACATCAGGCCTGGGTTTACGGTTGGAGCTGCTTGGCTGTGAAATTGAAGGTAACCTTATCTTTCTATATGAAATGTTTCTAGTTTTCTGGGATCTTGTTTGAGTACATATACATTTCTCCTTCTTGCTTTTCACGGCATACTAATATTTTCTCTACTGTGATTTAGTAAAGTATTTGTGACTCAAATACATAAATACTGTGTGCGTATGTGTTTATGTGTGTGTATATATATATATATATTCAAAAAAGGGGGATAAGCAACAATATGCAGATATTCTTACTGTGAGTTAAATAAAATGAAGTCTACTGATAATACACACTCCCATGAGTGAATTTCTCTATTCGATGTGTCAGAGTGGAGGTTATACGAACAAATGGTCTTCGTGGATCAAGGTGAAGTAGGAGTAACTCCTAAAATAAGGAGCATAACAAAGTGTGATACTGATAAAAAAAAAAAGTTAAAATCACAGTTAAAATCACACTTACAGAATTTCTGCAAACATAATGCATGTACTGGGAACCGCCCAGCGCGGTCTGTCTGCGACGCCTGCTGCAGTCAGCTCGCTGCTCGGATCCAGGGAGTTAACTCTGGGTTACCACGGACGCTCTCCACTGACGTCATCCCCAGAGACGAGACGGAGAACGAGCAGTGCCGGTTGTAGAGGAGGGCTCTCTGGACTCGCCGTCTCTGCGTTCCTGGCTGGATCTGACCAGCAAACTGACTGCAGCTGACTGGGCAGTTCCCAGTACAAGCATTATGTTTGCAGAAATTCTGTGTGTGATTTTTAACTGCGCAATATAACTTTTTTTTTTCTTCAGTATCACACTATGTTATGCTCCTTATTTTAGGAGTTACTCCTGTATGTATGTATGTATGTCTTCATTTATTTAGCGCCAATAATGTACATAGCGCGTCACAGCTGTAATACACGTGGCAATCATATAAATAAGTAATACAAATATCACATAATGGGAATAGGCACTTCAGACATAAAAGTAACATTTCGGAAGAGGAGTCCCTGCTCCGAAGAGCTCACAATCTAATTGGTAGGTAGGAAGAACGTACAGAGACAGTAGGATGGCGATCTGTTAAGTGCGTCTGCAGGGGGCCAAGCTTTATGTATGCGGTGTAAAGTATCAGCCACGGTGCTACTCATATGCTTCGTTAAGCAGGTGTGTCTTAAGATGGGTCTTAAAGGTGGATAGAGAGGGTGCTAGTCGGGTATTGAGGGGATATTCACAGTGCTCGACATGCACAGAAAGCAGTTATAATTCCACCAGTTCTTCTGTGTTTTTACATCGATAATCTATCCCATAGTTAATCCTTTTGAATTTACAGTTCTTAATAGAGGGAATATTAATCTTCACCACAGTATCCTTTCTCCCATATCCTGCAGATGGCCCATTATGGCCATTTGTATCTGTCATTATTGCTGAAGTATATACAGTAGCAGGGTCCTTGCATCTATTCTAGTAAAAGACCACGTTGTGCCCTCCCCCTCCTAATTGGTTAATGAATCACTCACAACTCAGACCTATTATCATAATGTTCTGAGCTTTGGCATCTCATATATAAGAGAAGACGAGTCCTGGTGGGTTTAGAAAGCAAAGGTTTCTAGCATAACTTTGGCTTTTCAGTATACCACACAATTGCAAGAGTACATCATTAAAATGTAAACCACACACGATTTTCTCATGCCCGCTGCTCATCAGTGTGTGTTCTGGGGTCAGCAGCATTAGACTCGTATTAAATCTGTGGCTCGTTATTTATTCAAACCTAGAGGGCAGCTCCTCTTCTTATCCCTACAAAGAAGACCAGAAGTCTGACGTTGCATTAACTACTGTGCGCAGCAAGTTCAATGATGTTTAGGAGTATCTCTGCTGGGAACCCACCAGCTTAAATGGGATCTATAAACTTGATTGAATTCCAGGAACGTTGTAGGTTATTCTATTTAAAAAAAGAACAGTGAAAGTTTTAGAAATGGTTTTAACTGTAAAAAAAAAAAAAAACATTTACTCAAGTGTAACACTGTAAGTCCCTTGGTCTTTTTTTTAAATATAAATACGTATTTGGAATTTGGCATTAATTGCACTTCAAACTTTTTTGAAGATATGGAAAACAGGATGTTAATTAATCAACCAATCTCTTTCTGAATTATGTATCAAAGACCGGGATGAAAAAAAATGAAGTAGCGTTGTTTTCTATACATAACCCTTCAAATCTGTTTATTTCTTTTTTTGTTGTGAAAGATTACAAAGGAGTTGGGAGATCCGATTTCCTAGAGCTGTTTACACAGCTTGTGGCATTTTGTTCGAGGTTATGATAACCTCAGATCCTATAACAGAGTTCATGCAAAAAATTGTTAAACGTGCATTCAACTGGAAGAGATATGGGGGTTATCAGAGTTTCCTGGCTGCAAAACAAGTGCAAAAAGTACACAACAAGAGCAATAGGTTTGTCACAGAATATCCAGGATATTTTTACTTTGAACCATTTGATGCTATTTATTGCACCAGTACTGCAGCCAGGAGAGTTTGATAAGTAGCTGGCTTAAACAATATGAATCATTGCACTACTGGTGGGACTTGGAAAACCTGTGTCGTGTTAAGCAGGTAAAGAAATTGCTTGCAGGTGTTAACACACCATTTGCTAACATGTACTTAAGGAAATAAAGCAAGATTCAATGGTTAGTGGAATTTCTTCTTTTAATATCTTTCATGGGAAATTATTTTCCTATGATAATAATAGTATTTAGCAATGTAGAAAGTGCGCATAATTGCAGCATGGTGTTGATCTTGGGAAGATTGCTTTATCTACCTGTGCTTTTATTTTTCTGCCTAGTTAGACATACAGTACTGCTCCATATTCACGAAAAACACCTTCTGCTTCAGTCACTTGAATGGACTATAAGGTTTTTCCGGCGCCCGAAGTTGTGTTATGGCAAAGCGTTGCTTAGGAAACATGAACCCCTATATTTAAGGCATTGTTCCTTTCTCTGCTTTTGGTCACTGCCACGCAAACGCTATTGCCAAAATCTGCTGCCAGGTTTTTATCCCAGAGGGTGAAATGAAATTACAAAATGCGTTGTTATAACTCCTTCATTGCTGCAGGGGTTAATTAAAGATACTTGATTCAGAAAAAACTTTTTTTGGTCAATGTAATTATTTAATACGGCCGTTCCATTACAACACTGAAGTATTGTGTTTGTTGTCTCTTAATTAATTCTATTATTTGAACTATAAAACAAGGAGTCTTTAAAAAAACAAAAAAAGTCTACTTTTAACAACGTGATTGCTATTTATGACGTAAAAATAAATATGCCAAGTATTTGCAAAATACAATGTGTATCTGTAGCACAGTTTAATGTCGTGAATATCCCCCTTCAGCTCCCACGTCCATTCCCACCACCACGCCCGAGGTTAATGCGCCGGACGAATGTGACGATGACCAGGCAAGCTGTCACAGTGGAACAGGTGATGACTACAAACTGACAGGTGCAGAAATCATCTCTCTCCCAATCCTGCATCCAATCTTTTATGTGTCATTGCCAAATGTGTTTGCCGCGGGTTCATTATTTACCACAGAGAGACATCTGCTGGCAGTTTTCAATCTGGTGAAAGATTTGTCAGAAAGCAGACACAGTGAAAAGAATGTTAGCACGACCTTTACTGTTTGCACATATAGAAGAGAGTTCACGTTGATACGGCACCTATTTGGCGTGTCTTTGTGAGAGTGACATCTCTCATGATAACAGCATAGCTGCCAACTTTAAAAAATCAATGCAGGGAGTCAATCACCCCATTCAGCTTGGTGGTAATATATATTTAACAATGCATTAACATCCATCCGATTGGATAGAAGTAAAGGCAACATGAACTACTCATTAACTGGCTTCTCACCATATAGAATATGGACCAAAATTGTGTGCATAAGAAGAAGAGTAATAAGTATAAGTATTAATCCTTTGAGTGATATCAGCCACTTTACTTTTTATGCCAGAGGAACAACGTACAGAGACCCTTTGATACTGAAAGGGTTCACAAAAAAACGTATATATACAATTATAGCCTCTCTATCACTCTATCTCCTGTTCTTGTCCTGAAACTCCTGACATGACCGTATCTTCTCACTGACATTATCTCTGCCTTTACTGCCCTTCTCATACATATACTGTAAGAGATTACGAGATACGTGTAGCAGATGGGAGATTAGATTCCCAGAGGTCTTCCTGAGTCTAAGGCGCGTTGGCAATTTTTTTTTTAAGTAGGATGCGTTAGTGGAAAAGAGACTTTATTATTGTGGAGGCACTTCTGAATCCATACAAATAACTTAACACATTGGATTTGCTGGTTGTTTATTACCCTGCAAGTTTTGCCATTCAAAAACACTCAAGTCCACTGTATTAATCTTCCTTTCTCCTTACATACTACAAAGTTACCTGGCCTTCTCAAGTCAGGGGAGACAGTTTCAGAAATAATTATATATGCAACTATTTGGTTCTCATCCAACGTGTAATAGTTTAATTAGTTTTGTAGTATATCATCAAAAAGAGAAAATTACTATAACCGACCTTCCCTTCATCTGTCTCCCTCCCTTCTCAACTTCCTCGCTATCTCGCTCTCTCTCTCCCGTGGCACGCAAGAAACCTTGGTGCAAAATGCGATGTCTCTGCTTATTAAATAGCCTGTGGATACTTTATTTTACCTACATTTAATGACTACGGCAAGATGTGCGTCTGTGTGAAATTGACTGTTCTGGCACATATGCTACAATCTCGCAGTTTAATGAATAGTCATCATTGGCTCATTTCTATACAGTGGACCTCAGTATGGAACACAGAACGAGAATTAGAGGTACGCTTGTTTATTGAGCGGCCTACATTTAGAATTCCGTTCTTCAGTGCAATCTGTATCATCCTCTTTCCATAATTGAGGGGCCTTGGTTGGCTAAGAAGTTTTTCAGATTTTCCTACATTCCATTTCTCTTTGTTGAGCTGTACACACCATACAAGAACTTCCCGCTTTAAATTGCACAAACATTCTTGTTTGAAAAAATACACAGCTTAGTAGAATTGAATAAGAAACATTAAATAGTGGTAACTGCTAACTTGAACCACATGTTCCTGGTATGCATCAACATAGCACGTTTTATTTCTTCTATTTGTTTCTTGTACAGCAATGCCAAGTTCATTACGAGGAGGGCCAAGTAAACTTCTTCCCATATTCCTGGTCTAAAACTGTTATATATAGGACTGTATAAGACATTTTAGTTTTTCATACTCATCTTATTTTTTATTTTTTTTACGGTGTTGTAAATCAGTATTCCAATGATTGCTCCGGGATATAGAACACCTGTTATTGCTTTCAACAGGATTAACAAAATGCCATTCAATTGTAATTTGATATCCAAACTCAGATTATTTAAGATAATTTAGTTCATTCGCGGTATAAAATTAATAAAAACCATATGAATAGCACAACTCCTTATAATTTTTCCCAGCTCAGTACATTACTTGTGAATCCTGTTTAGACAGCGCTGAGTACAATTGCCCTGTGACTCGTAGTAAATGCTGATATATATATATATATATAAAATGTTAAGAAAATACATTTACAGCTCCAATTAAATAGTGAGGGTTACACTAGTGAGAGAGTTAGCAATGGCTAAGTGCTTCAGACAGGAGCTGAACATAAAATAAACAGACAAACAACCATAAATGACTAGGGAAAATGACAAGGGAAAAGGGAAAGGGGAAAGGGACGACAGAAACAAAAGAATATTGAACCAGCAAAAAAGTGCCAAATAGGAAAATAAAACACTGGAGATGCCATGCAGCTGTCATCAGGATCATCTACCTCCCACGATTCACTGCAAAACAAAAGCAGACAGCGCAGCCTCCATAGCGTAACTCTGTAATAACATTTAATAAGATTCAAAAATAAAAACACGCCACTCACAAAAATGGACAGAATTTGCTCATAGAATTGTATATACAGCAGGAATCGTCTGGGTAATAGTAGATACTCATCCGGTACACCTCCGTTGAGGAGCTGGACCCCCGTGGTATATATATATATTTTTTATATGATGCGTGTCCATCTAAGCAACCAGTAGTTGCTTCTTATCTGTGTGCTCACACTACCATCCCCCAGCAACCTCGTACTGCTTTTCTGGTTCCACAGCTCGTCAGCTCCTTCGTGTTCCCAGACTCCTTCAAACAGTTCTATTTGCGTAACCCTACTCGTTTCATCATAATGGTAAAAGCGACTTCATCAGGGGTGGCACAATAGAGGGTCTGATTACCCTTATATACAGTGTTCGACAAACCTATACATTTGCTCGCCCCGGGCGAGTGGATTTAACATCGTGTCGAGCTCCTATTGGCCCAAGCCACGTGTGGTACTAGGTGGCGAGTAGATTTTTTTTGTTCGGCGAGTAGATTTTTTGGTAATTTGTCGACCACTGCTTATATAGTCCATACATAATCACTAATTTGATAATCTGATTCTAACCCTTTAGAGTACCCAAGTGTGTTTGCTGATCATGGGGAAAAACAGAAATGGGAAAAACAACAATGACACAAATACACGGCAGTTGCAGAGAGAGACATAAAGCTATTAAATCTTTAAAAAAAAAAAATATATATATATATATATATATAAAATATATTAGATAAAAAGATATAATGATGTTAAATGCTTAAATACACAACCTGGCATAAATTCCATAAAAGCCATTAAAAATAATATGCTTTAATAAATAATACTCTATTTATTGTATAAAAAACATAATATAAATCCAATTATACAAACACATAATAATATTTCATTTATAATAATATATTTGAATACCATACCACATACGAGTATAGAAATCTCTAATTCAAATATACTTTAATAAAAGTTAAAAATATAATTTATATATATATAAATACCATTATTAAAAAAATATATAATATATAATATATACATAAAAAAATCACATACATACTAAAATTAATGGATACCATAGAAGTGCAAATAGTACACAAATAATAATGGGTGAAAAGAGGCTGAATTAAGAAGGGAAGGAAGAAAAGGGGCGAAGAAAGGGAAAAGAAAAAAGGGGAGGGGGAAATGGGAAAGACGGGCATAGAAGGAAAATAAAGATCAAATAAGAAGAGAAAAAAGAGAAAAAAAGATGATCTGGTAAATCAAGAATGGAATATGGAGAGAATATGACATGCCATAAAGGAACTAGAGAAAGAACCACAAATTTAGAGCAGTGTACTGGTATCAATAGATTCATTGTATCCCCCAGGAGACATAGGGCCTAAAGTATAAATCCAAAAGGTCTCTCGAAGACAGCCTTTTGAATCTCCACCTAATAGTGAAAGGGGAATGTATTCCAATTTGTCCTATGCTCTAGGAATCTAGTGCTGATATCACAGATCGTGCAACCCACATACTGGGGGACGCAAGAGCATGACAGAATGTAAATCACAAATGATGACAGACTATTAATGTTTCCCTTAAACTCATGGTTAGTTCCATTCGAAAATGACCTAAAAAAATCCTTGATAACCAAATGCTTACATGCCAGACAACGTTTCCCTCCACAAACATGATTACCCTGTTTTGGAGCAATAACTCCAGTGGTAGCATTTGTAATATTCCATAATGTGCGTGATGCCAAGATGTTCTTCATATTTTCTGCACGTTTGTAGGTTATAGGAATATTAATAGGTAGAGATGGTCCTAATATAGAGTCACTACGAAGATATCTCCTGTTCTTCCCCATCCCAGATCAGAATAATGTCATCGATGAAACAGCCATAGAACACCAGGCCCGTCCCTAGCCTAGCACTGGCCCATACATGGAGGTCCTCACACAACCCCATGTATAGGTTTGCATAGCTAGGGGCGAACCTTGTCCCATGGCCGTTCCACATGTCTGTAAATAAAAATCACCTTCAAACAAAAAATAATTGTGTTGTTAAATAAATTCAATACGGGATAACAAAACATTTCTTTGATCTGGATGTAGTGATAGATCTTTCTCCAAAACAAATAATCCACTGCATTAATTCCCCTGCGATGCTCGATGCACGTATACAAAGACCATACATCGCAGGTTGCCCACAGCTAGGTTGACTTGCACTGAATGTCTTTGGTGGAGTCGATGACGTGCAGTGAATCTCTCAGATAGGATCTCAGTAAAATAACATACGGTTGTAAATAATGATCTACATACTGTGACACGCTGGACGTCATCAACTACACCCCAGACACAGTAGGCCGCCCTGGAGGGTCAATCAGGCTCTTGTGGATTTTAGGGAGGTGGTAAAAAATAGGCATTCTAGGTTCATCCACGTACAGAAATTTAAACTCGGAATCAGTAATGACTCCGCAACTCAAATTAACAGTTACAGTGACAAAGACAAGTCACTCAAACCCTACCAAGATTATACTGTTATATATTTAAACTGTTATATTTTTTCTTATTACATTTTATTACAGTGTTACGATATGGAGGCTGCGCTGTCTTCTTTTCTTTTGTTTTGCAATGTGTGTGTGTGTGTGTGTGTGTGTGTGTGTGTGTGTGTGTGTGTGTGTGTGTGTGTGTGTGTGTGTGTGTGTGTGTGTGTGTGTGTGTGTGTGTGTGTGTGTTTCCAATAGTGATATTCACTTTAAAAGCCTGAAATTTCTTTTCATATGAAACCCAAAAAGACTACATTGTGACCAATCTTCTCAACCTTAACTTGTCTTACTTTGTAAGTGTATCCTTTACATACAGTATATGCCATGAAAAAACACTGCAGTTCCAGCTCATTAAAGACATATTATTTTGATAACTCGTTAGGAATAAAAAGGCTTCCTATGTGTCACATCAAGATACCTCTCCCTCATTTATGACGGCAGATACAACATGCTTCCTGTTTCAGAAAGGGGCTCCTATATCTTGCAAATTATAAATTGAGCACCTCACCCAGCTTACATTTCCATCATTATTTTAGTATTCATAAAACAAAGAAATAAAGAAACCATGGCATGATAATTGACCACTTGGTCTACGTCGTGGGCTCATTTTCCCAAGCTGCTGTAAACGCACAATTTGATCCACTGCCTTAGTATTTAGTATGGTCTTCAAGTAGTTTGGAATTCCTGTACTGTACTATTAACCACAATCACCTCTGCTGGGAGGCTGTTACATGCATCCATTATCCTGTCTGTGAAGAAGCTGCCACCCTGAGAAGCCCCTGCAGACACGTTTGTTACAGCTGGACAATGAGTAATTGGGCTTTCAAACCAGTTGTCCATGGACTGAATGTGGCCCCTGAGGGGATTTATTACAAGCCCCACACTAAGCTAAGGAGGACAGGAAAGGAAATCATTGGGAAGAGTTTTGAGGTACAGAAAATGAGTAGGTGGGTATTGGTGCAAAAGAGAGGAAGTGAGAGCACACACAGTTGATAATATTGCAGCATTACAGGGAAATGAGGTGTCCCAGAGAGAATAATATGAAACAGTTTGGAAGTGATACATTCCAGGTGTATGCAATGGGCTTTGTGGTATAGGATATAAAACTATTTTGCAAGTGAACACCAATAACTAATTGATGTGGATCACTACGTGCACATGTAGCCTTCTTGAATGTGTATTGTTGTTTACAATCTGTTCCTATTCCTTTCATTTAGCTGGCACCACAGTGCAGAGCACCGAGGCGCCACCAGTGGAAGACAGTACTGCACAACCAGGTAAAACACAACTTTACGTTGATTTGAGAGGGAGAAAAAATATGCATCCTGAGTAAAATGCCAGACTCCCGGCTTAGAGCCGAATAATGGATTGCAGGGCTTCCCGGCCTGCTTTCTTCTGTAAAACTCCTTGGCTAAAGAAGCATCTGTTCTTGTTAGCTCCATAAATATTGTTTGTCCTTTTATCCGCATGTAAATTCTCCATGGTGAGCAAAGGAATTCGCCCTGTTTGTGTGAATACTAAACAGAACACAATTTACTATGAACTGGCTTAACAAGATCCATTCAGAACTTCCCATTTACATCTATAGCTTTCTTATTTGCAAACATAATTAAATCAATTCACTGTGTGGGTGAGGATCAATGGTTTACTCTGGTGGAAAAATAATAGGGCTTCTTTTCAAGGTAACAGTAGTCATGGAAATGTTAAAGTGGTGTTATTTGCAACACCTGTATTTTACAATTACCCTTTTACTGCTGGAGTTTTTTTTTTTAACATACTGCAAATGTTTACAGGCCTTTTAAACGTGCATTCTGTTTTAGTCGAGGTCAGAATCGCTCCCTTTTCTCCGTCCGACTTGTCAGTCCCAATGGACAGTTTTTAAATAAAAACACTGATTGAGCTCAACCGACCCCGATTGGGAACGACTGCGGTTCTCACATAAGCCATCCCCACAGTTTCCCTCTATTCCCCAGTAACACTATTTTTCTATTGAGTTCGTTAGTCTGGCAACAGGAGTAAGGAAGGGGGGTTTGCCTTGGTGACTTCAGGACTTGTAACCTATTTTTATTAACACAAAGCATATCAATATTCAATGATTAATAACAAAAAATGGAGTATTGCAGTTACAGGGTGAGTTGTAAAACAATAATCTGCTTGCATTTTACTTTCCATCTAAGACCCCTATTTAGTATGGCGAGAGGGGGGCAACGTAGTCTTGTAATGTTCCGTCTCGCCCACTAGGGGATCTATTTTAGATTTTTCTATTTAGTTGTTATTTTATGCATTTCGTCAGATTTTATTGTGTAATAAATTTGTTTGTCATGTCATAGTTTAGGTTGTGTGGGACCTTCCCATTCGGTTCGTGTATATACCCTCAAACTATTGGTACTAGTCAATATACTGGTACTTTATGTATACTATATTATACTATGTAATGAGTGCAGCTTGCAGGGACTTTTTAGTGACCCCTTTGGTCACTGAGTTGTGTTTTGTAATGTGCAGTGACTTCGGTTTAAGTGAATGGAATTTGCTACATTGTTAACTGTACATTTCCCACGTCTTACCATTTTGAATAGGGTGGTAAAAGAGAAAACACGTTCAACCCCTCTAGTGCTTTCCCATTACAAATATGTGTGGATGGACCTTGTGCTGTTCTGGGAATATCAATCTGCTGTTACAGTGCACGTGATGCTCTTGGGATGCTATCACTGTAATACTAACTACATGATCTTGGAGACAAAGGCCCATATTTACTAAGTAATACTACTCCATAAGATTCCTTCCATCACCAGTAGACACCTTATGGTCCATTCAAGTGTCTCCAGAAGGTGTCTTATGGCATAACACTGCATAGTAAATATGGGCCAAAATGTCTTTGACACAACTTTTTTGTTCTGAAGAGGTTCAAAACAGACTGGAGGGGTTTAAAAAAAACATGGATCTTCATGTAGCATGAATATAGCACAAATCTGTCTTGAAGGTGTCCGGGAGTCTTCTAGGCTTGACGAAGGAGTATTTATCTCATGTAATTAAGCAGAGTGGGAGGCTCATATGGACTTGGCATTTTTAGAATGTTTAGCAAAACAATGAATGTTGCAGAGTAAGACGTTTTTCTGCTTTAAAGCTTCAGTCAAGTTTATCTACAGATGCAGTACTGGAGTTGCATTAAATAAAAATCACTTATCCATACAACAACCTCTTTAACATTTTCTCTCAGAATGTCATGTTTGTGTCCTTTTTAGTTGGACCATTAAGACAAGTAAAATTACCAACATTACATACAGTTCATTACATAGCACTTTTATACATGGCTAGTTGGGTGCCTCTCCGAGATGTGCGAGGGTTTTCCCAGTCCCACCTTACTTTTGTTTTTTTTTACCAGTTGCAAATTTTTATTCGCTGAAAGTAAGAGAAGGCCTATTTTGGAAGTCATTTTAATAACTGAATTTAATAGGGACACTTGTCAATGTTTACAAATGTTGATATTTTTGTGAAGATATTGTGCGTGTATGTCTGATATTCGTTCAAAAATGAAGGTGTGCCCATTTTTCTCCTAACCCTAGTGTACATAATACAGCACATCCCCCTTATAACGCTGGGCTTGGGGTCCAAAGAATCACATCGCGCTATAAGCGGATCGCGTTAGAAATAATGTACAATTGTATGCATTGTACAATAAAGTATTTAAGATACCAATAATCGTGTTGTAAAGTATTCATAAATATACGAAAATTGGGAGCCGCGCTTGCATCACGTTATAAGCGGCTTCGCGTTGTAACGGATCGCGTTATAACGGGGTTGAGCTGTAAAATAAATAAATGCAGCAACTATTTTACAGGCGGTCCTCGGTTATCCACCGGAATCCGTCCCACAAACTTGCGTCGGACAGTGAACCATCTGATTGCAGATCCAATGTTAATCCGCGTCGGTGAGCGTCGGATAATGCGTTCTGCGTCATGCATTATCTGGCATCGGATAATCCGTTCGACGGATAACGTACCCTCATCTAGCGAGGACCACCTGTATACAGTTCAATGCCTTGTGTAATACAGTAGCATCTATTCTTTTAATATACATTATCCTTATACAGCACTTCACATGACTCATTGCTGCACACAATGTAATGCATTGACTTACCTTTAGTATAAATCAAACCAGAATCAAAACATTTACAGCTGTAGGAGATCACATTGATACTCGGATAAAAACAGAAAACAAGCAAAAAATAAAGCTTTTTTTAAACAATGTATCAATGCAATTGGCTTTCCAAGAAAAATGAAATCACCCTTAACGTCAATTTTTCACTTTTTGGCTTGTTTTGTAAAACAAAATAAACAGTATGCTTCTGTTTTCTCAGGATCTGTTGAATTACAAGCTTATCTGGTATTGTTCTGCCCCAGTATCTTTCCACTAATTATCCTTACATCATTAGCCAAACCAAACAACAAAATAGCAAAAGTCTTCATCAGCCCTTTCCTGTATACACAGCGGTCTAAAAGCCCAAGACAGTAAAAGTTTAAAAATATTATTAAAATCTTTAAAGTGTTTAGTTAAAAATAGTGTCAATCACCTCCTGTATATTAAATCTATGAAGCATGCCAATGTACCAAGTCCATTTTGACCCCAAGAGAGACTGCCCCTTTTGAACTGAGAACGCGGGACTGAGCCCTAAGTATTTAGTCCATACACATTTTCCTTAGCTGTTCCCATGTTCTCATTAGCACAACCTTCAAAGTCATATATTAACAGCCGATGTGTCAATATTTACTCAACAAGTTGGCCAGTTGCATTTTTGCAGACACCTGCTGTGTACAGAACGATTGTCATGTGTTATTAGGGTTAAAAGTGCAATCTTGGGGGAGGCCAATAGTGGCTGAATGTTAAAATCTCTCAGATGTGAAACATTAATATCTTTCATCTTTTATTAAGCTTCTGGAGTGGTGAATGAAATCTCACAACAATAATAAATAAAACGACATATAAAACTGGGAACCTGTCCTGTGCATCCAGTGCTTTTTCTGCAACAAAAAATGGACAGTGTCACATTTTGTTTAATAAAAATGTTGCATTAACTCCTGTTTTGACAAAAAAACTGTATCAAGAGGCCAGATATGTTTTTGTAGGGACAGAAGGTTCTGAAATTAAAAAAAATTCTAATTATATGCAATATTCAACAACGAATTCTTCTTTTAAATGTAATAGAAAAATAAAACGTATGTATCCGCTCCCAGTTATTGTTCCACTCCATTACTAATCATTTTATAATCGCCAAATTGATTTTCTTGGTAATACCTAAAAAAAAAAGATGTTGTTGCTCTGTTGCCCTAAACTCCCCCCACTAAAATAGTCCGGCTAGGGGCACAAAGCATCAGTAAACATACTGGCCCCACACCCATGTAATCGCTATTATAGTACAAGAATACGCCAGAAAACCGCGTGCCCTTCCATAATGGCAAGAAAGCCTGAAGGGGTTGGGGCAATCTCAGAAAGAGAAGCAGAAGCGATAGGCTGCACTTATAGGGCCGGTGACGGTGACAGCAACGCGACGTTGCATAAACACAAATGCATTGCCGTTGTCGCGTGCGCTTATAGTAAGCGCGGAGCGACGGCTCAGTGGAAGTCATCTCAATTTGATTTTTCCAGAGACCGCAGCCTGATGTCACCGTCGCCGGCACTAAAAGCGTAGCCTTAGTATCATTTCAGGTCTTGCACTTTAGTACCTATGTTGGTATATACACTATTAAAATGTTTCCTCCGGATTTATTGTGAATTACCTCAATCTGACCCTGAGATTAGCGCATACATTGTGTCTGAGGATGCCATTTTTACAATAAGTAGGAAACAGAGAATAATACATCGCTTTAAAAACTATGCAATAGCAGGGGAAGGATGTCTCCTTTTAAAGACCTTTTTTATATGACTTGTTGTGAACGCCAAGATTCCTGGAAGAAAATGTTTTCGTTGCTTTAGGCGGGTACTTCCTTCCTTGGGCACAATGTAGCAGCCTGTGAGTTGAGAGGATGTCTAGCGAGGGACTGCAGAGGTCAGAAAAATCAACAAGATTAGCGTTATCTCTCTCATACACCCTTCTTTTCATATTCCTAAAACCATAGGGAGGAAAAAAAGCTGTTACGTTCTAGAAACCTTTTGGGAAGCCAGTAATAAAAGCACAAAACTTAATAGGACCTCGTAATGTCAGCTAATGGTTAATGGTGCTTCTTTGCTTGGAAGGAATCTTGTTCTGAAGCCCAGCAATGGCTCTGTGCCATTTTAAACTCTGATGCTTTGCTCACAGTGCCACCTAGTGGGTCTCTTCGTGTAACACACTCACTACAAGGATATCCGCGGCCTGACATTCCCCTTGGTTTGACCGCACCAGAACTTCTCACTGTGGAGTTTCTGTTTCAAATTGAGTTTAATAAGCTAAATGAAATTAAAAAAAACTTGTTACTCTGCAACATATTGAGTACATTCCCCCATTCACTGTCTAATGGTGTTTAGGATAAAAATGAATGCACTTTCATGGCTGGCCCCTCCTGCACTGAAGGACTTCAGGTGGGCCTTGAATTTCACAAAGGAATCAGGCTGGTGCATCAAAAGGTATAACAACCCGAAATTAATGAAACGGCACTTGACAAATGGCAGTGTAGGAGAAACTATTGGAAACTACTGGGAGATACCTCGCCAAGGCCAGCAATACAGACCCCTGAAACATCTGGCTATTAGTTGTCAGCCTTCCAATGTCCCCCGTGCGTGCACAGGTCATTCTGCAGGATTCAATTGTATCTTGAGTTGAGCCACAGATATATGATATTCTTGTATTATTACTTAACCCGTAACCCAGGGGTGCTTAACTCCAGTCCCCAAGACTTCCAGCCCCCACCCCTCACCACCAGCCAGGTCAGGTTTTCAGGATATCCCAGCTTCAGCACAGGTGGCTCAATCAGTCCCTGCTTCAGCACAGGTGGCTCAATCAGTGGCTCAGTCTGATTGAGCCACCTATGCTGAAGCTGGGATATCCTAAAAACCTGACCTGTTGGTTGGGGAGGGGTTTTTTTGAAGACTGGAGTTGAGCACCCTTGCGTTAACCCATTCCTTGTCATTTTGTTGCTTCTGACAGAGAAGAAGCTAATGCAATAGTGGGGTGGAGGGGAGGGGAGGCTGTGTAAGTGGCATTGCTGCTTGAAGCTGACCATATGGTAGAAAGGGTGCAGCAGACATTGCATGGGATTTTATTTTTCCATTTTCTTTTATTCTGTGCCTCTGTAGACCTGTCCCAGTTTGATCTTAGCTGCGAATTTGGCTGGGGATCACAGAAGACCACATGTCAATGGGAACATGACAACAGTGGAGGCCTGAAGTGGGCCGTTCTGAACAGCAAAACTGGACCGGTCCAGGATCACACAGGTAAACGTGACATCCAATAATGTGTTTTAAGTAATGTTTCTGGCCCTGTCATGGTGAAGCAAAGGATTCATTGTTATTATTATGTAGAGGGTATTACTTGTATTATAGTAGGTTTTTTCCTGGATTTTAACCCTTAGCCTGCCAATATGACGCTCCTTGTACATTTTGGAGGGCTGGCACACCAAACGCCCCTTATGATGTACAGGGAACATCATACTACTTGTTTTGGGGGGGAGGATCACATTCACTGCTCCTTCCGAAGCAGTGAACGCCATTTGAATGGCCGTGATGCCACCTCCACTTCCGTTCATGTCACGGGAGGGGCCGGTTGCGACTACGTGATGACGTGGTCACAATTTCGGAAAACTGGCGGCACTCAGTCTTCCAGCAGCCAATGGGTTAAGAAGCGAAACAGCGTCAGTTTGAAGAAAAAAAAAACATTAATTGTGCTATCATTCCCATAAACATGTATTGAAAGCCCAGTTGGCACAAAGGGGTTGATTGTTTACAGCACAGCCTCATAGAAAGATTGTGCCAACTTTACGTACTGCAAAAGTCTCCACTTTATTGTGACTCTTTGACACTTGTACAAGCAGCTTGAGATATGTGAGATTTTTTTTAAATTCTTCTCAAGGAAAGAAATCCCAACTGTCCTCTTCTTTGCTAAAGCATCCTCAACCAATTGGGTTGGAAAGGGTTAAATGGGCTTTCTGTGTTTTTCCTTTTCTTCTTGTTGGGTGGGAGTTTTAATTTTTTTTTAAATAAATATTACCTCATCTTGGGGGATCTTCAGAGTCGATCCGTGGTACCCAACCACTGGGGGGCCCTAGTTTCCAAGATAGAGGCAGTTGCTCCATTGGGCAAGAATACATGCCCGGTGCATAAAATATGGCTGCCAGGTGTTAGCCTTGCCCTTCGGCCAATAGAAAGCTGCCAAGTCATTGGGCGATAACGTTGCGACTTTCTGTTGGTTACCACGTGGCATATTTTATTTTTGTTGTTTGCCAAACAAACACACACAAAACCACCAATATCTTGCAAGCCGGGGATCCCCGTAGTACCACGGCTCAGCTCAGTTCATGTACATTAAAAAAGGTTTTGCTGCTTCAAAGTAGCCGTTATCCTGCTTTCCTTTTTGAATTTTTTTCCCCCCGTGTTACAGGATTGAAGCAGAGGGTCTCCGGAACTGAACTACGTTAATTTTAGCTCTGGAGACCCCCTGCTTCCCGAGATAATTACCTCTGTAGAGGGTATTGGCAGCAGCCCCGACTGGGTTATATGGGGCTATCGAAATGGCGTATTTAAAGCTCTCGTGTCACGCCTGCCTTGCGGCTTGCTATTGGCCCCATGTGACCAGGACATTTAAACCTGCAGAGCTGCTACTGGCACCCCCTATGGAGCTATGTATCTGGGGGAGCGGGGGGTCCCCGGAGCTGAGATTAACGTGATTCAGCTTCAGAGAACCCCTGCACCCCCACCTAGAGGAAGAATGTCTTTGTGGGAGCATCTGCTCTTTTAATGTAAATGTATTGTATCTCGACATAATGACAGAAATATGGCAGAGGAAATGCATGTTTGAGAAAGTTTGTTTGCCGTACGCAAATAGTCTTCTGTATTTATTGAAGGTGGTTTCTGAAGGAAAGGAAAGTGGCGCGTAGACAGAAATATGAAAATTATTTAGAAAACAAACAGTTCAAGGAGTCAAATGGTACTCACGTCTAAAATAAGTATGATTTAAGATCAGGTAATCTTTGTGCCCTATAAACATGTTGGTCCTGGCTACGTTGTATTCAGTAATTCTTTGTTCATTTGTATATACTCAGATAAAGGAGGACTTTGATTAAACTCAGAAGAAATTAATTGAAGAGCTTATGTATTGATTGTGCAGCTTGTTTGCAATCAGCAGCTTCTGAGATCGATCCCATATTTAGCCAAACTGTTTAAACTACTGGGCAGTGGCGGCCGCAGACACACAGAGAGAATGATCCCCTTTAGAAATCTATACATTCATCTTGAACCTAATCTTCTAGATGAAAAATGGTCATTGAATTTCTTGCACTTGGTACACAGACAATGGTAGGCCGGGGAAAGTATCAACTCCTGAAATATTGGTTATTCTTCTTTATTCTTTCTTCATCTGTGTTTCATTTGCTTAGACATTTAAAAACAAACTCTTTCCATCTGGATTTCTATTATTAGTGGGGGGGGTGGGGGGGGCAGCATAACATTAGCCTGCTTAGCCTTTTAGTATCAGAGGGGCTTGAATCACATTGCAGCCTTTTCAATGCTGAGGGGTCCAGCAAAGCAATGGATTCATGAACCCTCAGACATCAAATGGGCTGATTGATAACTATAAGATGTGGGCTTGATGCCTCTGCAGCTAAGGATGGATCGAAAGTGCATTTTGCCCACATATCCCAGCCATGATGCAAATGCAATAACATATGTAACGGTGTTTCCTCCCCCCTCCCCCTTCTTCCCTCCCCTCCCCCCCAACCCCCCCAAATTGCATATCGGGGCCATTACACGGTGTATGTGGTGCATACCTGCTGGTAACAAGAGGGCTGAGTCGTCCGCGGTGACTTTGGGACACAGGAACAGGCATCTGGGGTCCATACCCCACGTAATACTTAGCAGTGCAGCGCCTCCATCTGCCGTAGGCTCCAGGGAAAGGGAGATGATCTCCCACGGAAGAACTGTAACTCTCCCCCCAATTAGATCACACACCAGGCAGGAGGTATATTGCAAAACAGGAACGGGTTTATAACTACTCATAGTGCAGTAATACAGGTACTCAGCAGTCACCGGCCGGATCTCTTATCTCGGGTATCACCGGAGATAGTCCCTGGACAGTCACTACGGGCCCAGGGCACCTGCAGCCGTCCTAGCTCTACCCCACCTCCCTGGCAGAGGCACAGTCACTCTACTCCTCCCCGGAGGGAAGAGCGCATGGGAATGCCCCAATCTCTGGGAACGGTTCCCACTCGTGACCTGCCTTCCTCATGGGGAAGGACAACCAACTAACTTTAGGGCAGTCCAGCCCTTAAGTACAGCCAGAGGGCGGGCATCCCGTTGGCCCAGCCCCAACACGATATGCCATCCCCTGCTGTCACTCAAGCGCTGCACTAAAGGATGAAGGGGGGAAACCCCATGATAACTAATGGCAAACCTGTGCACACCAGGGTTTACTGCCAGACCATTGGGTAGATTTAGTAGCCAGGGGGTACCCCGCTACACATACAATGTGTGGAAGGTTTTACACACCTTTAGGCCTATATTCACTAAATGGTGCTACACTTTAATCCGCCCTAACTCCCTTTCAAATGAATGGGAGTTAAAACGTGTTAAAGCTTAGTCCCTTTGCTTTTAAGGTTCTCTACTATTTATATAAAATGATTCTTATGGTTTGCTCTCCCTTCCTTCTCTTAGTGTTGAATTATTTCCCTTTTGTACATCGTCATCTTTAATCAAACTGCATTTAAATGTAAAGTTGCAACCACACTTCTTTTATTTGACAACACCAGGAGCAAGGAATGACTTCAAATGTCCATAGATAAGACTAATTAATTCAATGGAGATTCCGGGTTCTTCGGTTTTAACTAAAAAAGTACACATACCACAAATATTTTTTTAACCCTTTCACAAAAAAAACCCTTTGCGTTAAATATCCTGCCCTGGCACATCGCTTGCTCCAGAATATGAAAAAAAAAAAACAATCATGCCCCAAAAAGTTGTGCCGTGTTCACAGCTATTTTAAATGTCTTGCATTGCAGTTTGTTTTCTTTCCCTATTGTTTGATGGGCAGCAAGCAGCAAATGAACATTTTCTTTGATTACTTCAGCTACTAATATAACATGATCTAATCTACTTGAACAGCTGAGAGCTCATCAGTTTGGACTGTGAGCCATACCCCAGTGCTGCAGCTAAGCAGAAAATAGATTGTTCCTCTGTTAAACATTGCTAATCAAGAGTAAAATAAGACACGCTTGTCAGCAGAGCTTTAAAGCCCCAGTGTTATTTAATGCAGTGTGTCTGATTTATGCATAAGAAAGCAGATGAACCATTCACTGTACACACCATTACTCAAAATATAGCAACATTCATCTACAGATATCCGGCCCTTCAAAGATTTGTTTGAAACTTCAGAACCCATCACTAGGTACCTCAAATAACTGCAGTTGCGGATCTGCCTGCCTGGTCCTACAATACCAATAATGAAGATGGCTTTCACGCCCTAACCCCACTTAGGTGATTAAAAAAAAAGTATGTTTATCTATGAAATAAATTGATTGCTCACACATATGTTAAACCGCCCAGCAGGTTTCAAATTCTGCTAAACACTGTTGTGAAATAATTTTTGTTGGGGACTCAAAGGTGATCCCAGTGTGAATTTTATAAGGAATGCCCAGTTTTTATGAAAGAACCATTTTGAACCATAAAAGTGGGAGCAGGGTTTTAATCCATTCCATTTGCAGAATATCTGGCAGCACACAACCATTCTGGCTCCGGAGTGGTATCTATGTAATTGCTATAACTGTGATCATATAGTCTAGGATCGCGCTCTCCACTCACTTCATACTGTACTCTGTTGAAATCACTTCTGTGGCTCTCAGAGATCTACAGACGTTATCAGCATCTACAGTGGAAGAAAGTCATGTAGTGTTCTGAGGACAGCATAAAGGCCTCAATGGTGCTGCCTCTTGTGCCACTCTGGGAACAGGACTAGTGCACCATATGGGTTAAAATGTACGTTTTGTAGTAAAAAAAAGGTGCGCATACTAATGAACATATAATCTTGAATATATAATGTGGGTTTGAGTCTTGCTGCAGCTACCTTTAGTCACCTTATATGAGCCTTACATAGGTCATCTATCTCTCTATGGCCCAGATCCAAAAAAGCTCTGTTAGCCTAAATTAGCGCTGCGTTAAAACTAACAGTGAGTATTTGAAGGACAATTACATAATGTTTAGCCATGTATTCCGCTAAATGAAAGAGAAGGAGTAATCCTGCGTCACAAATGTATAAGTATATAATACTTATTTCAAGTGGATGAGGAGGTGCTGGCTAGGATCTATATTATGGGAATATCAGAAGAAGATCCCTTGTGCCACACTATTATAGATACTTCTTGACTGGATTGTTATAATAAAACGTAAGTCCTTATGTTTTCTACTATAAAGAGCAGAGTGTTAACTAAAACGGGTCGATTATAATAATGAGATGCAAATGATGCACTATCATAACCCTGAATATCCATTAAAGACTGTTATTGTCATAAACAAGTTTGACTTTACATCCATCCAGATCCTAAGATAGGGCTTTTATAGGGTCGGATGGGAGTAACACCACACTTAGTCATGATTTACCTGATATCGGGTCGTTTCCCAGCGTTATTTCTGGTCCTCTCGTTCCCAACGCGAGCTAAAGACCTATTACAGAATCTGGTTGAGAGTAATGCTAGAGCAGGAGTGGTCAACTCCAGTCCTCAAGGGCTACCAGCAGGTCAGGTTTTTAAGATATCCCCGCTTCAGCACAAGTGACTCAACCAGTGGCTCACTCAAAGACTGAGCCACCTGTGCTGAAGCAGGGATATCCTGAAAACCTTATCTGTTGGTGGCCCTTGAGGACTAGAGTTTCCCACCCCTGCTCTAGGACGTACTTACCCTCACATTGTTATGTTATGCTACAATAACGCAACGTTAAAGCTGCAGTTCAAGCCGTCATTTAAAAAAAAAAAAGTGGTTTTCCATTCAGTATGTGCATCAATACAATCTGCACACTGACAAGTGATTAGCGAAGTTGCCGTTCGATCTGTTTTCTTATAATCGATCGCTGAATATTCGGCTCGGGGGGTTCTTTATATCACTATCAGTGCTGCAAAAGAGAACCCAGGATTTAAAGTTGTGTGTGGAAGATCATGTGACCAGGCAGGCACTAGATACAATTGGTGCACTGCTAGAGAGTGGGCAGGGCTCGAGCCAGAGCCTGTCTCAGAAGAGGATGTGACTTTGTAAATGGTTTCTATAGAAACAAAAATGCTTGTCACATTAGAATACATTAAAAATGTCTTTAAAATTGTTTTGTTTTTTTAAAAATGCTACAAGTATTTTCTCATAGTACAGAACTGATTTATTAAAAAAAAAAGCTGTGTGTGCTGTGCACGCGCATAGTAAGTGAAACTTCTTTGACTTTTGTCACAGAAATTGTATTTGTGTTGGTGATGTTTTAATTAAAAATCAAAATACAATTTCAGTTACAAAACGCAAATAAATTTGACTTAGAATGCGCGTGCTCGGCACACATCCCATGTATTAGCTATTTGCACTAAGTGTGAATTCCTTGTGTGTATGTGTGTCAGTGTGTGTGTATGTCAGTCAGTCAGTCAGTCAGTCAGTCAGTCAGTGTGTGTGTGTGTGTATGTCAGTCAGTCAGTCAGTCAGTGTGTGTGTCAGTCAGTGTGTGTGTGTGTGTGTGTGTGTGTGTGTGTGTGTGTGTGTGTGTGTGTGTGTGTGTGTGTGTGTGTGTGTGTGTGTGTGTGTGTGTATGTGTGTCAGTCAGTATGTATGTGTATTTGTGTCAGTGTGTATGATTAAGTCAGTGTGTGTGTCAGTCAGTGTGTGTGTCAGTCAGTGTGTGGGGGTGTGTGGGTGGGTCAGAGTGTGCGGGGGGGTGAGTCAGTCAGTGTGCGGGGAGGGGTGGGTGAGTCAGTCAGTGTGCGGGGAGGGGTGGGTCAGTCAGTCAGTGTGTGGGGAGGTGTGGGTGAGTCAGTCAGTGTGCGGGGAGGGGTGGGTCAGTCAGTCAGTGTGTGGGGAGGTGTGGGTGGGTCAGTCAGTCAGTGTGCGGGGAAGTGTGGGTGGGTGGGTCAGTCAGTCAGTGTGCGGGGAGGTGTGGGTGGGTCAGTCAGTCAGTCAGTCAGTGTGCGGGGAAGTGTGGGTGGGTGGGTCAGTCAGTCAGTGTGCGGGGAGGTGTGGGTGGGTCAGTCAGTCAGTGTGCGGGGAGGTGTGGGTGGGTCAGTCAGTCAGTGTGCGGGGAGGTGTGGGTGGGTCAGTCAGTCAGTGTGCGGGGAGGTGTGGGTGGGTCAGTCAGTCAGTGTGCGGGGAGGTGTGGGTGGGTCAGTTAGTCAGTATGCGGGGAGGTGTGGGTGGGTCAGTCAGTCAGTGTGCGGGGAAGTGTGGGGGGGTGGGTCAGTCAGTCAGTGTGCGGGGAGGTGTGGGTGGGTCAGTCAGTCAGTGTGCGGGGAAGTGTGGGTGGGTGGGTCAGTCAGTCAGTGTGTGGGGAGGTGTGGGTGGGTCAGTCAGTCAGTGTGCGGGGAGGTGTGGGTGGGTCAGTCAGTCAGTGTGCGGGGAGGTGTGGGTGGGTCAGTCAGTCAGTGTGCGGGGAGGTGTGGGTGGGTCAGTCAGTCAGTGTGCGGGGAGGTGTGGGTGGGTCAGTTAGTCAGTATGCGGGGAGGTGTGGGTGGGTCAGTCAGTCAGTGTGCGGGGAAGTGTGGGTGGGTGGGTCAGTCAGTCAGTGTGCGGGGAGGTGTGGGTGGGTCAGTCAGACAGTGTGCGGGGAGGTGTGGGTGGGTCTGTCAGTCAGTCAGTGTGCGGGGAGGTGTGGGTGGGTCAGTCAGTCAGTGTGCGGGGAGGTGTGGGTGGGTCAGTTAGTCAGTGGGGGGGTGTGGGTCAGTCAGTGTGGGGGGGGGGTGTGGGTGGGTCAGTCAGTGTGTGGGGTGGGTGGGTGGGTCAGTCAGTGTGTGTGTGGGGGGGGTGTGGGTGGGTCAGTCAGTGTGTGGGGGGGGTGGGTCAGTCAGTGTGTGGGGGGGGTGCGTGGGTCAGTCAGTGTGTGGGGGTGGGTGGGTCAGTCAGTGTGTGGGGGGGGTGGGTGGGTCAGTCACTGTGTGGGGGGGTGGGGGGGGTCAGTCAGTGTGTGGGGGGGGGTCAGTCAGTGTGTGTGGGGGGGGGGTCAGTCAGTGTGTGGGGGGGGGGGGTTGAGTCAGTCAGTGTGTGGGGGGGGGTGGGTGGGTCAGTCAGTGTGTGGGGGGGGGGTGGGTGGGTCAGTCAGTGTGTGGGGGGGGGGGGTGGGTCAGTCGGGGGGTGGGGGGGGGTCAGTCAGTGTGTGGGGGGGGTCAGTCAGTGTGTGGGGGTGTGTGTCAGTGTGTGTGTGTGTGTCAGTCAGTGTGTATGTGTGTGTGTGTGTATGTGAGTCAGTGTGTGTGTATGTGAGTCAGTATGTGTGTATGTGTCAGTGTGTATGTATGTGTGTGTGTGTGTCCTGCCCCCCTCTCTCCTGACTCTCCCCAGCACACTTGTCCTCCCCCCAGCACCCTTATCCTTTCCCTGCACCCAGACCCTTTCAGCAGTCCGCCCCCCCGCCCCCCCCTCCCCCCATTCCTACCAGATCGCGGCACAGAGGAGATGGAGGCAGTGTCGGCGGGGGGAGAGGGAGAAGCGCGTCATCGTCAGCTGGAGCCGACTCGGAGGCTTCTGATGGTGCTGTGGGGGACGTGGGGGACGCAGCGCACTCATCACCTCCATCCTCCCCCCCCCGTTACCGGAGCAGGAGCAGTTCTATGCCTCGGCCGGGGCATGCACCGGGAGGAGAGGCCGCAGGAGATCAGTGCCTGCATAGAGCCCCGGGGAGCAGTGTGGGCTTCAGTGTCCCTGTGAGGAGAGTCATGGCGTCTCGAGCGTCGCCATGACTACCGGGCATGCGCAGCATATCAATGGGCGGGGAACGGCGGGGTACGGGCGGCGGCGTTAGGCAGCGCCGCATATGTCACGATGTGTGGGGGGGGGGGCTCGGGGGGGGGGGGAGCGATTAGGGGCTATCGCCGCCGCCGCCGCCGCATCTGATTTGTGGAGCGGGTGTGATGTCAGTGTTGGGGTCGGGCTGAGCCAGAACACAGCCCGGCCTCAACTGCCAGCACTGACGTCACATCCGTTTCATTTCTGTCTCCACAATCCATTTTTGCCCCATCACGAATGAAGTGCCACTAAGGAAGTTTCACTTCAAAAAAAAAAAAAAGGATATTGCTTGAACTGCAGCTTTGAGACAAACAAGATGTAGTTCACTTCAGAATTTTCTTTTTTATAATTAGCTCTGAGGACATCATAAGGGAACATACTGTAATGTCCGTTGCTGTTTTAGGTAACGTCTTGTTATGAGCCCTGTCTTAGCAGAGCTTGGAGGATCGCAGACTTCAATAATTAGATTCTGGGCTGTTTGTGACTGGGGCTCATTATGCCTATTTTATGATACTGTGTGTAGTACTGTGTGTAGTACTGTGTGCTGTGCTGTGTGTAGTAGTGCTGTGTGCAGTGCTGTGTGCAGTGCTGTGTGCTGTGCTGTGTGCAGTGCTGTGTGCTGTGTGCAGTGCTGTGTGCAGTGCTGTGTGCAGTGCTGTGTGCTGTGCTGTGTGCAGTGCTGTGTGCAGTGCTGTGTGCAGTGCTGTGTGCAGGGCTGTGTGAATTGCTGCCTCTTTTAATAAAACCCCATTATAATGCATTTTTACTAAAATTCTAATAATACAATGTAATTTTCTTATCAGGAGACGGCAACTTCATTTATTCTGAAGCTGATGAAAATGACAGAGGCAAAATTGCCCGTCTACTGAGTCCTGAGGTCTCTTCCCATAACACTGCCCACTGCATGACCTTCTGGTACCACATGTCTGGTCCCCACGTTGGTACTTTGAGCATCAAACTGAAGTACAAGAGGCAAGAAGACTTTGATCAGACCCTGTGGACAGTTAGTGGACATCAGGGCGACCAGTGGAAAGAAGCCCATGTCCTACTACACAAGTCATTAAAGCATTATCAGGTATAGTTCAGTCACTAAAGCATTGTGATATATCCTTTATTAACCCTTTAGTGCCTCTGGAAATGGAGCAGACACGCTGTATTGATTATATTTATACACTAATAGCGCTTATTGCTGTCATTCAAAGCAATTGGTGGATGTACATACTCTGGTGCTTTTATCCATTGCTAGTAATGTATTTTGTAGATGTGTACATTTACATTTTAATATAAACTAGCTGATATACCCGTCATTGCCTGGGATTTACCCCCCTTCACAGGTGCAGTCTCTCCTCCCTGCACCCCACATGACTGTCCACCACCCTGCACCCCACAAAACTGCCCCCCTGCACCCCACATCACTCTCCCCCCTGCACCCCACATCACTCTCCACCACCCTGCACCCCACAAAACTGCCCCCCTGCACTCCACATCACTCTCCCCCCCTGCACCCCACATCACTCTCCATCCCCCTGCACCCCACATCGCTCTCCACCCCCCTGCACCCCACATCGCTCTCCACCCCCCTGCACCCCACATCGCTCTCCACCCCCCTGCATCCCACATGACTCTCCACCCCCTGCACCCCACATCACTGTCCACCCCCCCTGCACCCCACATCACTGTCCACCCCCCCTGCACCCCACATCTGTCTCTCCCCACTGCACCTCACATTATTTCCCCCCCCCTGAACCGCACATCATTGCCCCCGCCCCCATGCATGACCCCCCCGGTCCTCGCTAGCAGCGGTTTTGGATGTCCCTCTCCTCAAAATGTAAGGTAAGGGATTCAGGAAAGAGAGGGACTCCATGGTGTGGTCTGGCCGGCCCCGTCCTCCATCTGCGGCCGTAGTGCAGCATGGAGCGATCGGTGGCCGGGCAGGAGCAAGAGGGCCGGGACTCCAGTTGGTCTCCCACGTGGCGCCCTCATCCCGCCCCCCACACCGCTGGCTGCAAGCAGGGGGAGAGTGTGCTCAGTAGGAGGGGGAGTGTAACAGCGCAGGCGCGCGGGTCTACCGCGTGGCGCCGCCTCCCGCCCCCCACACCGCTGGCTGCAAGCAGGGAAGCCAGGGGGAGAGTGTGCTCGGTAGGACCTGGGGGGGCGGAGTGTAACAGCACATGAGGTGCTCACTCTCCCCCCGTTCCTGGCACTCACTCTCACCCCTCCTCCGGCGCTAGTTCTCCCTCCCCTCCTCCGGCGCTCCCGCGGGTGAGTCGGCGCTCGTTCTCCTCCTCCCCCGGCGGCCAAAGCCGGTGGGGTGAGGTGTGTGCAACACAGAATTGAGTGAGAGCCGGGGGGGGGGGGGCAGGGACACATTGGGGGGGGGGGAAGACACACCGGCCAATGAGCAGTGGGAGGCCGGGCGGACCGACGGCCAATCAAATTGTCTACAGGGACTCACAAACAAGATTTCAAATTTATAGATATAGATGAAGGGTGCAAGACACATTATTCTGGTACTACTGAGTATATTAAATTACTGCTGCTCACTCTCACAGGAAATAGTGATTTTCGTGTATGAAATTACACAATGGTGAATATTTAGTAAGAAAGTACTATTATATTCTAGCAAGTCACTTTATTTAAATGATGTTGGCTCATGCCAATGATGCCCTTAAATCTACTGATCAATCTTTTATTATATGTTTATTCGGTCAATCTGCTGTTGAACACGGTTATATTATCATGTTATCCAGGTCAATGGGGAAGGTTTAGGCCTTTTTATATTCAATGCATTCTTGCAAATTATCACTTAAAATGTATAAATGTATTTATATTATGTATTTGTATAGGTGGTCGTGGAGGGCAAGATCGGCAAAGGGAATACTGGCGGAATTGCAGTGGACGACATTATTATCGCTAGCCATACTGCATCTGCAAATTGCAAAGGTATGTGACCTATCAACTTTACAGAGAGACAAACATATAGCCTGTGAGTCAGTATACCTCTGTTCAACAAACAGGGATTATTGGCCAATCATTTAAAATGTCCTATAATGCTAAGTGCTCATTAGCAATCATTCATTTAAATGTTTGTTAATAATTGGTAATAACTATCAAAGTTTATTTAATAACCCACTCGTGTGACCTTTATCGCCAAATGTCTCAGGTACTAATATTATATTGTTAATTGTTTAAGATGTGTATGTTCATTGATTGTAGAACACAGTAAAGACAAAGAACACTAACACATACTTTGTGTTCAAAGCTGTGACCATGCAGCAAGCTTAAGCCTATAGGGAACCATGTTAAAAATGGTTTTGAAGCAAAAGGTGTCCATTTGCATGTCATTTCTAAGAACCCCTTGCTGCAGTGGAAGTGCTGTGTGCTGCGTGATAATGGTGAAAGGCGGGGGTTGCAGACCTGTCTAAGACATGCAAATGAGCATACAGTAATATTTCCATTTGCTATATGCTTTGCTGTGAAGGTTTTTTGTCACTTTTTTTTACCCACCATAACTTAACTAAGTGTGGTAAACCCGATCCTCATTGCTTCATTGCATAGCCAGTTATCCAACCCCACATGGATGAGACCCATTAAGGTCAAAACGGCTTTCTGTCGGTGGGTTTTCTGGCTATGCATCTTAACCCTGGCTGTGCTCAAAGCTGTGACATGCAGCAAGCTTAAGCATATAGGGAACCATGTTAAAAATGGTTTTGAAGCAAAAGGTGACACTGTGTGACCATTTGCATGTCATTTCCCAGAATCCCTTACTGCAGTGGAAGTGCTGTGTGCTGGGTGATAATGGTGAAAGGCGGGGTTGCAGACCTGTCTAAGACATGCAAATGAGCATACAGTAATATTTCCATTTGATATATATAGATATATATATATCTATATATATATAGATATATAGATCTATATATCTATATATATATATATATATACACATATATATGTAGAGGTATCAGTACCGTGTTAGCCGAGCTTCAATAATCAAAAAATAAATAAATGATACCGTTCTGTGGCTAACAAAATGCTTTTATTTGTGCGAGCTTTCGAGATACACTGATCTCTTCTTCAAGAGAAGAAGAGATCAGTGTATCGCGAAAGCTCGCACAAATAAAAGCATTTCGTTAGCCACAGAACGGTATCATCTATTTATTTTTTGATTTTATATATATTTATATATATATATAAATTAGTGTCAAAAGGAGTGCTACTGAGCAGCATTTAGTATTTTTGTCTTTTGTTGTATACATTTGGCCACGCTCAGATGTTAGGACCTGCATATACTGGTCATGCCGTGAAGTGGCTGCAGGCTTATAACGTTTTGGCCAAAGGGTTTAACTAAATCACCCTTATTCATGAGAATACCAACATTGAAGTATTTAACTATGTATTTTGTCTCATTGGATGTTGCATTAAGTATTTTTTTCTTGTGTTGTATACATTTAGCCACGCTCAGTAGCACTCCTTTTGACACTTATATACATATATATAACCCACCGCATTTTATATATATATATATATATATATAAAATGCGGTGGGTTCTGTGGTTAGAGATTACTGGGATTGCGTGTTTATTTATTTTACAAATAAGCCAGCAGCACCTTTACATTACTGATGACAGCATGATATTAACAGAGTTTGCTTGGTACACATTCAACTACAAACCACAATATGAAAACATTTTGTTGCCATCTAGGATTGACTGCTCCTGCTAACTGTATTCAATAAGGCATCTTGTTTTAAATGTCAGATTAACATTAAAGTAATTATAACAAGTTTAAAAAAATCAAACTTGTGTTTTATGATTTGTAAATGAGAATCTTGTTCAAAATTGAATTCAAATGTGGTTGCCAATTACTGGTCCTTATTCTAATGGACATGGCTTTTGTTTTTCATTAGACCCTGACTCTGGAGATTCTGGAAATCAAATAGAAGAGGACCCAGAAATCAGTCAAACAGGTAACAATGATCTCTGCGATAACATTCACCTCAAAAGAACTATGGGGTTGATCCTCAGAGCTTCGGTAATTTTGACCTAATAATGTTACATTCCCGAAATAGGGAACAGACGTTATTTTTCTTCTAATTAACGGGGATTATCAAAGCTAATGTGATGCAAAAATAACGTCCATTCTTCTGAGCATGCACAGTGGTCAAACGTTAAGGTGCGTTGTTAAGGCAGCGCTATTAACAGAGATTTTCATGTGCGTTACCAAAAGCTGATGCAAATTTTGTTATACTATTGAGGCATGTATCATTTTTACACTTAATTATATGGTATATAATGTAATAATGACTATAAAGTATGGGTGTACAATAATGTATATCCATGCATACCTCAACAATATTAATATATCATTTGCATTAATGTACAATTAGAATAAATGAAGGAAGGAAATCATATCCCTTATTTTTATTGTACACTAATAAAATGATATATGAATTAATATTGTGAGGTATGTATGGATATACATTATTGTGCACCCATGCTTTATACAGTCATTATTACATTATATGCCATATTAGTTCACACAAGCATCTTACTTCAATCACTAAAAACCATAATACAGTTGATGACGTTTCAGACATTTATATGATCCATAATATATATATCTTGTATGACACGTGTAACTTTTTGTAATGAAAGGGTTAAGTCCTATACTCATTACATTGTTTTTAGGCTATCCCAAGAAATCACTCACTGATAATCAGGGCCTGGATGGGAGTGAGGGCGGCTTGTGAAGGCGCTAAATATCATAGTGTTATTCCCATGTGCTAACATTAACGGAGGTCCGAGGATCTGCGTTGTTGGGTAAACTGCTCATTACCGTATGATTTGCATACAAATAAGCCAAACGTCCGTTAAAATATAACGACCCACTATTTTTAAGGATCATGCCAGGATAGCGCTGTGCTGAGCACCTTTGGGGGATATGCATTAGAAATATCGAATTAAATTGAGTTAAAGTAGCAATTAAAAAATGAACGGCCTTCTGAGGACCTATCCAAGTGCTTTCATTCTCAAACCTGCAATTATTTTCCCATTACAGGATTCACACCTAACTATGCTGAGGATGAGGAGAGCATCTCGAAGAAGCCAGGAAACGTGCTAAAGACATTAGACCCCATTCTCATCACCATCATAGCAATGAGTGCTTTGGGAGTACTGTTAGGTGCTATCTGTGGCGTTGTCCTTTATTGCGCCTGTTGGCACAACGGAATGTCAGAAAGGAACTTATCAGCGCTGGAGAATTATAACTTTGAACTTGTGGACGGCGTAAAGTTGAAAAAGGACAAACTAAATACACAGAATTCCTATTCAGAGGCATGAAGCTGCAAAAAGAGAATAAAGCTGCAGAGAAAACTAAAAGGAAAGACTTTTAAGGAAATTGTGGCTGGGGACAGATGATCTTTTACTGTTCAGGCTATAAAAAAAAAGTGCGTTGGATGACGCGAAGCCAAGCTTTTCTCAGGAGCTTCAGTGAATATACCTGATAACTATGAACCTATATACAATCTGAATCATGTACAGTTGGCTTTTCTGTTAGTTTTGTTTTGAATAATCAAATGCTGGTGTTGAGACCAATTATGATCGATTTTATGGTTTGTATTCTCTGTTAGGTTTTGTTCTGTTTTCCTGCTATGGATATTTCTTTGATGTGCGCAAGATGCAAGGTGCTGTCACAAAGTATATTCGGTGGGGTTCTCTTGGTGGGTATGCTGCCTTGTATGTCAGTGCCCACAAATCATAGGACAGCAGCACGACGTTTCCCCATGTTTGTGCATTAATGTTTGTGCTGTGTATAAAGCAACACATGGTTGGGATGTCCTACAAGTACCACTATAATGTTTCAGCTATTTTCAAGCAAAGCTATACACAATGAATCTTTATTGTTGCTTTTCAGTGTTGTTCTAAAACAAATTGCTTAAAACCTCTATACAGTACATGCACCATCATCAAATACAACTGGCAATAGAGGGTACTGCTGTGCCTACCCTTAGTACGTGTTATTGGCACTGGCTAGTGTATGTCCTCTCAAGTGCCTTTTTGTGTTTGTATTGGTTTTGACTGTGTTCTCACTGATAACAACAATGTTTTTAATATAAGCCCTTGTCTTTAACTGTACTACAGTGGCTAAGATGATGTTTTGATATAGCCTCTGGAAGGCAAGGGCTAAAACTGATTTGCCCACTTGGCTGAAGAGTTTTCATTTCCAAACATTTTTTTTGTCAGTCCATTACTTTTTTGTAAAAAGCTGCAATATCCCATTTTTTTTTGTTTTGTGCCTTCATGTAGAATGTATTTAACAATGTATACTCACTTTGGGTAAGTAGACTGTGTTTGCCATAGTCAAATAAGGAGAATGCAGTTTTGTTTATGAGTAAAGCAGAGGGACGTACCAAACCTTTTGTTCAAAAGCAAATAAGGGAAATTGCTAACATTACCCTACAAAGTCTAACTTTGGCTATCTGTTAAAGTGTCAGTATCATTTTTCCACTTGCCAAAATGCAAAAATAATATTATTTAAAAATTTTTTTTTAACAATAACACAATGGTGATTTTGGCATTTAAAACATTGGGCTATATCTTTATTAAATTTGCCAGTTTGAAACTGCAGTTACATTTATTAAACTCCCACACTCTCAGTTGCTTGCAGCACTGTGATTTTTGATGCCTACTTGCCAACTTCATTCACTAATTTGGATATTTACGTAGGATCATCTCACAGGGGTCACTGCATTACATAATGGAAATGTCACATAATGCGAGAAGCTAAAAGATAGGTGGAGGTGATTGAACAGTGACACATATAAAAGAATATATGTATGGTTTGTTGTTTCAATATATTTTATGTCTAGCGATGTTCTGATCAGTTTATTCACATGACATATCACCTTAACGGAATCTTATTTATTACTTTTGTGTATTACATGTCTCATTGTTAGTCATAGTAAGTGGATCATTCCTAACAATCTCAGTGTGCTCTGCTCCTGGAGAGTAGAGGAAGAAAGCATCTGAGCAGTAAGTTGTGTTATTTAAGAGAGGGATGTATTTAGTATGCTGTGACACTGCTTCCTGATAAGGGAGAAGAACTCGGCTCTATTCAAATGCATGGAACAAAATGTTCTTCTAAAATGGGGAAGTGGATTCACTGCATCTTGAAAAAGGAACGAGGAGTTTCACCTGGATTAAATTAACCTCTTAAAGCAGAAGTCCTGCCTTTTTCTTTTTTACTTACCTGAACCAGTGGTTACTTGGTTTCCACCCCACTTCTGGGGACCCCTAATACCCGATCGCCAAGCATGGGTCAGGGCTCACTGTGACAGCCAGTTGAAAGTTTCAGCATTATCAGGAGATGACGTTGTGACTTTCTATTTGTGGCTGTATTTGCAAGGGTGTTTTTGTGTGTCAAAACCAGCACTAAAAAGAAAACCCACACAAATATCTCAGAGGTTGGGGGACCACAAGTCAGCTCTCGGTCCCCCTGGCTCAGGTAAACTTTAAAAAATAATAATTGGTGGGGTGGATTGCTTCTTTAAGAGGTCTGTTACAGATCGCCAGAAAAAAAGTTACAAGCCCCTCTGAAGGGATTAGGATGGCAATGGCAGGAGAAAAATAAGGGACTGCAAGTCTGATATGCTATATCATCCCAGAATATATTTACAGGTCTACATACTCCCTGACTGTCTGAAATATACATTAAACAGAACTGGCATGCCTGTGTGTGACAAATAGTTTTAAACCACACAATTTCTGAAGCCATTGCACACATCTAGCTAATAAACGAACAAGTTGTTTCCAGGTATCCAGGCTAGAATAGGGATTAAAGCCCTCACTAACTACGCAGTCTACAACTTCTGTCGTACAGTAAGACACCAACAAACGCGGGAAGACGGCTATCAGCCTCTTGACTTGAATGGGCTGTCAGGTACCGCCCAGGGTCGGAAGTTATCTTATGGAAGAAGACTGCTACTTAAATATGACTCAAAGTTACTGTCCGATTCGTATTGCCGGGTACATGGACAACCAGTCCTGTATTTATAGTTCTCATATATTGGGAAGAGAGTTTGGCTGAGTTTGTTTAATGGCAATATGGATCAGACCAGGGGTAGCAGTCAGTCCTCAAGGGCTACCAACAGGTCAGGTTCCAGGATATTCCTGCTTCAGCACAGGTGACTCAATCAATGGCTCAGTTGAAGACTGCACCACCTGTGGTGAAGCAGGGATATCCTGAAAACCTGACCGGTTGGTGGCCCTTGACGACTGGAGTTGGCTACCAATGGATCAGACAGTCACCTTAGGCCCATGCTCTGCCATTGTCATACCATTTTATGTTATAGCCGTCTACCAGTCATCCCTGCAGAGGTTCCAGAGGAATAATCTCAGGCTGAAAGAAAACCCTGTATCCTCAAACATTTTAAATAAAAAAATATTTTGATGAGTTAGAGGGTGATACATTGGTACCCTTTCTTAGCACCTTTTACACTGCACACACTTAGTATTAGGCACCAATTGATTTTTATTCAAGTTTCTGGGCATTTGTATCATGTATATTTCTTTGGTCTATGTATTTTGTCCTATTTTTTTTTCTTCTATTAGTTGGCTTGAAAGTTAGGTCACGGCAGGAAGCAGACACCATCTGTGCCCTACGTATTGCAGCCGGCCTAATATTTGCATGAATTGAGGTGAACACAGGAAAAATGATACTGCATCTTTAAAAAGGAAAGGAAAAAAAATCTTGCACTGAAAACTATATTTAAAATTATATGTTTATAACGTTATTAAACCCTCCGCTGCCAAAGGGGCCAGCAATGCATTGCACAGCATCACAGTGCATTGCAGACCCCTCTGGCAGCAGTGGGGCTCAATTGTAAAGGCAGTGTTACAAATAGTTCATTTATATTGTTTTAGATTGTTTCATAATTTTTAAAATGTAAAATATTTTTTTTTTTCTTTTATCAAAAACTATTAAAAAAAAAAAACCTTTTTCTGTAGTAAAATGATTTCATTTTACTGGTATATTATTGCTTCATGTTTTGTACCATCATGAAAATTTTGTGCAAATTTTTTTACAGAAATTTTTATTTTCTATGACAATATGACACTTGTAAAATGTTGTTTCAGAATGAACAGCGAAGCCTTAACTTTGAATGACATTTGTATTCTTGGACATTGAATTGCATAAAATCACATAAAAACCGAACTATAACTTAAATTCCAAACTATGACTACTACATTCCAAAGATACAGTTGAAATAAACATTTTCATAAAATATCTCATACTTGATGTTGTTTATTATTGTGTATCAACCGTAGTTAGCACTTTCACTGCCTGAGGGGTCAGTCATACTACTGTATGCTTCATTGGTGCCTCTGGTGGTGCAAGCAGTTTAAACATGGTTGTTAAGTGAACTTGGTGGCTCCCTAATCATATCCACCTTCCAAAGGTTCCAGTCACTATAGTAGGAAAGTCAGGATACTAATGGAGCACATTTAGGAGATAGTTGTAGATTCCAACAAGACACTAAACACAGGTACAAGATGCATGTTGCTTTTTTTGTTGTAATTACTACGGATATCCTTGCTCACTAGACTTGCTGACCCTATACCGGTATATGGAGATATATATATACACACACACACACACACACACACACACACACACACACACACATATATATACACAGTGTCGGGAAAAACTTTGTGAACCCCAATGATTATTCCATAGTTTTCCCATGATGACCTCTTCTTTAATCAAAACCAGTCTTTTCTTAAATATCCAATAGGGTTTTTATTAACCAATTCCATGTCTTTTGAAACAAAATGATGTATGAATTCAACAAAGAATAGGTAATTAAGAGTTAGGGTATGTGAAAAGTAAGTGAAACCTTGGTTTTTATCAGCTAAATTAAAGGGGATAATTACAATTGGTTATTTAAATAATTAGGTAGATCTTCATGTCTGAGTTTGGGAGGTTCCACCCTATATAAAGATCTGAAACTTTGTGAGTTTAGTCTTCACCATAAAGGTGTGTGGTAACACGTAATACCATGATCAAATTAAATCTCTGAGAACCTCAGAAAGGCAGTTATTGATGCTCAGCAATCTTGATAAGGTTACAAATCATTTCTTAGTCTTTGGGGCTCCACCAATCCACTCTAATGCACCAATCCACTCTAATCCCTAGGCACTCTACCCAGGAGCGGTCGTCCTACCAAAATCTCTCCAAGAACAAACCAGCAAATCCAGTGTCAGATTTCCCGTTAGGCCCGCGCTTAAGGAGGCAAAAATTTCCACCCCATATGCTTTTGCCGTGCTCTCGGGCCTATCAGACGTAATGAGAAGGCACTTACATGTGTCCTGCCGCCTTCTTGCTGCCGCCCTCCTCCTCCTTTGGAATACCAGCATCAAATGACGATGCAGAAGGCGTCAAATGACATCATGATGTCGTGTTTCCTTAGACGTTGGTGACTTCCGCAGCGTTATTTGACGCTGGGATTCCAAAAGAGTAAGAGGGCGACAGCAAGGAGACAGCCGACTCAGGCAAATGCGCCACTGAGCAAATCATCGAGGAAGTCACAAAGACTCTAGAGTAACATCCAAGGATCTGCAGGGCACTCTCGCCTTGGCTAATGTGAGTGTTGATGACTCATCTTTCAGAAAAAGACAGCAAGAATGGTGTTCATGGAATGATAGTCAGGAGGAAACCACTGCTCTCTAAAAAGAATATTGTGACCTGTCTGAAGTTCACCAAAGAGCACATAGATGATCCACAAGATTAATGGAGCAATGTTCTCTGGATAGATGAGTCAAAGGCATAACTTTTTGACCTCAATGAGAAACGTTATATTTGGCAAAAAACAAAACTGCAATCAAACAGAAGAACCTTATCCCAACCATCAAGCATGTGGTGGAAGTGTAAAGATTTAGGGATGCTTTGTTGTCTCAGGACCTGGACGGCTTGCCATCATTGACACAACCATGAACTCTGCATTGCATCAGAAGATTCTATAGGAGAATGTCGGGCCATCCGTCTGTGAGCTGAAGCGGAAGTGAAACTGGGTCATGCAGCAAGACAAGGATCCTAATCAAACAAGCAGATAGACAAAAGAATGTCTGCAAAAGAAGAAATTCCACATTTTAGAATGGCCTAGTTAAAGTCCGGACCTTAACCCCATCGAAATTTTATGGCTGGACCTTAAGCGAGCAGTCCATGCAAGAAAGCCTTCAAGTGTCACAGAGTTGAAGCAGTTCTGTAAGGAGGAATGGGCCAAAATTACTCAAAATCGATGTGAGAGACAGACCAGCAGTTACAGGAAATGCTTAGTTGAAGTTATTGCTGCTTAAGGCGGTGCCACCAGGTACTGAATCTAAAGGTTTCACTTTTTCACACATGGCTATTGAATGTTTAATCATTTGTGGATAAATAAATGTTGAAAAAGTATAGTTTTTGTATTATATCATATTCTGTACTACCAGTCTTCCTATGACAGTAAAAGAAGAATGTATTACAGATGTATTTATTCGATAAAAACTGCAGGTGTTTTGTCATAGCCACACCTACTGTATATCAGAATTAGCTTTTGTAAGCAAATAACACTCTCCTCTGGAAAGCATAAAGCCATTGGGCTCTATACGTCAACATAGAGAAACGTGTGTTTTGATGCACTGCTCTGTTTTTGGAGCAGAGCTGCAGCATATAAAAGAACAGTTTCTTACATCTGATGCAGTATGTTGGACTTATGCCACTTATCCAGTATGGAGGATATTTTTAAGCAAATAAAAGGGAAAAAGAATGTTGCACAGAATGTGATACATCTCATTACAGTATGTAACTCTTCACCAACTCCTACTGACACTCCCCAAGTCACCAGCTTTGGCACACAGAGCAAAATTGGACCAAAATGCAGTGACACACAGCGGCAGGATGAAAAGGCCATGGTTTTACGCAAAAATTGCCTTCATATATGTAGCAATGGCTGGTCCAGACTGTCTCTCTGCCTCCTTTCACGTAAGTCCTTAGTAGCTACAGGCTGTGGCAGACTATTCTAGGGGCATTGACCCCCCTCATGCTACTCTCTGAGTGACTGGAGTGGTGGTTACACAGGGGTCTGCGTATAACCAATCATTGTGCAGACCACGAGCCCTCCCCTTCTGGTGCATCAGAGAGGAAGTGCTAAATTATAGCAGTTCAGCTCCCACCCTCCTGGGGTAAGGAAGCAAGAAGTTCATCTCCCACCCTCCTGGGATGAGGAAGCAAGAAGTTCAGCTTCCACCATCCTTGGGTGAGGAAGTAAGAAGAGAGATTATAGGCCTCAAGTCTACCAGAGAGCCCAGCACCATCCAGAGGCCTGGGACCCTCTGACATCTATCTGCATTCGCTGTACAACATCTGCAGTGACTGCCCAATAAAGCATCCCTTTTGATATACCCCTGCCTGAGTCTACAGTCTATTGAGCACGAATGTGAGGGAAGTCTGTTCTGGTGGGGACTGTCTCTGGAAATCCTGGAGCCCACTGGAGCTGGAGGCGCTGACACCATGAGTGGAACTTAAAGATCATCAAAAGCCTGTCATTTCCCCCACACCATCGTGGACCACTCAGCTCTCCTGGACTCTCACAGGTATGCATGCACCACAGACAGCTGTAGCCAGCAGTACAGCATCTTCCAGAGAGGGGGGGAAGCAGGGCTACATATATAAACCACCTTTTTGAGAGGGCAAACAAATGTATAGCTCACAATGTATAGTTTCCGTGTTTAGCAGCTTAGTTGAGTCATAATAAAGTGAACATGCGGCCAATATACGGTATCTATTTCATAAACTGATTTGTGAATACCAGGATCATGGTCATTGAATTTGTTACATGATTATGGGCAATGTATTGTAATTGAGATGATTTGCAAATTGGTACAGTTGGTAATTGTTCCACTTCAGTAAGTAGGTCCAAACCATTCACACAGACTGCCCTTGCAAAGTGAAGTACTGTAGCATCATAGGCAATTATTCATACTCATTATACTATACTAACCCTCTCTGCAGCGGAATGGGACCTTAAACGGCAGTGGCCAAGGGTCTTAGACCGTCTCTGCTGTACTGGCCAAATTGTAAAAAAAAATCTTTTGGATTTCTTAGTGGCTCTGTTCTTCTTCCTCTTGGCGACGTCCTCTCTCATGGCTATCTCAACACTAGGCCAAACTGGGATCTGCAAACATCTCAGAGTTTTCACAAAAGTTTACATTCCTAAACTTTTGCATAATATATTTTAACTTATGCTAGTTAAAGTATTTAATGCACTATGGAGCGTACACATCTCTTTTCATGTTTGGGAGATGTCAATATTAGTTTTTGCTGGGGGTCTGGCAGAGCCAGAGCGATCCTGAGGCCTCAGGCCCCGGATCCTCCCCTTCTTTTTGCGTTCAAGCCAATCTGCCCTAGTAAATCAGCAAGTGTTCGTGACGTAACGGATACATCATAAGGGCTTCTGTCGTGCCAGAACCTATGCCTTACCACTGGGGTGCACAAATTGGGGGCGCGCCGCCAGGGGGGCGGGAGATTTGTCTGGGGGGGATGCGGGCGGTTGCGGAGGTCCCACGCTCTATCCCCAGGCATCTAAATTAAATGCCAGGGGGTCGCTTGAGGTCTGTGCAACAAGAAAACGTACCGGGATTCAGACGTGATGCGTCTCCATGACAATGACGCAATGGGGTCATGTGACGTGACATCACAGGCGTCAAATGACGCTGCGGGTCACGTGACCTCACGTCACGTGACCCCGCAGCATCATCTGACGCGGCTGCAGGTAGGAGGGGGGGGGGCAAATCCGGAGCAGGCCTGACGGGGGCACAGCAGGAAAAGTTGCCTTACCAGGTACATAATTAGGGCACTCTTAAGGTTAGCCGAAATCCCCTTCAGACCTTTGTTACTTTTTCCAGTCTGCTGTTGCTAACTATTCTGGCTATTTTCTCATTAACTGAACTTCTTAATATTTCATTTTACAAGCCCAACATTATCCCAACATTCTTGAAATTGTTAATCCTTTAACTGGCAGAAATAATATTTCCCTGTCCCAGATGAAAAAGAACGTAATTAAATGCAGCAAACACTGCATAAAATGACTTTACTGAATTGTGTTATTGTCATGGGTACTTTGAATGGCCTTTCTTTCTACTTCGGGTGAGCAGATCAGCCATGTTATGTTAAACCAAAAGCAGAGATCAATTTTGTGTATGTGTATCACCCTTTCCTCCACCCTGTGTGAGATGACTTCGCTACTGATCTATTCTGTTGCTGGTGCATACCTGGCTGGTAAACAGGAGGCTGGAGATCTCCACGGTAGTGTGGGGAGGACATCTGGACAGGCTTACGTTGGTTCTTTTCGTGACCGCACCTCAAGCCCAAGAGGATCCTGAGGCTATCAGGATGGACCTCAGGGGTACTTCTTCCTAGCTGGACATGCTCAATCATACAACAGATTGGGTTTAACGGGGTTTATTGGTACATGCATGATGGTATACACAGGTCACAATCGCTGAATGCAGTACCCAGAATTGAGGCTTTGAATATCCTCTTCATAGATACTTACCCCCTCGTGTTGCAAACCCTCAGCCTACTCCCTCTGGGAAGAGGCTCTATGCTGCATACTCATACTCTTAAGTACAACCCAGAACAACATTTCTCACTAACCCCTTACTCTAGACCAGCGGTGCACTGGGGGGTGCGGGCAGTTGCAGAGGTCCCGCGCTCTTCCCCAAGGCATTTAAATTAAATGTTGGGGTACCGCGCGAGGCCTCTACAACCTCTACTTACCGAGGTTCAGACGGCTTCAGGACGCGTGACCATGGCAACGCGGCGTCAAATGATGTCACGGGGTCATGTAACCTCACGGTCGCCACGGTAATGTGATGTCAAATGACGGCGCGAGTCACATGACATGATGCGACCCCGCTGCGTCATATGACACCACACAAGATAAGGGAGTAGGGTGCACCAACAGAGGAGAGCAGGCAGGGGGGGGGGCGCAGCAAATACAGTTTTGCGCCCCTGCTCTAGTCTATAAAAGAGAAAACCTCCCCTCCTTCCCTGGGGAGTGGCTTGTAAGCCGGCCTACATACTGTCATAGACCCCTCTTTACAATAGCAGGCTAATCCTGAACTTTATTGTCAACACACACACTGAACAATATAACCGACCCAGCATAATCTACTCCTCACACTGCCCACTCTTTAATGGTGCTTACAGTGTCCAGGGAATATCAGTAGTCCAAGAGGACTTGGCTACATATGTAACATGACTTTTGGAATGTATAAAATCTATGTATATAATGTCTGCTTTATGAGAAATGTCTGTTTCTTTGAGTAATACATTCACTTTAAAATAAGAGAAACATTTAAAGAATTTGCATTTAAAATATATGTGCACTGTCTATATTTCATAACATATCTCAAATTCCTAAACTTCTTCTCCTTAAATCAAGAATAGGTTTGTGATATGCTTTGTTATATAGGGATCATTTTAAACAGACAAGAGAGTTAGATCATTTTCAAACTTGTATTACAACGATATTATTCATAAAATAAACTATGTATAAAAACATGACCATTGAGTCTCGATGCCGCCCCCCCACCCCCCCAAACCTTAAAACATACCTGAAATTAAAACTTGCACAGACGAAAGATCTAGAGTTTCAACGGCCATGGCTTTTATTCAAATACCAATAACAGAATGAAGTGCCAAACCCTACCAGAGTGCTCCACCACCAACAAGTAAGGCCAATAGTGTTCAATTATGACCCAAAAAAACTGCAAGCCAGGTGCTGTACAGCCCCAGCTACTCAGATGGCTCATGATCAGCTGTGAGAATGGGCCCCAGGAACCCAAAGCACAATAAGCCCTTCCCACTCGCCAATAAATGCTAGCACTAAGCAATTACTGTAGGTATGGAGTCCCGTCTGACAAGGATATCCTGCACTTACTACCAATCAGCTGCCACCAGCGGGGCTGTTTAACAACCTTTAAATGAGCCCCAGTGCCTTCAGACCCACCAGGACTCTTTCCACCCCCTCCTGAATGGTGACATTAAGTAAAACCGGTCCACCACCATTAATAGATTTAAAAACTGGGCCGTCCGCCAGCCCAGGCTCTCTGGAGATACTGTAAAACAAACTTGGAAACAAAAATAATACTTCTTAAAGATTAAATATCATTCTCATTCTTAGGTTTTTCCTAAAACTTGCATAGAATGCTCATCACCCCCTGCAAAGACTCTGGCAACCAGGACAATCTGCATAAACTGCCCTGTACTACTTTGGCACCGTTAACTGCGGAGGAGTTTGCTACTCCCACCCACCCCCCTCCCCTCCGTCCCGCCCTGCACACCTGGCAAGGCCCATTAACATCTGGGAATGGAAAGGCATGTACTGGAAATGGAAGAGACTTCATTTCTAAATTTCTAATCAGGGGAATAGGCATACAAAGGAACACTTATGACAGTGTTACTAACACAAATGAGGAGAATCTCTAAAGCCTGTGTAAATGTCTGAAGCAGTATAACCTCAATGGGAGTCAGAGGGGACTTACTGGGCAGATTCACACTCCGCTCAGCACAGGCAGCAGGGCCGGTGCAACCACTAAGCGACCTGGGCAGTCGCCTAGTGCGGCACATGTTGGGGGGCGGCAGCGGAAGCTGAAAGCAGAGCAAGCTTCTTTTGGAGGGGGGTGCAAAAACGGTAGGGCAAGGATGCCAAAATGGAGGTGGGTGCAAAAATGAAGGGGGAGGAGGGGTGAAAAAATGGAGGGGTGTAAAAACGGAGAGGGGAGTGGGGTATAAAAATGGAGGGGGAGGTGTAAAAATGGAAGAGGGGGTGTAAAAATGGAGGAGGAGGTCTGGTGTAACACGGAACAAGAGGGAGGTGAGAGAGTGGTGGGGAGATAGAGAGGGGTGGGGGAGAGAGAGGTGCGGGAGAGAGGGATGGGGGAGAAAGAGAGGGATGGGGGAGAAAGAGAGGGATGGGGAGAGAGAGAGGGGTGGGAGAGAGAGAGGGATGGGGAAGAGAGAGAAGGGTGGGGAAGAGAGAGAATGGTGGGGGACGAGAGAGAGAGAAGTGGGGGGGAGAGAGGAGTGGGGGAAGAGAGAGAAGGGTGGGGTTATAGAGTGAGGGGTGAGGGGGGGATAGAGGAGTGAGGGGGATAGAGGGGTGAGGGTGGATATAGGGGCGGGGGGAGAGAGAATGGTGGTGTAGAGAAATAGGGAGTAGAGGTTAGAGAGGGTGGGTTGGGGGGAGGGAGGGGTTGGGGAAGAGAGACAGGAATGGGGGAAGAGAGAGGAGTGGGGGAAGAGAAAGAGAGGGGTGGGGTATAGAGAGAGGGGTTAGGGGTATAGGGAGATGGGTGAGGGGATAGAAGGGTGAGGGGGATAGAGGAGTGAGGGGGGATAGAGGGGTTGGGGGAGAGAGAGAATGGTGGCGGGAGAGAAATAGAAGGTAAAGATTTAAGAGAGTGGGTGGGGGGAGAGATAGAGGGTGGGTGAGAAATAGAGAGGGGTGGGGGGGAAGAAGAGAGAGAGGTGGGGGGGAAGAAGAGAGAGAGGTGTGGGGGAAGAGAGAGAGGAGTGGGGGGGAAGAGGGATAGGGGTGGGGGGGAAGAGGGTGAGGGAAAAGATAGAGAGGGTGTGGGGGGAAGAGAGAGGGGTGGGGGGGGGAAGAAGAGAGAGAGAGAGGTTGGGGGGAAGAGAGGTGGGGGAGGTGGGGGAGAAGAGAGAGAGGGGTGGGGGGGAAGAGAGAGAGGGGTGGGGGAAGAGGGTGAGGGAAAAGATAGAGAGGGGTGGGGGGGAAGAGGGTGAGGGGGAGAGAGAGGGGGTTGGGGGGAAGAGAGAGGGATGGGGAGAGATGGGGGGAGATACGGGTGGAGAGAGAGAGAGGGGTGGGGGAAGAGGGGTGATGGGGAGACAGGGGTGGGGGGATATAGAGGGATGGGAGTGAGAGGAAGACAGAAGGGTGGGGAGGAGAGAGAGAGGGGTGGATAGGAAAGAAAGGGAGGGATGGGGGAAGAAAGAGAGAGGGGGTGGGGGAAGAGGGAGAGATGTGTTGGGGGGGGGAGAGACTGGCTATACAGTAACTAACAAACATCAGAGAGAAGTGTACTACCCATCATATACATTACAGATTAGAGCAACCAACACCACATATGAACACAAGAATATAACCAAAACAATGATACAACCCGAAAAATCAAACAATAGAAAAACGCATCAATACTTTTATGAATGGAACTATATACTAGACCCTACAGAGCACCAGTACAAATGATCTGTAGTGCATTTCTTTGCACTGTGCTGTTGGCAATTCGCATTGGACAGACTAATTTGAGTGAACAATGTACAATATATCTAAAGCTTAGAATCTAATATACAAAAGGGATACAGTGCATATTGGATTTGGCACACACAGTGTATATTTCGGTATTCATAAGTACTACCTCTTTTTAATGATACTTATTATATTTACTTATGGCATTCATTTGTATATCATACAGATCAATAGTAAAAACTTTATCAAGATTTGTTAGCGATAAGTTTATCTTCCTTCAACATACATTATGTTGAAAACTTAATGCAGGAAATATATGTAACGGGTTTTCTTACCTGGCCTGACCCACCCAATCTCACATTGGCCCCTGTGGTCTAACCAGTCCCCATTACATGGTCGTGTCTGGTGGTGCACCTGTTGGCTCCCGCATGATGTTGTGTGGGGATTGCCAACCCAGACAGGCAGCTGAGGTAGTCCTACCTATATCCAGTGCAGCGCCTCCACCTCATCAGGATCCCTGCATCCGCATGGGGATGGTTCTGATGAGGAACTCCTCCTTGGTGGTGCCTTCCGCTGGAGAGTAACTTCACACTCACACAGGGGGGTTGTCTTTGAACAGGGCATCTTTATTGTTGCTTGGTGGTATGGGCCAGCTGCCCCTCACAGCTAGCAGCTTAGCCGCTCATTCCTCTGCTGCACTCCATTAGGAAGGTTCCTTCTCCTCTCAAAGAGATTCACCAGCTTCTCTGTCTCTCTGCTCAGAGCTGCATAGACTCACAGCTCTTGCATCAGACCACTGCAACACTTTTGCAGACCTCCACGTTCCTCTTACTGAACAGAGGCAGCACAACAACAGGAAAATGAACTCCTAACTTTAGGCAGTGTTGTGTCTTATATCACCTCCAGAAACAGACACCCTCTGTGTCACTTCCTTTGGGACATATGACACCTCACTTGAGGGCAAACCTCCATGACTGTTACTGGCAACCCTGCATACTTACCAGGATTACTGCCAGCATGAAAGAGATATGTACACCAATTTTACACATGGCTACATATATATAATCAGATAAGGATATATACGTGACTATCAGAGGAGTGCGATGCATACATTATGAGTATGTAACCGCTCTTTATTCCCCTAGACTGATTAAGATATATACTAGGATGGGGCCCGAGCCGCTGCCGCCACCCTGAACTGGGCCTCTCTACAGAGTGGACTGACAAGCTCCTGAGCTCATGAATGACGTGCTGCATGAAATTCTTTGCCGAGTGGTGGAATGCCTGCTTCGGCTCCTGCACCCCATTATACCTTCGGCCCCTGCACCCCATTATACCTTCCAGCTTCCCACACTCCCTGGGGACACGTCACAGACCTCCCTGGGGCCGTGTCACAACCCCCACCAACCCCAGGGCCATGTAACAACCCCCCCCCGGGCCGGGGCAGCGTCACAACCCCCCACCCCAGGGGCCGCATCACAACCCTCTTCGGGGCCGTGTCACAACCCTCCCCACGCCTTAGGCCTTGATTATACGAAGTGCTGAAGGGCGGCAGCGCTATTTTGTGATGTCACCTAGCGCTGCCATCGAGCAGCATCTTGATTATACCGGGGAGGGAGAGCAAGGGGAGGCTTGGAGGCGTGGCCGTGAGTGGTTTGACCTCATTGGCTGTACCGCTCATGTGACATGGCCGTCGCAAGAAAAAAACTAATTCCAAAGTCTCTTCCCCAGCCGTCCGCTTTGCAGTACGGCACGCCGTGACCGTCACCAGCGGTATGAGCAGTCTCATTAGAATTAAGCAAATTGTTTAGGCGCCGCGCGGCGCGCGGCGTCACGTGTAGCATTTTTGGGTATAATCACGGCCGAAAGGACATAAGATAAGAGGGGGGGGGAGAGCGCTACAGTGGGCCCTCACGGTCATGCCGTCCCCCACTTAAAGGTTCAGGGATACTTTATGGGTGTCTGTGAAATGTAGGAAAAGGTTTGGAAATGCAGCTATGTTTCATCTGACCTCAAACTCTTTCCTTTTAAATGTATCATCAAATCACAAAACACATCACAATGTTATCTTTAAATCATTTGTTCGGGGCTGTCTGAACATTTCCTTCTTTAAGCTAAGGAAGTTTAGCTAAATTTATAGGTTGGGAAATACAGACAATGCATGTATCCTTTTTAATATAGATTTTTGATTATTTTTTTAATTTTTTGTCAGCAAAATATGTCACATCATTAGTGGGTCAACAACTTCACCCTAATGATAACAGCATGTTATGGCATCTGTGCTTTTCATCTATTTTATAAATGTTTTAGCACAAAAAGTGCCTAAAACAGCAGGTTTAACTTGCCTATAGATCATAATGAAAAAGCGAGCTATGCATATTTTTCCAACAAACCAGAGTGATGGTTAGTGATGGTGCGACCGACAGCTCTGGTGAGTATAAAGAAGCAGCCTTTTCATTACCTTGTACACCTTGATAAAGTGCTGTTGCATGAAACGCGTAGGTGCGTTCATGTAGTCCGTTTTTATTGTTTTTCTAGCATGCAATAAATTGATCATTTATTTAGTTTGGAGTTGCCTGGCTATTTTTTCCCTTCTCTGGATACCAAAAGGTGGATTTCCCTGGCTGTGCTCTATCTACATCCTCTACAACTTCAAAATGCTAATCAGCATTATAATATAATTGCAAAGCATGGGTGGCGTGCAGTGTATAAAAGCGCAGGAATCACCTCTACTGCATAAAGAAACAGGAAAAAGTGACTCAATTATTTAAAATGAGATACTTAATCTACTAGTACAGCAAGTAACTAATTAATGATTTATTTTTTTCTGCCAACCGTGGCCAAAGAATGTCAGAGTCTGTATTTCCCAGCATTCAATGTTTATCGTGGTGAATTATATCTAAGGAATAAGATATTTATTTACATTGTGCATCACCTAAACATAATTCTGAAAACACAGGTTATTAAAAGATAGCTTGTATCACCAGTGTGGCCTCAGTCATGCTAAACGGGTACAAGGACCTCAAAACATAAGTTACTACATAATTAACTTACACAATGGCAAGCACTATTTTGATTCACTGTCTCTTAGACCACACGCATGCACATTTATGTCGAAGGAAATTATAATTACAATTAGTAATCATATTTAAATGTAAAAAATAATGATGTGCGTCTCCCAGCCAGTCACCTGTCAGTGGCTGCAACAAAATGTGTTCTATAGCAAGGCAGAATGCAAATGTTCCTGATTACAACATTAATAGAGTTGACCCTACACGGTGCATTAACTCTGGATGTAGCTAAACAGACAAGAGAAAACAAACTGGCGTGAAATATAATATTAACAATTACGTTCAATTATGTTAAATATTTTAATCACTGTGGCATTAAAATATAATTGCTGTACACATATCAACCAGAGACATAACATAAAACACAGACAGAGCTCAGTTTTTAGCACATCTAGTGAGACTCATACACGGTACAGTGCCTAAATATATATGGAATAACTAATAAGTAAATGGTCTTTTAGTTTGACATTTTTGGCCAAAATTGTTGTAAGCCCCTGAGCCAACGCCAAGGCAGACCACATATCAGGGGTCCCTAACGCTAATATAAATTCTTAATAACCTGTTTAATAACAGGAAGATCTGTCAATATTAGCTGTAAAGTTCTGTCTGACTGAAGCTTTTATTAACCTGTACATTACCAGGAAAAGCACTCTGTATTAGAGATGTCTCAGCCAAACTGCAAGCCAAAGTTCTGTCTGACTGAAGCTTTTATTAACCTGTACATTACCAGGAAAAGCATTCTGTATTAGAGATGTCACAGCCAAACTGCAAGCAGGCAAGTTCCCCTGAGTGGAAGATGCTATGGAGTGAGCCCATAACCATTTAAATGTGGGAGGGGGTGAGCTTAAATTAAGTAGGAGGTTGCCAACCTCCAATCAGCTATGACTAGCTGGACAAGAATTGTAAATGGTTATGGGCTCACTCCATAGCATCTTCCACTCAGGGGAACTTGCCTGCTTGCAGTTTGGCTGTGACATCTCTAATACAGAATGCTTTTCCTGGTAATGTACAGGTTAATAAAAGCTTCAGTCAGACAGAACTTTGGCTTGCAGTTTGGCTGAGACATCTCTAATACAGAGTGCTTTTCCTGGTAATGTACAGGTTAATAAAAGCTTCAGTCAGACAGAACTTTACAGCTAATATTGACAGATCTTCCTGTTATTAAACAGGTTATTAAGAATTTATATTAGCGTTAGGGACCCCTGATATGTGGTCTGCCTTGGCGTTGGCTCAGGGGCTTACAACAATTTTGGCCAAAAATGTCAAACTAAAAGACCATTTACTTATTAGTTATTCCATATATATTTAGGCACTGTACCGTGTATGAGTCTCACTAGATGTGCTAAAAACTGAGCTCTGTCTGTGTTTTATGTTATGTCTCTGGTTTTAATGCAATTGCCAGCTCAGTAGCACTCTTCTGACACTCATATGCTTATATATATGTTGTGGGTATTTTGGGGGTTTAATTGGAGCTTGTTAGGTGTCCAGTATGTTTTACAATTCTTGTCCAGCTAGTCATAGCTGATTGGAGGTTGGCAACCTCCTACTTAATTTAAGCTCACCCCCTCCCACATTTAAATGGTTATGGGCTCACTCCATAGCATCTTCCACTCAGGGGAACTTGCCTGCTTGCAGTTTGGCTGTGACATCTCTAATACAGAATGCTTTTCCTGGTAATGTACAGGTTAATAAAAGCTTCAGTCAGACAGAACTTTGGCTTGCAGTTTGGCTGAGACATCTCTAATACAGAGTGCTTTTCCTGGTAATGTACAGGTTAATAAAAGCTTCAGTCAGACAGAACTTTACAGCTAATATTGACAGATTTACTATAAATCATTCTTCCTGTTATTAAACAGGTTATTAAGAATTTATATTAGCGTTAGGGACCCCTGATATGTGGTCTGCCTTGGCGTTGGCTCAGGGGCTTACAACAATTTTGGCCAAAAATGTCAAACTAAAAGACCATTTACTTATTAGTTATTCCATATATATTTAGCAACTGTACCGTGTATGAGTCTCACTAGATGTGCTAAAAACTGAGCTCTGTCTGTGTTTTATGTTATGTCTCTGGTTTTAATGCAATTGCCAGCTCAGTAGCACTCTTCTGACACTCATATGCTTATATATATGTTGTGGGTATTTTGGGGGTTTAATTGGAGCTTGTTAGGTGTCCAGTATGTTGTACACATATCATACAGATCCTACCTGTCAATCTAAATTACCGTAGTGTTCCAATGGTGCAGATTCTATTGTAGATATAGGTAATGGGTTGTCATATGTCAGGAGTGTTGGCAATGTCCAACAAGCAATCAATTGGGGGCTGTAGGGGTCATTTACAAACACACACTTTCCTATTGCCTTGATGCATAGCCCCCCATACATTCCATTATAGACCCACAGAGGCAGATACATGTGACGAGTATATGGAGCAAAAGCAGGAGAAATGAAGGGGTATAACTGTAATATGGGAGTGGAATCCGCAGGACTTGTTTGTAGTGGCCAAATACATCTGGGCCCAGATGCACTAAGCTCTGTTAGGTGCTATTTAACCCAACATTATCCTAAATTAACGTTGGGTTATTCAGAACACTTATGCACTAAAGTGCATAACCTAACGTTAACCCAGTATTGCTGCTTGAAATCATATATGATTACATTTTTCTGCCTGTTAGTGCTAATGGTGTGCAAAAGAGGCGTTCCCCCTAACATTGCATAATTACTATAAGCTGTTCAAATGAACACAAGGAATTAACCTGACTTTATATGTGGAGAGAAACCTGTGCTCAAAAAGGAACACACCTAGGATACCTGAGAAAGCTGCATATTTGGATATGCAAAGTATAATTAAATTAAACCACCACCAGTCTAAGTTCTTTCAAAACTAAAGCCGTCTCACATTTTAATCTGGTCTGTAACTGTTGCATACGCCTATAATATATTATCTCTTACTGTGCATGCGATGTCTTGTATATAATGTATAACCCTCTTCACTTAATGTAACTATGTATTTGTAACCATGTATTTGTCATCATAACTCTATGCCCAGGACATACTCGAAAACGAGAGGTAATTCTCAATGTATTACTTACTGGTAAAATATTTTATAAATAAATACATAAATAAACTTAAATTACCATATTTCCCAGGTATCTAAAATGCATTCCTTTTTTTTGTACAGGTATCTCCCCATGTATTATATAACCCAAACTTTTTTTTTACATTTTGCACCTCCTGCTAGGAAATATTTGTTCTGCGAATCCCTAATTAATAAATCTTATTGCCTACTCAGACTATTGCTAACAAAATAATTTGACAGATCCCAGGCTCAGTGTCCTCAGTGTCCTGAGCTCGTGGGGGGAACACACGCCTAATATGGCCCCTATCTGCACCTCAGTGTGTGCAGACAGCATGGGGTTATATGATGATTTTCATTTCCATTTGTTTTTTTTATTGTAGACATAGGGCCGGATACATCAAACTGTGGTAACCTAAAAATGCGGTATTAACGGCCAAAAAAGTGCCTTATATTTATCATGCAAAACATCAACATTGCACCACTCAAAAATAAAGCAATCTTTAAATAGTCATAATACCACATGTTTTGGTTAGAAAATGCAATACATCAAGTTCCGATATTTATCAGAATGGGTAGAACACAAGAAAAACGGCAAATCTTTTATCAACCACTTCAGGCTGGCGTTAGCCATGTTCTTCCTATGTATATAATGGCCAATATACTGGCCAAGGTACTGTAAGCGAAAACAACCTGAAATAGATATTTTGGTGCCATCCGGCAGGGATTTCTTTTTCCTGGTTGTTTTATTTTTATTTTTCGTGCCATCGGGCAGGGATTATTTTGCATTTATTTGGTGTTTTTATTTTAATTAGCCAGTGGGCTGGGATTGTTTGGCTGGGTTTTTTTTTATGGTATGGCCCTTTATTGCATTGCCCATGAGGATAAGGAGGACGCCTTCATCCCGGCAGGGGTAAATAATTATTTTATATATTTAGGTTGTACATTGGTAGCCAATGTGGCAATCTAGGCCCCAATTGAGGGTGTATTTATTTATTTATTTATAAAATATTTTACCAGGAAGTAATACATTGAGAGTTACCTCTCGTTTTCAAGTATGTCCTGGGCACAGAGTAAAACAAAATAATACATGGTTACAAATACAGTTACATAAATGAACAAGGTATACATTATATACAAGACATTGCATGCACAGTTAAAGAAAATATATATTATGAGCGTATGAAACAGTTACAGACCAGATTAAAGTGTGAGACAGCCTTAGATTTGAAAGAATTTAAGCTGGTGGTGGATATGAGAGTCTCTGGTAGGTTGTTCCAGTTTTGGGGTGCACGGAAGGAGAAGGAGGAACGTCCGGATACTTTGTTGAGTCTTGGGACCATGAATAGTCTTTTGGAGTCTGATCTCAGGTGATAGGTACTGCATGTGGTAGGGGTGAGGAGCTTGTTCAGGTAGCTGGGTAGCTTGCCCAGAAAGTATTTGAGGGTGAGACAGGAAAGGTGAACTTTGCGCCTAGACTCTAGTGAAGACCAATCTAGTTCTTTGAGCATTTCGCAGTGATGTGTGTTGTAGTTGCATTGGAGAACAAAACGACAAATTGAATTGTAGAGGGTGTCAAGTTTGCTAAGGTGGGTTTGAGGAGCCGAGCCATATACTATGTCTCCATAGTCAATAATTGGCATTAGCATCTGCTGTGCAATACGCTTTCTGACCAGGAGACTTAGGGAGGATTTGTTCCTGTAAAGTACCCCTAGTTTGGCATAGGTCTTGGTTGTCAGGGTATCAATGTGCATCCCGAATGTTAAGTGGGAGTCAAACCATAAGCCCAGGTATTTAAAACTAGTGACAGGTGTTAGGGTGGTTTTAGCGTTGGTTCTAATCAGGAGCTCAGTCACTGGAAGCTTTACAAATTTAGTCTTGGTCCCAAATACCATTGTTACCGTCTTGTCAGTGTTTAAAAACAGTTTGTTTTGGGAAATCCAGTTTTCGAGTGTCAAAAAGTCAGACTGAAGTATGTGTTGAAGGTCAGAGAGGCTATGGCTGTGTGCATACAGGATTGTGTCATCTGCATACATGTGTATTGAGGCTTCCTTACAAGCTGTGGGAAGATCATTAATGAACACTGAGAAGAGTAGGGGCCCCAGAACAGAGCCTTGCGGGACACCACAGGTGATATCCAGGGGGTTGGAGTTAGAGCCTGAGATGGACACATGTTGGGATCTTCCTGATAGGTAGGACTGAAACCAGTTTAAAGCATGTTTCCCTATTCCAGAGCTCTGGAGTTTGTTAAGCAGGATAACATGATCAACTGTGTCAAAAGCCTTTGCAAAATCTAGGAATACTGCACCAGTGAGTTGTCCCCGTTCCATTCCGCACTGGATTTCATTGCAAACTTTTAGCAGGGTAGTTACGCTGGAGTGTTTGGGACGAAACCCAGACTGGAATTGGCTAGGGAAATTTGTCTTGGTGTAGAAATCGCTGGTGTAGGCAGCCACAGTGACAATCAATGGATTTAATGACTTAGTTTTTATTATGTTTTTATGTATTGTAATGTCTATTTTGTCCCACAACCAGATGGGAGCGCAAAAATGTTTACAAGCATGTGATTAATAAAACTATAATAATGACCAAAAGACAGAAAGTGTGTGAAAAAATCAAACAATTATATACTTAGGGCATCATGCAGTAAGCGGCGGAAAGGCACTTCTCGCCCGTTTCCCGCCCAAAAAGCCTACCCCTATTCAGTAAGGGGCGAGAAAGTGGTGAGAATAAAAAAAAACGCCAGTTTTGTTGGCGGTTTTTTTTTTTCCGCCAGTGGCGAGGCGAGAAGGCACTTTCCGCCTAAAATAGACACATTTTCCACCACGCTGTATTCTAGTAGTGGCGAGTAGCTTAGCGGCGCTATTCGCCACTCTAGAATGGCGTTTTTATGGCGAATCGGCCACGCAAGAAAAAGTTGGCAAGTTGATGGTGAGAGGCTGCTGATGAGTGGCGGATCAGCACTTAGAAAAAATCCTGGCCTTTTTCCTGGCTGGGATTGATGCCGGGGGTCTCCGGAGCTGATACCATTAATACCAGCACCGGAGCCCCCCGGCATGCATCCGAGGCAGGAAAAATGCATTTAAAGGCCACTTCATCACCTTAGCGGCTAACCGCTAAGGCAATGAAGGGGTTAAACAGCCGTGCCAGGTTTATTGTGGGTAGCGGGGGTGGGTGAAGGGGGTATTTGGGCCTTGTTGTTTGTTTAGGGCTTGCGGGGGGGTTGCGGGTGCACTTAACCCCTTCACGACCGTAGCAGTTAATAATGCTACGGTCATGAAGGGGTTAAACTCTCCCGCTACCCACCCGCAAGCCCTAAACAAACCATCGTTGGGGCTAATACCCCCTTCACCCACCCCCGCTACCCACAATAAAAAGAAAACACACACAACAGCCCCACACTAACTAAAGAAATATATATATATACAGTGGTTGACAAATCACCAAAAAATCTACTCGCCACACAAAAAAATCTACTCGCCACCTAGTACCAAACGTGTGCTGCTTGGGCCAATATTTACTCGCCCGGGGGTTAAATCCACTCGCCCGGGGCGAGCAAATGTATAGGTTTGTCGAACACTGTATATACACATATATATATATACAGTGGTTGACAAATCACCAAAAAATCTACTCGCCACACAACAAAATCTACTCGCCACCTAGTACCAAATGTGTGCTGCTTGGGCCAATATTTACTCGCCCGGGGGTTAAATCCACTCGCCCGGGGCGAGCAAATGTATAGGTTTGTCGAACACTGTATATATATATATATATATATATATATATATATATATATATATATATATATATATATATTACACCAACAACACCTACACCCCCCTAACATACAGTATAGTAATGGGCACAATGACTATTATCCACAAATGGATAATAGTGGATGTGTCCATTTAAAATACATACAGAACAATAAATACATTAAATACATATAGCACTCACCCATGTCCGGCTGCCACGATGAAGGCCATCCTCATCTTCATCCTGCCCATGCCCCATCCGCTTCTGCAAAACAGAAACAAGAATAAAAACATTCAATGTAATGTCCCCTAACCCCTTAATTACCGTAGCAGTTAATAACCATTACACCCTCACCCTGTGAGGTCTAACCACCCTCACCCACTACCCACAAGTGAAGCCTACCCACATACCCTTGGGCCAATACCCCCTTCCCCCACCCCACCACATACAGTACAATAATGTGCCAAATAACTATTATCTAGATAGGGATAATATATTATTTGGCCATTATTAAACACATTAACTAGCATAGTAAAATAAAGAAAATTCTACTGACATCATCAATAAGAAGGCCCCGTCGCCAGCATCATCCTTGTGGTCCGTTGCCAAAATAATACATAGCCAATACATTGCAATGACATTCACATATCAATGGACCCCTTAATCACCTTATCGGGTACTAACCGCAAAGGTAATTAAGGGGTTAAGCCATCCTGGCCACATACCCAACCTTCACACATTCCTTTGTACAGTGGCTTCATCATGAAAAAATAAAATAAAAATGAAAGAAACAAAATATATATATTGTATTTCATTGAGGATGTTATGGATAAGTGATATTTGTATTGGAGCATGTTTTTGTTAACCCTGACACATTTATTTGTATATTAGTTCATCATGTGTGTATATATATTTATGTATATAAATATGTGTTTTTTATGTATATTTATGTGTACATAAATATATATACACACATGATGAACTAATATACAAATAAATGTGTCAGGGTTAACAAAAACATGCTCCAATACAAATATCACTTATCCATAACATCCTCAATGAAATACAATGCAATTTCCTAAACAAATCAAATGTAATCATCCAATCTAAAGCATCAAATGCCAATCCAAAGCCTCAAATGCCACTTAAAACATTGCATTTACATTGTATACATGCTGCATAAAATGTAAGCTACATGTAGACGCTGCAAATCAATGTTAACAATACAATATTTCAAATAAAATAGCATTACATCAAAAGAAGTATACAATGTAATCCAATAAAGTCACCATCAATCAATTAGCATGCATGAATTACATCCCAAAACAATTAAAATAGCATCCATACCAATTACACAATTAACTATAGCAACCGTTAAAGAGAACAAGTTACCATCATACAAAATAGGACACCAAAAATTACAATATACAAAAGCAAGCCTCACCATTACCTAAAGTACAGCATAGAAGCCCAAAAATGACATCTATCTAATTATAAAATACATTGAATACACATCTATGCATAGCAGCATAGCCACAATCATTTAAAATAGTGCAAAGCAAGCTTTTAAAACACTATAATTTCTTACCCTGTATGTATATATCTCTCTAGACATACATACATACATACATACATACATACACACAGTGGCAAGAAATGATGTACAATAAAAAAAACAACACATGTAAAAAGCAACAAAAAACACAGTTACATTAAATACATTTCTTTAGTTCACTTACCATTACTTGGCCCACTCACCGACTCCCGTTGAACAGCTTACTCACGAACCAATCCACGAACAGGAACCCATAAAATAATAAACCAGAAAATAATAAACATTAAAATAATAAAACACGACAATCCAGGGGTCATCTACTTCTAATCCATCTTCATCTGTATTCTTGTTTCTTCTATCTTCTTCTGGGGTCTTCTTCCCGTCTGCTGCCACGCCCTGGTCTTCTTTCTTCGCCGGAGGTCCTTCCTCCTCGGCGTCTGGCTTCAAAATGAGACGACATAGGCTTTTAAAGGCCTATGACGTCACATTTTCGTCATGGTTCCCACGGCCCTGATTGGGCCGTGAAAACCATGTGTTTTGGCCGATGCAAAAAAAAAAAAATGATGACGTCACTTAAAGGCAATGAAAGCACAGCCAATCAGAATGGCTTTGCTTCAATTGCCTTTAAGATGACGTCATTAAAAGAAACATGGCCGGCCTCACATGGTACGGTAGCCAATCAGAGCGTGGGAAGTCTATCCCTACTCTGATTGGTTCTAGTACCATGTGACAGGCTTTCAATTACGTCATATCCGTTATTCCCCAAGCCTCTGTCACATGGTTTACTAGAGCCAATCAGAGATGGGATGGAGTTCCCATGCTCTGATTGGCTACCGTACCATGTGAGGCCGGACATGTTTCTTTTCATGACGTCATCTTAAAGGCAATTGAAGCAAAGCCATTCTGATTGGCTGTGCTTTCATTGCTTTTAAGTGACGTCATCATTTTTATTTTTATCGGCCAAAACACATGGTTTTCACGGCCCAATCAGGGCCGTGGAAACCATGACGAAAATGTGACGTCATAGGCCTTTAAAAGCCACGTGTCGACGCCATATTTATTGCGGGCACGTAGCGTATGGGACGCTATAAACATGGCGGCGACACTGCCCACCCGATCACACATACCGGGGCCTGTAACTCGGGAAGCAGGGGGTCCCTGGTCCACAAAGTGATGCGGTTCAGCTCAGGGGACCCCTGCTCACTGTACAGTATTATTAAAAAATATTCATGCTGCTTCGCTACCATAACAGATAGCCACAAAGGTAAGCAATGATTGTGTATTGATGTGTGTTTTATTCATAGTGTAGATGTGCAGAGGGTCTCCGGAGCTGAACCTCTTTGGTTTTAGGTCTGGGGACCCCCTGTTTCCCGAGATACAGGCCTCTTAAGGGGGTGCCGGTATCCCTCTGCTTTGTTTACATTCCGCGGTCACGATATCGGGACCTTTAAATGCAGAGGGATACCGGCACCTCATAAAGGGCCCTGTATCTCGGGAAGCAGGGGGTCCCCGGACCTGAAACCAATGCGGTTCAGCTCCGGAGACCCCCTTCACATGTACACTATGAATAAAAACGGTATAAAAAATAATTTTTAATGTGCCGATGTTTGCGCAGAGAGAGCGGCGGATCTCTCTCTGCTGCAGACAGATCTCGGCAGGGGACGGCTTCTCGGCAGCTTCTCGCCAGGCAGCCGTCTCGCCACCGGTTACTAGCCATTTTATCAAATGGTGGTGGCGCATTCATTCGCCAGGGATTCGCCCCTTACAGCATACAGCGAGTTTAACACGCCAAAAACATAGCTAATTGCAAAACTGGCTAATGCATTTTTTCGCTGCTTACTGCATAGACCTCTTAGTGTTCAAAAGGTCTTCATAGTTCAGTTTGTAGCCATTCTCTAAAATATAGGAAGAAAAGAAAGGGAAGACCCAGAATAGTGCAATATGTTTCAAAAACAATTTGACAGTGATGTCTAGGGGAATTAAGCTCACTCAAATTGTCTCCATAAAAATAAAGTGGTGTGAGTGTAATCAGATTCTCACTGTAGTTGCAAGGGGATTTAATTCCTTCAGATTGTTCTCATTCCCAGTGAGCAAACATAACGGATATAGTGTAATAACGTTTTATGACAAAATTCAAATGGTAAACATATGGGTTGCACTCAGATGTTACAAGATAAAAATCGCATGGTGACCACTTTGGGTCTATAGAAATATCCAACCACAGATAAGCATCAGGCACTTCAGTAGTTGAAGAAAGAAGTATTTAGTGAGCAGACGTCAATCCAAAGGAGAAAAAGTAAGTTAGAAGCGCAGTCAATACAGGGTTGGTGTCAAACTCTATATCTTTATTATATCTTGTCCCAGGGATAACCCTCTAGGACAACAACAACATGAAAATCAATACATTAATAGTAATATTAATCCAAAGGAAAAGGATTTATTGAGAAAACATGTGGATCCAAAAAGGATTTATGTTTGCTCAATACTGGAGTGCCCACTGCTTATCTTTGTTTGGATATTGTTCACTCTGGATCTACAATAGAGTAAAGAAAACCCACTCAGCCTCCATAAAGAGGGAAGTGATGGGTGCACAAGGGAAAATATGAGTAAACATAGAAATAACTGAGCTGAACCCCTGAGGGGAGAGGAAAGTGGTCTCAGAGATCTACTACATGATTATATCCCTGTCAGCATTTGGTGCCCTATATTTACATTCCGGTTGTGACGGTGCTCGTCTCAAATCAGAAGGCGGACCCGCAGGGCTGAGGTAGGGATGTAAATAAACTGACCAGAGCCCTGAGACAGAGTCCAGTAAGAGTATCCTGTAAGAGTATCCATAGTTGGTATGGAAGCAGGGGTCAGGGCTAGTGGCAATGGTGCGGAGTTCAGGGTACAGGCATCAGGGCAGGTGGCAGGGGTGCAAAATCCAGGCAACAGGCAAAGGGTCAGGGCAGGTGGCAGTGGTGCAAAATCCAGACAACAGGCAAAGGGTCAGGGCAGGCAGAAGGCAGCGAGGTCAGGGTCACGGTCCGGGGTTAGCAACAAGGAATCCAAACAGGTAACGGAAAGGGCAACAGCAAAGACTGACAGGAGCTGCAGAAACACAGAACTTTGCTCGGCGACTCCCACCAGGAAGTGCAGCCTTATTTAGCAGGCTGCCAGTAACCAAAATGGCCAAATTGAGTAGAAAAGGCAGGCAGCCTGGAAAAAACAAACTGGCAGCAGAACCCAGCACAGATCGAGCAGAATCCTTACACCGGTACAGTGTGTACTTACTGTAGGGGAGTGCATGCTCTACACTGCTCTTTTCCCTGTAGAAATTTTGCTGCAGCTCTCCACCTCTCATATACACCAGCCTCAGTTGAGCACCTGACAAAGCTGCGGTTACTGCGGTGAAACACGTATGGCTACGAATGCTGAGACCCCCCCACCTGGACCAAAACCTCCCTTACCTCCACACACTAGGTCGCATTTTCCAGAAGTGTTCTATCTGGTGTTCTTTGCAGGGAAAATAAGCTGGTGTCCGTGAGAGGTGGAGACCTGCAAGGCTGAGGCAGGATATGGGAACTGACCACAGGCCTAGCGACTGCATCCCGATCAAGGAGAATATCCGGGTCACAGGCCGAGGTCGGACAGTCAGTTCCCATATCCTGCCTCAGCCCCGCTGAGGGTCAGGCTCGTGGTTAGAGATGAGCACCGTTACATCATCATAATTATCATAATTCACAGGATTCTTGTAGATATCGAAGTAGGTCGTGAGTATGACAAATAAATTAATTGTTACACTGAAAAACCTTAGATGGGATACACAAAGCCTTCAGTGAGGTAAAATAAGGTGCAGGGCTATCATCATTTTAATTGTGACAGGAATGATTGAATCCACACAATCATGATATTAAGCATAAGAGCCTACTGAATACAATTATATATGAGACATAAATATAACATTGGTCCCATACAGAAACTATTTGCAGCTATCACTTCGTACTGCACATTGAAAATGTGGATCTGGAAAATGTGATTTCTGTAGCCAAAAGGAGAACCAGATTTAAACTGAAACATCACTCACGATATAATTAACAATTTTTTTTAAAAATAACATTAATGTTTTTATATCTATATAGTGCAAATGAGTACTTCAGTATTAGGGTGTACCTTTTTTATTTGGACTAACAATTGATTCTGAGGAAGAGAGGAGAACTCTTGAAAGCTTGTCTAATAGTATCAATTGTTAGTCCAAATAAAAAAGGTATCACCTAATACTGAAGTACTCATTTATTCTGCACTGTTGCAACTGGACTAAAATGGCTATTTCTACTTAATTCATTATATCTATGTACTATTCCTCTTTTCTGTCTTTTCCTTACTTTTGCATTTTAAAATGTTATGAACGGTGTGGATATCAATTTAGTATTTAATATTTTGTATACGTTAATAAATTGTGACTTTTGGTAATATAATAGTCATCGTATGTTTTGAATTGGTTTATATTATTTGGGCTAAAATCCCTATGGAGTGCAACCTAAACCCTAGTTCTTTTTTTTTATTGTTTTAGCTAAAGTTGAATTGGGTCCTTTCCTGAAGGGCTAGCCCCTCCCCTAGCAATAGCAATCATTTTAGCTTGTTATAGGTCTGAGGGAGACCTTTTTATGATGTTTTGTTCTTTACATTTGTCATAACTTTAGGTTGAACGTAATTTAAGCTTTCTTATACTAGCATGGGTGGTATAGCTGTCAATTACTGTGGGAGCTTCCAAAGTCATGCCCCACAATGCTTTGCCGCAGTGGATGCAGAGGATTGTGGGGAGCGACTTTGGAAGCTCCTGCTGTAATTGACAGCTATGCCACTCAAGCTAAGGTGCAATTTGGGGCCTTACTAAATGCGCATTTCCCCCATGGGCTCAGGAACCCATTATACTGCCTGGTACTTACCATGACATGTTTTAGTAGCCAAACCCTTGGAGACACTTAACGAACCCATGATGGCTCCCGAATCACTACAGTATATGATTTGGATTCACATATAAATCACTTGGGACTGAAGTAAATTAGGATTTTACTCTCTCTACGCCATGAAACAAAGGGGGGGGGGGCAATTTCAAGGCAGAAAGAGATTCAGACCATGAACATTCACTGCAGTTCACAACGCTATACATTAAAATTTGCTTTTTAGAAAAAGGAAGCAGCCCCAGATGGGTTAAACCTGGATAACTCCTTTAGCCAGGGTATAAATCGCTAGGTAATGCTCTGTTCTGAAGTGTTTATCACTTCATTATTCTTCTTGCCAGCGCCTAATATCCTAAAAAAAAAAAAAAAAAAGCAGGATGAAAATCCGCTGGTAACTAAACAGAAATCTAATATTTTGGATTGTTGCTGTTCCAGATGTTTTTGATAATCAGAGACAGCACATTTTCTCGCTCCAGATTAACCCATAAAGCCATTAAAATTATTAGGGGATGGGGAAAATGTGTGGGGCTGAGAAGCATGGATGGACTTTAGCCCGACTCCGTGTTCGAGGGAAGCAGTTCCAATATTTATGGCATCTTTTATTTGTTCAGCTGACTTCTTTTTTTTATTTTGCTTCACTCTGATCTGCAATCGTAGTACAATGTCTCCGAAAGCTAAAGAAAACCTTGACAACACGAGGTTGGTGAAGAGAAGAGACGAGCTCCAGTGCACACAGGAAGGTGGCACCTCCACACGTGTTCACACTGAGCCAGATTTAGAGCCAGCACAACCCTTCACTAAGAGATTTAGAAGAACTGTTTAAGTATTAAGATAACATTTCAACTGGAACTACAGAAGCATTTAGATAGCGAAGATATTTCGGAATTCCTCTCAGAGAGACGACGGATGCTCTTGAGAATAAGATAGAGTAGGTAATAACATCACAAAAATTGTTGACCAAGAGCTTAACTCATTAAAAGAGCAAATATTGTAGACACTAGACTATGTACACTCTAAAGTCTGTTAGCAAATAGGCAAAACAGTTGATGTCGTTGGTAATTACTGAAAGTACCTCCCTCATTCACCCCCACACTCGTTTCTTTTTGTACCTTCCCACCCCTCTCTTCTTATTTTCTGTACCCTTTACATAACAAAAGAAAAACCTCATGAAAAAAAAGCAAATATTTCATGTCTGAAAGCCAGGAAGACCCCGAAAACAGATCAAGGTGTAAAATCTACGCTTAAGGAACTTACCGAAAGCAGTTTCAAATCTGGAAGAATACTTACTGAAACTGTTCCAGCTGTTGCTGCCTGACATAACTACCGAAAAGCTCTTACTTGTAACGCACACAGAGCCCTCTGACACAGACCAACTGGATCAGAGAATCCATGTTCTTCCTAGTTCCTGGTTCCTGGGGCCTGCTGCTCTCTTTCCATTGCAGAGGCCGTGTCCTGGTTCCTGTGCTGAAGCGGTGGATCTCCAGCGTAACTTCAGCTCCCTGTTTCCTGAGGCCTGCTGCCCTTCCCATAGCAGAGGCCTGTCTCTGATTCCTGAGGTCTGTAGCTCTTTCTCCCCGCACAGGCTCGTCCTGGACTCCTGCGCTGAAGCATTGGTTTACCAGTGCTGCCTGGCGGTGTGCCCACTCCGGTCAGCCTTCTCCTTCCTGAGACCGGCGCCATGGGCCGTGGACACCACTCGCGCAAACCCCGTTCCCGACCTGCAGCAATTTCGCTGAAGCAGGAAGACCTGCTTGATCTCCTGTTGCCGACTCCCTGCTTGGACTACGTTTACCATGATGTCTCCAATCCTGACCCTGGCTCGTCCACTGACTACACTGCTCTCTCCAGTACCGACCATGCTATGGATGACTACGAACTGCGCAATCCGGATCAGCCTGCGCGGTCTAAGGTCGGTGCTTATATAACCCCACCTCAGCCACGCGGTCCGACCCTGGTTTGTGGTGAGCACAACAGTGACAGGGATTTATTGGTGGCTGTAATGCAAAGATTCTGGATTCAGCCAATAACTTGCACACTCTGAATCAGTAAACAGTCTTAGAGATGTAATCAAAAAGGGATTTTACTTAGCTTCGGTTATGTTCTCAGTTACAGCTTGCACAGCTAAACAGCATACATTAGGACAAATGATCCAAATACCCGGGGAAGTCACCATCAGTCTAGTATGATCCCGAGAGAGTGAGGGGAATTCTTGGCCAGGGCACCTGCATGGTCCGTGGAGAAGCTTCTGGCACTATCCCCAGCCTAGGCTCTTATTTATAGTATTTTTTGTTAGGCTTCCTCTAATCAGTGCTAAGTGTTGTAGCAAAATGCGTACTTCAACTGATGAGTCACACTTCCTTTGTAGTATACAACTCTATATATGGTAAACATGTGACAGAGAGAGAGCTCTGCTTACCCAAAGCACATGGGTGGTCAAACCCAAAGCACTCTAAGCTGATGAGTGGTCAAACATGTGACAAGAGCTTACTTAAAGCACATGTTATGGCAGGGGAGTGCAATCTTTTTTTCCTGTGCCCCCCTGCCGTCTGTCCCCCTCTCCTCGCGCCCCCCTGCTTACCATGCTTCAGACGTCCTGGCGTCATGATGTCACGTTGCCATGGTGACACGTGACCAGGAGTGTCTGAAACAAGGTAAATAGAAGTTTACAGAGGCCCTGCAGCTCCCCCGGCATTAATTTAAATGTATTCAGGATGCGTGCGGGGGCCTCTGTAAAACCCGCGCCCCCCACAGCGAGTCTCGCGCCCCCCCTGGGGGGTGCACCCAACACTTTGCGCACCGCTGTGTTATGGCATACTTCAGCTAATGAGTGGTCAAACATGTGACAAGAGGGAGAACTCTGCTTACTTAAAGCACATGTTATGGCATACTTCAGCTAATGAGTGGTATTTTCCAATACATTCCACCTGTTGATTTGGGTGGTAGGGCAATCGCTTCCTATAGATGAATCAGTAACGCCCACTCTCGGGGTGCGGTACATATAGTCCATATTGATACAAAGATAAAACCCCACCTAAACAGTAACACTAATATTCAACAATTGTTGCCCAAACATGCCTAACCATCTGAACCATCCTGAATCTGGGGGGGGGGAGGGGGCGATGGGGGGGTGATGGGGTGGGGGGTTACGTAACTAATTTTGTTTTTACTAGCCCTTCTTTGGAATGGAAATGAACTTTTACTGATTGGTACATAGTCCAATGTCCAATGTTCCATAGTCCATGGGACTCCCACATACAGGTAATCATCTTCTTCCCACACTGACGTGGTTCTGCAGATCTGAAAATTCATATACAGGTTTCTTTGAGCACTGAGGTGGCTCCACAGATCCAACAATTAGTCTGGTTTGTTTGATTGCACAAAGTGTTCAGTACGCCGTGGATCCCAGGCATCCAGATATCAATGGACACAGCAAAACAAACAGAAAAACAAATATCAATTAACTGCTATTAAATGATAGGCAGGAACATATTCAGTGTGAAGGGCACCTTGTACTAATCTGGTCACTCCTTGACCTTTTGCTATCCCTTCCCCTTGCTTACATCCTCCTTCGTTTTGTTGTAACACCACACCATACCCTGGCGCCCACTGTGAATTTACAGTTTTCGTCATACCAAGTAATTTGTGGGGGCGTTAGCACATAGATTCCCACATCACCCGCAGGTGTCCGTGGGAATACAGTTGGTCCCTGCGGGTGTCTTGGGGTCCCCCGGTGTTCCCTATGGGTGTCCAGGGGTCCTTGGGTAGGCCTTGTGGGTGTCCGGGAGTTCTCTGTGGGTCCCCGTGGGTCCCCGCTGGCCTGTGGTACCAATCCTGTCTCAAAAAATAAAATTTGGCATACATTGCAATTAATACACCTCCCCCCACCCCCCAACACTTACAGTACAGTAATGGGCAAAATAACTATTATCCAGATCTGGTTAATTGCTTATTTGCCCATTATTAAATCAAACATTAGCCAGGCAGCATAAATAAATGTAACCCTGGGTAGTTTTGGGGTTACACTGGCGACACACTTTATTCGAGCTCGGCTAGTCCCACGAATTCGGGTATACCCGGGTGTATTGAGGTTTATGACTGTTTTCTGCCCGAGTGCATTGGGTTATTTTCCAGGCAGGGATTGAAGCATTTTATTCCCGCTGGCTGCAATACTGCACAGTATATATATATATACTGCATTACAATTCATGAATTTATGCCATCTGGTAGACACGCGAAGCATTGCAGCCTATTAAATCCTAATCATTATCATTTAACAGATCAGCCGCCCATCAGCCAGGCATGAACCCAGGCTGGGAAGGCAAATGCAACGGGGCTTGTCAGAGGTGAGGAGCGGCGCATTCCAGGTATCTGCCAGGTACATACTGGGTATTTGCTCGAATAAAGTGTGTCGGTGCAGTACATGCCTTTCTCCTCCTGTGCAATAATCCCTGTTAAGGGCAGGTGCCAGGAGTAATCATGGGGTTTTTCCCCCACCCCCCATGTGTTGTGTAGTATTTGTCATCAGGCCCTGTGTCCAATTACAGTGACATAGGGGTGGTGCCTATTGGAGCTATTTAGTGCACAACACTTCCTGTATTTAGGAGTGTGCCTCACCACGTATGAGTGAGGTGAGTCTGTCCAGCAAACTGTCAGGGCTCTGGCAGGTTTTGTGGCCCTCCCTCAGGGGAGTGGTGTGGAAGACTATTCCCCTTACTACATCAGGGAGTAAGGGAAGAGCTAGACCTGCTTTCAGTGCCCTTGCCTGGGAGTGTACGGTCAGGGACTTCCTTTGGGTTAGCAACCTATAATGAGCGGCTGAAGACCAGGCTGCAATGATGGGCAATGTGTTTGGAAAAGTACCCGGGCGCTATCTCTGTGAGGTGTACATGGGATATTAAAAGTAGAGTGCAAAAATAAGAAGGGTATAATACAGCCTTTAGATATTTGCGTATATAGCTTGAGATGTCCTCGTGTGACTCGAAACCCCAGCAGGATCTATCCAGGACCCTTGATGGTTCGAGCCTGAGGAAGCCCTGTATAGGGCGAAACGCGTAGCTCTCCACTTGGGACATTTGCAGTCCTCATAGAGGAGCCAGAGGTGACGTTGTAGCTCTCCAACCAGACGCCGAGAGAGAGACCCCCTACCACCTACCACTCAGTGACTCCCTATGGTGCTTTTTCCATTCCTCTATAAGCAGTAGTTCCTTCTATATTTTAGCCTCATTTTTTATTTTATCTCATTTTGTGTATTTATTTTTTTTTTGTTTTAATAAAGTTCTCCCCATCTTGTACACCACAGTGTTCTATAGTCTATATCCCCCTTTTTTATTAGCACCAAGGGGAATTCCACAACAGAAATTAGAAGCTGAAAGAAACCTCTATCAGTATGTACTCACACTGGCCCGTGTGAGTACAGTATTTGGATATATTTATATTTTTACCCCCCCCCCCTCTCACCTTAATACCAGGTGACCCTAAGGTCAAATCCACTTATCTATCTGCAATAATTGCAAGATAGTTATAGACCCTTCTATCGGAAGCCTTGTATCAATCTTTGGCAAGGGTGATATCAAGATACCATTATAGGAGAATGCTCACATTAGCCCGTGTGAGTGACATATATCACTATATTACAATAACATATTGTTCTATTGACCTTCCCTATATTGTAGCTGTTGTTTACATACATCGATCTAACTGCCTTTTCATTTTCATGAGAGGAAAATTATCGGGAAGGAGTTACCAATACAACGAGGAACATTCAAGACTCAGTGAAAGACAAAGACACAACAGAAGAAAAATCCACATCCTAAAGAAGATCTGAGAGTCAAAGAAACCTTGATGTGATGGAACTTACACAAGGCCGTTTAAGTTATTTATTCTTTTATTTCTTCACCTCCATACACACATGACTGTATATTTGCCTCCCATTCATGGAGTCCACCCCTTAGACCGATGTTTCAATAGAGGTGTTCTCACCATATTGACCACCAGCTAAAGAAGATACAACTTAAGCCTATTTTTCCTCACATTGTGCTCCTCCATTTTTCTTGTGCAATGATGGGCAGTCTGCCATTATCTGACGAAATAAAGTATGCTATTGCCAAAGAACCCTTCTCGTCTGAGAGTGGAGTCATTCAGGGAGAAGACGCACATAGAGGTTCTCTTTCAGAAACTCCTCCCTACTACTCTGGGGATCTGGAAGAGATGGGGGCGCTGTACCATGAGTGAGTATAACTCAGCACTACCTCATAAGCCAGTCCTGATGCTATCCCCCATACCATCGCGGGAGACTCAGGGATTCTGTAAGCCAGCAGGTGCACCACACTACACTTCATGTAACAGTGGTCAGTGTCCACAGAAGGGGGTCAATATGAGATGGGCCCGGGCAAACACCGTTACATAAAGGAAATCAATCTTTCTACTTACCCCTGCCATTATGAAGGGTGTCCTCGTCAGCATACTGCAGGGCCATATCCTCCGTTGCCAGAAATAATACATGAAATAAAACAATCTAATGGTCCCTAACCCCTTACTCAACTTAGCGGTTACCTTAGTTCAAAAGGATGTGGCGTCACTTTAAGGGATGATGTCACATCCTTATGAACTAAGGTAACCTATCACATGGTACAGCAACCAATGGGATTGTCTTAAATCCCATTGGCTCTAATACCATGTGATATGGCCATGTGGTTTGAAGGTTCCCTTGGAGATGACGCCACATCCTTCACAAAAAAAAGAGGCGGGCACATGATACAGGGTCCAATCAGATTGGAGCTGTACCATCTGACCTAAAAATCTGAATACACAGGCCATATTTAAGGCCTTGACACCTCATTTGAGCTCAAGAAGCCGTCGAGTCAACATCGTGTTGTGGATTTACCATTGGGTTTTTGGATTAACAGATGAAGAAAGAAGATGAAGAAAATAAAGAAATAATGACAGATCAAGAAAGAAGACAGTGATTGAAGATCAAAGAAAGAAGAATTTTGTTACCTGGCCCGGATCTTCAAGGTGGATGGCATTGGATTGCGTTGGATGACGTCGCGGTACGAGAGCTTGCTGATACCCCTGGATTCGAAGGGCCAACACTTCTAAAGGTAAGTAAAATATTGAATGGATGTAAAAAATATTTACAGGTTTTTTGATTGTATTTCTTTCTTTTAATGTTTTTCATTGCCCATTGACTGCTAATGTATTAATCTGTGCCCGTTTAGGGAACATATTAATACAGTGATAGCCAATACATTTTTGGCCAAATGCTTTTTTTCTATTGAGTGTTGTTTTTTCAATTTTTCTTGGTTGTTTGGATTAATTAGTTTGTAATTTGGATGGCTTGTTTTTATGTATTTTTTCCAATTGATTAGCGTTTTAAATTAATTTATTATTTAGTTGGCTCCTGGTTTGAATTGATGTGTTGGCTAGTGGTTTTATTAATTAATTGCTTTGTTGGTTATTACTTCAAATTATTTAATTGTTTTGTTGGTTAGTGCTTTTATTAATTGAATTTGTTGGCTAGTATTTTTATTTATTGAATTGTGGTGTTTAGGTGCTTGTGCATGTTTTATTATTGTGTATTTTGGGCCTTCATGTATTTTTATTAGGGTGACCATTGACTGCTATAGTTGCTTATCATGCCCATATTATATGTGTATGATGTACTACTATGCCAATCAATTAGTACAGGGTGGGTATAGTGGATCCGGGGTGGGTGGTTAGGCCTCCTAGGTGGATAGCGGGATAGGGTGGGTTAACCCCTTAATTACTATAGTGGTTATTAACTGCTACGGTGATTAAGGGTTTAGGGGCCATTCGATTGTTTTATTTCATGTATTATTTCTGTCAACAGAGGGCATGGCCCTGCAGTATGCTGATGAGGAAACCCTTCATAATGGCAGGGGTAAGTAGAAAGGTTTATTTATTTTATTTATGCTGCCTAGCTAATGTTTGATTTAATAATGGGCAAATGAGCTATTATCCATATCTGGATAATAGTTATTGTGCCCATTACTGTACTGTATGTGTTGGCGGGGGGAGGAGTATTTATTGCAATGTGTGCCAAATTTTATTTTTTGAGACAGGATTGGTACTGCAGGCCAGCGGGGACCCGCAGACACCACCCGAGGAGCCCTGGACACCCACTGGGACAAACGAAGGGCCCCCAGACACCCATGGGCAATACCCGGGGACCCCCAGACACCCACGGGGACCACCTGGGGACCCCCGCCAGCCTCTGGTATCAGTCCTGTGTATAAAAATATAAAATCTGGTTTTATGTGGTGGCACAGGGAGTGGGTGGGTTGTGTATTGGTGGTTAGTACATATTGTAATGTTAATTGGGGCAGAGGGTGCAAGTGAAGGGCTACGTACCCGCTACACTCACCACCTCTGCCCTCAATAAAACAGCTATTATGCCTTAACCCCTTCATTGCCTTAGTGGCTATCCGCTAAGGTCATGAAGCTGCTTTAATGTCATTTTTATTATTAGTGTGCGGGAGCAGGGGGTCTCCTGAGCTGAACCGATTGATTTCAGCCTCGGGGACCAGTATCTCCTATACATTTAAATGTCACGCGTCACGTGACCGTGGGAATCAAATGCATAGGAGATACCGGCACCCCATAACGGGGCCTGTATCTCGGGATGCAGGGGGTCCCCGGACCTGAAATCAACGCGGTTCTCCTCCGGAGACCCCCTGCTACAATACACTAGTAATAAAATGTAAATTAAACAAAATTATTTTTGGGCGAGATTTGCGCAGGGAGGGGCGTCTCTCTCTCTCTCTGCAGCAGAAATAACTCACCGAGTGAGCCCTTTTCAGAGGGGCGATCTTCACGCCGCCGGCTACTCACCATTTTTGCAAATGTTGCTATCACTGGTATTCGGGGCTTTCTGCATACTGTGATAGCAACGCTGTAAAAAATGGCGAGTTAAAAATCATGGCAATTTTTTTTATCGGCGCTTAGTGTATACTGTAGGCCCCTATGCATTTCTTTATCGCGCACTAAGACAAGAGGCCAAAAATGGTATTCACTAAGAATAAACGCCATTTTTTTTTAAGGCCAATAAAAAAATGCACTATCGTCCGACTTGTTTTTTTGTATCAGATAACGGATAGAAAAATTTGCAGCCTGGAAGAGCTGCATGGAGACGCTGTGTCTCCAGGCATGGCTCTTACAGGCGATCGTGCAATAAAAAAAAGGCTGAAATCAAAACGGTTCACCTCAGAAGACCCCCTGCTCCCGCATACTCATGTCAAAACCCACAAAAACATTTTTTAATTATTACCTTAGCGGCTAGAGGAAGAAGAAGAAAGAATTGGATTACAATTAACAGATGAAGAAAAGAAAGAGGAAGAAAACAACTTACTGTATCTGAGGACCTGGCATCTTTGTTCGAGACCTTCCTGAGATCCTGGGAATCGGAGGGTTAAGACATCTAAAGGTAAGAAAAACCATTGAATGTATGCTATTTTAATTTTGCAGGTTTTTTCATTGTATTTTTTTAATGTATTTTTTTCATTGCCCATTGATTGCCAAAGTATTTATGTATGCCCCTTTAGGGCTATACATACATACATACAGTGACAAGCAATGCATTTTTTGGCAAATGCTTGCTTTTATTTCTTTGACATGTATTTTGGTTGTTTGCTTTTAATTATTTTCTGCTATTTCTTTTGTGGTTTGATTGTTAATTATGGGATTTTTTTGTTGTGTTTTCAATTTTTTATTTCTGTAATTTTTTTGGTGTTTGCTTTTTAATTGTGGTTTACTTTTGGTGTTTTGATTTTTAATTCTGGTGCTTATTTGGTATTTGCTTAATTGATTTCTGGTATCTTTTTTGTGTTTACTTTTTTATTGTTGTTTATTTGGTGATTGTTTTGATTGAATGTGATATTGTTGGTGGTTGTGTATTTTTTAGGTTTACCTTTGGTTGTGATAGTGGTAAATCATGCCCATATTATATGGGCATGATGTACCACTGTGCCAATCAATTGTTTATTGGCACTTTTAATGTGTTTATTTTTCTATGTAATGTGTTTTATTTTGGGCTTGTTTTTTTTTTTCCCCATTTATTGCTATAGTGACAAATCATTTCCATATTACATGGGCATATGTAACAGTGACTTATCCCTATTTAAATAAAGCAGCCTCAGAGCTCTGAGAATCCAGCAGGGAGATAGTTGATTACAGCCACTCAATTAACTAGTCTCCACCTGGACTAATGAGAGCTCTGTAAAAAGCCTCATGTCAGGAGAGAGATTTCCTTAGCTCACATTTGGGCTGACAGAAGGAGAGCAGAGAAGCCTGCACACAGACACTGTCTTGAGCACAAAGGCTATGCTGAGATCAAGGCACCCAGACACCCAGAGACCTATATTTCCTTTACACAGAGGACCCAGGAACCTGCCAGAGACTGACATGGAGGGCAATCTGCTTAAGGTACCTCCTTAGACTTTGGGGTGATAGGCTGGTAATTGGAATATCCCTCCAGTCCTGCAGATAGGGTCTGGGGAAGTAAGTTAGCCCTTACAAAGGGATAGGGGTTTGTTATTTTGTTGTTTCTATATGTTTTGCCTGGATAAAGGAACAGGCTCAATAAATCCAAGATATAATTGCACCCAAATTGGTCTCCATTATATGTACCCCTGCACACATCTCTTACAGCATGCTTTAGCACTGTGCCAATCAATGGGTAGCAGGGGTGGTGTCCCCGGGTAGCGTGGTTACGGCCTCCCGGGTGGGTAGTGGGGGAGGTTGGGTATAACTCCTTAATTACTATAGCGGTTACTAACCGCTAATCTGCGATGTAATGGAGATTTGGACAGGCTTAGGTTCTTTCTCTTGGTGTTCAGCGCCTCCAGCCGTAGTGGGTTCCAGGGTATCCAGAAATCATCCCCCACTACTGCATTCTCTCCCTCCTGCCCAAGGACTGATACTTAGACAGGAGTGTCATAACAAGGGTCTTTATTGCATGGCAGGCATCCACTGCAGATCTCCATACAGCGATGCAGAGTCTCAGAGATCCCATACCACTGGATGGTGATGGCCCCTGATCTTACAGGGCCTCTGTGGCTGAATCTGATGTTCCCTCAGTCCAAAGACTTAGGGTGAGCACGCTCATCCTGCCATATGAGAGACTGACATCTCTCTGCCTCCTCTCTCTTCCAGAGCAGGAGCAGGCCTAAACTAAATTGGCCACTCATTCCTTGGAGGAACAAGAAGGGGCGGGATCATGGTCTATACCTATACCGGATAGGCTTACACAGGCCATGAGTCACCACCTTACATCTATCACTCATAGGAGGAGCATGAAGGGGGTCAGAAGCCCACAGATTTAACCTGCAGCTAGCAGGACTTACATAACAGGGGGGAAAACAGGTAGAAAGAGACATACCCTGTTACATCCATATCTGTATAATAGTATTTTTGCCCATTATAGTACAGTATGCTTTGGGGGGGTTGTATTTAGTTGAATGCATTGCACATTTTTTTTCGGCACAGGATTGATACCGCAGGCCAGCGGGGACCCATGGAGCCCCCGGACACCCGCAGGGACATCCCGGACAACCCCTGCTGGCCTCAAGATTGATACCAGTGCTGAAAAATATGAAATACATGCTTTTATGCATCTCTCAATCTTTTTTACGCCAGCCTTTAGCTGGTGCAAAAATATTGCGAGCTTTTATACACCGATAAACTTATCACAGCTTTGTGAATAGCTGTTACTGGCAAAAAATGGCGCATTTGCCATTTTTTGGCCTATCGGACGACTTTTTTGTCTCTGGCTGGTTATGGGAGATAAAAAGCTATTATAGCGCGATACTGCACTGTTATTACTGCTTTGTGAATAGCAGATCAGGCAGTATCGTGCTATAAAGGCATATATCGCCCACTAAACCATTTATCACTGCTTTGTGAATAGGCCTCAATGACATTAATTCTGAAATTCCTCTTATGTCCAAAATGAACCATGATGATTATGAAGTAACTCTTGCTGATTGGCACCTTTTTACTATCAGACTTGCTTTAAATATGATAACATTTGTTTAACAAAGACAGTTACATTGATAATAGTTATAGCTGAGGAAAGTCCTCTTGTGGACCGAAATATCGGGATTCTAGCAATATTGTAACGGATCCGCACCTTAGTTTACTGCTTACCTTGCCTTACAGACCTGTGCAGTCCTGGAACACTTACCCTGATATTTACTGCAGCCTGGATTCACTCACTAAAGCAATACTGTCACACGCCCCTTCTGCTATTGGTTCACAGACCTTTAAATACAGCCTTCCCACAATGCTTCCCTGCCACGCATAATCCTTCCTGGATGTCACACGTGTTCTGCCACAAGCCCTAGGCTTGGCTCCGTTGTATATTAACCTCTCTAGTTCTATTCCCTAGTCCCTGAGGCCTGCTGCTAGTCTTCATGCAGGGGGCTGTGTTTCCTGAGTATCCTGAGTATCCTGAGTATCCTGAGGCCAGCTACTACTCTCTACGTAGAGGCCTGCTTTCCTGAGGCCTGCTGCTAGTTTCACGCAGAGGCCTGTTCCTGTCTCCTGTGCTGAAGCGGAGTACTCTCCAGTGTTGACTTCAGCTCCCTGTTTCCTGAGGCCTGCTGTGCTTGCATAGCAGAGGTCTATCTACTGGTTCCTGAGGCCTGCTGCTAGTTTCACGCAGAGGCCTGTTCCTGACTCCTGTGCTGAAGCGGAGGACTCTCCAGTGTGTACTTCAGCTCCCTGTTTCCTGAGGCCTGCTGTGCTTCCATAGCAGAGGCCTATCTGCTGGTTCCTGAGGCCTGCTGCTAGTTTCACGCAGAGGCCTGTTCCTTACTCCTGTGCTGAAGCGGAGGACTTTCCAGTGTGTACTTCAGCTCCCTGCTTCCTGGGGCCTGCTGTCCTTCCATAGCAGAGGCCTGTCTACCGGTTCCTGGGGTCTGCTGCTCTCTCCATTGCAGAGGCGTGTCCTGGTTCCTGTGCTGAAGCGGAGCACCTCCAGTGAATGCTTCAGCTCCCTGTTTCCTGAGGTCTGCTGCCCTTCCCTTAGCAGAGGCTGGTCTACGAGTCCTGAGGTCTGTAGCTCTCTCTCTCCTTGCACAGGCCCGCTCTAGACTCTTGCGCTGAAGCACTGGTTTACCAGTGCTGCCAGGCGGTGTGCCCACTCCAGTCTGCCTATCCCTTCCTGAGACCAATACCATGGGCTGTGGTCGCCGCACGCGCAGAACCCACTCCCGCCCTGCAGCTATTACGCTGAAGCGGGACCTAGTTGACTCCCTGTTGCCGAAACTCCGCTTGGATAACGTTTACCCTGAAGTCTCCAATCCTGACTCTGGCTTGTCCACTGACGATGCTGCCTTCTCCAGTCCCGACCCTGCTATGTACAACTACGAACTGCGCAATCCGGATCAGCCTGCGCGGTATAAGGTCGGTGCTTATACAACCCCACCTCAGCCACGCGGTCCGACCCAGGTTTGTGGCGAGCACAACCGTGACAAATATGTGTGAAACCCATGGACCCCCATCCAATCGCAGATCAGGTCCCCTAAGGTGTTCTGTGGTCTGGCTACATGTCTCGGTGTGGTGCATACCTGCTGGCAACAGGAGGGCCTGAGTCTCCCGCGATGACATGGGGAACAACAGGACAGGTTTCTGGGGTGAATGCCTTCATTCTCGTTCAATGGTGCAGCGCCTCCATCTGCAGTAAGCCCCAGGGATACGGGGTGGAATCCCTACCGCAGAATCCCCTCCCAGGGATGAGAGATTTCAGTCTCACACAATAGGTCTTTTTCCAATTAGCAGCAGCTCTTAATTTCTCTCAGCAGTAGCAGACAGGTACACTCAATATACACAGCCAGCTAGCTGTTCTCCGTTAGGATGTCCCTGCCTCCACTCTGCACCCAGGGCCATTCAGAGTGGGGCTAGCTCTTCCCTTACCCCCTAAGCAGGGTAAGAGGTATTTGGTCCACCTCACTATCAGCTCTACTCCTAGGCTGCTCACTCTCCTCTTCTCTCTAGCTAATTCATAACTCCTCACAGACTAGTGTCCAACTTGACAAGCACTAGACTCTTGTGACACACACTCTAAATAGGAAGTGACACTGCTCTTTGTAGCTTCCAGTAGGCACCGCCCCTGTGTCTCTTGATTGGACACAGGGTCAAGTGACCTACCTTCGCTGACTCAGCACAGTGTCAGAAGTAGGGAAAATCCATGATTACTCCTGGCAACCTGCCCTTAGCAGGGATTACACACAGGAGGAGGATAGAAATATAGCCCCTAATCTTACCAGGGCTACATGTGAATATGTTCTGTTATAACAAAACAAACACTGGGACTGGTCTTGATATATCTACCTAGGCAATGCCAGTGTACGATTGCTCTTGACCTTGCATGGACCAGTTTCTAGGACCCTCTCAGTGTCTTTAATTGAGTTGGCTGCCATCTGGTCAGGAAGCACATTACACAACAATGCTAAGTACAGACGATGGGGATATAATATATGTGTAGCCGGGTCCCCAATCACCTCCATAGCGGGTGTAGGGGAGGCTGCAGCTTGTGCCCGTGGCCCCTGAACTAGGCAAGATATCCCCATAGGTCCCAGCTAGGCCCCGACTCACCTCAGATTGTGGTTGCTACAGGGAAGGCCCCAGATAGGGACGCTCCCCTTAGCACTTTAGTAAAAGAGTGTTAGTACACCGGTGACAGACGCCACGCGGTGAGCGCGGCCTGTGTCTGGGACCAGACCACAGGCATATCCTGGGAGACAATAAGGTACACCCTTCAGCTGGAGCTCCCTCAAGAGGCGGACGCCTGCAGAAAGGAGAGAGAAGATCGAGTAGCGGTTCAGCGGATCCACCATCCAAGTAGGCCTAGCCTGGCCTAAGTCCAGGAAGGTATTCAACGTGCACCAATGGCCACGCACAGGGGGTAGCGCTACTCCACACACTTTGGGTGGGCTTGACTCTGTGGACACTGGGGTGGTTAGGTGCTCAAGGCTCCTCAGTACTTTGGGGGTTCCACCGGGGTGGTGTTACTGTGTTGTGGGTATTGTATTGTGGGGCCTTGTACTATTTTTGTATTGTAGAGTTATATGTGTGTCAGTAAAGATAAGTCAGTTATATCAGTGTGAGTATACTTATTTACTGATTGTATCGGTTCCTGTGAGGGATTATCCTGCTGCGCTAGTAACCCTCCCAGGTGGAGGCGCTGTATCCAGAGAGAACGTGATCACCCCAGGCTCCCAGTGGCTCCCAGTGGCGGAGGATTAGGCCTCCTGTACTCTAAACAGGTATTCAGCACGCGCAGATCCCTTAGATACGGGGAAAGGGGGATACATATGGTACAGAACCCCAAACTCACCTTAGTAAACCAAAAAAAAGTGACAAAAACCCTCCTCCGTACTTTTTTAATGTGTGTTTGAAACCTATTACAGCTTCAAATTGCAAACCCAGTATAACCAGCTTCACACTGATGAGACCCAAAAAGGTTGAAACAGCTGTCTGTGAGTAGGTTTACTGGCTATGCACTTTTTTAACCAACCTAGGCTGTGCTGAAAAGCATCAAGAACGAGCTTATAGGGAGATCCATGTTAAAATGGATTTTAATCAAAATGTGACACTGTGCTCATTTGCATGTCATTTCCCAGAATCCCTGGCTGCAGTGGAAGCATTGTATGCTAGGTGATAATGGTGAAAAGCAGGATTGAAGACCTGTCTGAGACATTTGAATGTGCTCACAAGTGAGTTTTTATTTGCTGTATGCTGTAAGGTGAAGCGTTTTTGTCACATTTTTTTTATCCACCATAACTTATTTAATGTGTGGTGTAAAACTAAAACTTCGTAAAATTGGAGAAAATTATGTTAAAAATGTTTTTCAACACTAGGTGGCACACTAGTCTCACATTTACCAAATAGGGTATCCCTATCTGCACTTGCCAATCACGAACACTACTTTCCAGCTCAACAGCCACTGGAAAATATTACAAGAAGTTGGCAGTGGCTTATGACACATCTTTAATTAAAACTAAACTGTCATTGTTGGTTCTATTATTCACCAGCAAGTTTGAGAGTTATTTTAAATGATGTGGCAAGTTTATCAAATATCACTTCTAATTAAAATAAAACATAGTTATTTCTGCTTTTTGCTTAGATTTTCTTTTCATAATACAGTATATACATTGTCTCATTTTTTAAATAATAAAATATATCATAACTTAATTAATCACTAGGTTTCTATAAATACATTTTCATTTGTATTTAGATTTCAACCTCAGGATGCATAATATTAGCTGAAATTGAACAGAACTGTGCGTAACCCATTACATTAAACAGATTTGGCCAACAAAGCTATGATGTCATCTTAAAGAGAGTGAATCACAAGGTACATCAAGCAATCTGATTGGTTTATGTACCATGTGTACCAGTGACACGTCTTTTGCAACGGCCCAGGCCAATAATAAAAGGCCTGGACTCTCGCAGAAGACCAGAAGATTTCAACGGGGCCACATCTGGCGGTGAAGAAAACAGATGAAGACAGAAGATGACTTTCCAGACGAAAAACAAAGAAAAGAAGAAATACTCATTAAAATAGAGTCTTCAAGCAACATAGGATCGAGAGCTTCGAGTCATGTTGAGGATCCCACATCACTGGCCATAGAAAACAAACAGTCCATCTGGTCTTGGATTTTTTTTATGGTTGTGTTTGTTTATGCCATTGGGTTTTGGATTACTTTTTATGTTTGGTTTTGGGGGTTTTGTTTATGTCATCAGTCATTGGATGATTCTAGCGAGTAGAGTAACACAGTTAACAAAAGCATCAACTCCCATTCACTTGGAATAGAACATTTTACATTCTTCATTCTCTTACCAGGTCCCTCAGTCCTGTAATGGTCTACCAGATTCCCTTAATGTCTCCCACAAAAGTATATTGGATGTCACTAAATCAGATAAATTGGGAAACAGGGTCCCTGGCTTTATCTACAAGTATGGGAACTCCTCACAGTAAAAGCATTTTTTGTTTACTCGTCCTATGGTTGGTGACAGATTTGTTGCTGTGGTTGAAGAGCGTATAACCCTGCAATATGGTAGATTGATAAGTAAAATAACTCTGCTATACAAAATTATACAGATATACGGAAGAGGAGATTTGCAAACAACCAACAGTGAGTGTAAAACACTAATGTATGACAAGTTACAGTACATATTAACTGACACTAAACCTGGATGATTGCCAAATGTGGGGGAGTATGCAGGAAGGGGAATGTATATAGATGTCCAGGTGAGTGGGAGGAACAGGCATGACAAGGAAGACAAGGAAACAATTGTGGTACAGATGTAATCACATTGAAGTGAATAACAGAAAAATAATGCAGTGTTTCATTAAAAAAAAAGTGCCTCAACATAGAAAGTTGGAGCCCTGTAAGCAGCTTTCTACACAAAAAGACTGGTGGTTTGTCTTCCTTTTGATCCTGGTTGAGTCAAATAGCTACACGTGTCAATTCTTTTTATAGTCGAGATGAGATCAAATGACGAATACAAAAAGAATGTCTTTTCTCAATATTACAATCTGTATGAAACAGGCAGGTTTACTGATTGGAGGCCTGGAAGTTGTCAAAGTATTGTGTGGGGAGACCATATGTCAAGTGATACATCTTTTTTCGATTACAGACAGTCCTCAGTTATCCAACGGAATCCGTTCTGGAAGTAGCATTGGATAGTGAAACCGTTGTAAAGCGTGTCCTGTGTTAATCAGTGGCGGTGAGTGTTGGAAAACGCATTCAGGCGTCGGATAACGCATTCCGGAGTCGAAAAATGGCCCTTAGGGTTGCATTGTAAAGCGTTGGATATGCCATTCGTTGTAAAATGAAACGTTGGATAGCGTGGACTACCTGTACTAAAGTTTCTTAGTGCAGCCAAATGTCACGGGAAATCATGCAAGCTATAATGAGACAGAAAAACAATGACAGACAGGCGCACTAAGGGGCAAAATGGTTTTATTATTAAAAGGTGAACATGTATACAATATGCACAAAAATTACAACAGAAAGGAACAGATATTACAACATATACAGCGATTCCCTGGCGCACTACCAGATATTAAACCTGACAGAAGGAGGTAGTCCCATAAATCGATTGATGATATGAATGAGATCCACAGTCCACAATGTCCCGTTCTTTTAGATTGGAGACTTGTCTGGAAATACAAATGAAACAACCATTGCGCAGTACCCTATGGTCAGTGTTTCACACCCCCACCGTTGCTATCTACTTACTTAAAAATAGACAGAATTGGGCCTCAAAAGGTTTCTTTACTTCTCCTCACGGTTGGCTCCAACTGATTCCTGCTACTGGTACACGATTTTCACTTCCAGCATCAGCAACACCATAACCGATTGGGAACAGAAAAGGGCGCCAATAGTGTGATACTAAAACATTTATTATTAAAAATACAGGCTTAAAGACATGAACTCACATGCTAAAAAGCCCTATGCGTGTCCTACAACGTGCCGTCCGCTTCACATGCAAGGATGCCGAGGGATTGCAGGAGGAGGCTGGAATCGGCGTGGATCCCCGCTTCGTGGCCGCGACTCGGAGCGCCTGGTCCCTCCTCCGATGATGTTCCCCGCCAATCAACCTCTTCTCCCTGCACAGGGTCTGCACGTCGCTGCACGTCTTGCAAGCTCCACCCTACGCGCGTTTCGTGACTCTGACGTCACTTCTTCAGGGGTAATGGAGCTATGAGGGCACTAGAGGTAATTTATACCTTTGTGCATAGCTGCCGTGGTGTTCCCATTGGATGGATGTCCTAATTGGGAACTCCTACTAATTGTCCACTTGTTCGCTGTTATCAGGCAATTCGTGTGTAGCAGGTTTAACCACTTCATGCCTGGACAGCAATAAGCACTACATAATACACTTCAGCATACTGTGAAATATCTTACAAAAGACAATCATTATACATTACATTTGCCTATACATCTCATAAAAACAAATACATGAATAAAACTCTAATGATTAAAGGAATAAATAAAAAGTAATAAGCAACCTTGTGGCTTCTTATTTCAATGTGCAAGATAGCTATTATACTAGCTCCCTGCCAGTGACAGCATATAGGACCCAGAGGTGGAAAGAGAATACTTTGAATACAAAGATCAGATAGCTTGGTTAGGTAATATTCAACAACAGCAGTATACAGACCTAACTATCCCTCAAAAATGCTGCGAGGTCAAATTCAATGTTAAGTCCTCTCGGGGTCATGGTTTTGAGGGTATATATCCAGTAGCTTTCGCGTCTGGATATTAGATTTATTTTATCTCCCCCTCTCCAATTCTGCTTGGGACATTCAATCCCTTTGCAGATTAACCCTTCCGGATTTTGTCCATGTTTATTTTTAAAGTGACTGGAGACAGACCCCTTTTGATATTATAAACATGTTCTGCAAGACGTCGTTTCAATGGTCTACCTGTTCGCCCTACATATTGTAGTCCACATGGGCACTCTAACAGGTAGACCACAAAAGGAGTCTTGCAGGAAATGAACGACTTAATGGGAAATGTAATGCCCGTGACATTGGATTGAAAATGCTTGCATTTATTGCTGTATCTACAGCCAATACATTTATCACACGTGAAGAATCCATCCAATTCCTTGAGCCATGTTGTGTTTTGTGCTTTCATGGAATTAAATGGACAGCTTGGGGATAGCTGGAGCTTTAGATTGTTAGCCCTTTTGAACACTATTTGGGGGTGTTTGGATAATATTGATTTAAGGATTGTATCCCCCTGTAGTATACCCCAATGTTTTTTAATTATTTGTGTTATTTTGTTTGACATCCCATTATATTTGGTTATGAAGGGGATAAACTCTACACCATCTGACTGTTTTGATCTCTTACTGTCCATACAGATAAGGTCATCTCTGTTTATACTCTTTACATTCTCTAGGGCCTTCACAACCATATTAGGATTATACTCTCTCTGAATAAACTTATCCCTAAGAGAATTGGCCTGCATCTCAAATATCTCCGGTTGAGAGCAATTCCTTTTAGTTCTAAGGAACTGGCCCTTAGGAATATTATTAATCCATCTATGATTGTGATGGCTAGATGCCAGGAGATACGTGTTGGCATCTACTTTTTTATAGAAAGTCTTAGTCTCAATGGACCCTCTCTCTATGAACAATGTGAGATCCAAGAAGTCTATACTTGTTGAACTGGTGTTGAAAGTAAATTTTAAATTCATATTGTTATTATTCAAGTGTGTCTTGAACTCCTCCAGTCCTTCGGTGTCTCCACCCCAGATACATAGCACGTCATCTATATAGTGTTTCCATAGTACAAGGTTCGCCCCAAATGGGCCGCCGGAATGGATATATTCCTCTTCCCACATGCCCATAAATAAGTTGGCATAACTAGGGGCGAACCTTGTACCCATGGCAGTGCCACATATCTGGAGGAAGAAGTCGTTATCATAACTGAAATAGTTATGCGTTAATATGTAACGTATCCCCTCTACTATGAATTCTCTGAATCCCTGTTCAAGACTGTCATCTTGATTAAGCACCCTTCTGATTGCTCTGATACCTAGGTCATGATTTATGACGGTATACAGAGACGTCACGTCACACGTGACCCAAATGTAATGATCTTCCCATTTCAGGTCCCTAACTATATTTAATACGTGTGTGGTGTCTCTTAGAAAAGACGGGATTTTGGGGACATATTTCTGCAGAGTAGAGTCAATGAACTGCGACAGATTGGATGTCAGTGATTTGATCCCCGATATTATGGGGCGTCCAGGGGGATTCCAAAGATCTTTATGGATCTTTGGAATAAAATAGAAAATTGGAATCCTTGGCTGTAATACATCCAAGAACTCCAGTTCACTTTTGGAGATGTTTCCATCCAAGAATCCCTTATGTAGATATTCCTGGAGTGCTGTTTTAAACTCTATGGATGGATTTGCCTGCAGTTTTTTATATGTAGTTCCATCACTTAGGATTCTCAAGGACTCTTGTTTGTAATAGTCAGAGTCCATGATAACTATGCCTCCCCCTTTGTCTGCAGACTTAATTACAATTTGTTTGTTGCTTTCTAGACTCTTAACTGCATCTTTTTCTAGTTTGCTCAGATTATGTTTGGGGATTTTTAACTCACTAGTTGCCTTTTCCATATCCTGAATGACTAATTCAGAGAATGTTTCTAAGAAACTACCCTTGATGTGTTTGGGATAAAACACTGAGGGTCTTTTGAACTGAGTAGTGGAAATCGATCTAGTCTTACTGCTATTACTATTACCCTGAATAGTCTCCCTACTTACAGCATCTTTTATAAAGTACTTTTTTAATGTCAAACGTCTCACAAATTTTTGGGTATCTATATACAAGTCAAACATATTGGGTCCCTTAGAGGGAGCAAAGTTAAGGCCCCTGGACAAAACTTTTTCCTCAACCTCAGTGGTTCTGTAACTGCTGATATTGAATATATTACTAACCTCTACCGGTGGTTTGGCTGTTCTGATTTTTTTCTCTTTCCTTCTTCCACCTCTTTTTCCTCTGAATCCTCTATTCTTTTGCGTCTCGCCGACCTGGGGGTGTCTTGTCTCCCCACTGGGTTTTCTATCTCGCTGTTTTTCCGTATAGGGAAGTTGTACTCCCTGTCGTGGTCTAAAAAAGACAATTGGTGTTGATTATTTTCATGGTCAAAAGATGGTGCATTAAAGGGTCTGAAATTGTTGTTAGATCTAAAAACACTATTGTCATACCCTCTATATGCCTCTCTGGGTCCATCATGATAATAATCACGATGCCCATATCCACCATTGCCATTAAAATACCCTCCTCGTGGTGGGCCATGGTATCTATGGTGATCATCCCTTACAGGTGCTTGTGGCCTAGCTCCCATGTAGGGCCTATGGGGTCCCATCTTTCTATTCGTTGTTTTATCCATTTTTTCATTGTCTTTTTTAGGTTTTGATTTAATATCTTCCTTTGATATCCCTTTATTAATTGGAGTGGATTTCACCTCAACTATGGATGTATCTTCTGCGATGTTAACTTTCTTCTCGGTTTTCCAGTCCCTCTGTCTATTCTGTTCATAATCTTTTTTATCCCTGATAAATTTTTTCTGTTTTGAACTAATGACCTCTTTCTCTAGTTTTTCTATTCTCTGAGAAATCTTTTCATCCAGTATTTTATACTCTTTGAGATCAGAGAATTGGCCCAATTTTTCTTGGATTTCAATAATCTCTTTATCCAAAACTTCTAGGGATTTTGTTCTGTACTGAATAGACAGATGCACTAAACCGAATGCACATGTGTCTAGGAGATTGTTCCACTCTTTCATAAAGATCTCATTCTCAGTTTCTAGAGTGGGTACCTTGAGGACCCTACGTCCCCTTGGTATTCTCTTATGTTCTATATATTTCCTCAATGCTACCACTTCCCAGATCTGCCTCATTTCTTGCGTGAGGAGTTTTTCAACTTTATTAAAGTGTATCTAAATTCTCAGTGTCTACATCTATGTGTTCTACATCTGTGTCATCTGAAAATAATTTATCTAGATTACAACTACGAAGTGCTCGACTAGAAAAAAGTGACATATTTGTGATAATGGTTGGCTGCTGTTATGCAATAATGGATACAACTAGTGGTGAGAGAAAATTAAACTGAAAGCATATAATCAGCGCTCTAACCTAAAAATCTATACCTATATATTAATTATAATAACAAGGTGCTCTATACATGAAAAAGGGGAATCCCCTATAGGAAAAACCCTAACATTAATTCCTCACAACCTATTTTGGCAGATTAGGGAATGGCTGCCTCAGGAATAAACAAACCTATCCACAAGGATTGTATAACATGCACAAAAATTACAACAGAAAGGAACAGTATCACTGTATATGTTGTAATATCTGTTCCTTTCTGTTGTAATTTTTGTGCATGTTATACAATCCTTGTGGATAGGTTTGTTTATTCCTCCCCATAATATCGGGGATCAAATCACTGACATCCAATCTGTCGCAGTTCATTGACTCTACTCTGCAGAAATATGTCCCCAAAATCCCGTCTTTTCTAAGAGACACCACACCATTAAATATAGTTAGGGACCTGAAATGGGAAGATCATTACATTTGGGTCACGTGTGACGTGACGTCTCTGTATACCGTCATAAATCATGACCTAGGTATCAGAGCAATCAGAAGGGTGCTTAATCAAGATGACAGTCTTGAACAGGGATTCAGAGAATTCATAGTAGAGGGGATACGTTACATATTAACGCATAACTATTTCAGTTATGATAACGACTTCTTCCTCCAGATATGTGGCACTGCCATGGGTACAAGGTTCGCCCCTAGTTATGCCAACTTATTTATGGGCATGTGGGAAGAGGAATATATCCATTCCGGCGGCCCATTTGGGGCGAACCTTGTACTATGGAAACGCTATATAGATGACGTGCTATGTATCTGGGGTGGAGACACCGAAGGACTGGAGGAGTTCAAGACACACTTGAATAATAACAATATGAATTTAAAATTTACTTTCAACACCAGTTCAACAAGTATAGACGTCTTGGATCTCACATTGTTCATAGAGAGAGGGTCCATTGAGACTAAGACTTTCTATAAAAAAGTAGATACCAACACGTATCTCCTGGCATCTAGCCATCACAACCATAGATGGATTAATAATATTCCTAAGGGCCAGTTCCTAAGAACTAAAAGGAATTGCTCTCAACCGGAGATATTTGAGATGCAGGCCAATTCTCTTAGGGATAAGTTTATTCAGAGAGAGTATAATCCTAATATGGTTGTGAAGGCCCTAGAGAATGTAAAGAGTATAAACAGAGATGACCTTATCTGTATGGACAGTAAGAGATCAAAACAGTCAGATGGTGTAGAGTTTATCCCCTTCATAACCAAATATAATGGGATGTCAAACAAAATAACACAAATAATTAAAAAACATTGGGGTATACTACAGGGGGATACAATCCTTAAATCAATATTACCCAAACACCCCCAAATAGTGTTCAAAAGGGCTAACAATCTAAAGCTCCAGCTATCCCCAAGCTGTCCATTTAATTCCATGAAAGCACAAAACACAACATGGCTCAAGGAATTGGATGGATTCTTCACGTGTGATAAATGTATTGGCTGTAGATACAGCAATAAATGCAAGCATTTTCAATCCAATGTCACGGGCATTACATTTCCCATTAAGTCGTTCATTTCCTGCAAGACTCCTTTTGTGGTCTACCTGTTAGAGTGCCCATGTGGATTACAATATGTAGGGCGAACAGGTAGACCATTGAAACGACGTCTTGCAGAACATGTTTATAATATCAAAAGGGGTCTGGAGACACATAGTGTCTCCAGTCACTTTAAAAATAAACATGGACAAAATCCGGAAGGGTTAATCTGCAAAGGGATTGAATGTCCCAAGCAGAATTGGAGAGGGGGAGATAAAATTAATCTAATATCCAGACGCGAAAGCTACTGGATATATACCCTCAAAACCATGACCCCGAGAGGACTTAACATTGAATTTGACCTCGCAGCATTTTTGAGGGATAGTTAGGTCTGTATACTGCTGTTGTTGAATATTACCTAACCAGGCTATCTGATCTTTGTATTCAAAGTATTCTCTTTCCACCTCTGGGTCCTATATGCTGTCACTGGCAGGGAGCTAGTATAATAGCTATCTTGCACATTGAAATAAGAAGCCACAAGGTTGCTTATTACTTTTTATTTATTCCTTTAATCATTACAGTTTTATTCATGTATTTGTTTTTATGAGATGTATAGGCAAATGTAATGTATAATGATTGTCTTTTGTAAGATATTTCACAGTATGCTGAAGTGTATTATGTAGTGCTTATTGCTGTCCAGGCATGAAGTGGTTAAACCTGCTACACACGAATTGCCTGATAACAGCGAACAAGTGGACAATTAGTAGGAGTTCCCAATTAGGACATCCATCCAATGGGAACACCACGGCAGCTATGCACAAAGGTATAAATTACCTCTAGTGCCCTCATAGCTCCATTACCCCTGAAGAAGTGACGTCAGAGTCACGAAACGCGCGTAGGGTGGAGCTTGCAAGACGTGCAGCGACGTGCAGACCCTGTGCAGGGAGAAGAGGTTGATTGGCGGGGAACATCATCGGAGGAGGGACCAGGCGCTCCGAGTCGCGGCCACGAAGCGGGGATCCACGCCGATTCCAGCCTCCTCCTGCAATCCCTCGGCATCCTTGCATGTGAAGCGGACGGCACGTTGTAGGACACGCATAGGGCTTTTTAGCATGTGAGTTCATGTCTTTAAGCCTGTATTTTTAATAATAAATGTTTTAGTATCACACTATTGGCGCCCTTTTCTGTTCCCAATCGGTTATGGTGTTGCTGATGCTGGAAGTGAAAATCGTGTACCAGTAGCAGGAATCAGTTGGAGCCAATCGTGAGGAGAAGTAAAGAAACCTTTTGAGGCCCAATTCTGTCTATTTTTAAGTAAGTAGATAGCAACGGTGGGGGTGTGAAACACTGACCATAGGGTACTGCGCAATGGTTGTTTCATTTGTATTTCCAGACAAGTCTCCAATCTAAAAGAACGGGACATTGTGGACTGTGGATCTCATTCATATCATCAATCGATTTATGGGACTACCTCCTTCTGTCAGGTTTAATATCTGGTAGTGCGCCAGGGAATCGCTGTATATGTTGTAATATCTGTTCCTTTCTGTTGTAATTTTTGTGCATGTTATACAATCCTTGTGGATAGGTTTGTTTATTCCTGAGGCAGCCATTCCCTAATCTGCCAAAATAGGTTGTGAGGAATTAATGTTAGGGTTTTTCCTATAGGGGATTCCCCTTTTCATGTATAGAGCACCTTGTTATTATAATTAATATATAGGTATAGATTTTTAGGTTAGAGCGCTGATTATATGCTTTTAGTTTAATTTTCTCTCACCACTAGATGTATACAATATGGATGGGGCAATAAGCAACCAAAACCATATCAAATAAAACAATTTAAAAAACACTATTAAACGGATGTTAAACAAGTATTAGAATAACTGGCTATACACCAGCAAGGACGGAGGAGTGGAACAGGTCAATATCAATTTACACAAGCACTAGAGAAGGGATCCGGAATCGATCTCAGTACATACCCAGCTGAACAGAGGGAAGTTAAGTGTAGGGACCTGAACAGCCTCCGACTGCAATAACTCCACAGGAACAGTCACACGTGACCTCTACGCGTTTCGCACGTGCAGTCGGAGGCTGTACAGGTCCCTACACTTCACTTCCCTCTGTTCAGCTGGGTATGTACTGAGATCGATTCCGGATCCCTTCTCTAGTGCTTGTGTAAATTGATATTGACCTTGAGCGAAATGCGTAGGGCATGGTTTGACAGAAGCCGTCACTTGCCCATGATCCTCTGCTAATACTGGATGAAGAACACTGGTTCCTGCTCCCCCGTTTTAATATTGCCGTCATCTAAGAACTTGGTGTTGTTGGTCTCCGGAGGGACTTCTTGTGCTGGGCGCCGATTTGGAGGGAGTGAGCAGTGTGCAGTGAGTGCAGTGAGTAGTGAGTGTGTGCAGTGAGTAGTGAGTGTGTGCTGTGTGCAGTGAGTAGTGAGTGTGTGCAGTGAGTGCAGTGAGTAGTGAGTGTGTGCTGTGTGCAGTGAGTGCAGTGAGTAGTGAGTGTGTGCATGCTGTGTGCTGTGTGCAGTGAGTGCAGTGAATAGTGAGTGTGTGCTGTGTGCAGTGAGTAGTGAGTGTGTGCTGTGTGCAGTGAGTGAGTGTGTGCTGTGTGCAGTGAGTGCAGTGAGTAGTGAGTGTGTGCTGTGTGCAGTGAGTGCAGTGAGTAGTGAGTGTGTGCTGTGTGCAGTGAGTGCAATGAGTGCAATGAGTGTGTGCTGTGTGCAGCGAGTGCAGAGAGTAGTTAGTGTGTGCTGTGTGCAGCAAGTGCCGTGAGTAGTGAGTGTGTGCTGTGTGCAGTGAGTGCCATGAGTAGTGAGTGTGTGCAGTGAGTGCAGTGAGTGCAGTGAGTGCAGTGAGTGTGTGCTGTGTGCAGTGAGTGCAGTGAGTGTGTGCTGTGTGCAGTGAGTGCAGTGAGTGTGTGCTGTGTCCAGTGAGTGTGTGCAGTGAGTGCAGTGAGTGTGTGCAGTGAGTGCAGTGAGTGCAGTGAGTGTGTGCTGTGTGCAGTGAGTGTGTGCTGAGTGCAGTGAGTGCAGTGAGTGTGTGCAGTGAGTGCAGTGTGTGTGAAGTGAGTGTGTGCAGTGAGTGCAGTGTGTGCCGTGAGTGCAGTGAGTAGTGGGTGTGTGCAGTGAGTGCAGTGAGTGTAGTGAGTGAGTGCAGTGAGTTTGTGCAGTGTGTGCAGTGAGTGTGTGCAGTGAGTAGTGAGTGTGTGCAGTGTGCAGTGAGTGTGTGCAGTGTGCAGTGAGTGTGTGCAGTGAGTAGTGAGTGTGTGCAGTGAGTAGTGAGTGTGTGCATTGCGCGTGCTGGTGCGCGTGCTTGTGCAGTGCGCGTGCTGGTGCAGTGCGCGTGCTGGTGCAGTGTGTGTGTGCAGTGTGTGCTGGTGCTGTGTGTGTAGTGTGTGTGCAGTGTGCTGGTGCTGTGTGTGCAGTGTGTGTGCTGTGTATGTGTGCTGTGTGTAGTGTGCTGGTGTAGTGTGCTGGTGCAAAAAAAATATTCGGGGACCACGCTCAAACCGCGTTATAAGTGGATCCGCGGTATAGCGGATCGCGCTATAACGGGGTTGAGCTGTATATATATATATATACATACATACACACACACATACACAGTATATATGTATACACACACACAACACATATATACAAAATTATACATATACATATATAAAATTGTACTAGGATTCTTTTTCTTGTTTACATTCGTACACTAGAAGGGAATCATAAGAATGAAAGAGAAAGCTATAATAATAGTTTCTATTTAATAGGGGGATTGTCTAAAGACTTGATATATTATGATTTATAAAAAGGTTTTTTAATTAATCCACAATAAAATGCATGGTAGCACAAATATGTGTTCTGTGCTTGAGCCAAACAGCTGCAGTAAAACATACAAGTTAATTACAATGCACTGTAGTGTCACTGAGCTCTGGTTATAAATAGGAGAAAAAAAAGTTTGTGGTTAAAAAAGGGTTACATTAAGGGGAAGATCTATATAATACTATAGCAAACCTGGGACATCATTTTTTCTGAGAGGTTGTTAACATGATAAACTAGAGTAGAAGGAAATAGCTGTTTCCCTGGTAACCTTATAAGGAGAAAATAGCTGACCATGAGAAGGAAACTTATGTGGTCAGGGTCAGTTGAAGAACAAGAGAATATACCGCACAAAAGAGATATTAAAGTACTCATACATACAATAGAACGAAAATGTAAAAGTGGATTACATGTTTGCTTTAACTTGTTGTGACATAGTTCAAAGATGTTAGGCAGCTTTCTGCCCCGTTTTAGGTCAGAAAGTGCAGGAATAGTGCAAAATGATCCATTCCAGAGCTTCACATTTACTCAGGCTGGTGGATGGAAAATCCAGACCACAGATTACAATGTGTCTAGTTCTCCCTCACCTGCTCTCCTAATCACTAGCACAGGTATTTAGAGCAGAGAGGTTTGCATTTCAGTCTCTCTTCTTAGAGCCTGGAAACTGGGAGTTTCGCTGCTCCCCTGCATCCAGTTCGGGGAGGACGCCCCCTTCAAGTATCACAGTACCAGAGGATTTGCCTGGACACTTGGGACCGAGTTCCCACCATGAACAGATAAGACAAACAAATGTTTATTGCTGTATCTAAAAGACTGTATGCTATATCTAGTGACCCTAAATGAGAGGGCATTGTTTTAAGCTGGAGGACCAGGTTAGTTGGCCCAGCAGCAGTTAGAGAGGCTGATTCTGCTGTGTAGTTAGATCCCAGAATGGGATAGGATTTTGTTTATATGATTTGTTTTTTTGTTTCTTGAAATAACAGTGTGGGAAATACTATAACACTGATATGAGTAAACCGCTGAATGTTAATAGCTGAGTGCCTCCTGCCTACACATGTTAAAGCTGCAGTCCCTTACTGAGATGAAAATAAAGCAGGCAGAAGCCTGAGTTAAGCAACGTAATACTTTGTATGATCCTGTTTTTGTATATGTAGCCATGCTGTAAAATGGACTGCAGTCATCTCTCCTGCTGGCAGTAAGGCCTGGTAAGTTACAGAGATGCCAGCAGTAATCATGGAGGTTTGCCCTCACACCCTGGTGAGGTGCCCTATGTGTGGATGGGAGGAGCTACATACTCTGAGTCCACAGTTAGTGACATCAGAGATGTGCCTGCCCCCTGGAGATATAAGGCACTGCACTGTTCAAAAGTTAGTGTGTGTGTGGTTGGAGTAAGGAGCAGGTCTGCGTTGAGACCTGGGAGCAGGAGGCCCACTAGTGCTGTAACTAGTGGCCTTATTATATTTCATTCAGCATCAAGCTGTATACGCCATACTGTGTCCAGGGACCTGGCACAGGGGTGATCTCCCTGAGGGGAGAGGGGATCTCACTCCATTGGGAGGGTGTACCTTTGAAAGGAGTACACGGCGCAATGTGCGGCTAAGTGACTTACTGCGAGGGGCAGCTAGCCCACATCAAGCAATAAAGAATGACCTTGTTCAAACATATCTTCGTGTGTGAGTCTGGGATTACTCTACCGAGGATGGCACCACAGAGGAGTTCCTCATCAGAATCATCCCCATGCGGACGCAGGGATCCTGATGAGGTGGAGGCGCTGCACTGGATATAGGTAGGACTCACGCACACTACCTCAGCTGCCTGTCTGGGTTGACAATCCCCAAACACAACATCATGCGGGCGACTCAGGAGTCCTGTTGCCAACAGGTGCACCACCAGACACTACCATGTAATGGGGACTGGTTTGACCACAGGGGCCAATGTGAGATTGGGTGGGTCAGGCTAGGCCAGAAAATCCATTACATATAATTAACCCTAGAAGACTGTGTTGGGAAGATCCCAGACAGACGTCAGCGCTGCAAAAGAGGGGCGTTTGTCACATTGTCTATACATACAGAAATATGAATATACAGAATTTAACTGATATCTTGTAAATCTCCTATTTAGAGAACTGAGGTTATGTTACTATTCTATTTATTATTGGGACATTCCAAAAAAAATGACGACCTTCAGTGTACTTCAGTACACTCTTTAATCACAGCTTGAAAAATCTGTAATGCAAAGGACTATTACAGTATGTAGGTTATTATTACAGGTGTAGCTCTTGTACCCCCCACCCCCTGGGTACTGAAACTACCTGTGCTGCTGTTTGGCTAACAAGAGGCCTGAGCCTCGGCCACTGGGAGCCTGGGGTATACTTAGTATCTTGGTGCAGCGCCTCCACCGGCGAGGGATCCCAGCGTGGTGGGAGTAGCCCCTCACCGGAACCAATACACATACAGTAATTACACACGGGTATATGATAACAGTATTTACTATGCACAGAGTATAAATCATCCACATAACACAGCTAGCAGATTATCACCCCACAATAACACCTCCTGGGTGAAACTCCAAAGTACTGAAGTGCCGGGGCACTTAACCCCTGAGTGTCCACAAGCAAGTCCCTCCCCAAAGAGTGTGTGTGGGATAGCGCGCATCCCTGTGTGTTGGGCTCCGTTGGTGCACTTGTTAATACCTCCCTGGTCTCAGTCCAGACCAGGACAACAATAGAAAATCCGCAGATCAATGGTGTGGCTCCGCGCTGCAATCTGCTGCTATCCTCCCGATTGGATCCTTAGGCGGATGCCTCTAAGAGGCTTTCCGACTGGAGTGTACCCCTATAAATAGTCTCTATTACGGATGTCTGAGCAGTCTCCTCTGCAACAGGCTGCTCTTCTCTTCAGGCAACGTCCTGCAGCATGTCTCACACTATTGCTACAGTGAAAGAGTCCCTATGCACTATGGCCTTTCCCTACAGCATACACATAGAGATTCTCTACAGTGAGTCAGGGGACTATCTGGGACTTTGGGGGCAATTCAGGCCTAGCCCACCGAAGCACTGCTCCGGGAACCCTACCTGCTCCCTCACTGTCCAGACCTTGACTGCCTTCTTCCTGTCCCAGCATGCAATATATATCTTTCCTTTCCAGGAGAAACCCAGCCATCCCATTGATTGTGGTGAGTCACCTGTACCGTCTCCCTATGCAGCATGGGAGTTGTCGTTCTGTACAGAGTCGTTTTCTATTGCAGCCGCGTGCGCATAGTGTCCTGCGCATGCGCAACTCTTAATGGCCGCCGTCATGTCCTCTGCGCATGCGCGAACTTCCAGGAGTGCGCGCGCAACCAGCACTGGCGGGGACCCTGCGAAAGGAGCCACCGTCGAACCCATCGCCATCCCTGCAATACCCCCTACAGCAGCGGAGGTAAGGGGGTGAAACCGGGTGATCGGGGGACCGGAGGGGATACCTGGCTACACAGGTAACAATACAAAGAAAAAGTTCACCACACAAAATCAACACCTCACACATAGATGTACAGTAGATCGAGCAGGCTCATAGTGGCATAGGGTTTCTAAACTATCACTACCCCGTCAATTAACAGAAATGTAGCTTGGCACTGTACCTCAAGTGGTCAGCGCTGGCACATTGGTCGTTTTAGAAATGATACTGAAGATTTGTATCGAAATCCTTTGCAGAACTTCATCTTTTGAAGAGCTCAGTCTTTTATCTTTGCTAAAGTAGTAGATGCACAGCCATCGCCCACCTTTAGCAGAGATAAAAGATAGATGCAAAACATAGATGAAAGCTGATATGATGATGATGGGAAAGACAGCGTGAAAGTCAGATATAAGAAGGCAAATGCACGAGTTGAGTAATGACAAACTAGAATACCCCATGGCTCACAGAGACCTTTACAGATGAGTGTGCCAGGACAGTTTCCTCCCTGCTAGCATTGCAGCTCAGAAAATAGACTGCATGTGGTCACATTGCAAAGATGATCTCTCTTGACTGCAAAAAGTGTGTGACTCATTCTTTTTAAAAGTGGATTGGTAACTTAATAAAAGAATTGAGAAAGTCATCTCTTCTCAAAGGTACTTTTTTCAGGTTTTGGGTGGGAGTAACACCACCTTAATATATGACTTAACTAACGCAATCTTAAGTCCTTGCGTTACCCTTAAAGAATATGCAAAAAGAAAAATAGCGCAAACTAAGTAACACTGTATGTATATATAAAGTGACAACAATTTAATATGCTCAAGGCATATATGGTGTAAAAATAATCCAAGTGGAAAAATCCCCATGCAGGAGAGCTTGCAGCTGGTTCAGGGGATATTTCCCAACATCATATGGAATAGATAACACAGGGCTTTCACCGCGCAAGGAACTCTCAAAGGTATATGAAAAAAAAACAAAGAGAGCATACGATAGTGCAGACATATTAAAAGCAAAGATTCAAAAGTGTTTAACATCCAAATGCCTAGTCACATGGTAATAGGTATAATCAAGCATGTCTCAGATAAATCTGATCAAAGGCTGGTGGTGATGGTAAAATTGACTGGACTTTCCAATAGGATAAAAGAGAAGAAAAACTGTGCATAGTACAGATCAAGTTAAAATAACATGAGCACGCTTGCATGCTCCCAGAGAAAATAAGACAAGTTGACCACTCTGGGTCCTGCAGTGACGGTGCTTGTGCTCCAAACCGTCCCTCAGGCAGTAAGATGTTAACCGGCTATCCCTCTCTCTCTCCCAGGCTCCGTCGCGCTCCTGAGGAGTGAGTGAAACGCGTAGGGTGGTCCCTTACCTGTCTGCTGCTAGGTGATCATCGTTTGTTGCAGTCTCCTGTGCCTTGTCTGAAACGCTGAGGTCTCTCCGCTTGTGCCCCTGCTGCCGGACGCGTCTCCAGTGTGGAACCCGGAAGCGCAACGGAGCCTGGGAAAGAGAGGTAAAGCCGGCTAACATCTTACTGCCTGAGGGACTGTTTCGAGCAAGAGCGCAGTCATCAGGACCCATTGTGGTCAAATTGCCTTATTTTCTCTGGGAGCATGTGAGTTGTTTGGAGCTCACTGCTCATATTATTTTAATTTATAAAATAGATCTGTACTATGCACATTTTTTCTTCTCTTTTATACTATTGGGAAATCCAGTTGAATTTTACCATCACTACCAGCCTTTGATCAGATTTATCTAAGACATACTTGACTACTACTACTGCAGACTCGTGTCTGCGTCTGCTTACATCCCGCTTACGTGCCGACGCACATTTCCCTCCAACATCAGAGCTTCGTCAGAGAGGGAAACGTGTGTCGGGCATGTAAGCATGACGTAAGCAGATGCTGACAGTCTGCAGTCGGGGTATCTGGCAGGTACCATTATTGAGATGCTATTTCAATCCCCCCTTGGAAACCCAGGTGTTAACCCGAGATACCCTTAGCCCTATAAAAAAAAAACTAGGCCTGATCAGTGGTTTGACCAGCAATAAAACAATTATTGTATTTTTAAGACAATTTGCTCATAAAATGAACCTCTGGTGTGCCAGATTGATTAAAATAATTAATATTTTCTGCCATTTCCATTACATACGCCAATAAATTCAATAGTGCAGTTCAATGCAGTATGAAGACTATAACAATAAAAATGAGATGAACAAATACTTATACATTGAGTAAGGAGAGCCCCACTCCAAGGAGCTTACCATCTAAAAGGAAGGGTGAGTGGAAATATAAGGTAGACTTGGAGAATTTAAAAAAAAAACTCCTAACCGTGAAGCTAGCAGTTTAAATGCTTTTTCTTGTTTGCAAAAAAATATCTATAGAAGATATGGTAGAGGCAGGAATAAGAGGGTGGGGGATATCAGAAAGCACATGCAGAGGCTTCATGGAAGAATAATGTTTTTAGGTCACCTTTGAAGGTGTGAAGGGTGAGTAGAGTCTGATTTTACCAGTAAGGGAGTAACATAGGTGTGGGGAAGCACAGAAGATGTCTTGGAGGCGAAAGTGGGAGGAAAGGAGAAGATCATGGGCAGAGTAAAGTGGGTGTGTAGGGGCACTGCTTGAAGGTTAGTTGAGATCTATGGAGTGGCCACATTGTGGAGAGCTGTGTCTGTGGGGACTAGAATTGTCAGTGTCTTCAAAATTAGTTTACCGATTCTTCAACATTTTGAATTTGCAGTTTCTAAAGTGCACATTGACTTATAATTCTTGCCGATTTACGAACTTAAGCAAACAATTTACATGGATAACATTTGTAGCCGGGGTAAGGACCTGGAGGAAGAGGAGGAATAACCTGTGTGTTAAAGAGGAGTTTGACAGTAGTATTTACAGTGGATTGGAGGAGACAAACAGGAGAGGGAAGATTAGATTAGGATATTAAGGTATTCCAGGCAGAACATCATGGTTATAATTTGTTTGAATCAAATAAATTCTGGGATGAGGAAGGGGAACATTCTGGCAGTATTGTGGAGGTGAAAGCAGCAGGATTTTATGAGGGACTGTATGTGTGGGATAAGGAAGAGGGAGGAGTCAAAGGTGATTCTTATTCAATTGGCTTAAATTGTTGGGATGATGGAGTCATTAAAGTTTATTGAGAATTTGAGTATAAGGATGTAATAATTATGTGGGAAGAGGGAAAGTGTAATAATTATGTGGGAAGAGGGAAGTTCCGTTTTGGAGATGATGAGTTTGAGATAGAAGTGGGACATCCAGGAGGAGATAACAGACAGACAGTTAGGGACACGGGTCCGAAAGGGGTAATTAGTCTATTAGTTCAACAAGAGATATATAGAGAGAAGAGCAGAGGTCCTGGCACTGAGCAATGTGGGACCCCAACAGAAAATGGGAGTTGAGAGAAGGAGGTACCATCTGAAAAACTGAAGGATCCATTAGACAAATAGAAGAACAATAGATTTGAGAGTTTGGAGGAGGGAATGATCAACTATGTCAAAAGCAGAAAAGAGTTCTAGTAGAAGGAATAAAAAGTGCCCCTGGGATTTTTTTTTATCAGATGGGTCGGCTACTTTCTTAAGGGCAGTCTTAGTGGAGTGATTAGGATTCAATCCAGACTGCTGGGTGATGAGGCGAGGGTTTGCAGACAGAACATCTGGCATGTGGTTATGTATGAGCCATTCATGGAGTTTTGAAGTAGAAGGGAGATAGGGTGGTAGCTAGAAGGAGAGGTTGGGACAGGAGAAGGTTTCTCCAGGATTTGTGTTACAGAAGTATTTTTAAACCTTGCAGTACTGGGGATGTTTGTCACCTCCAGTGCTGAAGACATTTTCGAGTTTTCGATGCCAACAGTTTTCAATCCCTAATAATGATTTTATTCTTGCAAACAACCGAGACACATTTTGGGAGATTCTGTATTTATATTACTTCCTGTGGTTTCTTGTTTTCTACTTTATTTTATATATATTTGAATTTTTTTTTAACATTTGCAGAAAAATGTGACATAGATAGATATATCTATGTCCCTTCTTTCAGTCTTGGAGGAGTGTCACCTCTCAGAGACCCAAATACACATAAGGCCTCAGAGAGGTAACCTCTGTCTCCAAACTTAAATTGCCCTTAAGCTGACTTGTGGGTTATAGTTAATGATTGAACATGCTCTAGAGAGCCTGGCACTAACAGGTATTACTCATGCTCGGGGTTATGACATTCATTGAATCAGCTTCCTGTTTTCATTTCTCCTGCTGCACCCAATTCTAAAAGTCTTATTTGAGCTAGGCTCAGCTATATCATTTTAATGCATCTACTATTATCTGTCTATAAGGTAGACATAAAATGGTCTCTTTTCAACAAAAAAATCATACAGTACTGTACTTCCAATTCAATCAAACAAGTCAAATATAATGTATTGTCCTATTATCCTATTTATGATTAGAAACAAACATGTTAACAATGTCATTACAATTGTTTTAATTAAACAAATAAAACACATAAAGAGAGGACTACTTATTTAGACATTTACTCCCAATAAACATGTGTGACTTTCAAGCAAGAAATTATGTAAAATGCATGCAACACTGATGTTTGTACACTGCTTTAAGAAGGTGTGGTGCAGTTCAGCTGTGGTTAGCAGGCAAGGACTGATTTACAGAACTGTAAATACAATGAAGAATCTGTGCCCTAGAGCAGTGTTTGAAGCACCAGAGCTGGGATAGAGCCACTTCCGAAAGCTTTTATACAATATCTATGCTCTAAAAAAACCATAAAGGCCCAGATCCACAAAAGGGTGCTGAGCTTTAGAACGCCTTTACTGCTATTCAGATGAATGGGAGCGGCAGCATGCTGCAGCTTAGCACTCTTTTGTGGATATGGACCTAAGGGGGAAGTAAATTTAAAACCAATGCATTTTTGTAAAAGGGATGAGGAACAATAGCTTTAAAGTAAAGAAGCAGTGGTAATTCTGCTGCCTTCGACACTGTCGATCACCCCCTTCTCCTAAATATTCTCCACTCCATTGGCCGCTGTGACGCAGCCTTCTCTTGTCTCATGTCTTACCTATTCAACCGCTCCTTCAGTGTTTCCTTCTCGGGTGTCTCTTCCTCACTCCCTCTTTCTGTTGGAGTCCTACCAGGCTCTGTTCTTGGCCCTCTGCGCTTCTCATTCTACACCTCTTCTCTTGGAGAGCTAATACAATCTCTTGGCTTCCAGCATCATCTTTATGCAGATGACACCCAAATCTATCTCTCCTCCCCTGATCTCTTCCCCTCTCTCCTTTCCCTTTACTCCAACAGTCTCTCTGCAATCTCCTTCTGGATGTCTCACCACTACTTGAAGCTTAACATGTCCAAAACAGAATTTATATTCTTTCCCCTTTCCACTGCTACACCAATACCCCAACCTCCTCAACACCTTAAGCCCGCTGGCTACGGGTCATCCTTGACTGTGATTTGTTTTCATTTCTCACATTCAGTCCCTCACAAAGTTCTGCCGTCTCCCCCTACTAAATATCGCCAATATACGTCCTTTTCTCACTCATGATGCAACTAAAATTCTAATCCACTCGTTCATCATGCCCCGCTTCTCTGCTTTGCCCACTGTGGCATGTTTGGATTCCCTCTCTGGGACATGCTCTTCTCTTAGGATCCCAACGTATGGCCATAACAGATGGGGCACTGTCCCTAACCCCTAACTGAAGTACAATAAAAGGGGGGCCTGATCTATACTATAACTATGGGAACATATCCTCTACTCCCCGAGGCTCCTCTCCTCCTGCCATGCTGGAACCTCCCCTTTTTTATACCTCCTGTGACATAGTACCTCTATCACCACAGGGTGGAACTTAGCATCTACTGTTCACCATTTGTATTACTCTAGTAAACCCACAGAAGGGGAGTTACATGACTATAGTCTATATCTGAGGTGGGCAACCCTGGAGCCAATCGCCACAAGTGGCGAATTGGCCATGAAAGTGTAGCGAATTTGAGTTTGCCAGCTCCCACAGTAAAATAAACTTTTTCCTGGGGGTGTGTGCTAGTTTCCGCTTTCTGAATGAGTCAACAAAGTGAACTAGCAGCAGGTGATAGTGCTGAGGTGAGGGAAGCAGCAGCAGGTGATAGTGCTGAGGTGAGTGAACCAGCAGCAGGTGATAGTGCTGAGGTGAGTGACGCAGCAGCAGGTGATACTGCTGAGGTGAGTGACGCAGCAGCAAGTGATAGTGCTGAGGTGAGTGAAGCAGACAAACAGTGTGTGCTGTTTTAAATGTTCGATTGAGCAACCTAATTTCTCAATTTTTAAATGGTGTGGCGATTTTCACTTCACATTCGCCACACCTATGGCTACATTGAAAAATAGGTTGCCCACTTCTGGTCAATATACTTTTGTTATTATGTAGGTTGAAGATAGTCTACAATGTAGCACTTTCTGCATTTTCCACACTCTGTTTGTTGCTTTGTACTATGTTACTTGCCTTACAGTATTAGATACACAAGCAGTTAGTAAATTCTGTGTTAATATATGTGTTTATGTGTATGTATTTGTTGTAATTGAATCAATTTTAGGGTTTAGTAATTTTTATCATTTTTTTAGAACTTATTAACACAGATAATAATTTTCAGTAGGAATAGGTTGTTTTTAAGTTTGTTGCTTAGCAACCTTTTTGCACGTTTGGCGCCATTAAACACGTTACCTTTTACATAATATGCAAACACGCCCACTCAAGCATATTTGAGTAAGATGGTATCACTAGTTTTATTATCTTGACCAAGGTCTAAGGCCGCACTTATAGTCCTTGCGACGGCGTGACATCATCCGTCGCCGTTGTAGCAGCGATTTTTGCTTATAATGTTAGAGACAAGAGATGGCGACCGGGGGGCGTGGCCGTGAGTGGTTCCCCCTCATTGGCTGAACCACTTACGTGGCCGCTGACGTCACGCTGCGGTCACTGAAAAATCAATTTTCATTGAATTCCAGCGATCGCGACCAATCCGTCGCGCCATCGCATCGCTCCTATTATAGGCGCACGCGATGGATTCAATACATTTGTTTTGACGCGACGTTGCGTCACCGGAACTATAAGCGCGGCCTAAGTTATTGACAGAAATTTGGATCATGTTCTAATAAATCGCTTTTCGCTTTTCCAACAAGTTCTCTGGAGGGCCATCCTTCTCCCTTCTCACAGGGAGATTTTCTATTCAAGTAAATGGGGAAAGGGGAAAGGGAAAGGCACGATCGCACCAGCCTAAGTAAATAGGAGAATGTCAAAAAGCTGAGGTGCAATAGGGATAATATAATAGTAATACACACAAAAGAAAAAGATTTCCCTGTAGAATGCACTCACAGTGTATGATATGGTTGATTTATAAATAAAACCTTTTTTTTTTTTTTGTAACTTAATTTTATTGCATTTTTCCAAACAAGTGATACAGAATACAGTATACATTACATTCATTTTTAGTGTTAATCTCCGCTATAGACAATACCGTATGTCAGCTTGTGAGACATATCCCGGTTTTTCGGGCCCTACTCGACCGGATTGTTTTGGGTAGACTAGCAATAAAGATAATAACATAATTCACATAGTACGATTGATTCAAATTGACAAACACAAAATCAATAAAGAAAAAAAAAAAAAAAAAAAAAAAAAAATTTAAAAAATTTAATAAAAAAAAAAAAAAAAAAGGAGGCGGGTAGGAAGGGGGTAAAGGGGGGGGCGTGGCCGGAAGAGGAGCATCGACTCGTGCTAGGTCTCTTCACCGCTCCTAGTAAGGTTCTTTGTGGGTTGCGTCCTCTCCAGTTTAACACCTCTGTAGGCGTTCTGTCTATTTGTCTGTGTAGTCGTCGTGAGCTGAGTTTCCGCTCCTAAAGGAGAACGCACCTTCATCTATCACAGCCAGATTGTGTTCCTCTCAACCCCGGGGATATCCGTCTGCGCCAGCCAAGGCGTCCATACTTTGAGATAATTGGTGCCAGTGTCGTTAACTAGACTCGTCAACTTTTCCATCTGGCAGATAAACCACAATCGATTTCGAATCTTTGGGATACTTGGAATTTCGGGGCGTTTCCATAGTGCTGCTATCTCGCTCCGTGTGGCTATTGCAAAATGTGCTATTAGTTTATTGTTTGCTTTGGACAGGCCCGTTAGTGGTCTATTCAAGAGGAATAGCCATGGGTCTGGGGGAATAGTGAGGTCGAAGACTCTCTGTATCCAATGTCTAATTTCTTCCCATAGTGGGGAGATACGCGGGCAAGACCACAGCATATGTAACAGATCGGCCGATCCTCCGCACTGCCGGGGGCATAGTGAGGAGGATCCAGGCACGAACTTGGCTAATTTCATTGGGGTGAGGTACCACCGCATTAGGACCTTATATGCGTTCTCCTTTAGTGTGGTACATATGGAGCTTTTTGCCGTGGCCATATATATAGCGTTCCACTCGTCATCTTCTAATGTCTCTCCCAGGTCTCTTTCCCATTGGGTTCTAAATGACGGTGACTGCTGTCTAAAGCTCGCAGAATCAACTACTTCCTCGTACAATTGTGATGTGAGTCCCTTTGTGTCGGTCTCGGCCAGACAGAGCTTTTCGAATGACGTCAGGGGGGGGTATGGGGCAAATTTGTTATAAAATGCTCGAAGCTGGAGGTACCTAAAAAATTCTGAGTGGGGTATATCTTTTTCTTCTCTGACGTGATCAAACGTTTTAATCTTGCTATTGTAACCCTCCAGATCTTTAATTCGTATATAACCTTTATGTTTCCAAATTGATGCATCTCCCTCCAGAAGGCCAGGAGCGAACTTGGGATTGTTCCAAATTGGGGACATCGAAGAATTACTCGTTGTGAGAGAGTATTTAGTCTTATTAGCCTCCCAGATAGACAACGAGTTGGTCATTGAGGAAAGCGGCATGTTAGCAGATCGTCGTGCTGTTTTAGGTAGCCAAATCAAGTTGCGTATTTTTAAAGGAGCGCAGGCAGCACTCTCTAATTCCACCCACCGTTTTAAATGTGGACTGGATTGCCATTGAACAATTTGGCTTAATTGAGCCGCTTTGTAATATGAGAGCAGGCAGGGTACCGCTAGGCCCCCTGCTAGGACAGATCTTTTCATATTTAATTTGTTGACTCTCGGTTTTTTCCCTCCCCAGATAAATTTAGAGATTGCAGACTGAAGTGAGAGCAAATCCTTCAGTCTGAGTGGCACTGGTAACGTCTGGAAAAGGTATAGGATACGGGGGAGTAGGTTCATTTTGACGCTATGTATCCTACCTATCCAGGATATTCGTATAGAGGACCATTTATGGAGGTCAGCTATCAACGTCCGAATTAGGTTGGGGTAATTTGCATTGTAGATGTCTTTGGTGTTCTTGGCTATGTGGACTCCTAGATATTTTATGTATTTCTGTTGCCAGTGGAAGTTAAAATTCAGTTGCAATAACTTCTCTACGTGTCTAGGGAGATTGATGTTGAGGGCTTCAGATTTAGCTTGATTTATTTTAAATCCCGAAATGCTCGAGAATCTGTCCAATAAATCCAACAGGTTTGGCAAGGAGGTGAGGGGCTTTGAAATAATTAGTAGGATATCATCTGCGTACAGGGCCGCTTTATGTGTTTGAGAATATACGTTTAACCCTGAGATGTCCGGGTTGCCTCTAATTTGCGCCGCCAGTGGTTCTATACATAGAGCGAACAGGAGAGGGGATAATGGGCATCCCTGTCTCGTGCCACTCTTAATTTGAAAGGGGAGGGATGGAAAGCCCTGGTGTATTACCCTGGCGGTAGGTCCTGAGTACAGCGAGAGAATCGCTCTACTCACCTGATCCCCAAAGCCAAATGCCGCAAGCGTCTCCTTCAGGTAAGGCCAGTCTATCCTATCAAAAGCTTTTTCTGCATCCAGACTTAACAGCATACTTTGTGTGTTATTTTTAGTGGCCAATTCTACCAGATCAATAAATCGCCGGGTATTGTCCGCTGCCTGTCTGCCTTTAATGAATCCGACCTGATCTGGGTGTATAAGTCTGGGTAGGATTAGACATAATCTATTGGCCAATAGTTTAGCGTATATTTTAATATCAGTATTGATTAGGGATATGGGCCTATAACTTTTGCAGTCCAGCGGATCTTTACCTGGTTTATGGATTAATGATATAGACGCCTGTAACATCTCTCTGGGGATGGGGGCTCCTGCTAATATTGCATTGAACACGTGGAGCAACCTAGGGGCTAGTACTTTGGCAAATTTCTTATAGTATAGCCCCGAGAAGCCATCTGGCCCTGGGGCTTTTGAGGGTTTGAGTTCCTTAATGGCTTGTGACACCTCCTCTATAGTGAAATCAGCGCCCATGGCCTCTCTCTCTGCCTCTGTCAATCTCCCTAGTTTTGAGCTGGCTAAGAAATCTCTCAGCTTCTCGCTCGTTTTAGCGTTATGTGCCACTTTCTCTCCATTATATAGTGTTTCATAGAACGAACCAAATTCTTCTACTATTTTCTTAGGGTTGGCCGTGGGGGTACCTGATTTTAAGCGTATAGCTTGGATATTAAACTTCACTTGTCTGTCTCTTAACGCTCGAGCCAGCATAGTATCCGGCCTGTTCGCTTTTTCGTAAAATTTCCTCTTAGACCAACTCAGCGCGTTATCTGCCCTGGAGGTCAACAACATGTTTAGTTCAATTTTGGTATCTTTCAATTCTTGTAGGGTTTGCGGGTCTGGGTTACTCTTATGGAGTGATGTAAGGGAATGTAATCTCGATTGAAGCTTCATAATTTTTGAGTCCCTTTCCCGTTTTCTCCTAGCTGTGGTGCTAATTAGTATGCCCCTCAGCGTCGCTTTGTGAGCCTCCCATAATACAAACTGGGAATCTACAGAGCCTGTGTTTGTGTGGAAGAATTGAACTATTTCTTCCTTTATTGTCTCATAAATCTCAGGAATTTTTAGGATTGATTCGTTGAGCTTCCAGTTCGCTCCTGGTCTGCCTGTTCGGATGTGCTCGCACCTTAGCTCTATCGGTGCATGGTCAGACCATGAAATATCATGAATCCCAGCTCGGGAGACCATAGGAACCAGTTGGCAAGAGACGAAAAAATAATCAATTCTGCTGTAGGAGCCGTGTGGGTGGGAATAGAACGTATAGTCCCTATCAGTCGGGTGTAGTTCTCTCCATATGTCAGTCAGTTGGTTGTCTTTGAGGCCCTTGCGTAAAGAGGTCCCCACTTTTTTATGTACTGTGCCCGTATTCCCTGATCTGTCTAGATTTGGTTGCATGACCATGTTGATATCCCCTGCGAGTATTACGCCGCCCCTTGCGACGGTGCGTAGAGTCCGAAAAAAGTCTTCAAAGAAGACTGCGTCCTGCTCGCAGGGGGCATAGATTGTGGCTATTGTGATGCATTGCTCCCGTATCGTGCCCACTAGTATAATAAAGCGTCCCTCTGTGTCTCTTTTAATAGTTTGGGCTACAAATGGGATTTTATTATGGAACAAGATGGCCACTCCACGTTTTTTAACCGGTGCGGAGGAAAGGTAGAACTGGGCATAGTCTTTGTCTAGGAATTTAGGCGCGTTGGTCTTGCTAAAATGAGTCTCCTGTAACATTAGGACATCTGCGTGTTTTCGTTTATAGTCAGTGAAAGCTATTTTTCTCTTGGTTGGGCTATTAAAGCCCTTAACGTTATGTGATATAAGGGTTAACGCCATCACTTAATGTGTGAGAAGTGTAACAAACTAACGTTTGATGACTCACCCTGTCCACTTTGTCCCTTGTTCAACTGGCGGACGTTTTTGGTGTTACCATCCGGCAAAGTTCTTGTGTTCTGTCTAGGTCGGCATCCTCCCGGCCGGATGGGGAAAGGATTGGGAGGGGTAGGGAGGGAGGAGACAGTACAAGGGAAAACACATAAGGGGTAAAGCAAAATTGGAAACATAAGTTAAACCGCTTTGTAATAATGAAAAAAAATAAAAGAAAAACCAGAGCTCCCCTCGGGGTCCCCCGAGTGGGAGTCTGACGCCCAATGGGCAGGTCGGTATGCCTGACCTTCCAAAATGGCCGGCTTTCCCTTCCCGGGACCGACCCCCCTGGGACTTGTTTGAGGTCCTGATTCGTCAGGGACCTATATGAGGAACACATGTACGACATCGTGGGTGAATCCCACCGGCGCAAAACTGATAACTAACTTAACCTTAAACTGTAGCGTGATTTTTAACTTTATAACGACTTACAGCAGTACCTAAGTTATAGTGAGTGCATATCCATATATATACATGCATATACCCAGCATTTGAATGAACCCAATTATTTAATGAACATATTTAACATATTTAACCCATTAACCCTATATAACATATGAACCATAAATAACATATATAACCTACAACATATACAACAGAAGCAGCAGATATTCTATACCATCTAACATACATATAACATAACATACAGAGCCTCATTGAAACTTTATTGGGAAGGGCTCCGCGTCAGATGGTGACAAGTGAATTGAATCTTTCTTTACCCTCTTTCGTTATCCCCCCCCATCCTCCTCCATTTTCATCTTATTCCTCCCCCTCCTTTCATCCTCATCCTCCCCCCCTTCATCTTCACCCCCCCTCTTTCATCCTTATCCCCCCTCCTTTCATCCTTGTCCCCCCCCCCTTTCATCCTCGTCCTCCCCCCCTTTCATCCTCGTCCTCCCCCCCTTTCATCCTCGTCCTCCCCCCCCTTCATCTTCATCCCCCCCCTTTCATCCTCATCCCCCCCCTTTCATCCTCCCCCTCCCCTTTCATCCTCCCCCTCCCCTTTCATCCTCCCCCTCCCCTTTCATCCTCCCCCTCCCCTTTCATCCTCCTCCCCCCTTTCATCCTCCTCTCATCCCCCGATCTCAGCCCCCACCTCTATCCATTCCCCCCCCCCCTATCCATTCCCCCCCCCCTATCCATTCCCCCCCCCCCCCCCCCTGTGTCCCCGGCCCCTGCGCTATCGCGGACCGTCCCCCTCTGCATCTTGGGCAGAGTCTCCCTGCAATGTGCGCAGTCACGTGGGGCCGCGCCGTCCTCTCGCGAGAGAGCGGCCCCTGGCTCGTCGCCTGGCAGTGACGTCAGCGGCAAAGCCCGCGAAAACCGGAGCCGCTCCCGCGGAGCACAGGGAGGGATAGAGGCAATATGGCTGCCCTCCAAAAGTCAGCGACGGACCCGCTCGCGACCAGGAGGGCAGCCGCAGGTCCAGGAGAGCAGCCGCAGGTCTGGAAGGGCATCCGCAAGTGCGGGGGGGCATCCGCAAGTGCGGGGGGGCATCCGCAAGTGCGGGGGGGCATCCGCAAGTGCGGGGGGGCATCCGCAGTAGTGGGGTGGGGTGGGTAGCTGCAGTAGTGGGGTGGGTAGCTGCAGTAGTGGGGTGGGGGGGGGGGTAGCTGCAGTAGTGGGGTGGGGGGGGCTTAGCTGCAGTAGTGGGGTGGGGAGGCTGGTAGCTGCAGTAGTGGGGTGGGGAGGCTGGTAGCTGCAGTAGTGGGGTGGGGTGGGGGGGGGGTAGCTGCAGTAGTGGGGTGGGGGGGGGTAGCTGCAGTAGTGGGGTGGGGGGGGGTAGCTGCAGTAGTGGGGTGGGGGGGGGGTAGCTGCAGTAGTGGGGTGGGGGGGGGGTAGCTGCAGTAGTGGGGTGGGGGGGGTAGTCGCAGGAGCAGGGGGGGTAGCTGGGTCACCGGAGGACGCGCTTACGATGCCTCCCTCCGGGTGAAGCAAGACACTGCAGCTGAAACACCCCAGCTGGAAGGTAAAACGAAAAGGCAAAATGACATGATGAAGGTTCTGAACACCAAAAGGGATCCCTTTTATATGATTATTTCTTTGCTTGAGCACTTCCAAATTTCATGGGGTGAGAACTCAGTTATGGGCCGCTGCTGATCCCGTTGCTCCTGCCGCCGACCGCGGAGCCCCCGCTTTGCTCCACGTGGGTAAGGGTACGTCTGCGTCTCCTGCTTCTGCTCGTGGGGATGCCCGCAAGACCTCCGCCGCTCCCCCTGCGCCCAGCTTGCCGAGGAATCCCTCGCCGTCTTCCAGGCGTCTCAAGGTATGTGCTACCCCATTCCGCAGCACCATTACTGCACATGGGAATAGCCACCGGTATCTAATCTGCTGGTCCCTCAGAATTCTTGTAATGGGGGCTAGGGATTTTCTTTTGGCCAGCGTGGCAGGGGACAGGTCTTGGAACACCTGGAATCTCACTTTATCAAACTCCATATGTTTAGTGTCCCGTGATATCTTGCATACCTCTTCTTTTGTGCGGTAATGGTGGAACCTGATAACAATGTCTCTTGGGGGGTCCCCTGCCTGAGGTCTTCCTCTCAGGGCGCGATGACATCTGTCTAACAGGAGCTCACGGTCCGTCTTGTCAGGGAAGAGTTGTTCTAGCCACTTGGTGGCAAAATCCTCTGGGTCGGTGACAGTCTCAGGGACCCCCCTTAGACGGATATTACTTCTTCTGTCCCTGTTTTCAGAGTCCTCAATCTTTTCCTCTAGGAATCTGACCTGGTCCCTCAGCTTAGTTACTTGTTTCTGAGTTTGTGCCAGTGCAGTAACGGTCTCATCAGACTTAACCTCTAGGGAGTTTGTTCGCTCACCTATGGCATCCATATCTTTCCTGAGAGCCCAAAGTTCTGTTGTAAAAAATTGCTTCATTTCAGCGCAGAAAGCTTTCATATCCTTGCGCCTCATTACATCCATGTCGTCCGATGCAGCACTTGCATTTTCTCCCTCATGGTCTGTCATGGTGGGTTGTGCAGGGGATTCAGGCCTGTCTCCCTGTGCTGTCTCTCCTTTTTTGAAATAAGTAGAGACTGTCTGGGTTTTTCTTCGAACTGTTTTGTTAGAAGCCATCCTGGTATGTTTAGAGATTCTTTACTGCTGGTTGTGTTGCTGTTGTCGCGATTTTGCTGTAGTTATTGATATAACTAGTGCCGGTGGGAATGGAGCTCAGGTACTAAGCAGCCATTCACCTCCCCGTCGTCACGTGACCTCATAAATAAAACCTTTTAATGAATAGTAATATAAAAATTAATTTTAGGATTGGTAGTAAACAATCTATGGCCAATCCATTAGGTAACAAACATGTTTATAAAGGATAGCGTAATTAGCAGTTATTTGTGCATCCTTACTTTTTACAGTGGAATCCACTGAAGACAAGCTCCTAGTAAGTGGATTCAGTAAACCTAGTGGTGAATATCCACAATGTATAGGTCCACTGCTCACACCTGTAATAATATATTTACTAAAACACCAGGGTGATAATGATATCAGACCTGAAGCACTAAGCCGCTCATAGAGAAGCAAACCAAAGGATGCACAGACATAGTAAAATACTGCTTTAAAACATATGAAGAGTATACGTGGTTTGTTATAATAGCCATGTGATCACGAGTGGTTAGGTGATCGCTAAATATCGCTTGCACGCTAGATACAAAATCCCAAGTGTAAGAAACACTCCAGACCCAAGAAATCACATCTTAGCTTTTAGGTCTGCCTGGAGTATAGGGATTGTTCTCAATTAACTCCTGATTGGGACTGGAGGTTAAAAGGGAAGCGGCAGACTCCCTCAACTCAGTCTTGTACAACCTGTGAAGGGCCAGGTTCCCAGGGAGATACTTGGTGAAGAGCTTAGACTCCCAAAGGGAACTATGCTTTATTTGTATACTGTAGGATATCTGTGCTCCCTTTGTTTTGACACTGCTGATATAAGCATGCCTCAACCTTGATTTCCCAGTCAGGGAAATTACGGACTTTTCTGTGAAAAATACTTTCCCACCTTACTTGTTCGTGGTGAGCGCAAGCATTACACATAACATCTATATATGCAAAGGTTGACCATGACTACATGGTCAGTTTGGCTACTAAGTGGTTAATATAGTAATATGTTCTACAATCTTAATTTACGTTGGCTAGTCTTTTTTGTCTCTCTCTCTCTCTCTCTCAAAAAAAATTTTAATTGTAGAACCATGTCTGCAGACAACACCAAATCAAAATGTATATTAGTTTTTTTTATAGTTACATTTAGCTACAACTGACAATACAATTAATTTAATGTGCTCTGTATTCAAATTGGAATAAACGTTAATTTTTATAGACTTAGTTAATACTGAACTTTTTGCTAAGCTGTCAGATATGACAGATAATGCGTTTTCTTGTCAATCCTGCATTGGGCTTCCCAATTCATGTTTCAGATGTTTCCATGAAGATATTATTTTTATACAAGAATGAAAAGAGGAGGTATTTATATCAGAAGAGCATAGAGCGTACAGGAAAGCAGGTCTAAAATGTCACATTTCCTTCCTGTTAAAAAAAAGCAAATAAATATTTTTAGCATGTTATGGTTTCCTTGCCATAAAGAGGCCTGTCAAACATGAGGCTGCATGAGGCCAAAGAGGCTTTGTCATGTGGCCTGGACGATGACAGGGAGGAAGGGAGTTATTTGGTCGGGTGGTAGGGAGATATTTGGCCGGGCGGCAGGGAGTTGTTTGGTTGGATGAGAGGCAGTGAGGGAGGGGGTTGTTTGGCCAAGTGGAGGTGAAGGGGGAGATAGCGGTGGGAGGAGATAGTGAGAGGTGTGTTACGCCGGTGCTGCCTGCAGACCAGACCCGTCCCTTATACTGAGGTGGGGACATATATATGTGTACGCACCCGCAGCAGAAGGAGTGTGTTCGGAGTGTGGTGTTAGGGTGTTGCCTGGCCAGGTGGAAATAGCTGAAGCAATACTTGCCGGTACCGGTAAAAGAATAGAAGTAGTAGTTGCCGTTAGCCAAGGTCAGGGATAGGAGAGATCCGGAAGGTCGAAGTCCAAGCTGAGGTCGGGGGATGTGAGAAGCCGCGTAGTCAAGAGGGAGCCGAGGTCGAGAGCCAAAGAGAGTAGTCCGCCAAGCCGAGTCGTAACATGAATAAGCGAAGACAAGAGAGAGAGCCAGAATAGACATCCACAAGAGATACTATGTCGAGCAATGAGTAAGTGGCAAGACAGGCAATATATAGTGCGGCTGACCAATCGGGAGCGGAGGCAGCGCGTGGAGCTGTCTTGGATAGGTCCCCTTGATTGGCAGGCAGGTGAGCAAGTTTGTTCTGGGGTAATAGCCTGTACGTTAGTTGAGGGCGTGGTTTCACTGCTAGTGCAGTGAATAAATTATCTTCACCCGGCGCGCGCTGTCCAAGTACGCGCCCGGGACTAATGGCAGCCGCGTGAGAGGGAAGAGACTGCGGAGCAGAGTTGGGCCGCCGGAGACGGCGGGAATGTCCCACGGCAGCGGGAGCAGCAGGAGATAAGGGAGATACGCGCTGCGGTTGCCGAGACCCCCGAGTCCTCACAAGGTGAAGGGGAGAGAGGCAGTGTGAGGAGACATGAGGGGAGAAAGAGGGGGAGAGAGGTGAGGGGAAAGAGAACGGTTGGAGGGAGATAACGAGGGGTATGGGATGGGTGCTGAGAGGAGGGACGTGAGGGGAGAGAGAGGTGAGGTAAGAGAGGTTGGGAGAGAGGGGTTGGGAGGAGAGAGTGATTGAGAGGATGAGAAGAAAGAGAGAGAAGGGTTAGGGGGAGAGGATGGAGGAAATTGAGAGAGGGTGTTATTGTGATTGTGCAAGTCAGTTAGGCTGTAGGCTACTTTCTTTTTTTCTTTCCAGCCCCTCTGATGATGCGGGCTGGGTCTTGCAGTCAGATTTATGAATTGGCTCCCAACCTATTCTGAGTTTGACGGGCCGACCATAGTAACTGATAATATATTTACTCGGTCTAGGACGTTTGGCCACAGCGTTTGGCCACGACCAAACCGCTTTTGCCGGGGCTGCTCAACCACACATCGCCACCAGGACAACTTACTGGTAGGACACCTAGCCGCAGAGCATCTCGTCGCGCGTTCCGCCATTTTTAAATGGCAATATCCTGCCACGCACGCTCCCGCACCGCCACAAGCTCTATGCGCTCCTGCGCTATATTTAAATCTCCCACATAGAGCTTGTCAGATGGAGCTTGTGGCGGTGCAGGAGTGTGCGTGGCGGGACGTTGCCATTTAAAGATGGCATCGGAGGGTGTGCTGCGAAAAGCGCCCTGCGGCTAGGTATCCCACTGGTGAGAACCCGCTGGTGAGATGTCCCGGCGGCAACATGTGTGACGGCGCTGGTTTGGTCAAGGCCAAAAGTCCCATTCCGGTATTTACTAACCATATTTACTACCATGGTATTTACAATACTGCCTGTTTTTCTCCACACTATCTGTTATTTGGCAACAAAATGACAGCAATTCTCATTGTACTGATGACAAAATTGTAGGTGTTGTGGCTTTTTTTATTCCTCAGTATGATATGCATCATTAACTTGTAAGACAAGGGGTCTCCAAACTCTGTCCTCAAGAGCCGCCAACAGGCCGACTTTTATGGATATCCCTGTTTCAGCACAGGTGGCCCAGTCTTTGATATATTTTTAAAAGAACTGTTGGAATTGCTGCATATAAATAATGAAGCACAAACAGGTGCTGATTTGCTACCACAGCAAGTGCTTTCTTAACATTTACTTGGACTATTCGAAGAAGTAAAAGCTTATTTTATCTTTCCTTTCCAACAATGCTAAATGCCATAAAACTGACAAGTGTTTAATGGTGACTGATATACAACCTGCCTTAGCCGTGCCAAATATTAAAGATGTAATCCTTTTTGCTTATGGAATTTTTTTTTCTTGCATTATTGTAACTCAGGAAGTTTTAACAAGTGTCTAATATCTATGGGATTACACTGCTTCCTATTACAGGCACATAACCAAAGGTTGACTCATTCACTCGTTGTGGCCAAAATAAGACTTTTTAATAAATATATACGATACTTTTGTCTTCCATGTAGTACATGAATCACTGGACATCTAAGGTAAATCACTGCTGAGGGTTACAAGTAAAGTAGGACTAAATGTTGAAAAACATCCCCAAAAAATGAACATGATGAAACAGAATGCAAAATCAGAGTATGACTTTAAAGGTGCAATCATATGTGTAACTCAATGGCTAATACTATACACCTCATACAGCAACCTTGAACCCTTGCAGACACACTTACCAGAACACCTTCCTACTGTATCTGTATGTTCTTCCTACTTACCAATTAGATTGTAAGCTCTTCGGGCCAGAGACTCCTTTTTCCTAATGTTTTATGTCTCAACCGCTTATTCCCATTATGTGTTATATTATTGTGTCACGTGGATTACTGATGTGAAGCGCTATGCACATAGATGGCGCTATATAAATAAAGATACATATTGTACATCAGGCCTGCACAACATACGGCCCACGGGCCGCATACGGCCCGTCTGGCCTCTCTGTGCGGCCCGCGCCAGCCGGGCGCCAGTTTAATAAATAAATGTAAAAAAAAAAAAGTTTAAAAAAATGGCGGCAATTCCCCCATCGGTCCTGGCGCGCATGCGCAGAGCCCACTCCCCCCTCCCTGCTCCCCCCACCCCCGCTCGCAACGTGGGACGGAGGGGGAAGTCACAGCCAGTTGAGCTCTTCTGCGGCCGCTCCCCCCCCTGCTCCCAACGTGGATATGTGCAGGGGGGTGATGTGAGGTACAGGGGGGTGAGGTGAAGGGGGGGTGAGGTGAAGGGGGGGTGATGTGCAGGAGGGGTGATGTGAGGTGCAGGGGGTTAGGTGCAGGAATGATTGGAGGTGAAGGGGGGGTCATTGGAAGTGAAGGGGGGTCATTGGAGGTGCAGGGGGTGATTGGAGGTGCAGGGGGTGATTGGAGGTGCAAGGGGGGTGATTGGAGGTGCAAGGGGGGAGAATGATGTGAGGTACAGGGGGGAGAAGATGTGAGGTGCAGGGGGGAGAGTGATGTGAGGTGCAGGGGGGAGAGTGATGTGAGGTGCAGGGGGGGAGAATGATGTGAGGTGCACGGGGGAGAAGGATGTGAGATATTGTGTGTTTGATGTGGAGAGGGAGTATTATGTGTGTGGGTGAGGGGGAGAGATGGGGGTATGAGAGATAGATGGGGAGTATCGCAAAGGTTGATAGTGCGGGGTTCTGGGGGAGATATGAGGAAGATGATGAGGGGTGCTGGGGGAGATATATGAGGATGATGATAATGATGAGAGGTGCTGGAGGAGAGATGATGATGATGATGATGATGATGATGATGATGATGATGATGATGATGATGATTTTACCCGTGCGGCCCCAAAAAAATTTTCTTGGAGCAGTTCGGCCCTTCTCGCTTTACGAGTTGTGCAGGCCTGCTGTACATACAATCCCACAGTCAGATAGTTGAATTTCTTAGGGGCCTCTGAATGGGGAAACGTTTGTCAATCAAGTGTTTTCTTTACCCTTATCCCACCCTGTCTTATCAGAGAACCAATCAAGTTAATGGTAGGTAGAGAGCAGGGACTATGGCAGTAGAAGCACTTGCTGATCACACGGTATACTGGGACATCACACAGAAGGGAGCAGCCTGAGGAAATCAAACCCCTCCCAAATCTAACTTTAAAGACTAAATAAAAAACAAATATAGGTGTCACACTTGGGTAAAAAAAAAAAAAAAGACATAAATTACCCAGATGAGACCCCTTAACCATGTTACTGTAATTAGTTCACTTTGGTCCTAGGAGGGATTGCCCTTTTATAGTATAGGACAGAATCTGAATCACATTATCGCTGGATGTGCAGTATCCACAACTGGAGACCACAATGCATGCACTTCCCCCAACTGGCAGGTACCTGCACCCTTACACACGTAAATAAACTTGTACTGTCCATAGGGGAATACTTCTGCTGGTGGTATTCAGGTATGTTAGAGCAAGTTGTGTGGACAATGCAACAAATCAACATTGCAGTCATTGCGACTTCCTGCATTCTTTGGCATCTTCAACTCTTTCACTGATACAGCAGCCTGCAACGTCCTTGCATTTCAGTGTATTGCTTGCTCGACTGGTATTGAAGAGTTTGCGCTTGTGAGTCAAGAATATTCTATAGGATATTAGAAGTGTGATATTAAGCTACATTATAGGGTAAAGTAATAATCCCCACACATTATGACTTTACACGGAAGGAGAAGTTGAAGGCCCAAGGCTTAGTCGTGCTAATGTCCTGTTCTCAAAAGGATTAGTACAATATTATAGTCTAAATGTGTGTAAATTCGTTTTCATGTGTTATGCTTCTTATCGCTATCACATTTTTTATTTTACATTTATGAAACCAGGGTTGTCCCCTGGAGCTAAACTCTAGTACCCAAGTTCTTGTTCCACTTCTGTTGAACTCCCTGTTAAACTCCAGATTGTATGCCACTTAAAAATAGGCTACTTTAAAGAAGGGATGCTGCCCCCCTTCTCTGTCTCTAAATATATAGGCCTAAGAAGTCCCCGATCACAAATAAATTCTGGCCAGATGCAGGTCAATTAACACATGAGAGATACAAAAGACAAATGTTATTTGTAATCAGACATTTCTCATGCCTATGTTAGCTGATCAGTTTGACTCTTCTAGTTCTTCAGTTTTTACTTTTTAATGATTTGTTTAATGATTGTTTTAATGCGTCAAGCTTGCTTGGGTTGCTATAGCAACTATTTAGAAAGCTACACAACTTCCTCATCTGAAACAAGCAGCAATATCGCATGCCCTGCGAAGCAGGATCTTTGCAGATTGATCACGGGAGAACAGAGCGATCGGCAGCTTAGATAATTGCATTGCCGTAAAGGCAAGGAACGGCTGCATTTATTAAAACAAAAAACCGGCAAGAGGAAAGGCCCCTTTTACAGCATTTAATTAATCAATTTTAGTGTTATAAAGTACACAATAACAGTGTTAATTAAACACTTTCACTGCAATAAGGCAAATCAAAACAGTGCTTTCCAAACCCCACTGGCAACAGAGAGGTTCTTTTTAACCTTAATGTATCACAGCCACCCCCATACACAAAGAGGATTTGCTATTGAAATACTTATTTGAAGTGCACCACAATCAAACTATTGTAAATACTTGTCTGTTGAAGATTGGTTGAAAATCTCAAAGTTCTTACTGGGGTGTTTGTCAGCGAAGGCAGCAGCAGAACAGCTGTTTCCTGTTGCTCCTGCCATAAACATATACTAACAGGCAAAACTGGGAAATGAAACACAGAACAGGGGGAGGGGACTAAAGGCATTGCATGTATGGCAACTATATTTCACAGAAGATAGAGAAATGAGACCGCTTCCACAATAGATATCCTATAATGTGTGTACAACAAGTTAAAGCAGGTGCTTTGGGGACCAAGTAATAATTATTACAGAGTTGATCTAGGACAGATCAGAAAGATATCCCCTATCTCAAGCACTCATTGCTGGATAATAATAAAGAGACTGTATTCAGTCTAACAGGTTATTACTGTAAATCAGTCTATTGACCCTTTGAGAACCAGGAAGATCAGTAAAAATAATAAAGTTTTATTTCATAATCACAATGATAGAAACACATATACAACACGATAAAATCCCCATAGTAAGTGGTATGTCGTAGGCTGTATCCACACCAATTGGTAATGGAGTAGTATAGAGCCTAAACTAACTGACATCAAATATCACTATAATAGTTCCTGTTACGTGGGACGGCACCTATGTGACATCACCAGAAGTGGCGACATCCCCCAGCTCAGGAGAACCAACAGGCTTGTATCGGCGGTTTCCCCTGCTCTCCACATATGATCCGCTGCGATCAAACTTCCCACACACCTATGATTATTCCATCATTTATATTGTGCAAGTGATTCATGTCTTGGCTACTTCTTGATTGGAGTCTTTCAGTACCAACGTGACTTTTGATCTTGGTTTGATATTGAATTGATGCAGTTACTCATTATTACTAGAATGAGCTAATAGCCACATAATAGGATCATCAGATAGTAATCGTACCATGGATATGTTTCCACTTTACGGCGTATCAGTCCTTGAATGGAATTTTTGATAATGATATGTGATGTTTGCATATTTACCTCTTGAATGAATATACATACTGCCTTATACACCTATTAGGTGCTGTGATGCATTAATGAATTGTGTGCACTAGTTTCATTCTGAGGCATATTTCATGCAGCAGTTTATGTGATTGGAAAGATATATCATGATATAGATATATATTGGGGGAAACACTACTTATATACCCTACTGTGAATTATTCGGGCATTCCTTTATGCTACATACAGTACTATTAGTAGATCGCCAGTCCTGAGCAGGAACTTTATAGTGATATTTTATGTCAGTTAGTTTAGGCTCTATACTACTCCATAACCAATTGGTGTGGATACAGCCTACGACATACCACTTACTATGGGGATTTTATCGTGTTGTATATGTGTTTTTATCATTGGGATTATGAAATAAAACTTTATTATTTTTACTGATCTTCTTGGTTCTCAAAGGGTCAATAGACTGTTTTACAGAAATAACCTGTTAGACTGAATACAGTCTCTTTACTATTATCCAGCAATGAGTGCTTGAGATAGGGGATATCTTTCTGATCTGTCCTAGATCAACTCGGTAATAACTATATTTCACAATAATATGATATTATATATACAGGCATACCCCGCTTTAAGTACACTCACTTTAAGTACACTCGCGAGTAAGTACATATCGCCCAATAGGCAAACGGCAGCTCACGCATGCGCCTGTCAGCACGTCCTGAACAGCAATACCGGCTCCCTACCTGTACCGAAGCTGTGCGCAGGCGGGGAGACTATAGAGCCTGTTACAAATGCGTTATTTACATCAGTTATGCACGTATATAACGATTGCAGTACTGTACATGCATCGATAAGTGGGAAAAGGTAGTGCTTCACTTTAAGTACATTTTCGCTTTACATACATGCTCCGGTCCCATTGCGTACGTTAATGCGGGGTATGCCTGTATATATAGATATAGATATCTCTCATTTGATGTCTAGTAGAAATTAACATCTCATTGAATTAAGAGCAAATATTTGTTGAATATGGGATAATGTATCTGTGCTTTTGTAAATGTATAGCCCCAATTGGTTGTCAAGATAATTAGGTGTATACAAAACATAACTGATAGTTATGAACTTCCTTTAAAAAAACAAAACTTTTTGTGTTCTTTAACCCTTTGAGTGTCAGAAGACAGCCACCGGTCTTCTGAATGCTGATCACGTGATCACTTGGGTAGCGATCATGTTGTTGCACACAGGCCCCCGATGACGTGAACAGAAGTGGAGCTGGTTTTAACGCAGCATGAGTTGCTGCTCAGGTCTGTGTCTCTTTTCAATGGGCTACATCAGTGTTCTAGTTGAGAACTCTTCATTTAAAAAAAAAATCAGAGATAAAGCCATGCAAATCAGAGATAAAGCCCGTTAGGGACACTGACAGAGAAAAAACAACTTAAATACAGGTTTGGCATGACGATCGGAAGTCCCTCACTTTCTTACATTGATGAAGCAGGTCTTCACCGCTCTCCCAAAGTCTCTGGGGTTGGCCAGTGGAGGTTGCTTGGCTGCTGAGCATCACTGTACACAGAGTGGAGACAAATGCGTGAGGGTGACTTTAACACTTTAGCCCTGTGCTGAAAGAGAGCCTGCTATATTAGCAAAGCCGTGCATTGCCAGCTAAAGGGATTAAATGACAGAGGTGAGCTGAAGGGGACAGATCTGGAACACAGACAGCTGATGCTGAATCACTTCAGAGGAGGGCCCACCTGCCTAAGAAAACTGAGCCTGCAGGGTTTCCTCAAGTAATACTGCTGTAATTAACCATCAAGCAAGTTCTGAAAAAGAGACAGAGGTCTTACAAACTAACGGGCAAACGAAATCTAAAAATAACTTTCTTGTCAGTCATTTTAGATCATAAGATGTTATATGAAGAAGACTTTGAGGTCCTAAATGCTCAAATACAAACTAAAGCAGTAGTTCGCAAATCTCGCCCCAGAACCCTGAGCCAGACCCCGAATCTGAGGCAACAACCCAACTTTCTATTTAAGTGCAGTTTATATGCAAGTGCATTGGTTATTCTTAAAACCAGGTGTGTCTTGTAAAGAAACTGCTACGACTGTTACAGTAACACACCTTGCAGGATATCATTCTTTCCAAAAGGACTGGGCTTTGGACCAACCTATGATTCCTTGACTGATTCATGCAGATGTTACAGTATGATAAGTTTTGCCTTATTGGGCACGAGAGTGTGAGCGGCCCTGAAGATTTGTAAAAAATAGTGTGAACTAAAATGTTGGGAATGAAGCACAGATCTTTGTTACTGTAGAAAACTTTTACAGTGGTGAGAAAAAGTTTTTGAATCCCTTCAGATATTCACAAATTTCAAACCTAAAATGTTATTAGATCTTAATCCAAGTCCAAATGATAGAGATAACCTGATCAAACTAATGACACAAAAACATGATACTTTTTCAACATTTATTTAGCCACAAATTATTCAACATTCAATATCAATGTGTGAAAAAGTAAGTGAACCTTTAGATTCAGAACCTGGTGGCACCGCCTTGAACAGCAATGACCTCAACAAAGCGTTTCCTGTAACTGCTGGTCAGTCTCTCACATCGGTTTTGATTAATTTTGGCCCATTCCTCCTTACAACTCAGTGACATTTGAGGGCTTCCGTGCATGGACTGCTCACTTCATGTCCTGCCACAACAGTTTGATAGGGTTTAGTTGCGTACTTTGACTGGCCCATTCTAAAATGCAGAATTTGGTCTTCTGCAGCCATTCTTTTGTAGATCTGCTTGTATGTTTAGGATCATTGTCTTGCTGCATGACCCACTTTCACTTCAGCTTCAGCTCACGGACAGATGGTCTGACATTCCCCTCTAGAATCTTCTGATATAATGTAGAATTCATGGTTGTGTCAATGATGGCAAGCCATCCAGGTCCGGAGGCAGCAAAGCAACCCCAAACCATCACACTCCAACCACCATGTTTGACGATTGGGATGAGGTTTTTCTGTTCAAATGAAGTGTTTGGTTTTCGCATTTCTCATTGAGTCTGAAAAGTTCTACCTTTGACCCGTCAGAGAACATTGTTCCAGAAGTCTTGTGGATCATCAATGTACTCTGGCAAACTTCCGAAGGCAGCAATATTCATTTTAGAGAGCAGTGGTTTCCTCCTGGCTATCCTTCCATGAACACCATTCTTGTTCAGTCTTTTTCTGATAGTTGAATCATGAACACTCATATTAGCCAAAGTGAGAGTGGCCTGCAGATCCCAAATCCTTAGAAATGGTTTGGTAACTGTAAGGCCGAGTCCATAGAAGGACAGGCCACGCTGAGCCGTGCGGACGCTCCGCGCTGAGCCCCTGCATTCTCAATGAGGATGCCTTGAGAGGGGGCTCACGCGAGCGTCCGCAGGCGTGCGGAGGCGCTGGATTTTTCAGCCGACAGCCAAGCTGTTTTTCAGCGTGCTGTCGGCTGAAAACATCCAATCAGCGCGGAGCAGCGTCAACGTCACGGCGCCGTGACGTCAGCGCCGTGACGTTAACGTCGGTGCGTCACGGGCGATTGGCCCAGCGACGTCACTGCCCCGCCTCCCTCAGTCTCCCCCTCGCCTAAGATCGCGCCCGCTGGCTCGCCTGCATGGGCATGAAATCGCGCAGATTTCAGCAGGCGAGCCTCAGCATCAGCGCGGCTCGGAACTCCTCACCCCTTTATGGCCCCAGCCTTAGAGATGTGGGCAGAGGTACATATAGTATCTGGATGTCTTGATCTCAGCACATCTTTGTGCTCAAGTCAGTGTCTGTGTGCAGGCTTCTCTGCTCTCCTGTGTTAGACCAATTGTGAGTTAAATAATTTTCTCTCCTGTTTCCAACAGGAGGCTTTTCTTAGAGCTCTAATGTGGCCAGGTGGAATCTATTTAATTATATAGTGTAGGAGGGAGTGGTGCTCAAAAAAATCACATATGGCTCTGTGATCAACTTGAGGATGAATTGTATAAATGTCCAGATGTTAGTGGGATGTCCAATAAGGATAATTAATTGCTAACATAGCCTGAGTGGGATATGTGCCTAGTGGTGTCCACCTGACAACCACAAATAAAGACACACCAGTATACAGTACACCAAATCACACGGCAATATTGTAACGGACGTGCTCGCCACAAACTGGGACCGGACCATGGGGTTGAGGTGGGGATGTGAATACACCAACCTTGTGTTGTAATTCTTAAATCACTCTCTGATGAAGCATTGACGAAGCATGTTAGATTTTTGGACTTACTGAGCCACCATAGCTCCCTACAACATGTGACGTGTGTGAAGATTCCCCTTTGCTATCCAAAAACTCTTGTTTTTGATGATACTGGCAGTATGTGCAATATTGTTCTTAATCTAGTCTTTTGTAATACATTTATTGTGCCATGATCTTTTCTCTCTTCTATTTCCATTGCAACTCTATATGTATTGGAGACCTAGCCTATCTATGTTAACCTCTGACACTCCGGATAGGAAAAGAATTACAACACAAGTTATGCAAAATTGTAAGTGCACAAATTCAAATGTATGAACTTTAAGGGTTAATTAACCTGTATTGATACATTGCTATCTTCCCATATTTCTAGTTTAGACTAAAACGAATATACTTGAGACAACGCGCCCAAGAACATCTTTTCTTCTTTACTAATTGTATCTATAGAAGAAACAGGGGATAGTTACAACCTTAATTTAATTTTAACCATAGACCAGTACAGTATATAATATATGACTCGTTCAATGAAAAAGTCATATAAATACTAAAGATAATAATTAACCCATAATATTTTAATTATAATTTATATATCATGTATGCTGGTGTATGATACACACAACATTATGGATATAAATATGACCTCAGTTAAAATTGTAATGTGGAACACATAGAGATATGAGAATAGAAACCAAATGGAAATAAGTGGCATAATATAAAGTCAGGACATCAGAAGGGATATACAAATTTATGCCTATGTGCCTACCCAAATGGGTGTAATAGGATACCATATTCCTAAGTAGAATCAGAGACACTTCGCCATGTCCACAGAATATCGAGTATTATGTGAATTAAAAGCAACATTAAAGGAAATGGCTTTTTAAAGCTTTACACTCTTTTGCCCCTCCATACATCTCAGCCCTAATTTCTAGCTATGCACCATCCCGACTCTTGCAGTCTTCTCAAAGATGTCACCTCTCTACTCCCTTTGTATCTAAAGCTCTCTCCCACCTTAAACCTTTCTCACTGACTGCCCGCACCTCTGGAATGCCCTTCCCCTCAATACCCGACTAGCACCCTCTCTATTCACCTTTAAGACCCACCTTAAGACACACTTGCATAAAGAAGCATAAGAGTAGCACTGCGGCTAATACTATACGCATGATACATCAAGCTTGGCCCCATGCAGACGCACTTACCAGAATGCCCTCCCACTGTCTCTGTATGTTCTTCCTACCTACCAATTAGATTGTAAGCTCCTCGGAGCAGGGACTCCTCTTCCTAAATGTTTCTTTTATGTCTGAAGCACTTATTCCATGACCCGTTATTTATATTTGATATTTATATGATTGTCGCGTATTACTACTGTGAAGCGCTATGTACATTAATGGCGCTATATAAATAAAGAAATACAATACAATACATGTGCAAAAATGAGTTCAATGCAGACTTTTACGTCATCAGTCACAAGAGAAACCCATAAGATTAAGACATTCATAAACTGTAATTCAACTTTCATCATCTACTTATTAACGTGTGGCTGTGGACAACAATATGTTGACAGGACCACCAGCTATCTGAAAGTTAGAATAATGGAACATCTTCAGCTTATTGCAAAAAAGAACCAGAATCACCCTGTTCCAAAGCATTTTTCAACTTGCCCCAGAGGTAGCATTGATCTCTTTAAATTCCAGGATATTGAGCAGGTCCCCTCGCTACTTAGAGGAGGTGACAGAACAAAGGCATTAGATAGGTGTGAAGCCTTTTGGATCTTTACCCATAGAAGAAGGACACCATTAGGGATAAATATTACAGGTTGCATGCACAATAATGGTATACAGGGAAAAAGTGACTGGTAACTCACGACAATAAACACTCAAGAGTATACTGCTTGGAGCAACTGGAGAACCTGTGGAAGAAATGAGGACACATACGTTTTTAGCACAATTTGAAATAGGCTTGTAAGCTCTTCAGCACAACAATTCATGCCGTCTGCATTGCTATTGACGATGACTTGGCATGTCCTCTATATTTCGTTTCCAAATGGAATTCAATCATCTCACTTACGAGTCAGTGTCACTTATAGAATTCCCTGTGTAGCTGACTCATGCTCTATATGTTTCAGCTTGATCAGCTTCTTGTAAATTTTCAACATTGATCCCTGCCTTCTTGACTCGTATACAGTAGTTTACCCAGCTATTACTTTTATGAGTCTATACAAGCTTCTAAAATTGGGAGGAAATGTAATAGGAAGTGTCTGGCAGAAAATACAGAAATAGGAAGGTTCTTTCAAGACCTAACGCCTGCTCTGTGTGACATAAAGCAACCAGTGTTATTCTATACTGACATAAAGCAACCAGTGTTATTCTATACTGACATAAAGCAACCAGTGTTATTCTATACATTAGCTCTGTTTACCTTCCCAGCCTACATACACCCATATTTTAACCCATTTGTTGCATTGCAGGCCCATCTAAAAATAAAAGGGTTAAAGGTAGGAAACAACCCTGCTTTGTCTGAATCCATTGCTCACGTCATCATGTTCTGAAGGTGTCCTGCTCTTTACCCAGATTCATTCCCAAAAATAAAACAAAAATTGCTTTGGCAAAGCACCTTGCTGTACCTCCCTGCGCTCTAAAAGAATGTTGTTGGGAATAATGATATATTTCCAGATAAAAATATCTTAAGTAGCAATGTTTCCCCCCCCCCCCCCTCCAGAGGGAGATGCACAGCCTATTCTACCTAGTGTGTGGTGCAATACCTGTTAGGGTCAGGAGAGCTGAGTTGGATCTGCGATGTAATGGAGATTAGGACAGGCTTAGGTTCTTTCTCTTGGTGTTCGGCGCCTCCAGCGATAGTGGGTTTCAGGGTTTCCAGAAATCAGCCCCCACTAATGCATTCTCTCCCTCTTGCCCAAGGACTGATACTTAGACAGGAGTGTCATAACAAGGGTCTTTATTGTATGGCACGCATCCACTGCAGATCTCCATACAGCGATGCAGAGTCTCAGAGATCCCATACCACTGGATGGTGATGGACCCTGGTCTTACAGGGCCTCTGTGGCTGAATCTGATGTTCCCTCAGTCTAAAGACTGAGGGTGAGCACGCTCATCCTGCCATATGAGAGACTGACAGCTCTCTGCCTCCTCTCTCTTCCAGAGCAGGAGCAGGCCTAAACTCAATTGGCCACTCCTTCCTAGGAGGAACAAGAAGGGGCGGGATCATGGTCTATACCTATACCAGATAGGCTTACACATGGCCATGAGTCACCACCTTACATCTATCACTCATAGGAGGAGCATGAGGGGGGTCAAAACCCCACCGATTTAACCTGTTACTGCCTGCAGCTAGCAGGACTTACATAACAGGGGGAAAGACAGGTAGAAAGAGACATACCCTGTTACACTTATAATGAACACTTACACTTATAATGAATTCAACAAAAAGAGACTGAAGATTCTGTGTCTGAACCCTTCTCTCCTCTACCCAATAGACTGTAAGCTCTCACAAGCAGGGTCCTCACTACCTTTTGTACCAGTTTGTCCTTATTTGGTATGTCATTCTGTGTATGTAATATAGTACATAACTCTGTACCCCCATTGTACCGCACCTCGGAATATGTAGACGCTTTACAAAAAACAATAATAATATAATTACTCCAAACTATGGGAACAAAGTTTAAAAAAATAAACTGTGGGGTGCGCACGCGACGTCAATGCGGGTGCACGCAAGCTAAAGAAGCTCCGTGCACCGCGCTGAATAAGTACATAAAAGCGCCTGATCGCTGCCTTGTCTGACCCCGCGGGATGTCCGACGGTTGCGGGAACACTCAGGGATGGCATCCAAGAAGGTGCCGAAGACGTGGACCCCAGATTTATCCAGCTTCGGGTGCGGGCAGCAACAGCAGTTAGAGAAGAAGGGGAATGATGGCGCCGCTGAGCAGTGTGCACGGGAGCGTGCACACATTGAAAACAACAAAGGAGAGAGAGCAGGTCTGGATCTGGAGGGGGATATTTCTAACAGAAAGGCTACCCTAAGAAAACAGTCTGAGAGGGCTCCAGCAAGTGAGGGGGGAGCAGCTTCTGATAGTGAACTGTCCTCGTCTGAGGGAGACACAGTAATCACTAAAAGGGATCTCCAGAACATGTTAAAAGAGATGCAAGCAAGTTTTCAGTTAACGCTGGATACAGCAGTAAAGGAATTTAAAGTGGAAGTTTCTTTATTGTCTAAACGAACTACGGAGCTTGAAAATAAAATGGACATCTCTCTACAAAATCAGGGAAATACTGAAGATGAGGTCCTGCATCTCAATGAAGAGATAAGAGACATGAGGGACGGTATAGACGACTTGGAGAACTGGGAGGGAAGGCAGAATCTACGAATCCGCCATATCCCTGAGTCGGTCTCCGCAGAAGCCCTCCAGCCATACCTTAAAAGACTGTTCACGTCAATTGACCCCCAGTTGCAAGATGGCGATCTCCTGATGGACCAAGCTCACAGAGCCCTTGGACCGAGGTTCGAAGACCCCAAAAGAAGCAGGGACGTGGTCCTAAGACTCCACCAATACGCAACCAAAGAAAGAATTATAAAAGGTTGCAGAAACAGCGGCTCAATTGAATTTGAAAAGGTAGAAGAGGAGCACAGCTCACAGCATCCACAAATGCAAAAACGAGGGCAACTCCAGACATGGAAAAAATATATATCACCCTTTAATGATCAGCTTGGCAATAGTACAGGACCACGCACCAACGCGTTTCATCCCTCAGGACTTTCTCAAGGTGTAGGGAGAGACATAGTAACTTACTATTTATCTTAAAAAACATCTCGCCAAAATTAGCTACTCGTGATGTCATCGCCATGAGTCCCGTGACCGAGTTGCGTTATTATTGCGCACTTCAGACCTGAGCCGCGCTCGTAACAGACGGAGTTCACTGGGTGCCAGGATTGGCTGCCATGGAAAAAAACACATTGAATGACATAACTTTAATAGTAACAATACGAAGAACATAACAAAAACATGAAAACGAACTATTAACGATTCCAAATATGAAAAAAACAAATATACACTACTACTATAAACCTAAGGAACCAAAGAAAAACAATATTAAAAGAGAAATAGATAAAATGTATGTAATATGCAAGGGATGTCAACACATACTCAAAAAAGTATGAATATGAGATAGTATTAATCAACTCTCTAAAATACATGTGTGACAGCCACCGCATAGGACACATATAAAAAAATAGGCTCCAGAACTCCGTCTGTTATGAGCGCGGTTCAGGTCTGAATCGCGCAGTAAAAACGCGACTCGGTCACGGGATGCATGGCGATGACGTCACGGGTAGCTAATTTTGGCGCAAAGTTTTTTAAGATAAATAGTAAGTACTGTCTCTCATTTTTTTTCTCTGTACTATGTCTCTCCCTACACCTTGAGAAAGTCCTGAGGGATGAAACGCGTTGGTGCGTGGTCCTGTACTATTGCCAAGCTGATCATTAAAGGTTGATATATATTTTTTCCATGTCTGGAGTTGCCCTCATTTTTGCATTTGTGGATGCTGTCAGCTGTGCTCCTCTTCTCTTCTACCTATTTGGACTCTTCTTCTGAGGACTGAATGCGGAGGAATCCATTCATCTGGAACTATACTAGTCAGGTAAAGGGCATTAGCCGCTCGTTTGTTACCTTTCTATTGGTGGACTGTGTCATATTATACCCCAGTGGTGAATTAATGCATATTGGAGACCAAGTATTAGGGTAGCTGTGTGGGCACCACCAGGTCCCTATTTTTCACCCTGGGATGTTCATTTTTGTCACTATACTCCTGTTCCTGGATTCTGGATTCATTCAATGAGATTTATGTTATCTGAGCTTACTGTGGTGATGCACCAATATACCACACTACCTATGTACAATTGAGTTTGAAAACAGTTCCATCCAGATCTTCCAGGATCTGTCCAGGATGACAATTGAGAGGAGAAGAGGACTGCGTCCAGTGATGGCGGTGCTTCAAGAAAAGGGTATTCGATACCGGGGGGGCTTCCCGTTCCATTTGGTGGTAAACCATAGAGGCAGACAGGTCTCCCTTCGCTACCCAGAGGAATCGGCGTCTTTCTTGGCGGCTCTGGATCTGACTCCCAGAGGGGGCTCGGGACAACACAGAGGACCCCGTGAAGATAGTACGGATGACGAATGATTGGCTTAGGGTGCGGTGGCCCGGAGATAAAAGATTCAAGACTAATGGTGGTTTTGAGGGTCCCTCGGCGAGTCTGCGGCTATCTTCTTGATCGCCGACTCGGCAACCAACAGCAACTCAGGGAATGAGTTCCTGATACGCAGCTATATTTGTTTTCTTTTCTCTGTTCTCTCCGCTCCCTTTCCAGTCTCCCTCTATATTTTTTCCAATTTATTACAGGTTCAGCTTGATATACGGTTTGGAGTCGGCGGTCTGTTTTGCAAGGGCCGGTTGGCTAAAGCTGAGCGTCAGTCGAAACCGGAGAATACACGGAGTGAGACTTCCGGTGATGGGTGAAAGGCTTTTGACCCAAAGACTTAGAAGAGCTGTTTTTTTTTTTGCTTGATTATAGATTCAAAGGACATTAAAACTCAACAAGAAACCAAGAACAATTAACTAATCTGGAAAATTCTAGGGCTAAAAGACACTGAATATGTAAAGATAAAATGTGAAACTGGGGTTTGATATTTTTATATTTCCAGCCGGAAAGTCTATCCCCTAAGTATATATCAACACGATACGTTTTATACCTTTATTTGTCTCACGGGTAATAGGAATTGATGTGTTTTCTATTTAGAATATTTTTTTTATTATGTATACTCTAATTAAACTGTGATGAGAGCGCGATCGGGTGAGATAGAGTACATAGCGGCGGGGTGTGCAGGACGAGTGAAAGCTCTGTATGCCCGGCGTCAGGCCGCCCCCAGTAGGGCCATATGCCCGCCAGACCAGGCCACATAGGGTCTGGTCGCAAACCTGGAATGAGTGGCTGGTTTCACTCATCTTATCTTATAGTTTATTTTTTGTTTTTTCCCCAAGTTTCAGAGGTGGAAAATCCCTTTTTTTTGTTTTCCACCCTTTTTTGTTTGTTTACAACCATTGCAACTATTAAAGCATTTTATACACAACTATCACATGAGAGAGAGATATGATATAGGAAATGACTAATCAAACACCATTGAAGTTAGTATCCTTGAATGTCAAAGGCCTCAATAGTAAGCGTAGACTGGCATTAAAAGAATTTAAAAAGCTGAATGCAGATATTGATTTCCTACAAGAGACCCATTTCGACTCCCAAGAGCAACCAAATACTTTTAGCAGGACATATCCTACTGTATTCTACTCGTCTTTCATTAGTAAGAAAAGGGGGGTGCGATCTTGATAAGACAGGGCTTCCCGTTTCAGACGCTGGAGGTTAAGAGAGACCAAGGAGGGAGGTCACTGGTAGTACACGGTCTTCTCTCAGGCCAACATATTATATTAGTGAATATATATGCACCTAATGAGGGACAATTTGATTTTTTAAAGGAAAGATTGGAATCATATACAGTATATATATATATATAGTAGGAGGCGATTTTAATATGGCCCCAGACACAGATCCAGATTGGTAATTAAAGAATTCGGCCTGTTAGACGCCTGGCGCTGCTCGCACAAAGGGAGGAGAGATTATTCTTTCTATTTGCCCCCGCATGATTCATACTCTAGAATTGGTAATATTTTGGTATCTCCAAATATTCTAGAAGTATTGGTCCACTCAGAAATAGGCCCTTTCACCTGGTCGGACCACGCCCCGGTAACTATTCTGTTTGATCAACCATTCGCTAAGATTCAGCCATTTCATTGGAGGATGAGTGACACTATCCTGGTGATCGTGGATAGATTTTCCAAGCAGGCCCATTTTATTCCTCTCAAAGGGTTGCCCAATTCTGCCACCTTGACAGACGTCTTCATCAAGGAGATTTTCCGTATCCACGGGGTTCCACTGAACATTGTATCCGACCGCGGCTCGCAGTTTATCGCTACGTTTTGGCGAGCCTTCGCCCAAAGGATGGACATCCCCCTTCACTTTTCCTCAGGGTACCACCCTCAGACAAACGGTCAGACAGAGAGAACAAACCAAACACTGGAGCAATACCTGCGGTGCTTCGTCTCCGATAGTCAGGATAATTGGGTGGACCTCCTTCCTTGGGTGGAGTTTGCCCACAACTCCTTAAAAAACAGTTCCACGCAAGAATCTCCATTTTTTATAAACTACGGCTTCCATTCAGTACGACTTCCTATTTCTTCAATCCCACCGGGGATTCCGGCAGCAGACGACCGTATTAAAGTCCTACAGGAATCTTGCAGGAAGATCCAGAAGGCACTGAGAGAGGAGATTCACAGACAAAAGTCCCAGACGGACCGTTACCGCCGAGAGGCACCTGATTACAAGCCAGTGGACAAGGTATGGATCTCATCAAAAAACATTAGGCTGAAAGCTCCCAGCCTTAAACTGACCCACAGGTACCTGGGTCCTTTTACCATCTCGGATCAGATTAAACCTGCCGCATATCGACTCCAAATTCCTTCATTTATGAAGATTCCATCTGTCTTTCACACCTCCCTCCTGAAACCCGTATCCCAGAGCCCGTAATTTCATAAAACACCTATGAATCCCAAACCTGTGATGATACAGGGCCAAAAAGAATACAACGTCCAATCTATTATAGATTCTAGAAGGTCAAGGAAATCCGTTCAGGGGTCCATTGGTCTATTGGAGGAGTTTTGGACCTGAGGAGAGATCTTGGATACCTCATCACCAGATGATACACGCTTCCAGACTATTGAAACACTTTCATACCAGGCATCCCCACAAGCCATATTGGAGCCGTCCTGAGGCCGCTCCTCAAGGGGAGGGTACTGTAAGGGATCTGGTAAAGCCTCGCTCCAAGAGGCTTTTTCCCTTACCCGCTGCCGCTCTTCATCCAGCTGATTCCCCTCCAACTGCGCGGTCTTCACTCCTGCAGGACAGACCCTCGCGTCCGTTGCTAGGCGCGCGGGCACAGGCCAGGACTCTTCCGCATCCGTGCAGGGTTAGGCTCCGTCCCCCTTCGATGCCACACGGCTGCTCCTCCACACAGGACGCGCGCAGGGGATGCACGCTTTGTTCTCAAACTGTACTCCCACACAATCATCTCTACAGCTGATCCCCTGTGCCCTGAACTATCCCTGGTTCCCTGTGGTCTTCCCTCCATTCCGCCTCTTACCCTCATTGGACTCTGGCTCCTATAAATATTCTGCTCAGCCTCTCCTTCTTTGGCTGAGCATAGTTTCATGGTTCTCCTTGTTTCCTCATCTCTGCCTCACTTTGTGTCTTGTGCTTTGAACCTCTCGCTGTCTTCTCTCCTCTGTACCAACCCGGCTTGACTTTAGGACCCACCTCTGGAACTCGACCTCGGCTTGCCTCTGACCATCAGCTACTCTCCAACCCTCGACCTCGGCTCTCGGTCAACTACTTTCCTCCTGGCTCCAACCTTTGACCTCGGACAACTGCTTTCCTCCTGGCTCCAACCCTCGACCCCGGCTCTCGGATAACTACCTCTCTCCTGACTCCGCTCCACTACCCGGCAAGTACTATACTAACCCACCTTCTCCAACCAGCACTCGAAATTCTAGACTATCCGCCTACCAGGCCTGCACCCACTGCCGTGGGTGCATGGTGTCATATTCCCACCTCAGTACCAGGGTCCAATCTAGTTTGTTGTGAGCGCAGCCTAACAGGCTAGTTGCGCTGTACAGCGGCCTGGAATAAGATACTCTCGCCTCCAGAAGAGAGGTTATTAGAAGGGTTAATGATGTTCAATTGATGGAGGAACTTACCTCATTTCTGAACCACTCCACTAGGAAGTATGACAGGGTCTGGGAGCCCTGGGATGCTGGATAGGGGTGCGCCCCCAGAGGGAGAGAGGATTTGGGAGTGTTGTTTGTAAAATATGATGTTTACCAAAAGTTGTATGATTTGTAATGTGATTGTTGTTGTTTGTAATTTGATACAAAATGGTTGTTTCTCCCCCCCTTTTTATTTTTGTATCCCCCCATTTATCTGCAAAAACTAATAAAAATATAAGTTAGAAAAAATAATATATATATATATATATATATATATATATTTTATATATATATATATATATATATATATATATACATATATACATATATATATATATATATATATATATATATACACACTGTATTTAAAATACTTGTATTTATGTAATGTGTATTAAAATGACAAATAAATGTAGGCATCAGTGACCTGCACTTAAACTATAGGACATGCCACTGCCCTTAGTTCACTTTGGTCCTGGGCTCCTTTAAATGTTTGTAATGACCCGTTGCTGGCAACACAACATATTACAAAAGCAGAACACATAGAATGTATCAAATTGAATCCATGGGGTGCGGTTTGGCGCAGTCACATAGAACTAGTTGCAAACTACTTATGTAATAATGTGGCTAAAGTGGTAGCACAGTTTAATATCTCAGACAACAATAAGGCTTCGATTATATCAGCTCCGGATAGGCACGTGCGTTCTCGTGATGTCATCAATGCTTTCCGGCCGAGCGACATGTACACTGCAAGCAGCTGGAGGAGACAGGGAGGCGTGGCCGTGAGCAGTTCGACCCTCATTGGCTGAACCGGTCATGTGATGCGGCCGTCGCCTTCTGAAAACAAAATCCCAGGTCTGTTCTGTGGTCTGCCGCCCTGAAGTTCGTGTCTGAGCGCGTGTTGCGCTTGGTATATAAACCGCAATTGCATTCTAGCAATTTGTTATTGTGCCACGCGGCCCGTTGTTTTTGCTATAATCACGGCCAACGTAGCCAACCGCTGCTTAATGCTGCAACAGCACAATGATCTTTTTCATGCTGTCTGTTCATTAAAATATCAACCTGAATTTGTCCATAATCAGTAGAGTTGCAGGAAGGCCATGCACTGTATGATCGTGTGGTGTAACTGAAACCATGTGTTCCAGTGAGGTACTCCGCAGTGGTGACACCGAGAGGAAACCACAGGCATATATTTTAATAAGTTTCTGTTCGCATCATAATAATCATTTTTTTTAAATTAAGCCTGGATAACTACATTCAGGTTATTACAGGCTAGTTGAGGAAATAATGCTAAAATTGCAATAATGGGGGCTGAGAAATAAAGCAGTTTTTAGAAGTTCTGCAATTATACATATTTATTTAAGGTGCAATGGCAAAGAAAAAGAAGCAGCTATAAATATATTTTACCAGGACTATGCTGACTATTTTAAAGAAAAGGTAGAATCCATACGTCTGAACATTCCCTCTGTTTCTTCCTCCCATCCTACACTTCTTCCTAACTCTCCTCCTGCCTTCCTTGACTCTTTCTCACAGTCTCAGAGCAGGATGTGTCACTGCTGATCTCCTCTTCCCCTCTACCACTTGCTCTCTGGACCCAATTCCCTCCCATCTCCTAAAACCTCTTGGTCCTACTATAATCCCTACCCTCACACACATTTTTAACTCCTCCCTCTACTCTGGTACCTTCCCCTCCTCCTTCAAACATGCAACAGTTATACCATTATTCAAAAACAGCAAGCTTGACCCTACCTGTCTTTCTAACTATCGACCTGTCTCCCTCCTGACTTTTGCCTCCAAACTCCTTGAACGTCTTGTATTCTCTCGCTGCTCCACTTTCTCAAAACTTATTCTCTCCTAGACCCTCTACAATCTGGCTTCCGCACTGCTCACTCCACGGAAACAGCCCTCACTAAAATAACGGATGACCTCCATGCTGCCAAAGACAGAGATCATTACACACTGCTCATATTACTCAACCTCTCTGCCGCATTTGACACCGTGGACCACCCTCTTCTCCTTCACATTCTTCATACTCTTGGTATTCGTAACAAAGCTCTATCCTGGATCTCCTCTTACCTCTCCCATCGTACTTTCAGTGTCTCTTCTGCTAACAACTCCTCCTCTATTGATCTCTCTGTGGGGGTACCCCAGGGCTCTGTCCTGGGACCTCTTCTCTCTGTACACACTCTCTCTAGGGAACCTAATAACATCTGTTGGGTTTAAATATTACCTCTATGCTGACGACACACAAATTTACTTTTCAACGTCCGACCTTACACCTGCTGTACAAACCAAAGTTTCTGAATGTCTCTCTGCTATATCATCCTGGATGGCCCTCCGCCGACTTAAACTCAACATGGCAAAAACAGAGCTCCTCATACTTCCTCCCTAACCTGGCCCTATTCCCTCCTTCCACATTACTGTTGGAAGTACGATCATTCATCCAGTAGCCCAAGCACGCTGCTTAGGGGTCACACTCAACGCATCTCTCACATTCTCCTATGACATTCAGAACGTTTCTAAAACCTGACGCTTTTTCCTCCGCAATATCACTAAGATACACCTGTTTCTCTGTTGCTCGACTGCTAAAACTCTGACTCAGACCCTCATTCTCTCCCGTCTTGATTACTGTAACCTCCTGTTGTCCGGCCTTCCTGCCTCTCACATCTCACCCCAACAATCTATCCTAAACGCTGCTGCCAGAATCACTCTACTCTTTCCTAGATCTGTCTCCACGTCTCCCCTCCTGAAATCCCTCTCCTGGCTTCCGATCAAATCCCGTATCACACACTCAATTCTCCTCCTCACTTTTAAAGCTTTACACTCTTCTGCTCCTCCGTACATCTCAGCCCTAATTTCTCGTTATGCACCATCCCGACTCTTGCGTTCCTCTCAAGGATATCTTCTTTCTACCCCCTTTGTATCTAAAACCCTCTCCCGCCTTAAACTTTTCTCGCTTACTGCCCCGCACTTCTGGAATGCCCTTCCCCTCAATACCCGACTAGCACCCCCTCTATCACCTTTAAGACCCATCTTAAGACACACTTGCTTAAAGAAGCATATGAATAACACTGTGGAATATACTGGACACATGATACATATAGCTTGGCCCCCTGCAGACGCACTTACCAAAATGCCCTCCTACTGTCTCTGTACGTTCTCCCTACCTATCAATTAGACTGTAAGCTCCTTGGAGCAGGGACTCCTTTTCCATAATGTTACTTATATGTCTGAAGCACTTATTCCCATGACCTGTTCATATTATCTGTTATTTATATTATCTGTTATTTATTTGATTACCACATGTATTACTACTGTGAAGCACTATGTACATTAATGGCGCTATATAAATAAAGACATACAATACAATACTTTACAGTAATATTATTCCAAAATAGAAAATACTATAATTCAAACTAGTGAGACCCAGATCAGGCAGCTTTTCGTGGCCTCCCCTATTAACCAGAATGGTTGTATTATTTTTTTGTCATGCATACTGTATGTATGTTAGGAATGTGAGCACACAGTGCCACAGGCGGAGCTCACGGCTCTCTCCTTACACTGCTCAGACCCTTCCACTACAACCACGCAAGCCTCCTTCAGTTGCATCACTTACCCCTCGGCATGGTGGGACGCTCCACGAGGTACTTCCTCTACGCTCTGCGCCGCAGCCGTCGGCACAGAATCGCCGCCCCGCGCGCACGTGTGCACCCCACGTTGCTTCCTCTCATGCGCACGTTGGACTTACAGTGCACACACGACAGCCCCTGAACTTATCTTCACTCAGGCTCCGCCCCCAAACACCACACGGTTACAATCTGGCTCTTGCTGAGTGTCACCTGGGCTCTAAGAACAGCATCCAATGCGCTGAAGCTCCCTGGGCTACTCCGGCGTAACATTATGACGAGCCCACAAAACGCAGACCATGCCGAACTGAGGCAAGCAATCTCTACGCTGATACAGCAAAACCAGGCCATGGCCGATCAGATTGTCGCCCTAACACGCCAAATGGCCACACTTTCGGCTCAGGTACCGGAAGCACCTGTTCCTCTTTCTCCTCCACAGGCTGCAGAACCAGTCAGACCCAGCAGTCAGGACGTGAAGATATCGCTTCCCAAGCCGTACGCCGGCAACCCGCAGGAGTGCAGAGGTTTCCTTAACCAGTGCAAGGTTCAATTTGAAATGGCACCCCTTCAGTACGACACCGGCTGGAAGAAGGTAGCCTACGTGTACAACCTACTGACGGGCAGCGCACTGGCATGGGCCTCGCCAGTCTGGGAGTTGCGCCTGGACCTGACACAAGACTACCTAGTCTTCAAGGGTGAGTTCCGACAAGTCTTTGATTCCCCTGCACGCCGGGAGATGGCGTCTGTTTCCCTCCTCCAGATAACTCAGGGGCGAAGATCGGTGACACAGTATGCGGTGGAATTTCGCACGCTCGCCGCCGAGACGAACTGGGGACAAGAGCCGCTCGTCTCAGTCTTCTGGCAAGGTCTCTCGGAGTCCATCAAGGACTTGCTTGCTCAGCAACCCAGGCTAGACCAATTGGAGGCGCCCATCGACTTGGCCATATGCATTGATCAACGCATCCAGGTACGACGTTCGGAGCGTCAGCATGCCCGGCCACTAACCTTCCAAGCACCCTTACCCAACTCTCCTCTGGTTCCTAGACCGCCGCCTTCGCAGCAGCTGGCACTGGAGCCTCCCGAGCCAATGCAATTAGGGGTGCAACAGATCCGGAATCCACTACGACAACACCTCTACGCCGGCGGACTCTGTTTCTACTGTGGATCCCCTGAACATCTGGTCCATGCATGCCCTTTGCGTCCGGGAAATGGGAACACTCAGTGAGTATGGAGGGGCTCTCACTGGGTTTTATCCTCTTCTTGTCCCCTTCCCAAGGAGGTACTGCCTAAGAAACTTACGATTCCTATTTCTCTTGCAGGCGCTGAGTTTCGCACATCTACTGCTGCCTTTATCGACTCAGGTGCTGGAGGAAACTTTGTAGACCTCGATTTCGCCAAACAGAACCGGATACCTTTGGTGAAGAAGGCCCAACCTATTGCCTTGGTTGGGATTGAGGGACGTTCGCTGTCTCCAGCCTTTATCTCGCTACACACCGTACCTCTCCTCCTATCTACCTACTGCCACAGCGAGACCCTGGTCCTTGACGCCATCCAGGCCCCAGGTACACCGGTAACCTTCGGCCTACCTTGGTTGCAGAAGAACAACCCTCCAATTGACTGGGTCTCACCTACTCCCATCATCTGTAAACCGAGGTCTGGGAAGTCTCCCAAACTCTTGGCTAACACAATGACTCAGGATTCCATTCTTCCTCCCGTGTACCACCCTTTCCGCGAGGTCTTTAACAAGGTCCGCTCAGAACAATTGCCTCCTCATCGGTCCTACGATTGCCTCATCGATTTGGTCCCAGGATACACCTTGCCCAAGTCCAGGACTTACCCATTGTCGATACCTGAGTCTCAAGCCATGGAAGACTACATAAAGGAGAATCTTGAGAAAGGATTCATACGGCCCTCCAGTTCCCCGGCGGGAGCAGGGTTCTTCTTCGTAAAGAAAAAGGATGGTACTCTGAGACCTTGTATTGATTACCAGGACTTGAACGGTATCACCATCAAGAACCGCTATCCTCTCCCCGTGATCACGGAACTCTTCGATAAACTGCGTGGGGCTAAGATATTTTCCAAATTGGATCTCCGTGGGGCTTACAACTTGGTCCGCATCAGACAGGGCGATGAGTGGAAGACGACCTTCAACACCCGCTGTGGGCATTATGAGTACCTCGTCATGCCTTTTGGTTTATGTAACGCCCCGGCCGTCTTTCAGGACTTTATTAATAACGTATTTCGTGAGGTGCTCAACATTTTTGTTATTGTCTATTTAGAGGACATTTTGATCTTCTCCAAAAATCTCCAGGATCACATTCGTCACACCTCGTACGTCCTCTCACGTCTACTCAAACATCACCTGTACGCCAAACTAGAGAAGTGTACCTTCCATCAACGCTCTACCCAATTTCTGGGCTACATTATTTCGGACGAAGGCTTTTTGATGGATCCAGGTAAACTCCAGGCAGTTACGGAATGGCCCAGACCAGAAACTCTCAAGGCTATCCAGCGCTTTTTAGGATTTGCAAACTACTATCGGAAGTTCATTCGTAATTTCTCCACTCTAGTGGCCCCCATCACGGCGTTGACTAGAAAAGGGGCTGACCTTTCTGCCTGGTCCTGAGAAGCTATCTCCGCCTTCCAGGCCCTTAAAGAGGCATTCGTCACGGCACTGATCCTGCGCCATCCCAACACGGATCTTCCCTTTGTAATAGAAGTTGACGCATCGGACTGCAGTGCAAGGGCTGTACTATCACAGAAGTTCTCGCCCCATGAAAAACTTCACCCTTGTGCGTATTTCTCCAAGAAATTCTCCTCTGCCGAGAGGAATTACGACGTCGGCAACAGAGAGTTATTGGCCGTTAAAATGGCACTACAAGAGTGGAGACATCTGTTGGAAGGGTCAAGGGAGCCATTTTCTATCTTAACGGACCACAAAGATTTACTGTATATCGAAGGAGCACGTCGCCTTGGTCCTCGACAAGCTCGCTGGGCACTCTTCTTCTCTCGCTTCAACTATCACCTATCGTATATCCCTGGAACGAAGAATGTGAAGGCAGATGCGTTGTGCAGACAATACTCCGCGGAAGACAGTCCTGAGGCAACTTTGGAACCAATCCTACCTCCCGAAAGAATTTTGGCTACTTCCACCTTCAAATCGCTAGACAAGATCAAAAGGGACCAGCAACAGATCCCTTCAAACACGGCGATCCCCTCTAACAGGCTCTTCGTCTCGCCCAGATTCATTCCAGAGGTCCTAGATTGGGGACACTCTTCTAAACACGCAGGTCACCCGGGCTTCAGAAGGACGTTGGACTTAATTCGTCTGAACTTTTGGTGGCCCAGTATATCTAAACACATTGCGGAATACACTCACGCTTGTCCTGTATGCGCCCAGAACAAGACACTTCCACAGAGACCTCAGGGACTTCTCCTCCCATTGCCAGTGCCTGCTCGTCCATGGTCCCATATCTCCATGGATTTCATAGTCAACCTCCCTAGGTCTAGGGGCTACAACACCATTTTAGTTGTCGTAGATAGGTTTTCGAAGATGGCCCACTTCATCCCCCTCAAGGGACTGCCCTCCTCTCCAGCCCTAGCAGACATTTTCTCCGAGCATATCTTTAGGATCCATGGCATTCCATCTTCCATTGTCTCTGGCAGAGGATCCCAGTTCGTCTCCAAGTTCTGGAGGACCTTCACTCAAAGACTGGGAATTGTCTCTTCCTTCTCCTCTGCATACCACCCCCAGTTCAATGGACAGACAGAGAGAACTAACCAGTCGCTGATGAAATACCTCAGATGTTTCATCTCCAATTCCTAGGTCAATTGGTCTCAACTCCTCCCGTGGGCAGAGTACGCGGTCAATTCGGCCCGAAGCGAATCCACCCGAGAATCTCCATTTTTTGTCAATTATGGGTTTCACCCTCCCTGCCTACCTATTTCCAATGTTGCTTCTGGCGTCCCGGCGGTAGACGAACGGATTTCCACTCTCCAAGACATTTGGTCCAAGGTACAATCGTCTCTCCACAAGGCTGCCGATACTGCTAGACTTCAGGCCAATCGCCACCGTCGGCCGGCACCCAACTACAAGCCAGGGGATTTAGTATGGCTCTCGTCAAGAAACATCCGCTTAAGAGTCCCTTCCCCTAAATTGGCTGCTAGGTTTTTGGGACCCTTTCCCGTCATGGAGCAGATTAACCCAGTGGCGTTTCGCCTTAAACTACCACCCTCCTTGAGGATCCCAGACGTTTTTCATGCCTCGCTATTAAAACCCCACATTGCCAATCGTTTCTTTTCTAAACAGACCAGCAAGCCAGATCCAGTCACGGTACTCAATAACGAGGAATACGAGGTACAAGCCTTACTGGACTCCCACATCTCAAATGGGCAGCTTCAGTTTTTGGTCCACTGGAGGGGTTTCGGACCCGAGGAGAGGTCTTGGGTTCCGCTCAAAGACATCCATGCGCCCAGCCTCCTGAAGAAGCCGTTCTTGGATTGTCCTGGCGCGATCCTGAAGAGGGGGGTACTGTTAGGAATGTGAGCACACAGCGCCACAGGCGGAGCTCACAGCTCTCTCCTTACACTGCTCAGACCCTTCCACTACAACCACGCAAGCCTCCTTCAGCTGCATCACTTACCCCTCGGCATGGTGGGACGCTCCACGAGATACTTCCTCCACGGTCTGCGCCGCAGCCATCGGCGCAGAATCGCCGCCCCGCGTGCACATGCGCACCCCACGTTGCTTCCTCTCATGCGCACATCGGACTTACAGTGCACACACAAAAGCCCCTGAACTTATCCCCGCTCAGGCTCCGCCCCCAAACACCACACGGTTACAATCTGGCTCTTGCTGAGTGTCACCTGGGCTCTAAGAACAGCATCCAATGCGCTGAAGATCCCTGGGCTCCTCCAGGCACGCCCCCTCTCCTGGTTGGCTGTTCTAGCTTTATATACCCTCTCTGTTCTGTGCTTCCTCGCTCATCATAGTTTTTGTATGGGTGTTTCACAGTGCTTATTATTTGATTCTCTCAGTTTTGACGAGGCTTGGCAGACTACCCCCTTTAGCTCTAAACTTCGGATTGTTCCTGTTTACGTACCTTCTGGCTCCCTTCGACCACGGCACTCATCTCGATCCTTCCGTACTTCTCCTACCCCTGATCTCGGCAACGGCAACGACCATTCTTCTGGAAAAAACGGTACCGGCAAGTATCCACGCAATACTCCCCATCTGGCCTGGCACCATCTAATACCACAACCTGGACACGTCCCTCGCTCTGTCGGTGTGTGTATTCATACCTGCCACCTCAGTTCTAGGGACAGGTCTGGTCTGCGTAACAATGTAAGATCCAGTGCATGGAGTGCAATTCAAAGCAAAGCGTCCGCTTGCTACAAGGGGTTATTAAAATTATTAATTATATTTTATGAATGGTTATGTTCATTGCCAAAGGCAGAACCACAAAAAAAATAAAACTGAAGGGGTAAGTGCCAGGCAAGTAACAGTCCGAGGGCCACTTAAGGGTTCCGCCTGGGGCCGCTTAAATTTGGGTAAAATGTGATATACATACTTTTATATTTTGTATTACCCGAAGAGACAGGAAATAGAATACATGGGTTCATGAGCAAACAAAAGTCTGTGATATCATCACATGGGTGAAGAAATTAAAATAGCAGTGCGCCGGATATATCGCAAGATGAAATGATCATCGTCGGATAAAAAAATGATACTCAACTGGATTCCGATCAAAAGATGACAGACAAAAGTCAGATGGGAGGATGAATTCAGAAAATGTGTTGAAACGACCACGTGGAGAAAAGATGATTGCAACTGCAACATCTGAAAACATAATTCGGTAGGTCTGCAACCCGCTCTAAATCCACATAATTACGGGCTTATTATGATGATATACATATATTAAATATTAATATAATTATGTGAGTGCAGCAGGGTACCCTCCCTTGCCTCGTCCCTGGCAGTGGTCCTCGCTCGGAAGGGTTTGAGTGAGCTGTGTCGGCCATGTTGTGGTTGGCGCAGCCACATACATATGGACTGTGTAAGGCAGCGGCCATCCTGAGGTTGGCACTGCAGGAAGAGGAGGTCCTGTCATTCAGGATTTCCTCCGCAGACTGGAGGTGGTGCGCTTAGTCCTGACGGAGCCGGCGAAGTGAGAGGTAGTGTCTGGGGTGCTAGTCAAGCCCCCTGGACTAGGCCAGGCCCGTTCCCCTACACCATAGTGGAGTACTGTACGGCTGGCCAATATTAAAGGACTTGCCCCCTTAGTGTTTAGAAGATTCAGCTGAGCAGACGGAACCGCAGCGAAGGATTCCCCTTGTGGAACGGCCCCGCGGTGCTACCGGACATAAGGCGAGAGGGGATTGTGTGTGGGATCACGGATGCGGCCTGTCTGAGCATACCCTGGTGTAACAGAGTAACCAGGAAGGTACCCACGTGCACCAACAACATGGGGAGGGTAGCGTTGTCCTCACATATATCTTTGGGAGGGATTGTTCTGCTGGACATTAGGTTCTAGGTGGCCAGGGCACCCTCAGTACTTTGGGGGACAATTACTGTTATTGTTACCTGCTGGTTGTTATTGTGTGTGTATACTGAATTGCGGAGGAGGCTATGGGACTATAGTTAATAGCGTTGTATATACTTTGTGTGGATTGTGATTTTTGGAGGTATACTGGTTCCTGTGAAGGGCTATCCCACCAACGCAGGGATCCTCACGGGTGGAGGCGCTGCACCAGCCTCCCCAAGCGCGGAGGCTCAGGCCGAACCGGTTAGCATCATAACACCCGTATTAGCCAAAACTCCCGTAGGAGGAGGGAAAGGGTGTTACATTTTCATAATTAATATACAATATCAATTGTACATTGTTTTATTATAACAATCAGGTTACTACTCAAGTTTAATGATTTCCTACTAAGGGTCCTCTCCGTTGAAGCCATTATTATTTACATCACATCCACTACCCACTGCCCATGATGTAGGCACATCCACTCCCCACTGCCCATAATGTAGGCACATCCACTCCCCACTGCCCATGATGTAGGCACACCCACTCCCCATGATGTAGGCACACCCACTCCCCACGATGTAGGCACACCCACTCCCCACTGCCCATGATGTAGGCACACCCACTCCCCACTGCCCATGATGTAGACACATCCACTCCCCACTGCCCATGATGTAGGCACACCCACTCCCCATGATGTAGGCACATCCACTCCCCACTGCCCATGATGTAGGTACATCCACCCCCTACTGCCCATGATGTAGGTACATCCACTCCCCACTGCCCATGATGTAGGTACATCCACTCCCCACTGCCCATGATGTAGGTACATCCACTCCCCACTGCCCATGATGTAGGTACACCCACTCCCCATGATGTAGGCACATCCACTCCCCACTGCCCATGATGTAGGTACATCCACTCCCCACTGCCCATGATGTAGGTACATCCACTCCCCATGATGTAGGCACATGCACTCCCCACTGGCCATGGGTTACTGTAACTGACGAAAGAGAGTCGCAGCTGGAGCCTGGAGGTCGTTTCTCGGCCCTGCCCCCCTATCCCATGCATCACCCTGCACCCTCAGCGCAGACACACGTGAACTCCCAGCCCCGATCCACCCACGGAGTGACGTCACGAAGTTGGAATTCGTTTCCTGCGGCGCTGGACGCTTCGCGCAGCGGTTAGAGAAGGGGCGGGTTCAGTGATGCGTCACGGCATTCTACTCGGAGACCGTTAGCAGCGCGCTCTCTCCTCGGTGACCGGCTGGTGTCAGGGACGGAGGCCGCCCCCTCCTCCTGTGCTCCCTTTTCTAATCACGATACACGGGGGATTCGGCTTCTTCAGGTAGAAAGTAGAGACGCGGCACCCTCCCCCTCCGTTCGGGTGGTTGTACACACACACACACACACATACACACACAGAGAGCTGCTCCGACGCCGCGACTGTGAGGGCGTCATGCCGGAGGTGAGCGAATATTATTCCCGGTCATGGAAGGAGGGGGAGGGGGTCTTGTACCGAAGAGTGGACGGAGGCTGCATGGTAACCGCTGTAACGGAGGCTGCTGGTCCCCACCCTTTCTCAGTCACCCTTGGTTCAGCGACCCACGTACCCCATAGCAGCCTCAGGGTGTGTATCGCTGTATGTATGTGTGTGTGTATATACTGTATATATGTATGTGTGTGTGTATATATGAGTTAACTTCGCTAAGTACTTGAAGCGGTATCATGCCGTATGCACATTCGCAAGAGAAGGGGTTCATGGTGAGTTGTGTGCCACTTGCATACGACTGCTTGAAGATGGTAGATGACCGGGAGCATTTTAGTTTTTAATCACGTTGAGGGACCTAAGCTTAAAGCAGATGTCGACCCCCTCCCTCCCAGCGTAAACCTCCCCGAGCTACAGGGCGCCATCGGCTTTTCCGCGCAGCTTCACCTCCCTTCCCCCTGCATAGGACCCACCCTGCTGGGCCCGGACCATATCCCCGGTTTCTGAGAGCCTGGCGGTTCCTGACTTTGTTTTGTAGCCGGCCGAGTTGCAACGAATAGTTTGTGTAGGTGCTTTGTTGCGGCGCACAGCGAGAGAGTTGATGCACACAGGGTGTCTCCACAGGGAGGCTCCCTGCAGGAATGTGTTGTGGGAGGGGTATACTCCGGCCAGCTTCCTTGGGCCCTGAGCAGTGTTTATTTTTAACTGATCAGTACACAAAGCGCCCACATTGCTGCAGACTCAACTACCTTGACTTGTTGCTGGCAGGGCCTGACTACATTTTGACAAGATATGATCTGATCTCTCCCTCTTGAGGATGCGGTTCCCATAGACTTGTTTTTTGCGGGAATGTTGTTGTATTTTTCTTTTTAGCAATACAAAGATGTGATATCTATCCAGTACTTTGCGGACGAGTTCGTCTTCCCTGGGGGCTGCTGAATTCTCAAGGCTGCAGATTGTCAGACATTGGCATCTCTGTAGTCATATTAATAAACCATGGGCATTTTGCATTGTAGCCCACAATGCCACAGGTCCTCCTTTTAGTCTTCCTGCTGGAAGTGCAGTTTTTCATATGGCTTCTTGTTTGTGACTCTTGGAAGTCTGCCGAGGCTCTGGCTTCTCAGACTGATCTGTTCACACTTGCTTGAAGATTATATATATTTTTTTTTTCTCCCCTCGAGGTGTGTTTTTCTGCTTTCTTTTGGTACAAGAGCCACGTGACGCAAAGAGCCTCGTCAACAAATCTCCAGCTACCACTTTTTTAACTGCTTTAAAACATTTTATATATATATATATATATATATAAATATAAATAAATAAAAACCTTTAGTGGCTGCCCTGGTTATTAAATATCCATACTTTAATCTTATTTTGCTCGCTTAGTTTTTTTTATTGGTTTATGTATTTGTATATCACTGAGATGTGGAGTATTCAATGTGACTGACTGTGTGATGACATACAGAACAAAGTGTTTAAAAATATATATATTTCTGTTTTACTGCGCATGCATTTCATTGGGGCATTTTGTAGGTTCTGTTTGGGGTCATATAGATTAGATCTATTTTAAGAGTTAACATGGCCACCGTGGCAAATCTTCATGACTGCTTTAGAACGTAACTTTGTAAATTGCAGGTTTTGATTTGCTGCATCATTAATTGGGTCCCTATGGGACAGCTGTATGTGATGAATATTTTGTTTTATGTTTGGTGTTCAGACTTAAAAATCTGTATTATACAAAACATTGATATTTGAAATGGTCTAATTTCTGAGGCTTATCTTTGTAGCGATCAGAAGACAATTCTTAAATCTGGTTCTCAAACTGTATACCTGAACTATCAGCGGTCACCAAATATAGGTAGTCGTCCCTGAAACATGTCATAGTTCGTTCAAGATGATTCACGTTTGAGACCACCTGCTTTAATTACATTTCATTCTGCTACCTGTTTTATTTTTTCAGACATTCCCAAGTAGTAGGCCAGATTTTGGGGAGAATGTGTAATTTCTTAGATTTAATCACCCTTAAAAGTGCAGTTCCTCGTGTGTTTTTTCTCTCCCCTTTTCTCTTACATGTTTAGGGCAGGGCGCTGGGGGTCTCTTGAGCTAAACAGCATTCATTTCAGATCTGACAACTACCTGCATGCACCCTGAGATACTTGCATGGGAAGGTGCATCTTCCTATTGGTCCATGTGACGCAGGGGATTTAAACCTCAAGGAAGTACTGGCAATATTTTCTCCGGTAAGTATCTCAGGAAGCAGGGGGTTCCTAGGTCTGAAGGTATCACAGTTCAATTCTGGAAACCCCATGCTTCCTATACATGTTTACATAAAAAAACTATTCTGGGAGAAACGGCTCCTTTAACCATTTGAGTGCCAGAGGGGATGCAGGGCCATTGGTGATTAATAAAAAAAACAGAAGAGGAGTCATCTGCCATCACTTCAGATCATGTCATGAGTTCCATAAGGCTGAGTCCATGGTGACTTTCCCTGGCCTTAGTTCGCACGCCGTCTGGGAGCGTGTCGCGGGGCGGGCCAGTGACGCCACGTGACCGGCCCTGCGCTCCCGTGAGCGCCGAAACGAAAAAATGTTTACGTGCTACGCCTCCGCACACCTGCGGAAGCATGCGTGAGCCCTTGCTAAAGCCGCTCTTATTGCGGCTGAAGGGTCTCACTGACAAGCGTCAGCACGGGTCAGCGCCTAAGCGCTGACCATGGACTCGGCCTAAGAGTGGAAAACACAAACTCCCTTAAGAGAACAAGCATATTTTTTACGTTGTTACTGGGCTATATGAGGACCACGGCTGCCAGAATCCATGATGTAGTAGTTACATCATGGGGCACCTAAAGGGCTAAAGTAGCACCCATTTGTATCCTGTTAAATATTGGTGGTTCCCTTTTCTGAGTTTTATTATATTACAGTGACACCCTGCTTTTCGGCGTTCCGCTCATACGGCGGTAACGAGAAAGGGGCCGCCGTGTCTGCGCAGAATGCGGGCTGCCAAAAATCGTCAGTACCGCCTTCCGGCGGGCCATAGAACAGAACCCGCCATTAGTGGGGCCTGCCTGTACTTTCATAATTACTATGCAAACCATTGATTATCATTTATTTGTAACCACGCCAGCATATTTTGCGCTGCAGTACGATGGGGGTACAGTTATGTATATTACACAAATGGAAAACATTGAAACAAAAACGTCATTAATCTTTTCAGTGCCCTTATGATGTACCTGATATGACTAAAGGGTATTTTTCTCGGTGTGGTTTTTTTTGATAGTGGTCAGTCCAATCGAAACGTAAGTAGATCTCCCTTCACTTATATTTCCTGGCACGATCATATATTGCGAAAGTGCCGGGACCTTTAAGCTGCCAAACCCCCTCCCTCGCACCGAACAGGTTATTTAGTTTTGAGTATTGCGTCTTGCCACCAAAAGATACTAACTTAAAAAGCATCCAAAGCTTTTGTTTACCATAGAAAAGTAGTGTTCGTGTATTCGTGTCATTTTAAAGACTAAGTAATTTTGAAGTGACTGACAATACGTTTTGGAGGAGAAGTTATTGAAGGTGCCATCCTACTTGGTATTTGAACTAATGGCAATAAGATGCTTAATGGATCCTAGGTGTTTATGCTCTTTTAACTTATGCAGTGCGTCATGGGAAAATGCTAGTTTTCCAGGGGCTGATGGAGTGGTCGTCCCAATCAAAACAGCCCCCTTTTCTTTCTGCAGTTTGTCAGCTGGTGGTGGTTGTGATCGCTGCTGAAGTGATCACATGACTGCATATGCTAAAAGGCTCTGCACTGAAAGGGGTTCAAGAAGTAATTTTTTTTTAATATTTTTAAAATTGAAGTTAAAATATCTGAGCTTAAATTACTTTGAGATTCATTGCCACTCCTTCTGACATCTTTTTCCTGGAACAGACCACATCTGTTCCCTCCCTTTTAAAAAAAAAAAAACATTTTTTTTTTCATCACTGTTTTAATGGAGCAATCCAAGCAGGTTGTTTGTAAAAAAAAAAAAAAAAAAAAAAAAAAAAATTAAATACAGGATTGAAGCAGGGGTTTCTGGAGCTGAACACAATTAATTTCATCCCTGGGGGCTCCATGCTTCCAGAGATGCTTGCCAGCAAAGGGGGTGCCAGTATGACTCTGCAGTTGTCTGCCTTTTAAAACCCCCCCCCCCCGGTCACATGAGCCAATATGAAGCCAAATATAATGACGTCACAGCTTCCTATTGGCTTGCAGAGCCTGGGGGTTTTGAAAATCAGCCATTATGTGAACCTTGGAGTGGCTATTGGCACCCAATACGGAGGTAAGTATCTCTGAAATCAATGGTGTTTAGGAGACCCTCTCCTTCCACCATGTACTAAAAAAAATTTGAATGGAAAGAAAACTGCTTAGATTGCCTCTTTAATACAACACTACTGAATGATGCCAGCTTTGTGTTCCAAGGGAAGTAGAAGTCCATGATAAAGCCTGCAAATAAACTAGGAATATCTCCAGTTTTATTTTAGACTAGTTTTGTGTAGCTCATGTCATGTATACATGTAAAAAAATAAAATGTCAGGTTTTATGATGCACCTCTGAATGACCAGTGTATTAAGACCTTCCGTCAGAGAGAGATAAAGATCCTTTGCAGATAGTGTTTAGGACCTGTATAAAGGGTTTGCCTTTCCGTGGTTACAGGCTTACAAATACTTTGGCCAATGAATTTGACTAAATTACCATTATTTATGAAAAGACCAGTATTTAACTTTATAATTTGGTATATAATTATTGGTTGTAGCATTGGAGCTTTTTTTGTCTTATATTTTATTTTTTATTATTGGAGGCTGTATTTGAAGTGATAGTGCTTGCATTTCTTTTTGAAGGTGATATGCCCTTGTTGAAATCAAATTAGGAGACCACCTGCTCTGATCAATTTTTTTTCCTTACAGGAAGTCCTCTATTAACCCGTTCCATATAGGCAATGGTCAGTCATTCTGGAGTTGTTCTGTTGTGCAGTTACTGATTACTTCTCTAGAGAGTTTGCTTACTTGCAGCTTGTTTTAAGGGTGTTGGTACTAAGATGGGAGCTCCTCACAAATTAAATGCACATGTTTTTATTTAAAGGTTCTGATTGGCAAGCAATATATATTTTGGTTTCAGTTAAGGAAAGCAGTAATTTGGTATGTCATGTTAACTATTTTCACAGTCAGTGAGCAGAATGTCTAACTTATTACATTTAATGGTAGTAACACCCTGATTTATACGGATACAAATTCATAAAATAATCTAACCAAGGTATTACAGTTTTCATAGCAATTATTTATTGAGATTCAGTGACTGCATAATTTGCAATGTGAATTTTCTACCACAAAAGGATTTAATTTTAAAATGTGGCCTTTTTTTTTTTTTTTTTACATTGGACATGTCATTGCCATTTGGTCCATTTTTGGCCCAGGATACACTTCAGATTTCGGACCCTTGTAATCAATACAGCTGACAAAAAAGTAATGTTAATCTGCTTTAAAAGGGCATCACATTGAGCTCACTTTCAGGATAGGTCCAAAGCAGGTATTCAATCTGTAATTTCATTGCTACTTTCTGATGCTTCACATTTACAAATGTAAATTACTTTTACATTTATTAACATGTTTTTGTATATATCTCGGATCCAATTAAACCATCAATCATGTCAGACATTACTTATTTTATTCTAGTACTTTACATAATAATTTGTCTATCTTAACTTATAATTAATTTATGCGTTAAACTGAAAATATACAGCCCAGAATAGTTTGGCAGCATTCTGGCATGGTAGTAATGCTGTTATGAAACACTATTTATTAGAACATTATTAGTCTGCCTGCTGCTGGGCTAGCTAGCATGGACGACGTTTCTTTGAAAGCTGCCTGCGCTTGCTTCTGTCTGTGGCAGCATGGCCGGAAGATAGGGAGGAGGGGGGAGGGTGTCTGCAGCACAATGAAATCGTTCCATATTTAGCAACTTTAGAGCCATACCAAAATCCAGTCACAGCCATTCTCCCTCCATGTCTCCTCCTGGGAGCTGTAACTCTTGGTCACCTTAAAACTTCTATCTTCTCTCAATCTTTAAGTCTCCGAACCCTTTCCTCATATCTGAACTCTTCCCTCTTCCTTACCTCGAACATTTTCCTGTCTAGATCCCAGCCTCAATTCTTCTTGTAACCCGTCTCCTTTATTATGACTTGATATTATGACTTGATGTCTTCCACACCATTGTCTTTTCTTGAATTCCTCAAACACTTACTGCCATTGCAGTTTCCTCTGGAAGTGAAAGGGTTGATCCTTTCTATATTGTAACCCCTTCCATCTCACTACCGCCCTTCATACAGTTTCTTTTATACCTCACTTATTTTCCCAATTACGAGACGGCGTTCTAGAACATTAGGGGGAGTGAGCGGTTGTTAATGTGGTAGAAGAGAAAGGTTGCATACTTTTTAGTTACTTTATTGTAAAAGTAACATTTAGCATTTCATTTATGACATTTTCTTTAAGACTTTAATACTTTTTGTTATGAAATGTTTTATGATTTGGTATTTCATTGTCTTCCTTCATCCCCTATTATAATGAAATTATATTTGTCCAAAGCTGGAACTGTCTGATTTATGCATGATTACGCATCACAGAACCAAAATGTTTGATTGTCAGAATTTTCCTCACTCACCAAGTTGAATTTATCAAATCATCTGTAGTTAAACCTTTTTACCATATCCAAAGTTTATTCTTAAAATAGTGACACCCTTATTCCTTAGACCCAGTAGTTTTTCTTTATTTTTTTAAAGTAATTAATCTTATGTAATTCATTGGTTTCATTTTATATTTTTCAACCTTGGTATTTTGATCCTAGGATTTTACTTGGCACTAAGGTTAAGTAAGACTGCACATTAAGGTCCCAGTAAGGCAGTGGCGGCTGAGTGTAGTGTAGGGAGTGATGATTGACACCATAAAAAAAGAAAATAGAATAGTATTTTTAACTTTTTTAATGTATCCATAGTAATCCAATGTTTGAGAGATATATACAAAAGGTTCAGACAATTGTCAATTGGAATTTAAAGAATATATTGAAAATTGATGCAATACACAAATGCCCCCAATAGGGGCATGGAGAGTATGTCTCACAAAACAGAGCTAAACAGTGTAAAAAATATTGAGGGAGAGTGGAAGGAGGAGAAACAAAAAGGGGATTGGAGAACATACAAGGAAAAAATAAGACCGTGCAAAAGATGAGGTAACATAAACAAGGGGAGCAACGTTTCCGCCCCTTCATGCCCGTTCCCACAGACCTTTTGAGTCTGTGGTACTTCCCTTATGTACCTCCGTCCAAAAATCTTATCTAAATCTAGCATAAATGTTGAGATATGTTAAGTACATAAACTTGTGATAAACGTTTTTAAGGGCCCGCTCACACACCGCGCTACACGATGTGCGTGCGTTTATATGTGCGCGTTCGTGACAGACTCCTGGCAGCCAATGGTAGTGTTCAGGATTGAAACTACCATTGGCTGCAAAGTACGGCGTCGACGCTACTACAGTCGCGGGTGTCTTTTGAAACTGATCTCCGGCTGCAGCAGCGTGACATCAATTTCAGCAGCCAATCAATGTCCAGACGTTTACATTGATTGGCTGCTGAAATTGACCAGAGACTTGGCATTGGGGACGTGGGATCACACAGCCACAGGTCATACAAAGCATATTTAGGGCATTTTTAAACAGTGAATTTATGTATTCAGCGAAGTATAAACCTGAAATGCTGCATACCTGGTTGTCAATGTTAAAAAAAAATACATGTAGATATTAGGGAGTATTTTGGGTGTCTTTCAATGTTTTAATAGCCCATTGGCTCCTGGAGAATTGCATAATTGTGAGGCGGCCCCCCTCAGCTCGCACACACACAAAGCCACTCTGCGCCCCCGCTCGCCCCCCCCCCCCCACCTGCTCGCCCGCGTCTGCTGGGGATGATCACAGATCGCTGGGCTGCAGGAGCGCGCGGCTGAGGCGTGCATGGAAGCAGGTAGCAGGCAGTGTGAGCTCGGCCTAAGGCCCGGCGCATAGAGGGGGGGAGCCGGGCTGAACCGCACGGACGCTGAGGCTCGCCTGCAGAAGCTGTGCGATTCCACGCACATACAGGCGAGCCAGCGTCCGCGATCGGAGGTGGGGGGAGACTGAGGGAGGCGGGGCAGTGACGTCGCTGGGCCAATCGCCCGCGACGCACCGACGTGACGTTGACGCAGCCCCACTCTCATTGGAGGTTTTCAGCCGACAGCGCGCTGAAAAACAGCTTGGCGCTCGGCTGAAAACAACAAAGCCTCCGCACGCCTGCGGACGCTCGCGCGAACCCCCTCTCAAGGCATCCTCATTGAGGATGCAGGGGCTCAGCGCTGAGCGTCCGCACGCCTCAGCACGGCCTGTCCTTGTATGGACTCGGCCTAAGAGAGAACTGCAAGGAATATCTGGAGACTCGATCAAAGAAATGTAGCACCTAGTGATGCAATGTAATCTGAATCTTTTTGAGATTGTGTGCTGAGAACCCTTTGTATATACCTGTATTTGTAAAGTTTTTTTTTTTGTTTTTTTTGAGGTTCCTCCCTGTTCTCATGCACCACAACATCATTATATTTCTCAAAGTTATCGCTATCCTCTGGAGAGCTACCCGTAATTTTTAATGTTTTGGAGAGTTGTGATCTTTACTTCGGCCTTTGTGAGATTACTGTAAACTGTTGTACATGCAGGTATGTATGTCTTTATTTATATAGAGCCATTAATGTACATAGTGCTTCACAGTAGTAATATACGTGACAATCATATAAATAACAAATAATACAAGTAACAGATCATGGGAAAAAGTGCTTCAGACATAAAAGTAACATTTAGGAAAAGGAGTCCCTGCTCTGAAGAGCTTACAATCTAATTGGTAGGAGGAACATACAGATACAGTAAAGGGACATACTGGTAAGTGCGTCTGCAAGGGTCCAAGCTTTATGTATCGGGCGAATAGTGTTTGCCACGGAACTACTCATATGCTTCGTAAAGCAGGTGTGTTTTAAGGTGGATCTTAAAGGTGGATAGAGAGGGTACTAGTTGTGTATTGAAGAGAAGGGCATTCCAGAGGTGTGGGGCAGTTAGTGAGAGGTTTAAGGCCGCGCTTATAGTGTGCGCGACGCAACGGATTTGGGTGTCACCGCTAGCGAAAGTTGTAATTCGCTTTCTGGCGACGTCGCTGAGGACCAGGTCTTTGGTTCAGACTGTCACATGTGGCGACAGCCTCTGAAAAATCAAATTTGAACGGCTTCAGAAATTTGCGTCGCACTAACTATAAGCGCACGCGACGGCAGCAATACATTTGTTTTGCTGCGACGTCGCAGGTACTATAAGCGCAGTGAGGAGGAGAATTGAGTGCGGTATGCGGGATTTTATAGGAAGCCAGGAGAGTGATTTAAGTAGGGGAGACGCCGAGTCAGATTTAGGAAAGAGCAGAGTGATTCTGGCAGCAGCGTTTAGGATAGATTGTAGGGGAGACAGGTGAGAGACAGGAAGGCCGGACAGCAGGAGGTTGCAGTAATCGAGACTGGAGAGAATGATGGCCTGGGTCAGAGTTTTAACAGTCAAGCAACAGAGGAAAGGGTGTATCTTTGTAACATTGCGGAGGAAAAAGCGACAGATTTTAGATGCGTTTTGAATGTGAGATGAGTAGTGTGTGAACCCTAGGCAGTGTGCTTGGGCTACTGGGTGAATGATGATACTTCCAACATAAATGTGGAAGGAGGTAGTAGGGTCAGGTTTGGGAGGAAGTATGAGGAGCTCTGTTTTAGCCATGTTGAGTTTGTCGGTGGAGGGCCATCCAGGATGATATCGCAGAGACATTCAGAAACTTTGATCTGTGCAGCAGGTGTAAGGTCAGGGGTTGAAAAGTAAATTTGTGTGTCGTCAGCATAGAGGTGATATTTAGACCCAAGAGATGTCATTAGGTCACCTAGAGAAAGTGTATACAGGGAAAAGAGAAGAGGTCCCAGGACCGAGCCATGGGGTACCCCCACAGAGAGATCGATAGAGGAGGTGTTGGCAGAAGATACACTGAAAGTACGATGGGAGAGGTAAGAGGAGATCCAGGATAGAGCTTTGTTACGAATACCAAGAGTATGGAGAATGTAAAATAGAGGGTGGTCCACAGTGTCAAATGCTGCAGAGGTTGAGTAATATGAGCAGAGTGTATTGACCTCTTTGGCAGCATGGAGGTCATTATTTATTTTAGTGAGGTCTGTTTCAGTCGAGTGAGCAGTGCGAAGCCAGATTGTAGAGGGTCTAGAAGAGAATAGGTGTTGCGAAAGTAACTTGCTTTTGAATACTTTTTAACTTAAATGAAATATGTATGCTAAGCTCTGTTAAATCAGCAAATAGGGATGACCTAAAACTGGAATGGTTGTTATTTTCCTTGCGTTAACAGCTTATTCACTAAAGTAATCATGCAAAAAAAATTCTGTACTTCAGCTTATCAGCATAGTGTTCACGTCAAGTTAATTTAAAGAGACAATCCAAGCTGTTTTTTCTCTTTTTCATTTTAATACAGAATTGAAGCAGGGGGTCTGTGTAACTGAAATGAATGGGGTTCAGCTCCGGAGACTTCCTGCTTCCGAGAGGTACTTGCTTCTGTAAGGGCTGCCGGTAGCCACTCTGGGGTTCACTATATATGTTTGTATTTCAAAGCTGCCGGGCACTGTGGGCCAATAGAAAGCTGTGATGTCATCAGGTGTGGCTTCCTATTGATCCATGTGATGAGGAAGCTGAAAACTACAGAAAGCTGTAGGAGACACACCGGTAGGTCTCTCAGGAAGCAGATGGTCCCCAGAGCTGAAATGAATGAGGTTCAGCTCCGGAGACCCCTGCTTCAAACCTGTATTAAAAAATGAAGACAAAAACAGCATGGATTTGCTTCTAAGATAACACAGCATTAAAATACATCACACCCAGATCCAGGACTAGTGCTTTTGCTGGAGAGAGATGTCAAATTAGGAGGGTGTCCATTGATAAATATGCTAATTTAAACCGTTCCAATATAGTTAACATATTTCAATTTGCAGCTTTGCCAGGTGTATCTTACTACATTAAGTATTGGTTAATCTATTTACAACAATGGTTCTGAACTCCAGTCCTCAAGTACCCCTAACAAGCCAAGTTTTAATAATATGCTCACATAAGCACCGGTGGCTCAATTGTTTTGACCAAACCACCTGTGCTCAAGCAGGGATATCCTTGAAACCTGGACTGTTGTACCCACCCTTCCTTACCCCTCCTTCCCCTTTCTCCTCTTCCATCTCTAACCTGTTTCTGTCCTTTCTAAATTTCTTAAAGGGAGTTAAAAAATGGTTGGCAATGGCACAATACCAAATAAAAAATAAGTAGGATCCCCTCCATATGCAAGAATGTCGAAGTACAAAAAGTAATGTATTCCTCGTCCAGTATAAGTTTTCTGAACAATGTGAGACATACTTCACTGTGAAAATTTGATGACCAAAGTAATGTGATTAAGAAAATTGTTAAACCCTGCAAAAACCAATAAAGATTGAAATAATAATAAAAAAAATACCTGGAATGTTGGGGGTCCTTGAGGACTAGAGTTGGAAAAAACTGATTTTAAAAGTATATAGGTTAATGGGCACCCTCCTACCTTTGGCTGAGTCCATAGAGACTGCAGCCGTGCGGAGGCACGCTGAGGGAAAGTGGTGCTTTCCCTGGCCTTAGTTCGCACGCCGTGGGGGGGGCCTGTGACGTTATAGAGCTGGTTTGCCCTCATTGGGCGAACCGCTCACGTGACCGGCCCTGCGCTCCCGTGAGCGTGAAACTAAAATTGAAATGTCGGCTACACTTCTGCACGCCTACGGAAACGTGCGCGAGCCCCTGCTAAAGCCACTCTCATTGCGGCTACAGGGGCTCACTGCCGAGCGTAAGCGCACCTCAGCACGGGTCAGCGCTTCATGCCCGAGGCCTTGGTCTCACTCCCTTTGCTCAGTTACTATTGTAAACTTTTTTTTAGTGTGTGCCTGCCCTGTGTGAAATGTAAAAAATGAAATCTCTAATTTTTTGGATGTTTTGCAATGCTTTGTGCCGTTTGAATAGGCATTTTGTTTTTGTCATGCAGTTTATATTTGATGCTGGCTAAAAGCACAATTTTATTGTTTTTTCTGTTCAAATCACATGCCCATCCAAAAACGTTATAAAGCTGCAAAGTGCTGGATGCACTGCAATCTAACTCCTTTACTGCCAGCATTTCCTGCTGGTCATTATGGCAGCAAAAGTGCTTAACTGTTTTACTGGAGAGCAGTGATTATAGACTCCTTCAGCCAGCAGTTTAGTTAAATTGTGCCAGCACTGACATTTCATGGTGTCTTAGGCTTTGTCCATAAGTCAGGATACGTGCGAGCTACACTAGGACGCCAATGCATATGCGCATAGTGCGAGCACATGCGCTACATGGAGAGCGGCGCTTCGCAATGCAAACAAGTTTGTATTTGAATCGTGACGCCTGGAGGAGGAGGAAGCGCGGAAGCTAGCACTTTCCACTATGGACGCGGCCTTAGATTTTCTTCCGTTTTGTCACAGAAACCGGTTAATTAAGCTGAACTTCAACATATAAAAATAGATCACACTGAATTTCTAAGGCTGCGGCCCCGCTGTCGCTGAGCACGCTCATGTTTGAAAGCGGTGATGTCACCAACTCTCCATGCATGAGCGCTTGGCTGTCCTTCTGCAATTTGCACAGGGTGGCATTTAAGGGGGGTGTAATTGGCTGGACCGGGGCGTGTTATTGAAGGAACTATCGTGACATAATTTTGGGTCATGTAACCCTTCTGTTCGCTTGGAAATCAAGTTTCCATGTCGCCCCAAGCGCTGAGCATTGCCGAGCGCACGAAGCGTCAGCGTGGCCATGCTTATTAGATTGCATTAAAGTGAGCGTGCCAAGCACAAGCGCGCTCATCGGCAGCGTGGACGCAGCCTAAGTAACCAAGTTAGATATTAGATTATATGTTCTGCTTCAACATTTTTAGTTTGTTTTAAATGAAACTTTGTACAGATGTGGCCTATGTGAATGAGTGGAGGACCTCTCCGGCACGATGACGGTTACAACACAAATATCAATGCCAGAGGAAACTGAGTAATCAATGTAAAATGAGCTGGCCCAGACGAGTCTGTGCAGGGGAGGCAGTGGCCAGCCCATATATGGAAACATTGTGTAGTGTTTGAATCGCTGCCCAAGCCTCTACTCTCTTCTGAAAGATATGTTTGCATATGAATGTTATTGTTCCACGCTGTTAGTCAGTGTATTGGAGATTTAGAAGACATGTTTATATAATTTATTATGGACCTGCTACACATCTACTTTCAGCATTACCAAAAATGGTGCCCTGTTTGATTAGGGATTGTCCTGGTTAATTTTAACGTATACAATAAAGTTGAGCACGGTGATGTAATACCCACACTTAAAGGTGCTGGGGTTTTTTTTGTATTTTTAATTAGAAGCAACATTTGCATATTTTCTTTAAGACTTACTGTGGCTGTCATGATTTTCTAAAAACTGCCCAGTGGTGCGCTGGGAAACTATTTTTAATTCAGTACATTTTTCTTCACCTAATCGTTTTGGTGCTGAACTCTGCAGAATTGAAATGCATTGACTGCCCCAAACCTCTGGAATGCCCTTCCCCATAATATCCGACTAGCACCTTCCTCTATTCACCTTTTAAGATCCATCTTAAAGCTGCAGTTCAAGCTGCTGTTAATAATATATATATACCCTATTTCCTCAATTCTAAGACGCACCTTTTTTTCGATTTTCACATGGCTGAAATCGGGGTGCGTCTTAGAATCGATGTATTAAAAAAAGTGTCTACAGTACTAACCCCCTCTTTTCACTTAACAACATGTTTCAGGAGAGGTCCCACGTCTGCAGATGGTTGAAGATGGACAGCAGGCGGGAGTCCGGTGGCGGCGGCAGGACAGGTCCCAAGTCTGCAGGTGAATGAAGATAAGAAGACAGCGGGCGTGCGGTGGTGAAGGCGGCTAATAGATCATAATAGCAGGAGCAGAGCGGCATAGGGGAACAGCTTGGGAGGTGCACACTAACACCGGAAGTTGACCGGTGTCTGATTTTCGGTTACAGTGTGCACCTCCCAAGCCATTCCCCCTATGCCGCTCTGCTCCTGCTCAGCTCTCCTGCTATTATGATCTCCTGCTGCCCCCACCGCACATCCGCCTGCCATCTTCTTATCTTCATTCACCTGCCGATTTTTGACCTGTCCTGCTGCTGCACACACACCCGCTGCCCATCTTCAAACATCTGCAGACGTGGGACCTCTCCTGCTGCCGCCGCCCGCTTCATCCTCCGCTGACATGGGACCTCTCCTGAAACATGGAGAGTGAAAAAGTAATTTTCCTCGATTGTAAGGGCCAAATCGATGGTGCGTCTTACAATCGAAGGCGTCTTACAATCGAAGAAATACGGTATATATATTTTATTTCCATTCAATATATGCTTCAATACTATCTGCACACTGACAAGTGATTAGCTGCCAGTCAATAGAGGTGATTCAAAGTCCTCCACACAGAATCAATCAAAAGAAAAAAGGAGTCCTCTGGCACGTGGTTGTAGTCGTAGTCCACAAAACATGTAGGGAAAAGAATAAAACAAACCACAGAAAAAAAGGAGTGGTTAGAATTGATTTAATGCACAGCCTGGTGATGAGTCTTATTGAACAAAAAGACACTTGCATAAACTGCAGTTCATTGGAAGAAGGTTCCCACACTGCTTCTTAGATGTGCCTCAAAACATAAAGAAGGATATAGTGCAAAACATTTAATGAAGAAAATTAGGTTAAAAGAGTGCTCACTCACAAACGGCGATAACATATGGCATTGAAAGGATTCCCACTCCGGACTCAGCACGCCTCACCCTTTCCTCGCAGGGCAACAGCGCGGCGTCCATCTCAGCTTGGGAAATGACGTGAGCTGTCAGTGTCAGCAGATGACTCCCCACTCCCCATGGCTCGTGCACAGCCCTGGTTGCTCCCTTTACTGATCCTTGGCTGCGCACCCGTTCTTGCACATGCGCATCAGCAGCAGTCAAGTCCTAAAGCTGGGTAGAGAAGAGAGCTAAACATACAGGAACCCTATAAGCTCATATTGAACCCCCAAAATAACCAATATCTATATCTATAGAAAAGAACTTGACTAAGCCATCCTAGCTCGTAACAAATCCAACCAGAACTTTGAGCGTTTGCGCAACCAGGTTATGGAGATAGCAGAAAGGCAAGAGGACTCTGAAAATCGAGACATAAGAAACTAAGGGTCCCAGAGGTTCCGGAAGAGATTACAGACCCTGAGTCTTGGAAGGTGCAAATGAGGACTGTGGTCAGCTGAGCCCCTAATAGGGCCCACAGACTTTGTATCCTGAGGGTGGCCAGGTCAAGCGGACAACACTAGCTATAGTTAAAGTTTAAAAAAAAAAATCCATTTAATATGTGCATCAATACAATCTGCACATGGACGTGATTAGCTAAAATGCAGATCGATCCGATCTCTTGTGATCGATCAGAGAAGATTTGCGCAGTATATATTCTCAATATTTTGAGATCAGGTATATTTGTTTTATAGTGGATGGGTTTATTTTTATTTATAAAATATTTTACCAGGAAGTAATACATTGACTTACCTCTCGTTTTCAAGTATGTCCTGGGCATAGTTAATAGTTTATAAATGTCTTTGCTTTTGACCCCATTCTGTGTTCTCCCATAAACATTAAAACCAATTTCTGTTAATTATAGTCAAATGGTGTAATCAATTTTCAAACGCTTTATACGAATCTAGGTCATTGTACTACTTTTTATCTTATGTTACAATTACAAGCTTTCTACCATTGAAATAATCATTTATCGCAAATGGTAAACCTGTTTTTTGGGGGTTTTTTTTTTCAGATGGAGCCCAAAGTAATTTTCATTCTGGGACTGTTTATTTGCTCCCTTTGGCACACGAACGCTCAGCAAAGTAAGTCCTTGCCTGTATTTTTTCTATGTTCTTCCCAGAAAAAAGGGATTCCTTCCCATTTTCTTAAGTACAGTTTTTAACATCTGCATAAATCTATCTTGAGGTAACTTGGGTTTGCATTTCTGGAAAAAGTTGGATTTTAAAGCACAGGGAAAATGTAAATATCTGTTAGTGGAACATTTTTGTGTAAGACTGTGTTGAATTGGTGATTGTGATGACATACTAAGAGTCAGACTTCAATTCTGATATGTGCTAGAAGTAATAGAAAATGTCTCTGCCTGTAGTGGATCTTGGAGTAAAAGCACCATGGCTTGAGAAACCTGGCCTAAAAGATCATAGAAGTCAACATGTTTCTTCTAACTATAGGGCCTAATAATTAAACAGGGAGCTTTGCCATGCATATGCACTTGAACGCAGAATGCAGTTTATACCATAACGGAAATTATGTAAAGTCACGATTTTTAAGACTGATCTCTATCAAAATATTGGTAAAAAAAAAACCTTCTTTGCATGCAGTTTGCATGTTAAATGTCTCTTGCCTCTCCAGCTATGTGTGTTGTGGCTTTCAGAGGTGAGTCTCTTACATATCGTGGAAACAGTTCACCTATTTAGCTTGTGGTGAGATGTTTAAAGACAAATATATATGCAGAAGTATACATTACATATGCAACTATTTCACCAATTTGATTCCCACTTCCAGTTGAGTAGGTTTCGTGGTATGTAAGGAGAGGGAGATGAATATAATGTACACCATCGCCTTCTCGGAGTCTCACTTGCCTTTGGAAGGGAGATCCAAAATGCAACATTGTCTCAGCATGTGACCCTAATTTTGCAAGATTTTTTTTTATATTGCAATCATTTGCTAAATCAAAATAAATTAGCAAATAAGAAATGCACGTAAATTTGAAAATTAACTTTTTTTTTTTTTTTTGCTTTTGAAAATTATTTTATTTTTTAAAGCAAACGTAATGGTGGGGTCTCATTCAGCTGCTCTGCCCGGTTTGTCTACTTTTTTTTTATTTTTTCATTTCTATTTTGCATTGTTTAAAAATTAACTTGTTTTTTTTTACTTTTACAATCAAAGCAATAATGTAAAATAGAAATACAAACTTGCACATACCAAAAAAGGGCGAATGAGACCCCCAATGTCACAAGCTCAACGTCCTGTGTCAAGGAATAGTCCTATAGAGCAGGGTTGTGCAAAGTGGGAGATTTTGTGGTCTGGGCGCGGCTGTTAGAGGCCTCACGCTTTCCTGAAGGCATTTTAATTAAATGCCGGGGATCGTGCAAGGCCTCTGTAACGTCACTTACCTTGGCTTCCAGCAACGTGTCACCATGGCAACCCGGCATCAAATGCTGCTGCAGGGCTCACGTCACGTCTCCATGGCAACGTGATGTCACATGACCCCACGGCGTCATTTGCTGCAGGGTGAAAAGTTTGCGCACCGCTGATATAGAGCGTGTGACAACCTAATTTGCAGGACTTCTTAAATTGCAAGCACAATTTGCTTGCGGAATGGATTTGCTGTCAGAACCATGTGACCTAAAATGGAATTTCCTCATGGTTTAGACATGCTAGAATCATTTAATCAATACAAGGAGATACATTCATGTGCAGATATATTTTTCACATGGAAAAGTCTTTCTTGCAGTTTAAAGAATAGGCTCCTGAGTACTTTTTTTTTAATGTTCTGTAGACTAACCCATTATATATTTACCCACATCATTAGGTGTTTTTTAGTTGGTGTTTTTTTGTATATTGTGGTTATTTGAAGCTTAAAAATTTTAAGTTTAAAAATAAAACGGTATATCTGGACTTTAAAAAAGCATGCACGTTGCATGTAAAATACATATACAGTACTTCATTCTTATTTTGTATTGTTGCAAAAACTCTAAAACCATCGAAGTATAAAAGCAAGATGAGGTAGAATTCTATGTAGACTGCATAACATAAATTGTTGATTGTTTTGTTTCTCAAAATAGGTGGGACGGAATGTTTAAAAGCAAATGCCAAATCATGTGGAGAATGTATACAAGCTGGGTCAAACTGTGGTTGGTGCACCAAATTGGTAAGTCTAGATTTTAAATTGTGATTGAGATACAAAAAAGACACGTTGCATTCTGGAGATGTCTACTTGGTAATCTTTAGGTGGGGCAATGCTTTTCCTTTCCTGAGGTTGTTGGTTGAGTAGGACATGGTAACTTTGCAGATGGAAGATGGCCGTTGTGATTTACCCAGACATACTTGCCAAGGAAGGTAGCCATGGTACTTTCTGGGTATTTAAATTCCGTGTCATGCAGGGCCAATAAAATGTTGCAGCTTTCTATTGGCCTACAGGATGTGGGGAAATTAAACACCATTTGTTTCCCCAGAGGTGGTCTGCAATGTACTAGCTTCCCCTGTAAGTATCTTGGGAATTAGGTTGTACTTAGCGCTGAAAAATGCTTTTTAATCTTATGAAAGGGCTCACTAACACATGCATGTCTACTTGGTGCTAATAATATATTTTTATTTTAGGACTTTCTTCAAGAAGGTGAGCCAACATCTGCACGTTGTGATGATTTGAGTGCGCTTAAAAGTAAGGGCTGCCCTGAAAATGAGATTGAAAACCCCAGGGGTAGTCAAGAAGTAAGCAAAAATAAGAATGTAACAAATAGGAGCAAGGGGACTGCAGATAAGTTGAGACCTGAAGACATTACCCAGATCCAGCCTCAGCAATTGATACTGAAATTGCGATCAGGTATGTCACCTGTAGGCGGCTGCATTATTGATTTTAATGTTCCTAAAACGGTTTATTATAGCAGGCTTCTAACTTTTTTTTTATTTTATCAGGTGAACCACAGACCTTTCCTTTGAAGTTCAAGAGAGCTGAAGATTACCCCATTGATCTGTATTATCTTATGGACCTGTCTTATTCTATGAAGGATGATTTGGAAAATGTAAAAAGCCTTGGTACTGCTCTAATGAGAGAGATGAAGAAAATTACTTCAGATTTCAGGATAGGTAAGATCTGGCCATAAATCCTCCCTTTTATAGAAGTTGCGTTTAGTATATGTGCATCTGTCTCTTTGCTGTATGAATAAGGGTGCGGCCAGGCAGGGAACAGCTCGTGCGCTGCGCCCTGCTCGGCCAGGCAATTCGTGGCTGGCTAGGCGCGCTCGCCTGGGGGCGCGGCCACGACATCATGGAGCTGGTTTGCCCTCATTGGGCAAACCGCTCACGTGACGCGCTTGCGAGCGGCAAATTCAAATTTGCGGGCGCTTGCTCACGCTGGCCACACACATTGCTCGGCGCCACCCTGGACGAGTCCCCGCTGGCACTGACTGCGCTCATGCTTGAGGGGTGATGTCACCAACTCTTCAAGCATGAGCATTTTGCTGTCCTGCAAAAAACTTTAGAGCAGGGTTGGCGTGGCTATGAAGGGAGGGGGTGTGTCATTGACTCTCTGTCTGTCTCTGTCTGTCTCTGTCTGTCTGTCTCTGTCTGTCTGTCTGTCTCTGTCTGTCTCTCTCTCTCTCTCTCTCTGTCTGTCTCTCTCTCTCTTGTCTGTCTCTCTCTGTCTGTCTCTCTCTGTCTCTCTATTCAAATCAGCTTTATTGACATGACAAAAGAACATTTCAGTATTGCCAATGCAATGGTGTCGTCCGTCCGTCCAACCATCTTCAATGAAATTATAGAAGAAAATAATAACAATAGTGCCATACAGTATACACAATTTAAAGACAAATAAGAGTTTCTGTGACTGTTCCACTCACATGTTCCACGTATAAATCAGGCACTGGGGTAATAAAGACTAACCATCTACGAATTACATGTTGTAGATGAATTGGTTACTCTATATAACCCCACTGCCTGATTTTATATGTGGAACATTCACAGAAACTATTCGTATTTAATTTGTGTATACTGTATTGCACTATTGTTATTTTCTTTCTATGTCCCTGGATGAAATTTGCCTGTCCCAAACTTTTCTGCTACTCATTATTTCTACCAAATCCATATAAATATTGTGTTTGTAATCCAATCTCGAGCAATCTGCGTGCTTGCAATAGTAACTGGCTATTATCAACAAAAAAAGCAATGTACACCTCCATATTTCATGCAACTGATCCTTACATCTGCAAACTTCTCCATAGAAGCCATGTATTTATGAATATGCTCGTCAGATTATATTACTCCAAAACAATTGGTTTAAAAGGTTATACACATGTTTAATGTAATGCATGCCTTCTCTCACTACTCATTTGTGATGGGCTTAATTTGTTTCTGTTTTCTTGTGTTTAGGTTTTGGCTCTTTTGTGGAGAAAATGGTTATGCCTTACATTAGTACCACTCCTGCTAAACTTTTGAACCCTTGCACTGGTGACCAAAATTGTACAAGCCCTTTTAGCTATAAGAATGTTCTTAACCTTACAGAAGATGGAACTTTGTTCAATAACTTAGTAGGCAGGCAGCACATCTCTGGTAACTTGGATTCTCCTGAAGGTGGATTTGATGCAATAATGCAAGTAGCTGTCTGTGGTGTAAGTAATTTTTTTAAGCATAGATTAATATATGGATGTCTAATTCACCCAGTTTCCTCTTATTTAATCGTGATCATTTTGAGATTGTCATTGTGAAATAATTCTAAAGGTTTTGGTGTCTGTAATTGATTTAACTGTGCCATATTTATCGTGCACAATAAAAATTTAGTTTATTTTCACGTATATTCTTATCGGACATACAGCAAATAAAATTACTACTTGAGCACATTCACATGCCTCAGGCAGGTCTACAACCCTGCTTTTCACCATTATCCCTTAGCATACAATGCTTCTACTACAGCAAGGGTTCTGGGTAACGACATGCAAATAAATGAGCATTCCGTATCGGAAATAGAATTTGATCAGTTATATGGGGACTGACTAGATTTCAAACTTTCAGTGTTGATGCAATACATCATTTACATATATTAAAATCAGTGTTGAACCTAATATGGTTGATTTATGGTGCTACCAATTCGATCTAGTCCCTTCTCACATATACATTTTTACAGCTTGCTAAGAGATGTAAAAAATTGACATGGCTGCTATATAGTATCACCTTCTGGTCTCCCTCCTTATAGCCTAGTCTTTGTATTGTTTAGTTAATAAAGATTATATCTAAACATCCCATTTAAATCATAACATTACTGCTTCAAAATACATTTAACGAAGCAAATTAATAGTCTGGGCTTGATGTGTCCAATGGACTTTGATCTGTATTTTTCCCCTGTACTTTAGCACTAGATGAACAAAGCTTTATTCTATGTTTGTAGTAGTGCACAATTGTATAAATAAGTGTAATTTACTATTCATCTGCTGTTTACCCTATAATAGGTACATACTGTATGTATAGTTGATATGGAGCATTTAGGGTTCTACTTTTGTATTTGGTATAAATCACTTGCCAGCTAAAAGCTGCGCAAACTCCCTTTTCTACCAAATGTACTTCCGTCTGTTTTTTTTTTTTTTAAGACACCTGTCGCATAAATAATAATTCCTGGGTAACCTTATAAGACCTGTCGTGCATTTGCTGCTTTGTTGAAATACAAAGTATGGCCTCTTGTCTATTTCTACATTCTTAATGAAAATATGAGTCTGTTGGGTTTGGTTTCTGATACTATATTTTTCTGGTGTTGGCGTTTTATCTCTTATTAATATAGAACTCCAGCTTTTGTTTCTACTTCATCTAATCTCTGTATTTTTATTTAAGGAACAAATTGGTTGGAGAAATGTTACACGCTTGTTGGTCTTTTCAACTGATGCTGGATTCCATTTTGCTGGGGATGGTAAATTAGGTGGAATTGTTTTACCAAATGATGGAAAATGTCACCTGACCAACGACTCGTACTCAATGAGCCATTATTATGTAAGTTTGAGCTAATATAACTATCCACTAGATGGGAAAACTGCTAGCTCGTAGTGGATTCCTCTGGCACTCTTCTGATGCATTTCCTCTTGGCTGTTTTTTCCCCGTTTTTAAAGTTTTTTTCAATATATGCATCAGTTCTCTTCCACAATGCAATTATCAACGCTGAAGACAATCACTTCAGATTGATCTGAATCGGATGCTTATCAAAATGTGTTATCTGCCCCATCTGCTTTTCCAACACTGCTACATCATCGTTATGTAATCGAAGATGGAACAGAAGTGAGGTCTGTTCCACTTCCTCATTGATCTCGTTGTTTTCTACAGGACAGAACGAGGTCTCCACTAGAAAAGAGCAGGTACATTATGACGTAGCTAATACATCATGTGGCATATGGAGTATCAGACCACATGACGTGGTAGCTACATCTATAGAGCACACACGGTTAAAAGCTCCAGCTGAGAACTGGAATCAGCTTTCCTATTAATTTTTTTTCTTCTGAAAGGTATTTATGAAATTACCGATATTTATTTAAAATGACAGTCAGGAATAATTTATGTGGAACTTGCTTTCTGGACTGTGAGTAGGGATTACGTTTCTGATGGGACAGTCCTATGTTGTTTACAACCATCCTTTAGATTTCTGATCTATCTTTTTGACTATTCAGTAGCTGAAGATGTATGTGATTGTAAAAAATAAACAGGACTGTTGATATTAACTTCTGGGGTTTTTTTTCCCTACAGGATTATCCCTCAATTGCTCATCTTGTGCAAAAACTTAGTGAAAACAACATACAAACTATCTTTGCAGTTACTGAGGAATTTCAACCAGTTTACAAGGTATTTCAAGGATTTGCTATAATTATTCTCTAGGAAATAAAATGGGACTTGATTCTCAGTAGTCTTTATACAAGGTATGTGCATATAAATAGAGTGGGGAATCCATACATTTTTACTATTGTGTATATATAGCGCTGCAGTCAAACAGGAACATTTGTGCTTCTGTTTTTTTTTTGTTTGAAGACTTTTATTTATATATTTTTTGTTTTTAAAGGAACTAAAAAATTTGATACCAAAATCTGCAGTGGGGACCCTGTCTGCTAATTCCAGCAATGTCATTCAATTAATTATTGAATCGTACAATGTAAGTATGCACCTTGAGAGCCTTGCATTCAAATATTGTATATGTATTCTTTAGTATTGAAAAGCAAATGGCAACATTAAGTTTTTATTTATCTGTCTTGCTGCCAAAATGAAACACATCTTTATCTGCAGTCTAATTGGCTTTCTGTCAACATTTGTATCGTTTAATCAGGTTTTTATTCCTTAACTTGTAGACGTAAGATTTTGTCTTGCTCTTAAACAAATAACAAAAATGTTGTATTTATATGTAGTATTTTTCTTTTAGTCTCTTTCTTCTGAACTAATTTTGGAAAACAGCAAATTGCCAGAGGGAGTAACAATAAGCTATAAATCATACTGTAAGAATGGTGTCACCGGCACAGGGGAGAACGGAAGGAAATGTTCCAATATTTCTATAGGAGACGAGGTGAGTTCTTTCACAAGCTATCATGTATGTATGTATGTATGTATGTACAGCAAAAAAGGAAAAGCGAACGATGTATTACAAATGTAATAAACAATAGGACAACTTGCGTCCGCTAGCAGTATAAAAATACATACAATATAAAATACCTGAGCTAAAAGGTAGGACACCCGATAGCTGTAATCTCCCAGTGGAGATATTGGGTATGTTTTTCAGGGCTGAACTAAGTCTCCTGAGCTGAATAGATGATTGTCGAGCATTCATTAGCTTCCTATTTACAATCAATGTGTTGGCCAGAGTCATGTGATTACTCCAATTGAAATAAACCGGCTGTTTTAAGCAGAGCCAAGCATTTCTTGATGGTGTCTTCACTGACCACCTTGCTCCTGGAGGGGAAACTCCCAATTGTGCCGATTAGGGATGTCTGCCGGATAGCGCACCCGTCAGCTAGGACCTCCGTAAGCGCTGCAGTAATGAAGAGGCTTGAAAAATGAAGGCAATCTGCTGAGATGTAGATGAAACAAATTCAGATTTAGCCCCACCACCGGAGCAAGGTATAGCAGATATCGGGCAATGCCGTAGGCAATTGAATTCTGTGGCCGCAGTGAACTGTGTGATGAACACCCAGGGTCTGCAGATGTAGTATTTAACCACCGTGCTCCGCAGATCTTCGGTGGCCAGGTGAATTTGTATAGCTTCCAGCATATACCAGCCCATACAAAAATTGATGCTCCAGAAGAAACAATTCTTTGTCAGCCCTCTGTTCCTGTAGCAGGTAACTCCTCGAACAGCTGATCCGGTGTGATGACATTGTGTTATCAGTCTCCTACTTGGAGCTGTTTTAATGTAGTGCTTGTAGTCTCCTGGTGTATAGATCTCAGTATTTGGTTAGTTAATTCTATCTCCAGTCAGAGAGCTTGCTATCTCTGCTCTCCATGACATGTGTGCTCACAGAGTTTAGGCTGTGAACTCACCAGTTACATTACTGTGAGTGTGAGTTCCATCTAGTGTTAACTTACCAGTATTTTTACTGGGAGTGTTAATGTTATCACTCTGAGTACTTGTACTTCATCACACTGACTACCTGTCAATGGTAATAATTGCAGCAGGTTCACTGGATATTTACTCACTCAATCGCTCGCTGACTGGTATATACATACACATACCATTGAGTTTCACAGTTGTCCCAGAGGGGTTTAATGCCCTGGCTTAGAGCATCTTGTGTCGTCTACTTCCCATCATCATTAGGTTGTACTGGGATAGTATAATTATACATTTGATGAAATGGGTGCTTGATATTATTGATTTAATCCATTTTTAAATTCACTTTACACAATTCTTTGGTAATATATGTTTTAAGTAAATATATTAAAAGTTAACTTTTACACGTTGTAGGTGTGCAGTTTAGTGAATTCTTTTAGGGGCACAATCAATTTGTGTTTCCCTTCCCCTTTTTTCTGTGTATATTTGTATTATTTAAGTTATGGTGGGTGAAAGGGTGACTAAAAAGCCTCCACCATGTAGCATATATAAAAATATTACTTGTGAGCACATTCACATGTCTTAGACAGGTCTGCAACCCTGCTTTTCGCCATTATCACCTAGCATACAGTGCTTCCACTGCAGCAAGGGATTCTGGGAAATGACATGCAAATGAGCGCATGTGAATGTGCTCACAAGTGATATTCTTTGTGTGAGGGAGGGAGGAGGGAGGTATGTATGTGTTTTTATTTATTTCTCAAATGAACTAGCCTTGTAGATAAATTACATAAAAAATAAATAAAATGTAAAAAAAAAACACATTTTTAAGGGTTTGTATTTTGGTAACAAGAACATTTGTTTTTGTGATATGTATGGCCCACTGCCATTTTAATTACTTCACCCATGTGGTAGTAGACTTCTTTTCTACTTGGCTCATTATTTATTTATTTTCTCCAGGTAATACCCAGCATACATTTTTCCATACTTGAATTTTCTGAAGCTTCTAAATTATCTTCAAATGTAGGGTCCAAATTTCACATCCATACGTGTGAGGACAGAAAGAATAGTGGTCAAACTTTCCTTTTGATGCACAGTGGATGGTTCCCTATGAAAGATTGTCATCCTAATGCACTGCATCCCATCTTCATTCACCTATTGATTTAATTCAAAAGATTTCCATCTATTGTTCCCGGGCAAGATACAGTCTTCGACTTGTGGTTCTATTTTATTTTGATCTTTGCAGAGTTGACACGTTTGAACATTTTTGGTCTTGCTGAGATTCAGATCAGCCCCGCTTGCTTTGGCGAGTTCTTTGATTTGTTGCTGGAGTTCTTCTGAACTTGTGCCTAAAAATGTCCTCTGCAAATCGTAGGTGACTCGAATAGTCCTAGTTTATTTTTAATTCCATTTTCTTCCCAATTCAATGTCTTGAATAATTAGTGTTGCTTTAAAATGGTGTCTCTGTCGCACTCCCTTGTTCATCCATATATTGTAACATGTAATCTAATGGTTGATGGTGCATTCTCGTAAATGTTCTCTATAATATCAATGTATTATTCTTCAACGCGATCTTTATGCATTTAAAACCGTTGAGGTGTGGATGGAATCAAATGCTTTTTTGTAAGTTATGATTCCTAAGAGGAGTGGCAGATCATATTAATTACTTCAGGAAATCCCTTCTTGTATGACCTTGGATGTGGTCCATTGTGTTGTATCTCCTGCAAAATCCTGCTTTTTCCCATTCAATGTTCATGCAATGATATGTATAGGTAGCTCCGCCCATCAGTCTTGAGTAGGACAGGAAAAAGCTTCTACAGGTGTGCTATAAAAGGCTCCTCTCTGCTGTGGTTTTTGTTTCCCCCTGTCCTCTGTAGAGTAGGTTTGTTGTTTTTTTGGGCACTCGCCTCAGGACTACCCGTGTAGTTAAGCCGGCAGACAAATTCTCTCAGCGCGCCTCTCCTCCGTCTGCTCCAGTGTCGATTCATGGGACAGCTATCTGGAGGCCCATGGGCAGACCGCAATCTGAGCACAGGGAGAGACGGACCCCACAAGGTTGATGCACGCGCTTTTGCGCTAGAAATGTGGGCGAAAGTGGGAGCGTGCTGAAAACCTCCTTGGGAACTGTAAAACGCGTACCTGAGGCATTAGAATGCTGCTTGTGTGGTCTGAACGAGAGGAGTGTATGCTGCAAGCTATTGAGAGCAATACAGCCAAGGGATTGTTGCCCAAACTTTCGGGATGAGTACTAGCTAAAGTTTTATTCAGAGATACCAGAAGATGCATGAAACTTAATGTTTGTTTTATGTATACAGCACCTCTGGAATAACTGAGGGAACTTCAAAATAGTCTGCGGAGTCTTTGCATCACAAAAAGTAAAGCATTAAGAAATGAGTTGTGCAGCATGTGACAAACCAACTTTAGAAGGGAAGAAATTGTGAGGACTGCCTAAAAGCTGCAGCAGTCCGGATCAAATTATTTTCTAAAATGGATGAAGGACACAATGACGCAGACTGTGGAAATGGTAGTGTCAAGATCAAGGTCACAGAAGAGGGTCCTCCTCTGAGGAATCAGTTATTCAGATATTGTATTAGGGAGAACGCCTAGAGTCCTCTAAGGAAGAAGATGCTCTGTTTGATAGTGTCGCCACTGGTTTAAAGTGGTACGAGAGACATTGGAAATGGAAGATTCAGGGGAGGATTTACAAAGACTTCAGAGTCACAAGTGTTCCCACCATAAAGTTCTTAAGGATATGATTGAATCAGAGTGGATACAGCCAGTCAAAAAGATGCGTGTCGAAAATTTGAGTGACTCTTCTGGTTGACGCTATTTCATTTAAGGAGGTAATGGACAGAAGATTAGAATGTCCTAAGGAAAGAATTTATAATGGCAGGAGCAGCCTGTAAGCCAGCAGTGGCCACTGCTTCTGTAACCAGACTTTTGCGAGTCTTGGTAGCAAATATTTAGGATGTGCTGGAGAAGGGGCTAAAAGAACGGTGATCCTTTTTGAAGGATAATTTTTGGTAAGAACTTGCACTATTATTTTCAAAGATATTGGGAGGAAAAAGTTATTTCCTTCCACAAGAGGCGATTCAGACGTCTCTCAGGATATCCGCTTGATCTGATAAATTCTAGAAATGTATACAACAAAAAACAAAAATACCCAAAGCTACTTCCATTGTGACAAAAATACACAGTGCAATACCTATATATCTCTTGTAAAAATGGTCATTTAGTTTAACCCTTTGGCCAAAGCGTCTTAAGCCTACTGCCACTTACAAGACATGACCAAAGCAGGTCCTAACACCCATCTGGGTTAACATTCTTATTTACCTGTATAATTACAGGAAGAATGATCACATTGGATCTGTCGTAACCTGGCAAAATGAAAGTGACCTGCCAACTTGGAAAGTGGGGTGGGGCAAGCTTAAACCTTTGGGGGGGGGGGGCACTCCCCTCCCATAAGCAACTGAGACCAGCTGCACACAATTAATATACACAGATTCCCAACAAGCTCTGAGAAACCCTTCGGTCATGCCTCGTAAGTGGCAGCAGGCTTAAGACGCTTTGGCCAAAGGGTTAAACTAAATGACCCTTTTAACAAGAGATAGGTATTGCACTGTGTATTTTTGTCACAATGGAAGTAGCTTTGGGCATTTTTGTTTTTTGTATAAATTTAGCCACGCCTACTAGCACTCCTTTTGACACTTGTATGCATATATATATTATGTGGCAATGGTTGGGGTTTCTCAGAGCTTGTTCGGAATCTGTGAATTATAGAAATGCCAGATCATTTTGACCAGGAAGACCTTTTTCAAGAAAATATACTTGGAGAGCTCGGAATTTTTTTTTCTCTCTCCTCTCCTTCTCTGGACTCCAGAAGTAGAGGAACGCCAATAGGCAGGGCCTTCTGAAATAAGGCAAGCCCAACAGTCACAAGTAGCAGGAAATCTGGGAACATTCAGGATAAGGCTTTGTCCCCGCTGGCACTGAGCGCGCTCATTCTTGGAGAGCTCTCCAAGCATGAGCGCAGGGTGTCCTTTACATTTTCGGGGGCGGGGGGTGACGCTGCAGGGGAAGCTGAGCGCGCAAGAAAGTTGAAAATAGCGGGGACGCAGCCTTATGTGAGCTCAGACGATAAAGGACAGGTGGGTCCTTTAATTTCTTGCCACAGGATAGAGGGGAGGAACTTACCCGTGTGAGAGCTATCCATTGCCTAAACGAACCATCGTCAATGTCAGGTCTACACCGGGACACCTCGAACTAGGAGCAGAGTATACACGTTTACCAATTGTCAGCGTTTTTGTTATTTCATTAGTGCGTGTACGATCTGTACAACTGGGTTACACTAGAGGATAACCTTCCCCACCCAACCCGTCTTTTTACGGTATTCAATTAGGTTGTGTTTTTTATATATATTCTGAGACATTACGTCTGTAGGCTATAAGGATTTTACAGGGGCACCACCCTACCTGTCCTAACAGATTATCCCTATACATAGGGTTTTTCTAGGTGGATTCTCTGTACACACATTTTGGAGCAATCACATATTTAGCTTCAGGGACTTTGCAGAGAAACTCACCTACCTGTCCAGTCATGGATTATCCCTATACTTAGGGTTGATCTAGGTGATTGCTATATCAGTTTTTTAGGAACTATATTCACCTTCTGTCTCAAATTCTATTGTGATGGTTCTATCTCCTAAACACAACCTTGTGACATTTCTGAGACGTGTTCATGCACATTTGAATAAGATTCTGCCGTTGGCTTAAGGCTGCGGTCCCAGTCGTCACTGTGACACTCGCCCCCGGCGGGAGGGGCGGCGCGTGCACAGCACTAACCGCGATCTGTGGTCTTTTTAGGAGAGAGGGAGCTTGCGACGGGAGGGGGCGTGGCCATCACGTCACGCGGCTGGTTCGCCCTCATTGGGTGAACTGCCGACGGGGGCATGGCCACGCCTCCGTCGCAAGGTCTAAACTCCATTTCAATGAGTTGTAAAAAATCTTGCAGTAGGGCGCAGCTGCACCTTCAGCGGGAAGGCGAGTACTGGGCCCAGCACCATTCAGGGGCGGTGCTAACACGCTCCGTGTGCGCTGTGGCAGTTACTGGGACCGCAGCCGTAGTGTTGATTTTGTCAGTGATCTGTCCTTTCCCCTGTTGCCTGCAATTGCATGTTTTACTTTCCTGCTAGCAGCTTCGGAATCTAACTATCAGTAACTGTTACTATCGGCGGATTATTTGCAGAACAGCTGATTTTGCTGTGGTACTTTCTACCACCAGGGGGAGCAATTTGTTTTCATAGCCATTAGTCGGAATGCTTTCACACTGCATGACTCAGTTCTGTGTCTTTGTCATCTTACTGTTAGTTGCTGCATATTACCTTGCCACCACACAGTTGCACACAGCAAACAGCATTTCATGATCACTAATAACCTATCGTGATTGTCTTTTATTGGACAGTTGTCTGTTCCAGCAATATAGTTACCAGCCTTATTTTTATATTCTATCAATTAGCTGGATTTTTTCATTCATTGTCCTTTTTTGTGCCTTTCTGTGTCCCCTTATATTTTATATTGGTCCACAGACTCGTTAAATTTAGTTTTAACATCCACACACCCACGATCTGGTATCACCACTCATTGTCAGGTTCAACCTCATAACTAACTATAGGTTATACGCCTTACGTAATTAACCTTTAATCCACACATTAATATATACCATACTTATTCTACTGCATAGTGCGTGCATGCGATTTAGGGGGCTTTAGTCCCAGCCTACACCTTCTCTGGGAGGTCTAGGGTTGTTCGCTTTTGTCTACATATGCTTCCCCTAGTGCACCCTGCATCTTAATCCATCAATAGGAGGCTGAGCGGGTCCGCCTTTTTGGTTTTCACAGGGTACCACTTGGAATTCAGTTATATGCCACAGGCAGACCGATACTTAATTTCACGGCTCTCAAGAAGCAAAGACGCATTGAAGAATTTACAACAAAACAAGGTTATTGTAAAGGTTCCACCTGATGAAAGAAAAGGCGTTTACTCCATACCTTTTCTGATGGAAAAATGACCCCTGGAGCATACATAGCGGTCTAATATCTAATAAAAGATAAACACATTTCTAAAGGTGACAAGATTCAAGAAGGAGTTCTTAAGATCGATCAGGCGATTCAGAAGACTACTGGTTAGCCTCTAGATCTCAAAGATGTATATCTACACATTCCCGTGGCAGGAAAGCATCAACCATTCCTGAGATTTACTGTGGGAAACGAACATCTCCAATACACTGCCCTGCTTTTCGGACTAGCTGCATCACCAAGGACATTCACGAAGGTACTAATTACCCTTTTGGCAGAAGCAAGAAAATGGGGGATAGAGATCTATTCTTACCTGGACGGCCTGCTTTATAAGACCAGGGACAAAGATCAACTTCAGAGACCTATCAAAGCAGCCCTCAAAGTGGTAAAATGGTCGTGATTACATATGACCCTAATAGCGCAACTTCATAAGATTGCTGGAATGGAAAGGCAACAAGAGGTCAGACTGTATCAAGATGCCACAGAGAGCTAAGATGGTTGGCGCAACAAAGAAACCTGGAAACAGGTTTCACCATCATTCACCACTCTGGTTATGACAGACGCAAGTATGTCCGGCTGGGGAGCTCACTTAGGCGACGGGGCAGCACAAGGGAATTGTGGTCAGCCCAATACTAGACCTGCCATAGCAATTATTTGTAACTAAAGGCAGTAGAGGAAGCCTTAAGGACGTTTCAAGAGTGTGTGCAGGGTCAACATTTCTTAATATCTGTCGTATGGCACTAAAATATATACAAGGACAAGCTTGAACAAGAAGCAGAAAATCAGTGCAGTTAACGGCAGCCATTATGATTTGGGCCGACGTTTTTCTAGGCTGATGAACTGCAGTTAATCTCCTGTGACAGGAACTTGACCACCGATTTCCTGAGCCAACAGCCAATGCATCCAGGAGAATGGTCTTTGAACAGGACTGTTTTTCAACAGATTCAACAGCGCCGGGGTCAGCCTGAGGTTGATTTGATGGCCCCCATCTCCAACAAGGTTCTGTTCCAGGATAGACCACCCTTAAGCCTTCCAGGCAGCGTTGAGTCATCTTACCAAACTGGCCAAGACGAGCTTGATATGCTCAGGCAGTGCACTTGGCAATAGACAGACCATGGAAACTACCACAGTTATACTACAGTACCTGCTAGAACAAGGGCCAATAAAGCGACCAAAGCCACAGATGTTGGCACTAGTGGCCTGGCAATTTGAGCGGCAGTTGCTAAACAAAAGGGCCTTTCAGAGATGGGGATTGAGACACTGATCCGTGCCATAAAGTAAACATCCAGGGTATATTACCGGATTTGGTTGAGATTCTGTTGGAGGCAATGAAAAGGAGCAGAACTGCATTAATCTTTCAGCAGTACAAATCTAATTTCTTCAGGCAGATTTTGATGAACGGACATCGCCTCAGCTCCCTCAAAGTCTAGGCGTCGGCTTTAACAGCACTATTGAAAAGAGTTTGGCTCATTATCAGATTTTTACAAGCAGTAAAAAGACAGACCCCAAATGAGGAATGTAATACCTACATGGGTTCTGTCATTGGTACTACAAGCAATGGTGGAACCTCCATTCAAACTATTAACCATGCTAACACAAAAGTCGGTATTCCTTGTCACCATTATATCAGCGTGACGAGTGGGAAAGTTGCAGGCATTATCCTGTAAAGAACCGTTACTAATTCTACATCAGGACAAAATTTGTCCTGAGGCCTGTCGCCCATTTCCTACTGAAGGGATCTGCGTTTCATTTAATCGGCAGATTGTTCTGTCATCCTTTGTTCCTAAACCAAAAATTCAAAGGGAGGAAAATCTGCACAAGCTGGATGTAAAGAGATGTGTAAAACACTATCTGGAGCGGGTGCAGGACTTTAGGCCTTCTGAGACTATTCATGCTTCCACAAGGGTACAAGAAAGGGGCAGACAGCATTGAAGGCTGATATTGCTCGTTGGATTACCACCTGTATCCGTGACGCATACAGGGAGACAGATTCCTGAAGGATTAAAAGATATCAATGGCTACATCATAGGCTCTCAGACCACAAGCATCACCCACAGAATTGGATAAAGCAGCAGTGTGGTCATCCCTTCACACATTATATAAAGCATTGTAGACTTGACATTCAATCATCGGCTAATACAAGCTTTGGGCGGAGGGTGTTACAAGTAGTGATTACAATAAATTGGCATAAAAGAATCTGGGCATCTGTTTATTTGTCCCTTATATTCATATTATGTTAATTTTTGCACCCTCAACTTGACTGCTTAGATATGTCCCATATGTATTACCGCCACGAACGTTGAACGGGAAAATAGAAAATGTATTCCTTACCGTAATTTTCTTTTCCCGGAATAAGTTCCTGACAGGGAATATTCTCCCGTTCGTATTAATAGGAGATGGCAAGGGACGTTTAGATTAGGCAAATCCCAAAAGAGGAGGAGCCTTTTATAGCACACCTGTAGGAGCTTTTCTGTTCTACTCAAGACTGATGGGTGGAGCTACCCATATGCATCACCGCCATTAATTTATTCCGGGAAAAGAAAATTACGGTAAGGAATACATTTTCTATTTCCTCTAGGCTGGGTTCAATCCAGGGTAGCAGCTGCAGCAGCTGATTAGTGAGTATATCACTGTAAACATCTTGTAAGTGATTGGACGTCCTTCTCCTTTCTTGTGAATAAAGCCAACTGGCATTGCTCCATTGTTCTGGACTTTTCCTGTTCTTCAAGCAGAATTTATAAAGTTTTTTTTTAAAGAATTTTCTCTTCAGCTTCGTTCGAGATTGTAGTTGTAATTCCATCTTCCCATTCTTTTGTTTTTTTGTAAATTCTTTATAATCCACATTTTTATAACATTTAACATGTACAAAAAAATACAACACTGCTTAAAAACAAAACAAAGATGTATCAAGAGTTTTACACTTTTTCACTCTGCATTCTACAGTCAATAATACTCAGACCTATTGTCTAATATAGTTTAAAATAAGTTGTATATTAGAGTACAGGATGTACAATAACATTAACTGACAGCATTAATAATAAAAAACAACCAATCCAGAAAACTGACATAAAGAAAACGGCCGGGTCATGTGAGCGGTTCAGCCAATGCGTGCGAACCAGCTTCATGACATCACGGCCACGCCTCCCCATCGCAAGAGTCATAGAAATACCAAAAGCCACGGATTGCTTCTGCGACAGGTGCATGTGGCGCCATGCGCTCCGTCGTGCACACGCCTACTATATCCAAGGCCTTGACTTTTGTTACCTTTGATATAAAATGTAACTGTGATATGATAGACTTAACATTTTTAGTTATACTTTTCCAGATAGTCTTGCACCGCTGTGCATATTCAATTATTGTTCTTGCATTTTGGGATTGCTTCATTTCTCTGCTTGTCCGTAACGCCTTGTCTCATGTTTTTCTTATATTTTCCTGTTTTTTTACGACGGTCCTACCAATTTGTCCCCCTATTTATAACAAACTTCATAATTGTTTGTCCCATGCATTTTGAGCAAGCTACAGTTTTTTTGTTTTGTTTTTTGTTTTTTTGTTTTTAAATCTGTTTGAAATTCTCTGGTCTTGTTTTTATGGTTCTAGGTTTTTTTGTATTTAAAAAAAAAATCTGTTTATTCCATCTTTGATTCGCTGCAAATTACATCTGATTGCAATCAGTGATCACTCCTTGTGTCAAAACAGTGCAGTTTTTAACCATGGTTCTTGTTGGCTAGGATATAGACCATTTCATTGATTCCATTGTGTCCATTTTCCATTTGTATTATTTTTGAAGATTGAATTAATGAAGCATTTTCATTCTGCAAATTCTACCAACACAATATTCTACTATATTGTGTGTACAAGAACTGATGAACTGTGCTATTTGCAGCTCGGTCACCCTCTAGTTACTGAGATTACTTACACTACCCCCCCCCCCCCCAATCATGTCACATGGGCCTGTAGGAAGTTGTTGCAACGTGCTATTATCCTGCTTTAATTGGGGTATTTAGGGCCACCATTTTATTTTGCCTGGAGCGTACTGAATGTCTTTATCGTAATTGATTTGTATCTTTAGAATCCGGGGGTCACTGTCTGCCACTGAAAAGCTCTAAATCCCCCTGGTACCCATGCTTAAAAAATGAGGGGTGAAATAAAGATGAACATTGGGATTGCGGCTTTAAATTGATGCATTCCGTTTCCTTTCCAATTGTCAGAATGTAGTTTGTGGGACATATAGGACTAAACAATTAGTACCTAAAACTCCCTAATAGTGGGTTTTTGCATATGGTATACTAGAGATCAGTGTTAAAATATAATAAACCTCTCTCAACCCAATAGCAGGTGCTGTTCTCTGCTATGCTAATGAGAAGTGTACTTTAATATTGCCGTTGAGGGATCCATTTTTATGAAAGCTTCTAAAAAATGCGGCACACTTATTTCAAATCTATTACGAAATGTTATAGAACTAAAATGACCAGATCTTTGTTTCCTATTGTTAGATGTTGGCACACAGGCTGTGGTTGGCTTGTGAGGTATGGTACAGATTAATTGACTTAAATGCTTTTCAACCAGTGTTGTAAACTAAAGGTTTTTTTTCTCGCAGGTACAATTTGAGATAAGTGTGACCGCTGACAAGTGTACCAAAAAAGGTCAAGATGAAACCATTAAAATCAAACCACTGGGTTTCACTGAAGAAGTAGAAATTACTCTGCAGTTCATCTGTGAATGTGATTGTCAGGGAAGTGGAATTCCTGATAGCCAAAAATGTAATAATGGAAATGGAACCTTTGAATGTGGAGCCTGCAGGTATAAATGTTCACTTTTCAGTTTAACATATTTGTGAATTGTAGGCACATGTTCTTTAGCTAGCCAGTGATTCAAAAAAATACCTAATGCTATTGGGAAAAAATATTCTATATTCTGTGTGAAGTATAGTTTTATACTGGTATTCTACCAAAAAAAGTACATTGTAGAATTGAAGTGAAATTGTGAATTTAGATAGTAAGACCATATATGCCACGCCAAATGTATTATTTAAAAAAAATGACTCCATCCATTTTCTGCCCCCCCCACCCCCTCCCCTCAGATGCAATGAAGGCCGTATTGGAAAAGATTGTGAATGCAGAACCGATGAAGTTAATAGTGAAGATATGGATGCGTATTGTCGAAAGGAAAACATCTCTGAAATCTGTAGTAATAATGGGGAATGCATATGCGGTCAATGTGTATGCAGGAAGAGGGAGAATACTAATGAAGTCTACTCTGGCAAATACTGTGAATGCGACAACTTTAATTGCGATAGATCTAATGGACAGATTTGTGGAGGTAAGATACCGCTCATATACTAATGCTTTCCATTATTGTGTAGCTTTTTAGAAGATCAACTTTCTAATTACAATATTAAATATCTAGTGTTACGCTGATGTGTAGAGAACTTGCATTGCAAATTATTACAGTTGAATTAAAGTAGCATGAGAGTTCAGAAAACTGACCGTTTCCTAACTGTTGGGTATGTAAACCCTTTTCATATAAACAATGATGGGGTGACTGCACTCTGGTTGACTCAGTACTGCTACTTTTTAGCGGTATCGGAAGAGAAACTGTGCACATTAACCAAATCAGCAATTCTTCTCCTTCAACATTTGATTAATAATGGCTATTTGTGTGAAGATGTTCTACACCCTGGACTGGAATGAGCGAGTGGGTGGGAAAAAGACTGTTTCACTCGTATGTGTTTAAACCTTTAATATTTTCCTCAAAAGTTTCTCTTAAACAGCAGGAAAAATGGAGTGATAAAAACAAAAGCAGGCATCAAATGCAACACTACTCAGGCGGGGTGAGATGGCAGCAATACTACATTCCTTCTATTTTTTTATTTATTGCACATGTAAAGCATGTGGCAATGTGTAATTCTACATTCTTACCTAAACTGGCAATAGTTTGGTGCTCCTTTTATAAATCTGTAAACATCCTGATTGTGTGCCCAACATAATGACTTCTTCAGTCAAGGTAACTTGGCAGCTACAATGTATCTTATTACTACGGTAACAATTAGTTTACAGCTCAAACTCTTGGGAATATTGGCAACAAATGATCACAAATGGGAAAGTGTTGCAAAGATCTTGCATGGCTGGGGAGCTGGGTTTAAAACCTGCTATAGAAAGCAAAGGATGCTTTAATACTAATTAGAAATGACACAGAGTTAATAAGAAAATACAGTCAGTATTAACTAATACTAAAGAACATGTTTTTTTTAATCAGATTTCATGTTTTGCTGCCTTAATACACAATTCTAATGAAAAGCTCTGGATGAGATACTGGAAAGGGGCATAACAACAAAGGTGATAACAACCAAAGAACGTGAGTTTATGACACCAAAACAACCAACCATTGCCACGTTCTACAGCATCCCTAAAATACATAAGAACATCATTAAACCTCCAGGTAGACCGATAGTCTCTGGAATCGGTTCCCTCACCGAAAACTCCAGTATCTACATTGACAAAGTGTTGAGAAAATTTGTGACAGCTATGCCATCGTTTGTACAGGACACAAAGGATGTCCTGAATAGACTGGAAGGGATACAGGTTACACCTGACACCTTATTAGTGAGCTTCGATGTTGAATCCCTGTACACAAGTATAAAACATGACATTGGCCTAATGGCAGTCGAACATTTTCTCTCGTCCCGCAGCCGCCTCTTCTCTGATCATAATCAATTTGTTGTAGAGCTATTGGAATTTGTACTACGACACAATTACTTTTTATTCAACTCAAAGTACTACCTCCAAATACAAGGCACAGCCATGGGGACTACGTGTGCCCCTACGTATGCCAACCTGTATCTAGGTTGGTGGGAGGAGGTTAGTGTCTTCTCCGAAGGTATGTCACTATACACTGATCGTGTAGACCTGTGGATCCGCTACATAGATGACATCCTACTACTTTGGAGAGGCTCCAAAAAGGAGCTAGAAACCTTTCTGTGTGTACTAAATTCCAATGATCACAATCTAAAGCTCACTTCGGAGATAAGTGCTACAGAAATCACGTTCCTGGACCTGCGTATCACTGTAAATGATGATGGATATTTATCCACAAGCAATTTCGAGAGAAAAAACTGCCACTAACAGCTATTTAAAAGCTGACAGTTTTCATCCCCAACCTCTCATTAGAGGTATCCCCACAGGCCAATACTTGCGCCTCAGAAGGAATTGTTCAGACACTCAAACCTTTAAAAGGCAAAGTATGGAAATGAGGGACAATTTCCTTGCGAGGGGATACTCGAAACGACAATTGAAGACAGCGTACCATCGGGCCATCAGCACCACACGCCATGATCTCCTTAAAACTAAGTCACAAGAGAAATCAAATATGAAAGAAATTAGATGCATCACAACATACCACAATCAGTGGAGAGATATTAATAGTATCCTATCCAAGCATTGGCATATACTAACTAGTGACAACGACCTGAAATTGGTCCTAAAAAATCGTCCGTCAATCGTATGGAGACGATCAGCTAATATCAAGGACCAAGTGGTGCACAGTCATTTCTCTGTAAAAAATAAAAGAAGCAAAACGTGGCTTAGCATACAAGGATATTACAAATGTCATGGCTGCAAAGCCTGTACCTACATGAAGGAAAGTAAACAGTTTACAAACACTGGAGATACAAAGTCGTTCAAGATCAAACAATTCATGAATTGCAAAAGTTCGGGTATCATCTATCTGATCACCTGCACATGTGGCAAGAAATATGTTGGAAAAACCAAACGAGAACTGAGACGCAGGGTTTTGGAACACATTGGAGCCATAAGAAATTCACTGGACACCCCTGTCTCTCGCCACGTCAGAGAATTCCATGCAGGACAGATCAACACCCTGACATTCCAAGGAATAGACCACATACCACCCAGTATTCGCAGAGGAAACTGGGACAAAAAACTATTGCAATGTGAAGCCAGATGGATCTATCTCCTTAATACACACTATCCGTCTGGTATGAATGAGGGCTTTGTATTCACCCCCTTCCTCTAACACCTCTCAACTTAGTAGACAGGCTGTCTATGCTCTATGTTTTTGCATCATCTAGAGACAGTGTATGTGCTTCTCAAAATGTATTATCATGGTCAGGATGACTTTTAAATACATCTCACATGTGGGATGCAGTACCTCTGCACCACCACTATCAATCTCGGCAACTAAGCGTCCCGCGGCTACCATGGTAACCGCCGGGTATAAAGGGGCCGCCAGGGACGTAGACACGCCCACCCCGGAAGAAGTCGCAAGAAGCGACGAAACATGCCGCATGTCGGGTCTTTGCCGACATAGTACTACTTGTGCACCATATAGCACGATCTATTAACTAACTCATGGTATTAATACTGGCTACCTGTATGCTGAACAATGCTCATGGTTATTATCACTGATACACCCATTTAAAGAGGTGTTTGTAACTTGTTTATTGCTGTGCTCTTATCACTCGGTGAACAGAAGAGCTCTGGAGAGACTTACCACATTATTTGCAGCAAGCCTGCCCTGTGCAGCGTGACACTGCGGTTTTGTCCTGCATTACAGTTTTAATGTACACTACCAGTATATGCTAATACATAGAGGGAACCACCCCACAGTATATATATCCGCAGGAACAATCTGCCCCGTTTCTGGGTATATACCTGCAGTGAAAACCTGACCCGTTTTCAGCAGAGATACTCACTGTGCACTGAGGAAGCAGACACACCTCCTCTGCCTAAGAACTAGCATTTAACCATATGCAGCTGGACACTTGATCCACTCCAACGAGATTACACCGGGTTCAGGGCTAGAAACTTTCTCAGCAGAGATCTATACCTTACCTGTTCAAACTCTGCCCCGTTTGTGACAAAGTAACGATCTATTAACTAACTCATGGTACTGTATTAACACTTGCTACATGTATGCTAAACAATGTTCATGGTTACTATAACTGATACACCCACTTAAAGAGGTGTTTGTAACTTGTTTTTTTGCTGTGCCTATATCATCCGGTGAACAGAGGCGCTCTGGAGAGACTAACCACATTTTCAGCAATCCTGCCCTGTGCAGTGTGACACTGCGATTTTGTCCTGCATTACGGTTTAACTGTACTCTGCCAGTATATGCTAACATATAGAGAGAACCACCCCACAGTATATATTTATCTGCAGGAACAATTTACCCTGTCTCTGGGTATATACCTGCAGTGAAAACCTGACCCGTTTTTCAGCAGAAATACTTACTGCGTACTGAGGAAACAGACACACCTCCTCTGCCTAAGAACTAGCATTTAACCATATGCAGTTGGACATTTGATCTACTCCAGCGAAACTATACTGGGTTCAGACCTAGAAACTTTCTCAGCAGAGATCTATACCTTACCTGTTCAAACTCTGCCCCTTTTGTGACAAAGTAACATTATTTGTAGCAAGCTTGTCCTGTACAGTGTGACATCATGAACTCTGCCAGCACTGGAGTGTAATTGCACACTACAGATATGTGATGATACACAGAGGGGAATACCCCATACTGCATAATAAATACCTGATCCGTTTCTAGTGGAGCCTCTTAGGAAGAACATATACACATTCCCTGCCTAAGATCCAGCACTTAACTATATGCAGCTGGGTATCTGATTCATTTAAACAATATCTGGCAGTAACTATATATGTGCGAAGAGGTTAAACACTAGAACAGCTAATTTCACTTACCCTCTTTGGCTGTGTGTTTTGCCTTCAGAACCCAACAGGGACCACGTTAATGACACTAGTACAGTTTTTAGCCCATTGAGAGCCTTACTTACGGGCTATCCGCTGCCAGCAGCTATCCCCTGCCTATTCAGGTCTACAAAGTCTAGTTTAGCACCGATAACAACGGATGTACACTATTAAGTTTGGACTTAGGAATCAGCTGTAAGCAGTATCACTTTACATCCTGATAAGCTCTCATATGAGTGCAACCTGTGTGAAACCATCACTTTAGCATTGTTCACTACTGGTAGTGACTAGGAAAACAGAGTAGTACTATAGACTTAACCAGTCTATTTTTATCTGTGTCATACACATCACACTACACAACACGATTTTAACGAAGTTATTTAATAAACCTTTTTTATTTTATGTATATATCACTTCACCCCTGACCAAATTATATTATAAAGGTTTGCTGTGCGCCTCTTAGAAGGGATCTTTGGTGCCTCCTTTAGGCACATCTCTCTATTACAATTCTAATGAAAACAGATGCAGTTCCACTAGCAGACAATTGTTTCACATCACATGGTGCTTTCTTGAGACAGAGTACTACTTTTTAGAAACTTTCAAGGAAATAAGGTATTGGATTTTTAAATTCCTGTGAGTGCAAACGAGGGTGGGATAGGGAGTGATGAACTTAAACAATACTAATTAACAATAAATTAAATAAATTAATCCGATAATTGGGAAGTGGGTGCAGACTGAACTGAAAGTGAATCGGTAAAGTGAAGAGTACAAGGTGATTGTACCCCAAAGAAAATTCACTTAAATGCATACCACTATTTTAAAATATAACCTTTAATATTATTACTTAAAACATATATTACCAAGTGTTTATGTAACGGTGTTTAAAAAGAAATTAAACAATGCACCAAGATCCCTAGATGGATATATCTATATACAGCTCAACCCCCTTATAACGCTGTGCTTGAGATCCAAAGAATCATATCGCGTTATAAGCGGATCGCATCTTAATATATAAAATCGAAAGGTTGGTACTAGCTGCGGTGAATCTGATTGGTCCTCAGCCTCTGGCCAATCAGATTGGTGGGTCTGACATCACCCAACTGCCACTCTGTTCCCCCTCGGCCACACACACACACACACCTCTCTTCCCCCTCGGCCACACATACACTCTGTCCTCTCTCCCCTCCCCCTCCCCCCATCACACTCACCTCCCTCCCCGGCGCTCCACTCACCTCCCTCCCATTGCATAAAAGTTTTATGCCGCTTCTACTTAGGGGTAGGACTGCCTTTTGCCAATACTTTTTTAGTTTCCTTCCTTGGACATTTAATTTTCATCCTACCTGCATTCAGGATAAAATGTCCCCGTCAGGAGCTATTTAGGTCACTCGCAAAGCTACCTTACCTCTCTTTGAGCTGCTCTGTTCACCGCTTCTAGCCAAGGGAATGTAGGATGGGAGGTTGCCACCGCTTGCTGCAGGAAGTGGCAAAACGAGCCGGATCTTCATCTGCTTGAAAAACGCCAGCTTGTGGTGCGAAGCTACATGGCACCGGATTAGACCGAACCGGAACTTCAGGTCTCTGCCTGAAGTACTGCCAGTACATGCATCCAGATGCCTGTTTGCAGCCAATTATATGGTAGTAGTTAAAAGCTGGAATCAACAGACAACCTATTTTAACGTGCACACAATCCCTGACCTATTTGATGGAATTGATATCCACGGTGCTGGCAGTCTCCAAGAAAATCTTTATGGTTAAGATCATGGACCGCTGACTCTTCAAACAATAAGCTGGACTCGCTCCCTTCGCCATGACATTATTTGGAGATGCCTTCGATAATATTTCAAAGGTCTCCTGGAGGAAGTAGTTTATTCTTGCATCAAAAAAAAAAAAACCCGGGGTTTTGTTAGTGTAGTCGGTCTTTTCATAATGCAAGAGTCTTCTTGCCAGGTAGTGGATATCGGACATGAGTTTTCTTCAAATTGGCTAGTGCAGGCTGGAGTCAGGAATAAGCATGGACCAGTAGAGCCTTTCCTAAGAACCCCATTTTCTGAAGGTCAACAGGTCCTGTCTCTGAGTGACCTGAAGGATGAAGAATCTCACTTAGACCTGAAGCATGTCAATGAATTTTTTTTGACGCTGAAGTCTTTCGGAATGGAATTTCTAAGATCCATAGTTAAAATACCCTTTAGCCCGGAGATCTCGAGGATGCATACTTACATATTCATATCAGGCCTTCCCATCAGAATATTCTGTATAATGAAAAAGCATGATCAGTTTTCCATGCTTCCTTTCGGACTATCCACTGCTCCAATTACTTTTACCAAAGTCCTAGCCATTATTGCTCATCTTGGAAAACTGGCAAGATTACATGTGAATTGTTTCGTACACACTACAAAATGGCTTATAAATATAGAAAAAATATTGCTGCCCCTATTGAGGCTGCAGTTCCTGGAAACGCAATTTGATACAGAAGTATGCAAGTTGACCTGGGAAAAAAGTTGGTGCCAAAAGGCAACGTCGATGCTATCCAGCTTCAGCGGGCCAATGTCCATGAGATGTCTGTGAATTGACTGTTTAACCCTATTCATTTAATGTAAGCGTGTATTGTTATACCTCTGTGCCACTTGAAAACAATGGGTAACTCTCAATGTATTGCTTCCTGATAATGTAATGTGGGAAAATGTTGCACACCAAAAAGCAAAATAAATCTGAGATACTAATACCGACCGGTGCTCTCTAACTCGATGAGGGAAGGCCCACTGCAATCCAAGTACAGGATACTCATACTCACATCTGAGGCGAGTCTCCATTCAAATTTGTCTAGTGGCATCCCCAATGAGGCACAGAGGGGTGGAGTAACATTCACTCCCTTTTGGCCTTCAGGGAATATCTGTCTCATTGGTTAGGACATATCCAAGACTCCTCACTTCACACCATATTATTTTTGAAGATCGTTTAAATTTTCATCCCCCTTCCCCACAGTCTCTTAATTACTGCATTTCAAATATTTTTGATCTAGTACTTGAGCACCCAGAACCACTGCTTTTTGAAACCAAGTACAGGATACACAAGAAAGGAATAGTAGAGACTCCACGGATTTTATATAGGCAATAATTTAATTTATTGAAGCCAAATAGCGTTTCGGCTGTCACAGCAGCCTTTGTCACTCCTTAAATGCTGAATACTTTGGCTTCAATAAATTATTGCATTTATAAAATCAGTGGAGCATGTACGCTTCCTTTCTTGTGTATTACATCCTGGTAAAATATTTTATATAAAACAAAAATTATGTATACAAGGCCTACTCCTGCTATGGATGCAGTGCTATGGGCATTTTTGTCATACCACTTCAATTCATCTTTCTGATGAATAGGGACAATAATCTGCTAAATCATTCCCAGTGGATTCATTTATCTCACTTGAAAGTTTTTAAGATGGTGGGAAAGTCTCCCAAATCTCATAGAAAGGGATCTAACGATTGTGACATGGGACACTACCAATGCCAATTCTCTAGGGATGGGCTGATCAGCTGCAAGAATACTTTGTCTAAGGAAGATGTCTTGCAACAGATGTCTCAATGAATTGCTTTGAGATAAAGGCAATATTCAGTGCAATAACTAACTTCTCGCCTACAAATTATCAGACAATGCCACAGCTGTGGCTTACTTGAACAAACAAGGTGGTACAAGGAGTTAAAGTGTAGAGTGTAGTCTAAATAGTTGAGCAGACTTTTTTTTTATTCCAGACATCAAAACTTTGCATATCGCAGGGAAATTAAATCTGCGGATTTCTTTAGTAATCACAGAATCTATCCATTCGAAGGGTCTCTAAAGACTGAGATATACAACCACATGGTCTACAGATAAGGGTTACCTGCAATAAAGCTCATGGCAAATGCAAACACCTTATTTTATTTCTCCTGACGGTGACTTATACAGAAGCAATGCCATGTTGGAAACGTCTCTCATAACTCCATTTTGGCCAAGAAGGCCATGGTTTGCATCCCAATATGGCCCTTTAAAAAAAAAAAAAAAAAAAAAGTGGATACTGTATGTATGTAATGATCATGGAGAATCAAAGGCGCTTGCATCGTGTGGCTCAAACAAGGCTATGTACCAGGAAGCAATAAACCTCCAAATTATAAAAGCATGGGCAGTTTTTTGTTTGTTTTTTAACTGAGAAAAATCTGTTTTTGTTATTAAAAAGCGGATATGACTGGTTTTAGCCATAACTCTTAAGGTTCAGGTTATAGTCCATAGGAGGTTTTGTTCCATACACCATTAGCAAATGAAAAATAGTATCCTCAAAGCAGTAGAGAAACTAAGTCCTCGGATCCATCCTCTAGTATCTGCCTGGGACTTGAACGTTATCCTGGAGGCTTTATTGCCTGCTCCGTTTGAGCCCTTGCATCAGCTCTTTGAGAAGGGTTACCCTAAAAGCTGTAAGGAACACGACCATCACTTAATCTATGAAAATTGAGGCCTTGTCCTATAGGGCATCAGGATAAAATGGTCATGCGTCCAGTGCCACAGTTCCGCCCCAAAGTAGTTTCTAGTTTTCACATGAACCATGACATAATCATGCCTTCATTTGCCCAACCTCCAATGGGCAAAAGGAACTTTTTCAATGTTTTGGATGTAGTGACCGCTTTTTTTGACTTGTCTTTGTCACAGAATTACAGAAAACTAGAACATTGTTTTGTACTTTTGGTAACACATGGTCATGCTGCTTCAATGTCTTCTTTTGCAAGATGAATGAAGCTGTGTATACAACAAACCTATAAGATAAGCCTCTGAAATGTCCAATAGTGGTTAAGGCACATTCCACAACTCATAGCAACTTCTTCGGCCGACCAAGGTATTATCCAGGATCTATACAAAACAGCTACATTGTTCTCAACCTGATTGTTCAGCATTACAATTTGAATGCCAGCCTCAGAAGAGGAAACATACAATTTATGAAATTTGGTGCAAACAATCATTCAAGATACTTCCCATACAAAATAAGTCAACTGCTTTGGGACATACCCATTGTGTGCACTTTCATGGGGGAGAATGGAATATATTTTCTACCATGTATTTTTCCAAGTGCCTCCATGACGTGCACAATTTTCCATCCTGAAGAGATTGTCTTTTTTACTCTGTAATCGTTTTTTGGAAAGCCTATGCAACTTGGCAAGACCTATAACCGTGTCTAAAGGAGGCTTTTTAATGCCTTGGCAAAAAGGTCATGCCCTGCAGTAAGAGGGGCATAAACCCCATCGTGTTAACTGTCATCCAAATGCAATATTCTGGTTTTAAACTGCGTACTTAAGGTAATTATTGCAGGCTGCATTTATATATGTTTATTGTATATTTAAAAATGTATTTGTGAAAAGTAGCCGTTCAAGTATCTCCTTGTAATAAAAAAATAATTTCTTACAGGCAAAGGTACTTGCAAGTGTAGAGTGTGCGAGTGCTTCCCCAATTACTCTGGTAGTGCTTGTGACTGCTCTGAGGATACATCAACCTGTGTGGCAACAAATGGTCAAATATGTAACGGAAGAGGAATCTGTGACTGTGGAAGGTGTAAATGTACAGACCCCAAATTCCAAGGAGCCACTTGTGAGATGTGTCAGACCTGCCCTGGTGTTTGTACAGAGCACAAGTAAGTGATCTGGTATATTTCTAAGACCGGGATGGGTGGGGGGTGGTGTGAGGGATACGGAAACAGTAAGACCGAGCCGGTGGACAGGAGTAGCTGGAACACCAACCAATCTCTCCCCCCCCCCCCCCCCCCCCCCCCCACCCCTGTTAGCAAACAAGATCTGAGACACTGAATCCTTTAATTTAAGTTCCTGAAACACACCTTTTCTCTGCCCAAGTAGCATGGGTATGGACTTATAGAACTTATAACGTAATATTGGGATATGTTTTAATATGCTGTAGTATACTTGGCCAGAAATGACATGGAAGACAATTCCTTGGGATTTGTTATCTCAATGCGTCAAAGGTTACGTGTGAGGTTTCCAGCACCTCGGCAGACAGTGATCCTTGTTGAAGGGACTTTAACCCTTTGCTTCAGCGACTTTAACCCTAGTACTCGCCCAGGGAGATTTTTACCATTGGCACTGCTATTGTTTGTTCCTGCTATCACGAACTGCAGATGTCTGGGAGAACGCCAAGAAAGACGCAGGACAAGTTAATCTATTCAAGCGTTCGCCGTTTATTGCTATTCAGGCAGCAGTTTTATAGACTAAAGAAAGCATTACCCTTTTAGGGGTGTACACTGTTCGGTTAGAGGCGTTACACTGTCCTTTTAGAGGCGTTACAGACTTTTGGCAAAAGCGACCTGGGTTATGGAACTGGTTTAAACAAGAATACATATAACTGATGAAGCAATGGATTTTTTTCTATCAGAAGCCGTATGCTGTTGGGAGATTTGCATGGAGGCTTCTCAGTAGGGAGCAGGAATTATGTACTTCTGTGGTTTGGCAAATGTCACATTTACCTTTTTGAGGATCACTTAATATGACACATACTAATGGTCTCAATACCATTTTTGTTTGTGTTTAGGAATCAATGCCCTGAGAGCCTCGGTTGCAAAGTGTATGATGAATTAAAAAATAGGTGGACAGAAGTTAGATTGTTTAACTTTATTTTCTTTAAAGGGAATGTGTCCAGTGTAGAGCTTTCAAGAAAGGAGAGAAGCAAGCAACCTGTGCCCAGCAGTGTATGTACTTTAATTATACTATGGTGGAGAATCGGGAGAAGTTGCCACAACCAGGCCAAGCTGATCCAATTAGTCACTGCAAAGAAAAGGATGCTGATGACTGTTGGTTTTACTACACGTATTCAGTGAATGCGAAAAGTGAAGTCCTTGTCCATGTTGTAAAGGACCCAGGTAAAAGAGTTCTAATCGGTTACACACCATCTCAGGCTCATGGGCTGCAGTCACTATGGCAGCACACTCGCTTAGATACGCTCAAAGGATCCTGTGGACTTGTCCATGCAGGTTCAAGCATGGCAGATATCAAAGTGCCCCGTCTAGGGACTCTACATTATATGTATTGCGTTATAATAAACGCTATTTGTTCTCCAGTGCTGGTATGGACCTATTTCAGGTTATGGCAGAGTAACTACTGCTACTACTACTGGCTGTAGATATGGAGGCACTTATTAAATATCTTTATGTACAGTAATGTTGATGGGAAGCCTGGTCATGACAATTTTAAATTATTTTCCTATTTTAGCAATATTGGCACACTTGGTTTTTTAAAAAAAAAAATGTATTACTGGTTTCTGATTTGCAAGCAATTAGTTAATGTTGGTTTCCTCAGACTACCTTAGTGGAGCAGGTTTATCTGCTCCCATCACACATTGATACCTACACTGAAACTCTTTAAAGTTTAAATGACGTAATGCGCATTGTGTAGGCACAGCTTATTATAGATGTTTTTCTGCATTACTTGGAATTTGATTGCAGTATCTGTAGAAAACTGTCTGGGTTTATTTGGCCTTGCACCACTGGAAAAATGGAAATATCACAAAACACGACTGTTGTAATAAAATTTGTACATTTGTTAATAGTTTAGCAACCGCTTCCCTACATTTTAGCTCAATACTAAAACATTTTAACTGGTTGCTTGAATTGGAAGCAACTCTTCCTCAGACCAATGTAAACTGAAGAGTGATTGTTTGCATTGTGCCCCACTCCTCCCCCATCAAAGTTTTTTTTTTTTTTTTTGTTTGTTTGTTTTCAGAAAGTGCTTGTTTAACCCCTCCCGCTGACTGATTTTTCCTTAACTTTACTGGTTCTCTAATTTGGACTGTAGCTAGTGTTTTCTTTACTCTTCTCCTAAACACTTACCCATTCAGAAGCCCCTTAGAAAATCCAACTTGTAACTAATTTCCAAAACAAAGCAGGTGTTGTTGAGTTTCTTTAGGGAAGTTGCATTTTTGTTTTCTGGCTGATCTGTGTGCCTCATAAAAAGGTGCAATCCCATAAACAAATATTTTAGCGACTACCATTCTCTTAGACTCACTTATTATGCACTTTCATTACACTCTATGTTCAGTTGATGGCTTTTTAGTTACAGGTGATTCATTTTTTTAACCCTTTTGCAGAGTGTCCTAGTGGCCCCGACATAATTCCAATAGTCGCTGGTGTGGTTGCTGGGATTGTTCTCATTGGTCTTGCTTTGCTCCTGATATGGAAGCTACTTATGATCATTCATGATAGGAGAGAGTTTGCCAAATTTGAGAAGGAGAAGATGAATGCCAAATGGGACACAGTAAGTTTCCTTTCATTTTATGGAAAGTATGTACTTTTTGTTGTGTTAATATTTAATGACATGTTTTTTTCATTGTGACAATCGATACACAATGTTACATTTTGGTTAACATTTCTAAATACATTTCACAGGGAGTCCTTTTTCTGTGATTTAATCATGTTGATGTTTTCCTTGTTAAAATAAATAAATCTGGTTGACTAGATGGTACTATCTTCCAAATATTTCTATGTGGCAAACTTTACACATGGGTTAATAGAATGTATTTTTATGATCTGTTGGGTCCAAGCACAGTTGGTGTAGTACTTTTTGTTCTGATTTTATGAGCTCTACATTGGAACTTGTCTCCTGTGTTACAAAGTCACCAAATGGTACTTGTAAAAATAAATTTACAGTGTAAAACATATTGAATTTGTTTTCGTACACAAAAATTTCTGTTAGCTGATATTCATTTTTCTCTAAATTTCACTGTGTATGGCCAAACTTTTCTAAACAATATATTCTCTACATGTTTATGGCAATCTTTACTTCATACTATTTTGTTTTCTATGAATCGTTTCATTCATTTCTCCAGCAAGAGAATCCAATTTACAAGAGTCCTATAAATAATTTCAAGAATCCAAACTATGGACGTAAAGCTGCTCTCTAAATCTCCGTTTGTATATTCTTTTCAATATTCTGCCTCTTCTAATGCATGTTGTTCGTCACTTTGCTACTTTTCAAACTCACTGTGTGCCTCCTTTCTGATCTGTCAGCTTGTCCATTGCTTGATGTTTTAACGAGTGAGATATTTTGGTTTACTGTGTGCTTAGAATAGGAAAAGTGATGGTGTTTCCTATATTAGCAACAGACATCAGCATGCCACACTAAAATGAATACAAGTGATTATGTAGCAAATGAAAGTATATCAAAAATGGTTTTGGTGATTATTCATGAAGGTGTGATTGTACAGATCGGGCACTATTGCATTGAAGGACCCATTGAAGGCAATGGCAGTTTCTCTGGATACTGCCTGATTGGCAGTATTACAGCCTAATAAATACACCCTGTGACAGACAAACCTTTTCTTTCACTTAATCTGAAAGTGACTTTGCTTCATTGTGAACAATGGATAACTTGTTTCACATTTCTTTTATCTGCTGTGCATTAAATCGTGTGTGTGTGTGTGTGTGTGTGTGTGTGTGTGTGTGTGTGTGTGTGTGTGTGTGTGTGTGTGTGTGTGTGTGTGTGTGTGTGTGTGTGTGTGTGTGTGTGTGTGTGTGTGTGTGTGTTCAATAGCAAATTCCTCTTGATTCACCTTAGACTTCCTGCTCATCAACAATTTAGTCCAGCTAATTGTAATGGAAGTTAAGTACAACTCATTTCAAACTCAATGTAGACGAGTGTTTAAATGGGTAGAGCGAAACTGGCCTTTGACCCTTTTTAAATCTTGCAATTATAGACGTGTAGCTAAAGTTTTGGACTGGATTTTGAACAAAAGTAGCTAGTGGTTACCTGGACTTTTCAGATCAGCAGACTTGCAGTTTATAGTCATGCTGCCGCTTAATCATTTCTCCCCCCCCTCCCCCCCCCCTCTTCCTTCCCTCCTTACTACCTTTGCTTCTATTAGCTACTCGGTTATCTGTCAGTTTATTTATGCAGCAACAATTTCAAATTGCTCAAATGAACTATTTGGAAATGTCTTGGTTACATTATATAACTGTAGTACTAATATAATACCCTCTCGATCTTGATACAATTTCTTGGCATGTCATTGTTTACAAACTCACAAGCACAGGTTCGTAGATAATGAGTAGTTTATTGCCTGTACAGCATTGAGTATGATCATGCGCATTCAAAAGTCAATGAGACTCTGCTACGGGAAGGCCCAAGCAGGTCTTGTATACACATTTGTTTGTTTTTTTTGTCTACCAGAAGTTGCTAAGCAGAATATAAATGGCTACTCCCTATTCTAAAGCCTATCATCTGAGAGGTCACTAAACCAATTAGAAATTGGATTAAGAAAGCTCAGTAGAAATAACAAAATAAAATACAAAAGATACATTTTATCCAATTATTTTGTATAATTGAAGACTTGATACTTCTGGGTGTTGAGCCAAACACCTAGCTTTATGGGTCTACTGATAACGAAACTAGCAACAAGCTCATTCTTCCACACAGATAATGAGTTCTGGAACACAGCATGAAGAAATGCACGAGACACACAACAAAACAAACAAAATGGATTCCGAACACTGCTACCAATTTCCTCTCCATAGACACATTCTTCCTCCCCCTCCCCCCCCCCCCCCCCCCCCCCACTCAATTTCAATATCTCAATTCCAACATTATTTCAACACGTGACTTCTAGGCTGTGACATTATAAAATGCTTTATTTGAAGCGATCCTAAATGCTATATAGATTCCCAAACTGGGTGGGTGCAACACCTTTGCAGAGATGCGCTAGGTGTGGGTCAGAGGAGGGTTAAGGACCGATCAGGGTGGGACAAATGACATGGAGATCAGAAGACAGGCAAGAGGTGGAAATGGGCGTGGAAGCGTTGCAGGAGACGAGGCGGGTGGAGGAAAACGAGCAGAAAGAAAATTGTGTGTATAGAAAGGTGTGGAAGCAAAATACTTTTAAATACGTCATTTGTATCATTTGACATGGTAGAGAAGTTTCCTTTAATGGGATTTTATGTTGATCTTCTAGCTGCAAAATAAGGCAACATTTTGCACAAATTTGAATCTGATGCCTTGATGCAGCTGTGAGCAGATGTCGCATTCGCCTGGTTGCAAATCTACAGCTAAAAAGTGCACTATGCAATATGTAACAAAGAATATTTTTGCTCTCTATAGGATTTCTCGCTTTTATCAGGTGCAAAATATTGCTTTATTGGCAATAAACTTGCTTTAAGGGGGCGGGCGGGTTGCATTTGCTATATATAATTATTTTATACACACACACACACACCTACCTGTGAAGTTTATATGATTGTAAGCTTTGTGGAGCAGGGACTGCTTTTCCTAAATGTTACTTTTGTCAGAAGCACTTCTTCCCATGATCCGGTATTTGTATTTGTCATTTATGATTGTCACATGTATTACTGCTGTGAAGCGCTATGTACATTAATGGTGCTATATAAATAGACATACATACATTACATATCATTACTCTGTACCAATAACTGCAAGATTAATAGAAGATAACTTGTATACAATTTTGTTAAGCCACTAATTTGATTATAATATCAATGCTTTGTGAATTGGAAGTTTTTATGTTGGTTCTAACAATATTGCCAAGTGTGATGTGTTCCCCTCACCTCCTTATTTGATGTATGTAATAACAGTTGAAATGATGTATTTCTTGAGAATCTTTTTGCTTCCTTTAACCATTTCCTGAAGAACCTTCTTTTAATAATGTAATGGTGTTCTAAGTGTTCACGCAATGTCTTGCACCAGCAATGGTTTTATATCCCAAAAACAAAAGGTTCATGTAATAATTTTTTTGCAGCGTAGTTAAAATATTAATACTTTTGTTTCTTATCTTTACATTAAATCTTTGCAAATACTAAAATGAGCATTTATTTTCTTTCTGTAGGGCGAAAACCCCATCTACAAGAGTGCAGTGACAACCGTGGTTAATCCTAAATATGAGGGAAAATGAACAAGACTGTGTAAATTTCAAAACACTGTATGCAAAGCAGCATTATAATTTTTTTTGTAGTCGCAGGAAGGTAGCGTAAGGGCAATACTGTAGTGATTTTACTAACGCATTATGTTGAAAGTGTTTTTTTTTTTTTGTTTGTTTGTTTTTTTGTTTTTTACATGCAAGTTTTGAAAATGTACCGTTTATTTGCAAGAAAGTGGAATTGGTGCCATGGGACTGTCAGAACATTTTAGACTGCATAGCTTTTCAGTTACTTAGTCACACTGTGCCTTTTTGACCTTCCTCTGCTTAGGCAGATTTTGTTATTTTTTGGAGGGAGAAGATTTTATCACCGAGGGCTTTGCCAATCTGAGTATTAAGTTTATGTAGCTGCTTTACAGGGCAAATCAGGGCTGGAATTTACAGACAAGCCACAGCCAATGTAATGCATACCTCAGACTTCTCAATAGCACGTTAAGCAGGTTTGGTATGTGGAGTAGTGTAGGAAGTAGTGTAGAATACTTAATAAAGAAATAGGTGTGTGAGAGTGAGTAGCAAAGTATATTAAAATGTGTATAATGGTCCGGTAGCATGCCTCCTTTTTATATAGTAAATTCCAGCTCTGACTGACTGGCTCCCTGACTCTAGTACCTTGCCAAAAAAAAATAATCGTGCATTATTTCTATAAAAGCCTTAAATCATGTCATGTCCTAATTAATTTTTTGTTTTGAGATATGGTGCCTTTCTAATCATTTTATGTCTGCCATCAGGCCGTTCATTTACATTTGCAATCTTAGCTGTAACTTTATAGCTGCCTTACAGTTGAGATTTCTATTGTGACGTGCAGAAAATGTACAACCTAACATCTGGCTTGTCAGAGTACTTATTTTTAATTTGTGCCATACGGTAGGGGAGCATAATACTTTTCTCTCATTTTTTTTTTTTTTTCCTTCCCCTCTTACCTTGGCTCCGGCGTCTGGGTGTCATGTTGCCATGGCAACGTGACGTCACATCAAATGCTGCCGCGTTGCCATGACGACACGTGTCCAGAAGCCGTCAGCCAAGGTAAGTGCAGTTTACAGAGGCTTCCGCCGCTTCCCTGGCAATACTCATTATATTTAATAACAAAGCGCCATTTAAGTGCCTTCGGGAAGCACGCAAGGCCTCTGTAAACGCTGCGCCCCCCGCATAAAATCTCGCACACCCCAGTTTGCTCTCCCCTGCCATACAGAATCATTGTATATTGGCCTTGGACAATTTGCATTACCTCTGTTTAAATTTTGTCACAATCTTATTTTCAAGTGCCTTTTATTTTAGCAGGTGTTCACTTTTTACAATACTGTTAACTGAAGTTATTTATTAAATAAAACTACCCAAAAGTCTATTTTTTATCTGTGGTTATTTCGTTTCAAAATACTGAATCGTGTAAAAATGTTTTGTTTTTCAAATATTCTCTTTATTTAAATGTCAGTATTGATGATCACTTAATATAGTTACAAGCTGATATCTCATTTATTCAATATATTGTTCAAGATGGTGTAATAAAAATATTGTATATGGATTATTGAATAAAATATCACCATTTAAGGATCTTAAGTGATAATCATTTATGAAGTTTGTGGACTGGGTTTGCTGATTGAGATGAATATATATTTTATTTACATCTTTTTATCTAGAGTTAAATGGCACGCTACTGTGTCTCAAAACGGCAAATGGAATGATTGCCCTTAGAATTGAGAGTTGACATCCACTGGTTTAAAGAATATTTTACTAATCACTTTTTTCGATTTAGACAAAAGTTTAAAAAGTTAATTTCATTAGCATGATATCCCCCACTTAACATTGTTTCTATAATTGGAATTGAGAATAGGCTTCCAATTAATTTTCAGAGCCAGAGCAAATAATAAGCATATAAATTGCATGATTTTATCATTTATAAATTCCTTAAAAGGACTAACATCCCAAATATGGTAACACTCCCAGAATGGCATGAAAAGCCCAGAATAATTAGGGGGAAATGAGTGCCCATGGATCTGGAATTGGTGCTCAAAAAGAAAATTAGTATGACTTCAAAAGAAATTAAATACTATCAAATTGTTGTAGTGTTACAGCAAAGGCAATACGTGACTGCTTCAGTACCATGTGCATCTTTAATACAAATGTATAGTGATGCATCTAAAGTGACCCATCTATAACGATCAATCCAAACAAAAGTTTGTAAAGTGTTAAAAACATCTATCTTGAAGATAGGAAGGTAGTTTGACAGGAAGTTGAGACAAAACCACCAAGATATTCAGACAAATTAGAATTGATTTAGAATCTAATCCAGAATCCTTTCTACCATACAATACAATGTTGAAAGAGGCAGGAGAAAACACTTATGCCAGACTTAACTGTATATATGTACTTGTGGAGGATTTAGCATTGAACTGCGGTCAAATGACCATATGTGTATTCAAACGCATAGACATCACCTCCAGTACTGGATACAAGTCCAACAACAATTGGAGTAATACTCAGTTGAATGATTATTGATTCTTTGTCACTCCCTAGTGAGAAGCACAACCGTAGGAGTTTACTCACTTGCAGGGTAAATAATCCTTAAAAGCGGAGTCTTCCAAGTGCCTCTGTGTGCAAATTGTTCGATGAATAGCAATAGAACAGACAAGGCACATAGCACAGAAAAATGTTGCACCACAAAATACAAAAAGCAGCAAAAGAGAGAATAAAAAACAAGTTAATGTGACAAAAAAGAGGTTTTCACTGACATGTTTCACCAAGTGGCTTTATCAAAGTGCATGATATTCCTATCTCCTACATAGGTATTTGTATGTTAGTCAAACCAGGAAGTGAATCACCAGTTTTCCCGCCATACAAAGTGATGACGTCATCAGCATCATCAGATAAGCCCATGTTTAAAATGTAAACAAAACCAACTTTATTGAAACAAACTTACTTAACACAAACAGAAATGAATTTAAAAGGTAAACGAACATTTAAACATAACGTAAAAGAGTCACGGATAACTATAGCTATTGCTGTTTTAAAGAACTGTTTAAAATATTAAATTTAACCTAACAGTTATAATCATGATATAATCTACATTACAACTGAGTTGACTAAAATCCATGAGAAAAAAAACCCATAAAATAATGTATCAAAAAAATATATAAAATATAGACATCAACAAATATGATCAGAGGTATGAATTACTCTAGAACATGAATAGAACCTTAGTATCTCATACTGCCCAAGATATAAATAATAAAAAATACTTATATGTAACATGTAATAATAGATGGCAGGAGGAAAATACTACTGCACAAAATACCCCCAAATATGGATGAAAAGGCAATCAAAAATCATTAATGACCTTAAGATATTTCTAGGTGAAGTATTATAAGAATATAATGTAAACAAAAATGTATGCTAACATCAAATCTTTGGTCTTTGATTGCACAATTCATTTACCAAATTGAGGTCACATGTCCATTATAGATATCTAAGGAAATTATGAATTCATTGTATATATAAATCTAAATACATTCACACAAATACCATATCTTACTAATAAATAAAGCAAGACAATATATATAGGTTTATTACCTACTAATAGAGTTAAACAATTATACATCATAGACTATAATTTAATTAGACTGGATGCATTGTTTGGATATAGGATAAATCACTATATCAATAAATGGTAAAGTCTGTGGAAAAAGTCAAGGAAAAACCAACTAAACTAAACTAAACTAAATCCTTAACTAAAAAATTAGGTTTTTCTTGAATCCAAGATAATATATCTAACCTTGGTTAAACATCAATAAAGGAGGATTAAAAAAATGCAGATGGAATACGTATTGTGTAACATACCAAATTACTAATGGCCAGAAACACAAGACACAAAAGAGGTTAAACAGAACAGAAAAATAGTATCACAGAAGTGAGCGCACTGGACAATTCACAAAAAACTACTTCTGTCCCAATCCACGTTGAGACCCAATGGTATTCGGGTACATAGTGTGAAAATCCAGTGCGTCTCCCTTCTGTCAAGTCTCCTCAATCTGTCTCCCCCTCTTACATGTGGTGGAACATGCTCAATACCTTTGAACGTAAACAATTCCGCTCTGCCCCTAAGGCAAGTTGCAGCATGCTTTGAGGCAGGATGATTTAAATCTCCTTTTTTGATTAGTCTAAGGTGTTCCTGAATATGCTGCTTAAGTAGACGTATCGTACGACCTACGTATTGTTTGCCACAGCCACAGGTAAGAAGGTACACCACATATTTGGTTTCAAAATTGATAAAAGAATAAATACCATAACTTTTACCTGTGACTGTGGAAACAAAACAGGACGATACCTGCATAGCAGGACAAGTAATGCAACGGTTAGGCTAGGGAGAAGTTAGCCTTTCCCACCCCGCGTGGCCTCGGTGCATTTTTAGTGATGCCATTCGGGATGAGGAAGGGCCTGGCTACCCTCCGATGCCTGGTCGGTAGAGTACTGGAGGGAGTGCAGAGGTATGTACAGGGAGAAGATAGTTGCATTTAGACAGATATGGTATTCGCATCCAGTACAGGTAGCAACAGTGCTAGCAAGGATTGGGGAGACGGGGCTTGCTATAAAACCCACCAAGTGTTCAGTAGAGATGGCAAAGATGTTGCATCTAGGGCACAGGGTGCGTGGAGGGCATCTGACTTCTCTAGGCAGCGCTAGCTACTGTAGAATGTTTATCCCACAGCCCAGTGCTGTGACTAAACCCCTGACTGATGTGACCAGGGAGCGACTCCCAGTACTGGTTGTCTGGTCTCCTGCTTGCATAGTTGCTTTGCAGGCATTAAAGACCGACTAATCCATGCCCTGTCCCTAGCTGCACCAGCAGTTGCTAACAAGTTTTGCGTGCAGGGAGATGCCCTGGATGTTGGCATCAGGGCTGTGCTCAGCCCAGTAGGGGAGAGGGACAGCGGGTATGGTAGTGCCGATGAACTATCCCAAAAGCACCGTCCTGCTGAACATGTGACCTTAAAGACTGTGCTTTCAGTCAAACTGCCGGCTGAGGCAGTTGTGACAGCTTTTACCCTTTGAGGTGTGACGGTGAAGATGTACCTATGCCGTGAAAATAAAGGTATTCTACCCGGCTAGGTGCCCCATAGTCATAAAAGGTATTTTTAGAGTGTCAGTTCTGCTGTCCAGGGATGACTGTAGTCCTAAAAATGTATTTTAACCTGTCTAAATGTGCCCGGGAAGCATAAGGGCCTTCTAACAGAGTTGTAGGGGTTACATTTTAAGTTAAAGCGTAGTGTGTTAGGTCTGCAGCCAACTGCTGGCTGCAGTCCTGTAAATGTGTATTAACTGTCTATATGTGCCCTGCTTGGAATAAGAGGGCCATATCACTGTATTAAGGGTTAATGAATACCCACAACCTAAACAGGGCATAATGGGTTAATGTATTTCCACACACTCTACACAGGGTCCCTAGGATAAAGAGACGCGGCCCAAGTAATGCTCATGTACCCTGAATCCAGTATAGGGGTTAAGGGGGAAATCATATCATGTGTTAACTGTATGAATTATGGTACAAATGTTTTCGGAATAAGGGGTTTTAAGTTAAAATGTAGAATGTCAGCTCTGCAACCCAGCAGGGGTGGTGATACTGCAAATGTATTAAAAATTCCTGTCTCTCCCCCCAGGGATAAGGGGGCAAGAGTAATGCTAAGTATCAGCTGAATAAGTCAGGTAACATGGTTCCCTTGTCATAGTGGGCAAATGTATTATAAAAAATTGATGCATTAAAGCTACCCTAGTTTTTCTGTGTTGACATTATAGAAAGAAGGGGATTCTCCTCCATTCAGTCCAGAACAGGAGATGACACTTAGAGTGTGTAATACTGGGCTTTGAAATACTTAGCAGGAAACCTCCAGGAGTAAGCCATGCATAATCTAGACTTCTGAGCACCCCTGCTGACTTGGTCCCCGTGTGTGGGACTGACATTCTAAGGTGTTAAGTGGGGAGGGGGAGAGGGGAACAGTTTGTCCTGACAGATGTCCAGGTAAGTAGGCGTGGCAAGGTATGCTAAGCGGCAGAAGTGGGAAGTTGGCACATGCTCCCAACATACAGTGAAGCTTCTGCCAGGCTACCTGAAGTACTAGCAGAGCGGGCCCATAGGTGAGTAGTAATTCCCACGCAGTGGTTGGTTGCACAGTAGAAGGATAGGCTTTGTGTTGTATAAAGATTCATGCAGCCAATCAGATCAGTTCCATCTAAGAGTTCCATCTTGTAAGAAGTTCCATCTGATTCATCTAAGCTACAGCAGGGGGGGGGGTACAGAGACTATTTCATCGCCACTAAAGATTTGTATCCAGCTTACAGTATTCGTAAGGACTAAGGATTTGCTAACTAATCCTGCATTGGGGGAACTAAAATATTACCTTCGGCGGAGTAAGAGTGGTTGCCGGCCGCGCCATTAGCGAAGGACTGTTACACAGCTCTTTTTGCACATCAACCCGCGTTTGGGAATTGATGCATAGAGACTTGATTTCTGTGGATTTCGTTCCATGGACAATTTATTTCATTTGACCCCATTCCAGTAAGTGTTATTCATGATATTTTTGTAATTCAAGCTGTGTATTCTTTATGTAAATAAATACAATTCATTTTATTTCATGCTTTATTCAATCAAAGAATCCAGATGGTAAAGTGTTAATAAGCTTGGTCTATCGTGACAGTGACAGAACGAGAGAGGGTGGGTGACAGACAGAGAGGGACGGGGAGAGAGGGTGGATGATGAGAGAAAGAGGGTGGGTGACGAGAGAAAGGGTGGGTGACGGGGAGAGATGGTGGGTGGCAGAGAGTGGGTGGGTGACGAGCGAGAGGGTGGGTGACGAGGAGAGAAAGGGTGGGTGCCGGGGAGAGAGGGTGGGTGCCGGGGAGAGAGAGGGTGGGTGCCGGGGAGAGAGAGGGTGGGTGACGGGGAGAGAGAGGGTGGGTGACGGGGAGAGAGAGGGTGGGTGACGGAGAAAGAGGGTGGGTGACGGTGAGGGTGGGTAACGGAGAGAGAAAGGGTGGGTGACGGAGAGCGAGAAAGGGTGGGTGAGGAAGAGAGTGAGAGAGGGTGGGTGACGGAGAGAAAGAGGGTGGGTGACAGAGAGAAAAAGAGGGTGGGTGACGGAGAGAGAGGGTGGATGACGAGAGGGTGGGTGACAGAAAGAGAGGGTGGGTTGGTGACAGAGAGGGTATGTGATGGAGGGAGAAGGTGGGTGACAGAAAGAGAGAGATGGTGGGTGATGGAGAGGGTGAGTGACAAAAAGAGATGGTGGGTTACGGAGAGAGGGTGGGTGATGGAGAGAGGGTGGGTGACGGAGAGAGAGGGTAGGTGACTGAGAGAGGGTGGGTGACGGAGAGTGTGGGTGACTGACTGGGTGGGTGATTGACTGTGGGTGGGAGACTGACTGGGTGTGTGACGGACTGTGGGTGTATTCATTGGAAGGGAGGGGGCCCACATATGCAGCAGAGTTCGTCCAGGCGGCTTGTGCACTTGTCCTTCACATGCGGTGTCCTCCACATACAGGCGGTCGGGAAGCAGGCGGCCCGGCGCCAGGCTCCAATCACTTCAGCTCCCGACCTTCGCAGTGTCTCATGCTCCCCAGCTTCAGAAGAGGCTGCCTCCTCAGCTCCTTGAAGCTGCATGGCCATTGCAGTTGGAGTAGGAGGAAAATAATGCCTGTAGAAGCTGCAGCATGCTGCCACTGCACCTCGCCAGCGGCTAAAATGTGGTCGCCCTGGGCCACCTACCTAGTAAGCCCAGTAATTTGAAGTTAGAGCTTACTGGGAATGTGTGTGTTAATTTAATTTCTAACTGGCAACAGTTGTTTGGTGGTAGGTGGCACCTCCTCCCAGAGCTCACCCCTTCCCACCTTTTTAACTTGGGAGGTTCTCTCATTTTGCTGTATGGACAAGACCCACTGAGTTTGTTTCCCCTCATACAGAGGTAAAAGGAAAGTTCACAGTTTAGTTTTATGACGTGCAAATTTGGTTATACCTTGAGGTTGGTATGCAGGCTTTTGACGCTTTGGCCAAAGGGTTTAACTAAATAACCAAGAAAATATTATTATTGACGTATTTGTACTTTATGCTTATTACCATATATGTTTTGTCAATTGGATGTACCATTGGACACCCCTGTATTTTGTTGTATACACTTGCCACGCTCAATAGCACTCCTTTTGACACACATATATATATATATATATATATATATATATTTATATATATATATATATTTATGATGTGGTGGGTGTTGGAGTTTGAGCTAACTGTGTTAATTTAATTCCTAACTGGTATCATTTGTTTGGAGGTAAGTGGCCCCTCCTCCCAGAGCTCACCCCTCCCCATCTTTTTAACTTGGGAGGTTCTAGCGTTTTGCTGTATGGACAGGACTCACTGTGGTTGTTTCCCCTCATACAGAGGTAAAAGGAAGGGTTCACAGTTTAGTGTTAGGACCTGCAAATTGGGTCTACCTTGACGTTTGGTATGCAGGCTTATGACGCTTTGGCCAAAGGGTTTAAGTAAATAACCAAGAAAATATTATTATTGAAGTATTTAAACTTTATACTTATTACCATGTTTTATCAATTGGATGTAGCATTGGGCACCCCTCTTTTGTTGTGTTTGTGTATATATATATATATATATATATATATATATATATATATATATATATATATATATATATATATATATATATATATATATATATATATACACACACACAGTGTTCGACAAATGCAAAAAACGCCCGGGTCGAGTGCATTTAACCCCCTGACTAGTCCTGCGGCTCATTTCAGAATGCCGAGAGGTGATCAAGTGGGTCAAGGTGAAGAAACAGTGCGTAACTATTAAACAATTCACACACGTGAAGTGATAATATAGTGATAAAATAAAATAAAGATATATTACGTGACCTTATAGGTACTAAACCAGGTGGAACGTCTGCAGCGGTGATACCGGGGATGGCCCAAAGCACCCCCTAGGGAGTCAGACAAATACACAAAAGACACAGCGCATAACGCTCATAGTGCATTAAAAGTATATTAAAACAACCAATCAATAAGGTAAGTAATGTGCGTACATCAAGTAGAATTCAAATAAGCATGTTAGGGGTAAGTTACCCATACACCAACACTGTGGACCGGATCAGATGTCATCAGAAGGTATTGGAGCTGTTCCGTGAGTTCCCGGTTCCGGATGGGTAAGTATGGAGTCCTTTGGAGTCCCCACTCGCATATGAACAGTGTCCAGCACACCCGCGGCTCACGTGAGAACGGCCGTGTCCCGCGGATCTCCACAACGGCTGGAATCCTCTTGCTGTCCTCCGTTCCGGCACTTCCGGATAGTGACGTCACTGGAGGGTTGCACCGAGACTCGCGTCGCAATCCTCCTCCGGTGGCCGGATCAACCCACAATAATGGGGTAGAGAGTCAAGGTAGAACAGTAGCACACTTCCAACACGTTTCGAAACCGTAAAGGTTTCTTCATCAGGTAATAATGAATGGTCAGATAACAGGCATTGAAATACCCCACGCCGGTACCCCATTGGCCCGTCAGACGGACGTTCCAGCCAATAGGATGTCGGCAGGGAGGAGTCAATTACCCAGTGCACAACACTATACAGTTGCCATTGGCAACATTTCAACAACAACTTTATTAACATCATATAACAAAAAAACACAAATTGTAGAGTAGAGGCGGCTCTAAAACAAAGAGAAAGATGTTAGTGCATTCTCATAGCAATGAATCACGTTATCATATATAAAAACAATGAAAGGTTGGTATAAATTAACACACCCAGAATCAACTGGACCTGAAGAGAGTTGTTAAACAACAAATCTGATAGAAGAAGCACGAAAACAAATAGACACTGGCAAAGGGCCACTCCTAAGAATAAACCCAATAGCAAATATCCGTAGTAAGCTAAAAAACATTATAAAAATATTTTAAAAATTGTATAGAAATATATATATATATAAAAACATATAAAAAAGGCCAAAAGAATCAAGTATAGTCCAATATGACCACTGTAAGCCTCAGATGAACATTCAATAGAGGGACCAAATATCGATGTCCTCATTTAATCCCCCCGGATACAAAGTGCTCAATTTGTGTATCCAAAAGGTTTCTTGCATGGAGAGATCCTTAACCCTGTTCACCCCCCTTCTATTTCTTGGTATATATTTAATACCTTTAAACAATAGAGAGGAAGGGTCCCCATTATGGTGTAGTGCATAATGTTTGGACAAGCTATGTTTCATATACCCAATTCTAATATTTCGCAGGTGTTCCTGAATCCGCACTTTAAGTGGGCGCTTCGTGCGCCCCACATATTGTAGGCCACACGGACAATCAATTATATAAACAATATGGTCTGAGTTGCGCAAAATAAAATCAGTGATCTCATAATCTTCTCCAGTGGAATTACATTTATATATATATTTCTATACAATTTTTAAAATATTTTTATAATGTTTTTTAGCTTACTACGGGATATTTGCTATTGGGTTTATTCTTAGGAGTGGCCCTTTGCCAGTGTCTATTTGTTTTCGTGCTTCTTCTATCAGATTTGTTGCTTAACAACTCTCTTCAGGGCCAGTTGATTTTGGGTGTGTTAATTTATACCAACCTTTCATTGTTTTTATATATGATAACGTGATTCATTGCTATTGTTTTAGAGCCGCCTCTTCTCTACAATTTGTGTTTTTTTGTTATATGATGTTAATAAAGTTGTTGTTGAAATGTTGCCAATGGCAACTGTATAGTGTTGTGCGCTGGGTAATTGACTCCTCCCTGCCGACATCCTATTGGCTGGAACGTCCGTCTGACAGGCCAATGGGGTACCGGCGTGGGGTATTTCAATGCCTGTTATCTGACCATTCATTATTCCCTGATGAAGAAACCTTTACGGTTTCGAAACACGTTGGAAGTGTGCTACTGTTTTACCTTGACTCTCTACCCCATTATTGTGGGTTGATCCGACCACCGGAGGATTGCGACGCGAGTCTCGGTGCAACCCTCCAGTGACGTCACTATCCGGAAGTGCCGGAATGGAGGACAGCAAGAGGATTCCAGCCGTTGTGGAGATCCGCGGGACACGGCCGTTCTCACGTGAGCCGCGGGTGTGCTGGATACTGTTCATATGCGAGTGGGGACTCCAAAGGACTCCATACTTACCCATTCGGAACCTGGAAATCACGGAACAGCTCCAATACCTTCTGATGACATCTGATCCGGTCCACAGTGTTGGTGTATGGGTAACTTACCCCTAACATGCTTATTTTAAATCTACTTGATGTACGCACATTACTTACCTTATTGATTGGTTGTTTTAATATACTTTTAATGCACTATGAGCGTTGTGCGCTGTGTCTTTTGTGTATTGATCAAGTGGGTCACCTAGCAACGCGGGACACCGGAAGAATAGCCCAGCCGCAGACATCCCTTGGAGGCACTGCAGTGACGCTACGCCACGCACCAACGCAGGCGCATACAGGCACTCTCTCCCGTACTTTAAGGATCTCCTAGCAACTGCCGAGACCAGAGGCGTGGAGAGGCCAGGAGATTGTGGCTGGATGTGTCTGCAGAGCGGCGTTGTGTGGCTGGAGGAAGTTGCTGCTGCCTCCGTGTGTATTGTGGGCGAGGCGGATGGAGAGAGCCCCCCAGGCTGGATTCCCTCACTCTCATGGCAGGTAAGAGAGTGGAGGGGGGAGAGAGGGAGATGCAGCATACCACTCCAGCGAGCCGGCTTCAGCCTTAAGAGCAGCCATGCGGTCACTGCTATATTTCATCTCCTGTCGGCACCGCTGATAAGAGGGAGAGAGAGGAATTGGAGAGGGCGGACACTCGCTCTCGCAGAGGGGAGGGGGTTGGTATCTGTGTCTGTCTGTGTGTGTGTGTGTGTGAGAGCGTCACCCACCCTGTCTCCCTCTACCTGTCTCCCTCTCTCTGTCGCCCTCTGTCTCGCCCTCTGTCTCACCCTCTGTCTCACCCTGTCACCCTCTGTCTCACCCACTCTTTGTGTCACACACACACACACACACTCTGTGTCTCACATGCACACTCTCTCTGTGTCAAACACACACACACACACACACACACATACTCTCTGTGTCTCACACTCTGGATCTGGATAACTTATTTACCCTATATATCTTAACTGGCCTATACCTATACCGAAATAACCTATACTGCTTTCTTCCAGATTTGACTCTCAAGCTTCAGACAGGAGAAATAGGAATCCCCCCTAACCCAGAAGACAGGTAAGGAACACCTCCCCTCCAACATATAACATTGCCGGGAATGAGGGTATCTGGACATTGAGGGACTGCGGATCAGGTAAGATCCCAGGTGAGATTGCTGCTTTAGATATTGTGAAGCGGGGATGTCCAGACACTGGTTAAGGGGTTCAGGAAACTAGTCATTCACATCTGGCTTTTTTTTCTAAATCCGACATTTACACACACACACTTAACAAGGACTAATTGTAGTATAATATAATACAATAAATAAACTTATGTCAGAAACGAATGTTGTTCTTACTAGGAATTTATTCAATTTTTTTTTAAACGGGCCTGGTGGCGGGGCTGGGGACGTGGCTAGGTGGCGAGTAGATTTTTTTGTTCGGCGAGTAGAGGATTTTAACCCCTAGCGATGCTAGCCATGAAATGACCATGTAATAGATATGCAGGTTAAAGCATTTGAATCTTCATAATCCTTCCAAACAAAACAGCCTGTTATACTCAGAACACCAAAGTCCACAACACTGTGATATACCACAATTAAAGTCCCTTAAATGCCACTGTCTGTAGACTCCCAATAGCCTATAATAGGTATGTCTTATATGGGTGTCAAATGGCTATAGGAACTGAATGGTAATGAAGGTCACATAAAATGAGCAACATATAATAATTGGTTACTCACTGATGACCATGTGGAGATCCGGGTGCTGTCGGCGTGCTCCTACCAAAGGGTTCCAATATGCAAAGATCGTGAGAGGCGGTGCAGCTGCCTTGGAAAAACTTGTGAACAGTACTGCAAAGTCTAGGTACTAAAGTTTATTAAGGGCACATTTAAAAACAGTAAGAGAACACTCTTACGCGTTTCGCGTGGTCACAAACACTTGATAAAGCTTGATAAAGCGTGTGTGACCACGCAAAACGCGTAAGAGTGTTCTCGTACTGTTTTTAAATGTGCCCTTAATAAACTTTAGTACCTAGACTTTGCAGTACTGGTCACAAGTTTTTCCAAGGCAGCTGCACCGCCTCTCACGATCTTTGCAAATTGTTCGGCGAGTAGATTTTTTGGGTGATTTGTCGACCACTATATATATATATATATATATATATATATATATATATATATATATATATATATAGCTTGACAAATCAACCAAAAATCTACTCGCCCAACCAAAAAATCTACTCGCCCCCTAGTCCTGCCCCCGCTTAAAAAATTAAATAAATTGAATAAATTCCTAGTAAGAACAACATTCGTTTTTGACATAAGTTTATTTATTGTATTACATTATACTACAATTAGTCCTTGTTACGTGTGTGTGTTTAAATGTCGGATCTAGAAAAAAAGCCAAATATGAATGACTAGTTTCCTGCACCCCATAACCAGTGTCTGGATTCCCCCGCTTCACAATTTTGTAAAGCAGCAATCCCGCCTGGGATCTTACCTGATCCGCAGTCCCTCAATGTCCAGGTACCTTCATTCCCGCAATGTTGTATATTGGAGGGGAGGTGTTCCCTACCTGTCTTCTGGGTTAGGGGGGATTCCGATGTCTCCCGTGTGAAGCTTGAGTCAGATCTGGAAGAAAGCAGTACAGGTTATTTCGTTGGAGGTATAGGGCAGTTGAGAGAGAGAGAGAGACAGACAGAGAGAGACAGAGAGAGACACACAGAGAGAGAGACACATAGAGAGAAAGACACACAGAGAGAGAGACACAGAGAGAGACACACAGAGAGAGAGAGACACACAGAGAGAGAGAGACACAGAGAGAGAGAGACACACACACACACACAGAGAGACACACACAGAGAGACACACACAGAGAGACACTCACAGAGACACACACAGAGAGATGACTGGATGGGTGGGTAGGTGGCTGACTGGAGAGAAGGGGGGCGACCATCGGACATTTCTTTACTGACACCAGCAGTGGAGCTGACAGTTTCTCAAAGTCTGACTTTGTTCTAAAGTGGAATATCACTATTCATGGAAATGCTGCAATGCATAAGCATCGATGCAAACCACGGATAAAAAAAAAATGTAATTAAAATGTGTTGTCCATGCTCAGTGTCTTTTCTCCCTAAGTTGTCATTCAAGAGGTGCTCAGCACTGTGCATTGACCCATAATCTATCCCATTCTCCCACTTCAGAAAATGTGCATGAATTCCCCTTCAATTGACCTCAAAGCTGTATAAGTCATCTGTATGTCACAGACGTGTTGCTGTACTATAGTAACCTTCCCATATGCAGAGACCTGCAGCATAGTGAGGGACTTGCAGGCTTCTGCTTCTCTGAGTTTGGGTAAAAAGAATTAAGCCTTCTGCAAAAAAATGATCCCAAGTCAGCACGAGGCAGGATTGCTGCTGTCCCAACCACTACCAGCTCAAGGCTCAGCAAATAGTGTATCATTCAACTGCACTCTAAGAGCAGTGCATGGTGAGGTGAGACACACACACACACAGGGACATAGACAGTGAAACAAGCACACACACATGGGGACACAGGGACACACACAGGGGGACACAGGGACACACACAGGGGGACACACACAGAAACACACACAGGGAGACATACACACACAGGGGGGGACACAAAAAGAATTAAGACTACTGCAAGGAAATTATCCCAAGTCAGCACGAGCTCCTCTCACAGCAAATTGTGTATCAATCAGCTTTGGCCGAAGAGCAGTGCATGGTATAAAATGCTGCTGCAATACTTAGCAAATGTCCAATGTGCTTTGTCTGAGGTCACAGATGTCAGTTATGGAAAAACTTAAAGCTAAAAATTACAGCAGTACAATTGTTAATAGAGCTTTTCAAAAAGCTAAAAATCTTGATAGACAAGAACTATTAACGTACAAAAAAAATGAAAATGCTGTGGACTTTAAATCTAAAGATGGAACAATCTGTGTTCCATTCAAAACACAGTATAATGCCATAGCACCTAAAATACGGAAGGTGCTTAAAAAACATTGGCATTTGGTTTTGAAAGACTCTATATGGCAAAATCATTTACCTTCCAGCCTTCAAATTATTTTCACTAAGGAGAAAATGTAAAACATAAAGTATCCCCCAGTTGCCTTAAAAGCAATAAAAGCACCACAGGCACACATACTTTTTTAGATGTCAATGGGTTTCATAAATATTTGAGCCGTAAAATGGGTAAAATGAACCCACATGAGAACAAACAGGTCAAAAGTTTTTCATCTCCTACAACAAAAGCTCAATTCATTATAAAGAACTTTATTAGTTGCAATACAAGTAATTTAGTGTATTTAATCCAGTATCCTTGCAACAAACAATATATTGGTAGAACTAGAAAACAAAATTTTTAATTTACTGAACATATCACCAATATACAAAAAGGACTGCTTCGGCATAGTCTTTCCAAACACTTTAAAGAATGTCATGACCAAAATTCTATGGGAGTGTTATGTATAGGAATTGAAAATCTTGCTCCAAACTGGAGAGGAGGAGATACAATTAATGAAATCTCAAGATTAGAAACCAAGTGGATACACACTATGAAAACCCTAGTCCCTTTTGGATTAAATGCTGAAATCGACTTGGGTGCGTTTCTAAATGAATAGTATGAATTAGCTAACTCCCCACTGATCAATTTCAAATAGTTTGCGTTTTCCTTATTTTTATTAGTTACATATAATTCCAATATAATTATGAGTTGTTATAGCTGGTCTTTCTATGATTATGTTGCATTTTATTTTCTGATTTATTTATATATTTTAAAAATGTCTTTAGCCTTTTTATTTTATTTCGATATATATATTTTCTTATTTATGTTATTGTATTGTAGAAAAACATTACATATATTAAAATTGTTAGGCTTTTTTAGTACCTTTGTATAAATGGTGTTTGTTTGTGTCTTCATGCAGTTTTGAAGTCATGTTGTTTGGTTAATTGAACATTATAACAAACCTGAATTTTCAGGTGTGCTTGTTCTCAATTAGCCAATGGTGATGTGAAAAGTTGTTTATTTAACTTGAGTGTACATAGAATTTTTTTATTTTTCCTGATGAAGTTCCTATGCTAGGAACGGAACGCGTAGAACTATACATCTTTTATTGTGCATTTATCTTAAAGCTGCAGTTCAGTCTTTTTTTTTTTTAACTTATTTTTTAAATTCAATAGTTTCATGTGGGCAATTTCTAATTACCTAAAGAACTGTATAGCTGCCAGTTAATTCGCTCTCCATGTATTGATTGGTGAAATCTTTAGATATAGGAAATGTTTTTCCTCTGCTTCTGTTACTCAGTGGAAGCTCATGAATATTCATGAGCACTCCTGCACTGACATGTGCTAGAGGGAGGGCAGGGCTGACAAAGGGGTGTGCCAAGGCTTGTAACATGACATGAAGGGGCAGTGCCTTAGCAAATGGTTGTTAAAATAGAATACAAGAAAATTGGTCTTTCAAAGTTGTTGTTTTTAAAACAGAAAATGCTAAAAGTATTTTTTCTTACTACAGAACTGATTTATTTAAAAAAAACACACATGCAGGATATTGACTGAACGGCAGCTTTAATGCTTTTATAAGCTATATATATTTACGGGTCAAGTGTTTGGCTCCAGAGAACATTAGATAGTTCAATAGTCCGTGTGTTACGAACGCGCATTTGCTGCTGCGGACATTGGCGTCTGACGTCATAGTCACATGATCGTGGTAGTCAGACGGGGAATTCCAGCACCGGAGAGGTAACCACACTGCCGGAGCCGCACCCGACCGAGCAGATCAAAACAACACTGCAGGAGTTAAGAACTCCAGGCACGGAGGATTCCAAGCAGAGATTGAGCCAGCTGATCTGTACACTGATTGTCTCTGAAGTGACACACACCCACACTGCCTGATTTTATCGGCTACGTTGTAAGTAGCCAATTTGCTATTTCTATATAAAGTTGCCGTTTCATACTTCACTATTGTGGCCCTTTTTTCATTCTCTTTAAGATCAAAGAACTTGGTTACTACCCCGAACACCTTCCGTGACACATTGTGTATTATGTTATTAATTACTGATATTTTTATCTGCACCCATTATTCATTTTGTTATGTTTATGAGTGAGTGAAAGAACAATAAGCGCTACAAAAAACTAATTTCAAACTAACAATACCACAAAAATTTGTGAATATAATACACAATAAAATATACCGGGGGAGGTGCTACTAGTATAATTGCTTTCCCTATTCGAATGCTGCCAAGCAGGCCTCGACCCCACAAAAGCCGAAAATTGGATGATCTAGATGGCCTAGGTGCAGAGAAAAAGAAAAGAGGGGTCGGGGAGAAAAAATATAGGGTGGTATGTCTGCAATAGGTCTTGAAAATAGGTGAGAGATGCACTTCCAAAAGGATAGGGAATTTGGGCTTTTCTCCCGTACCACTGGAATTCGATCTTTCACATGAATCCAGGAACCGGGATTTTCTGTTATCCAAGATAATATAACAATGATGAAATAATCAAGCCTTTCTCCAAACACACTAGGACCGAATTGTGGTGAAATTTGCGGGGGTGAGGTGACCCCGGCAGGGGGGCGCAGGGGAAAAAGATTGCGCCCCCCTGCCTTACCTGACGCTTTGGGGTTCTGGCAAAACAGTGTGCTGAGTGCTACTCACGTAGTTTTAGCCACCTGGGTCCTGGCACCAGAATTGACGTGGAAAAACTCAGTTCCACACGTGTCTTTTTAGGTAAGCAATTTGAATAAAAACTTTTATTGCAAACCGCTGTTAGCAAGAGTGTAATTAATAAAAATCAAACATGGCTGTCTGACTTAACACAAAGGCACTGAAATAATAGTCCTAAGCAATGTAACTTATAACCCAAAAAGGGGGTGGGCATGCATAATTTCATATGTCAGTATATTTATTACTTTCATTTGGCATCTCATTTCTTATCTTATATGATGTCGTCACTGGTTATATATTTGCTATATATTTTAGCAGACTAAACACAAATAAATACTTATGATGCCTGGCTACCTCATCTTCCCCCCCTTCAAAGTTAACAGCTGTATATCCCTTGCCAGCTCTACAAAGAGAGAATTAACAGATAAGAACTCGAGGGGCCCATCTAAGAGAGAAAAGGACACATTCAGCACATTAGAGAGGTGAAGGGAAGTTTAAAGAAAAAAAATTCCATCACATATACACTATTTCCCTGCTACCCATAATATAGCTGTAATAAAAGCATGGCTTTTCTTATACTGTAGCTTATAGAAAAGACAAAAGCTTGGTTATGGTTATACATATGTTGATAATATGAAAATATACTTCCACACATCTTGACGTCATCGCGCACTGCAGCGTTGGCCGACGAACATGACGCGATGACGTCACATTACCAGGCAACAAAGTAAAATTTGAGCGGAGCGCTGTGTGACTCGTGAATATGAAAAAGAAAATAAATATAATAGTGCAGATGGTACAACAATGATGGTCTGAATATAAATGTTCTCTGTAATAGTTGTACTCACAGATGAATACATGTTCTTAATAATATTACTGTTCTTAGAAATATTGTTCTTATATATTGTGCATTTTTACTACAATATGGTGTTTCTATTATGGTAATTTTAAAATCAAAGTTCTTAACACAACTCTTTTAAAAGAATATGATATTTAAATTGCTTTAATATTTTAGAATGTATTTGCATCTAATTTTGTCTATCTTCCTCATCCTATTTAGAACTCCGTCACTCCTTGCGTCGTTTTTAATACATTTTTTATATATTCCTTTATATACTCTTTTTTACATCATTCTTTGTTTTAAATATTTTTAATATATTATGAATTAATTAAAATAAAACTGTTTTATTTGTTGTAATAGAATTGTATTAATTGTATTAGAGAATATGAATATCTTATATTGTTTGTACTGTTTAAAAAACTGACATACACCTCCATTATCCACGATATGTAAATGAGACATTATATTGCAATCAGCTGATAGGACCCCCTGATTAGCCCTCTGTAAATTGATGATGGACTATATATATAAGGGAGGACCTATGGGGTTAACCAATTCGATTCCTGAAGAAGCCACAGCGAAACGCGTAGAATCGATCCGCTGCGGGAGGTGATTGAGCTGAGGAGATCATTGGAGACAACTGCTGGCAAACCATCAGGAGACGGACACACTAGGCAGCCTCTTCCGCCCTGACCCAAGATGACACAGGACGTGACGAGGGTATCCGTGACGTATGCGGAAGGGCTCCGCCGCTCCTGGAGAAACCGGCGTTCTCCAACCACAGCTGTCCTCTCCCTCGAACAATATTGTATTTCAAAATGTGAGTGTATTATACATATATTAATCAATTGCTGCTAATACAATTTAGACTATACTACTCTATTGTGCGCTCTCTCTTTTACTTCCACATACCCCTGGGAGAACAATTGACTATCTACACTACAAGCTTCCTGTATCAAGACACCACTCTGAGGGGTATCCATTAAAGGGCTCCCATCAGAGAGAGAAGGGTCTCTGATACGCCTATATTTGATATTGTAATCTGTGAGTACAACTATTACAGAGAACATTTATATTCAGACCATCATTGTTGTACCATCTGCACTATTATATTTATTTTCTTTTTCATATTCACGAGTCACACAGCGCTCCGCTCAAATTTGAAAACCTGCACAAGAACCATCTGGACCTGGACAGTCCGCCTAAAGGGTGTAGAGCTGCTTTTTTATTATTGTATTGCACATTAATATTCCTATTTTTTCACATATTGGTGAAGGTCACTAAACACAATTTGTGTATTCATTATTAATTGAACATCACTGTCACGTATATTGTATAATTATTTAATCATTTAATATTCACTTAGTTTGAGAAGCGCCCGGTTTTTATTTTTGTTTTAACAAAGTAAAATAACAAAAACAGAGGTACAGACACTAGGACTAGTTACTATCATAGTTACATAGTAGATGAGGTTGACAAAAAGATGTGCTTCCATCAAGTTCAACCTATGCTAAATATAGACAACGGATACTTTATCCTATATCTATACCTACTTATTGATCCAGAGGAAGGCAAACAAAAAACCCAAGTGACATATCATCCAATGATATCTCATAAGGGGAAAAATAAATTCCTAACCGACTTCAAGAATTGGCAATCGGATTAATCCCTAGATCAACATCCTTCCCATGTATACTTATTTGGTACATCCGTGTATACCTTTCCTTTCTAAAAAGATGCCCAACCTTTTTTTGAACAAATCTATTGTATCTGGCATCACAGTCTCCATGGGTAATGAATGCCACATTTTAACTGCCCTTACTGTAAAGAACCCTTTCCTTTTTTGTTGGTGAAATCTCTATTCCTCCAACCTTAAGGGATGGCCCGAGTCCTTTGTACTGCCCTTGGGATGAATAGTTCTTTTGAAAGTTCATTGTACTGTCCCGAATATATTTGTATACGGTTATCATATCCCCTCTTATACACCTCTTTTCTAATGTAAATACATCTAATTTAGCTAGCCTCTCCTCATAAGTTAGATTGTCCATCCCCTTTATTAATTTGGTGGCTCTTCTCTGCACTCTCTCTAGTTCCATAATGTCTTTTCTAAGGAGTGGTGCCCAAAATTGTACTCCATATTCAAGGTCTGGTCTTACTAATGCTTTGTAAAGGGGCATAATTAGGTTTACTTCCCTTCCATCCATTGCCAGTTTAATGCAAGATAAGATCTTGTTTGCCTTTGCAGCTACTGCATGACTTTGGGCACTATTGCTAAGCCTGCAGTTTACAAGCACGCCTAAATCCGTCTCCATCAAGGATTCCCCCAATTTATCCCCATTTAATTTGTAGGTTGCCTGTTTATTCTTGCTTCCCAAATGTATAACCTTACATTTATCTGTATTAAACCTCATCTGCCATTTACCTGCCCAAGTTTCCAGTCTCTCCAAGTCCTTCTGGAAATTACATCCTGCTTTGATTCTACTACCTTAAACAATTTAGTACCATCAGAAAAAGATGGAGGCCTCAGGGTCATTAATAAACAAGTTAAAAAGAAGGGGTCCCAGTACCGATCCCTGAGGTACTCCACTCATGACTTTAGCCCAACCTGAAAAAGTTCCATTTATGACAACCCTCTGTGGTCTATCCTTCAACCATTTTTCAATCCAGGTGCATAAATCTGCATAAATACAGAGGAACAGAAGGGGAGGGGATAGAGTTAAAGTCAAAACAAGAAACCTTCTGGATACATAAATTGAACACACTACATCCAGGGGGTTTAAATGAGGATATTGATATTTGGTCCCTTTATTGAGTATTTAATATTTATATTGGTCTATTTTATTCCATTCCGTTGATCTTTTATAGAGTATATATTTATATATGTTTTAAAAATATCCTTTTAGTGTATTTATAAATATATAGATGTAATAATAAATAATGATCTATATGTATATATTTTTGATATGGGAAATAATTTTTAACAAACTTTGGGATTTTATATGAAGGCTCCTTTAAACTATGTCCCTTTGCCCAGGTTCATTTTTTAGTTCATTTTTTAGTTCATGCTTCTTCTTTATAAAGTTTTTTATTTCCATTTAATGTCCATACTCCATTTGTTCCAGATTGCTAGTGTATATATATATTTTTAGATTGTAATTGTTTGATATATTATGATGCATTAATACTTTTTTCTTTTGTTTTAGAATCGCTTTCTATATCATTGTGTGTTGTCTATGAATAATAAAGTTGTTGTTGATAAGTTTTTTTCTGTAAGGATTCACTCCCCCCCTTGTCGCTATCCCATTGGATAGGACGTCCATGTGACGGACCAATGGGCTGCTAGCGTGGGGTATTTTAATGTCAGTTATTGTACCATTCTTTATTCTCTGATGAAGAAACCTTTACGGTTTCGAAACGCGTTGGAAGTGTGCTATTTGACTCTCTGCCCCGTTTTATACTGATCCGGCCACCGGAGAAGAACTGTGACGTGACGCGACGCGAGTTGTAGTGACGTCACTACCCGGAAGTGCTGGTGCGGTGGATAGAAGGAGAGAGGCCAGCCGTCGCGAGGATCCGCAGGACACGGCCGTTCCCCAGTGAGCCGCAAGTGGCTGGACACTGCTCACTTTTACAGGGGACAGTTAAAGGACTCCCTACTTACCCATTCGAAATCTGGGACTTACTCACCAGCTCCAGTCCTAGTAGATGACAACTGATCCGGTCCACAGTGTTGGTGGATGGGTAACTTACCCCAAAATGCTTAATTGAATTTTATTGATGTACGCACAATAATTACCTTATTGATTTATTGTCTTAATATACTTTTAATGCACTATGAGCGTTGTGCGCTGTGTTTTTTGTGTATTTGTCTGACGTTCTAGGGGGTGCTCTGAGCCATCCCCGGTACCACAGCTGCAGACGCTCCAATCTGATTAATAGGTCACGTAATATATCTTTATTATCACTGTATTATCACTTCACGTGTGTGGTATTGTTTAATAGTTGCGCACTTCCTTTTCACCTTTGTCGCATAAATCTGTACTTAGTCCAATTAGCTTTATTTTGTACACCAACCTCTTGTGTGGAACCGTATCAAAAGCCTTTGCAAAATCTTAGTAGACCACATCAACTGCATTACCGTGGTCTAAATTTCTACTAACCGCCTCAAAGAAACAAATAAGGTTAGTTTGGCATGATCTATCCTTCATAAATCCATGTTGACTATTACAAATCATTTTGTTTTCCATTAGGTATTCCTGAATATTATCCCGTATTAAACCTTCAAGTACTTTCCCCACTATTGAAGTCAGGGTTACAGGTCTGTAATTCCCCGTTTGTAATCTAGCTCCCTTTTTAAATATAGGCACCACATCTGCTGTATGCCAATTTTGTGGTACTGAGCCTGTGGAATGGAGTCCTTGAATATTAAATGTAATGGTATGGCTATTACTGAACTTAACTCCTTAATAACTCTTGGATGTATGTCATCGGGGCCAGGTGCCTTATTTACTTTAATTCTTTCAAGCTGCTTATGAACTTCTTCCTCAGTTAACCAATTGTTTATTAATGTGGAGGTTGTGGCTTTCTCCTGCGGCACTACTATTGAAATTGATTCTTCCTTGGTAAACACAGAGGCAAAAAATTTGTTTAATACCTCTGCTTTTTCCTTATCTTCAATAATCTGCCTGCCCATCTCACACTGAAAGGGTCGTATATTTTCTTTTCTAAATTTTTTTTGTTATTAAGGTACTTAAATAACTTTTTAGGGTTGATCTTACTTTCCATTGCAATCCTTTTTTCATTATCCATTTTTGCTAATTTGATTGCCCTTATGCAATTTTTGTTACATTCCTTATAATTCTGATATGATTCCTCCGTCCCTTCTGATTTAAAGAATCTAAACGCCTGCCTCTTCTTTTCCATTTCCTCCCCTACCTGTTTATTTAGCCACATTGGTTTTGACTTATTTCTTTTATACTTATTACCCAAGGGTATACTGTGAAAGGTAGCGTCCCAGCCTTTGTTTAAAGAAGCAGCAGCATCAGACCCTGGGAAGAATGGAAGAGGCTTTTGCTGTTCTGAACCTTCTTTTTATTAGGTATTCCACATTCAGGTGTACAACAACCAGTTCCCCCCGCGTGATGTCTCCATACAGAGAGTAGCCAGCAATATCTCATATCACACAGCAGCAACAAGGAGTGCAGCCTTTCACTGAAGTTCCACAGACATCCTCATATCACCTCATATCACACAGCAGCAACAAGGAGTGCAGCAGCCCCAGGGAAAGAAACTCCCTCCCTTTTATTACTGGTTAATTTGGACCAAACCAAATTAAGTATACCACACAGGGGAGTTGTCTCCCAAAACTTACACAATTTGCAAACAAAATACATTTCACACAACATACAATTTTCTATAGCAAGCCCCAAAACAGTACCTTTTACAAACATCCCATGCATGTCTTTACTCTGCAAAATAAATGACATTCAGTATCACTTACTTTAATTCCCCCCCATACCATGGTATAATCTACCCTGGGTGGTATGCAGGAAGGCAACGCCCTTTTCCTTTTTAATAGGGACTGCCCATGGCTGTGTAACATCAAACTGTGTTTAACACCAACCACACCTGCATTGTACTGACTGACTGACTGACTGACTGACTGACTGACTGACTGACTGACTGACTGACTGACTGACTGACTGACTGACTGACTGACTGACTGACTGACTGACTGACCTCAGGACACCACATTAAAGGTTAGTAAAGTTTCAGGTAAAGGAAACAAAAAAATATTGCTGGGCCCAGCAAAAAAAAAAAAAAAAACAGAAACAGAAAGAAAGAAAAGTGGTGCACTTGATGCCAGAAAGCAAACATGCATTTAACTTCCACAAAAGTGCAAGCAGCCCTGTCACATATACACTGATAAGTGCGCTTTTCTAAAAGTGTTTTAAGTACTGCCCATTTATCTTCTACATTTTTCCCTGCAAAAACATAATCCCAATGTATTACTTGTAGATTAGTCCTCAGTTTATTAAAATCTGCCATTCTAAAGTTTACGGTCTTTGTTGAACCCAAGTAATCTGTTTTTTGATAATTTATTTCAAATTAGACCATGTTATGATCACTGTTGCCCAAATGTTTCAGGGCTTGAATATTTGCTATTACTTCTACATTGTTTGATATTACCAAATCCAGTATTGCCCCTCTCCTGGAAGGTTCCTCAATAATTTGGGTCATGTCTTTACGCACCCCAAAAAAATTGTTTCATCTTGTTTTAATGCTAATCTCACTGCTCCAGTCTATGTATGGATAAATAAAATCACCCATTATGCAAACATGACCTAGTTTTGATGCCTTCTCTATTTGCAAAAGTATTTAGCTTTCCCAATATCATAGATATTTGGTGGTCTGTAGCATATCCCTACAAACATTTTCTTTATACTTTTACCTCCACTGCTAATTTGTATCCACAAGGTTGTTACATTTTCATAATTCCCTTCATAAACATCTTCCCTTTATAATAGGTTTTAGATCCGGTTTAACATATAAGCAAACTCCACCTCCTCTTCTATTTGCTCGATCCTTCTGAAAAAGGGAATAACCCTCTAAATTAACTGCCCAGTCATGAGTTTCATCCCACCATGTTTCAGTAATGCCTATGATATCATACTGATCCCTTGCAGCTATTAATTCAAGCTCCCCCATTTTATCTGTCAGGCTTCTTGCATTAGCAAGCATGCATTTAAGTTTTTTTTCAGCAGTTTGTACTATTATCGTATCGGCTCCTTCCTTTCTGTGCAAATTTGGTTTAGTCTTTAAAGTTTTCTAGTATTATCTGTATTTTGCTATGGGTGTCTCGCTGCTTGTCAAACTCACACTTGCCCCCATTCTACCTCCATAACCCATTGTTTCATCATCTATTCTATTTAGTTTGTTATCTGTTTCATTCCCCTTCCCCCTCCATCCTAGTTACAGCACTACAATAGTAACCCTATGCAAACGGACTAAGCATGATTGAATTTAAAGGCACAGAAGGACCTAGCAGTGAAGTGCAACAATTTCAAGAGACATCATATATTGCTGAGATTGGTACAGGGAGACCAAAAGGACAAAGGCAGGTTTTCACCATCTTCTTTGCCTGAACCACAGATAGTATCAGCCAGAGGGTAACATTGGATTCTGAAAAGCAATAAGGTGTATCTGGTTAATAGTTTATATTGTGGTTTACCACTAGATATTATAACTTAATATACAGAGTTAGCATAACGAGAACAATTATCCACACAGTGTGCAAGAGCTGAGTGAAATATAAGCAGGAAGGGAAGATCGCAGATTCTATATCCACTGTACTGTCAAAGAGTGCCCAAGTTGGAAAATTGAACTATGGAGATAGGTATAAAGAAACAATCCATAGCAGTCGTGGATCGGGACCACAGTAGATATAAACTGTGTCCCTAGATAATCCACTCGCAGTTTGGATTAAAGCTGAAACTGACTTTACCCCAAAAAACAATTACGTTCTAGCCTTTCATTCAGGCCCCTAGAGGCTACGGTATCCAATATATAGGCCCATTTAGCTGCTTTTTGCAGCAAGATTTTTTTCTCTATCTCCCCCTCTCTGTAGTAATTTGACATGGTCAATAACCTGATATCTTAGCTGTGCTGAGTTATGGCCCATAAGCCTAAAATTACGTGCTACAGAGGTATCAGACATTATGTTCTGAATATTGCCTTTGTGCTGGGAAACCCTTTCTTTCAAGCTGTTAATATTCTTCCCCACATATAAAAGGCCACATGGGCACTTAAGGAGATAGAAAATGAAAGTACAGAGGCAAGTATAAAAGCCATTAGTCTTAAATTGTTTCCCTATGTGCGGGTGAACAAAATTCTCCCTTCTGTTCACGCCATTATACTGGGTGGAACTTCTACAAGGGAATATACCAACAGAGAGGGTTCGATAGAAATGTCTGCGTACCTGGCTTTAGTGAATTCTGCTTTAACTACTGCATCTTTGATGTTCCTAGGTCTTTTGTAGGCAAATATCGGGGGTTCCCTAAAAAGATGGCCTGTCGTGTTGTCACTTTGTAGCCGATGCCAATTCTTAGACACAGTCTTTTTGATGTGTCAAGAAGCTACACTAAAAGGTAGTTATGAACAGGATTCCTTCTTTCTTAGGTTTAGGGATATTAGTAAGCGTTTTCCCGTGGATAATTGTTTACCTTAGTGACCGCATCCGTAATCGTTTTTTGGGGTACCCTTTGGAAAGGACTTTCTGTTGCATTGCTTGCATCCATGTGGGTAACTGTTCAGAATCATTAACAATTCGCTTAACCCTTAAGAGTGGGCTGAAGTGTAGCCCTGTTTTAAGCCCGTGCGGATGAAAGCTATCTGCCCGCAGCAAACTATTGCTGTCTGTTTCTTTCACATAAAGGTCTGTGATTAGCGTGTTAATCTTTACTGAAACACTTAAATCCAAAAAGTTAATCATTTCTTTGCTACGATTCATAGTAAAATGAATGGTTTTGTGACATCCATCCAATTATTCCAAAAATCGTGTTAACCTCCCCTCATCACCTATCCACACCAGGAACACGTCATCAATGTAGCACTTCCATGTATGGATATTGCCTGAGTATTCTGTGTTATTAACGACATAAGTCTGACATAAACAGATTTGCATATGTTGGTGCCATATTTGCTCCCATTGCAGTTCCTTGTACTTGTTCGTAATAAATTTGGTTGTATCGGAAGTCATTTTTAGTTAGAATGATTTTAAGGAGTGTAAGTGTGAATTCAATCAATGGTTCTGGCAATGCACTCATCTGTAGCGCTCTTTTCGTAGCTGCCAGGCCATCTGTATGCGGGATAGCGGTGTACAGGCTCTGTACATCTAAGATACAGAGCGAGACATTATCCCCCTGTATTTTAATTGTCTAATAATTGAAGGAATTCAGTAGTGTCCCTTAAATAGACTGGTGTGGATTGTACTGACGGTTGTAATAACTTGTCCACAAAGATAGCTAAAGGTTGGAAGACTGAATCTGTTCCTGCCACTATGGGTCTGCCTGGTGGTTTCTCCATATTGTTGTGTATTTTTGGTAGTATGTAGGGGTTATTGGGTGTCATGATATCAGTCATGATGTTATTAACATATGTGTGACAGGGTAAATAAACGTCACCAGCCATATGCCTGGCAGACCTATGTGTAAGGTCTGCAGTGCAGCAGTGAGGAGGTTAACTTTCAGCTGAGTTAATTAGTCTGAGCCCAGCTGCCTCATCAAGGTGTTTTAAAAACCCCAGGCTGTACACACATGCAGGCTAGCTGGTCAGGAGAAAGGAGTGAAATGCTGAAGTAAGATTACTGCTACAAGGTCTGTTTTCAAAGTACATGTTTGATGAACTGTCTGAGTCCTGCATGCTTAAAAGAAGCTGTCTTGTTTTTCTATGCTGAAGAGAAGCTATTTTGTTTTTGTATGCTGACAAGAAGCTATTTTGTTTTTGTGTGCTGTAATTTTTAAGGCTCAATAAATAAGCCTTATCAAGAAAACCCACGTGTGGTTGCATGTAACCTGCAACAATATGCATCTCCAACTATTTTTTTTTTATTTGTCTTTGAATAGTATATACTGGATCATATGCTATTACTTTATAATGTTGTTGATTGCTAAATTGTTGTGTAATCTCTGAGTGATCATCTGCTTTGTTTAAAATTACCATAGCAGCACGCTTGTCTGCTGGGTTTATGATTATCCCTGGATTAGTCTGTAATTAAGAGAGTGCCTTGTGTTCTTGTCTAGACTTATTGGTGTGTTTATTGCGCATGTTCTCCCAATTTATCATCTCCACTTCCCTAGTTACTACTGCTGAAAACGTTTGTTGTGTAGGGTGTAGGATGGGTGGACTACATTTTCTCTTATTCCTGCAATTACCCAGTCCGAATTCTTCTGGCAGTCCCATCGTGAAAAGCCTGTCAGTGTTCTCAGCGGAAGCTTGAGAAGTTTCCCCTTCAGTTGGGTGTTGCTCTGAAAACAGAATTTTAAAGTTAAAAGCACAAAAAATCTTATACAGTTCTACTTTTGTATCAAACCTATTACCATTAAAGGTAGCTACAAAACCAAGTCCTTTTTTAAGAACGTTATCCTGTACGTTAGTCAATATAAATGATGATAAATTCACCATTCTCCATCCTGTAATTTGCTCCTCGTGACTTTGGATCCTTGATAGAATTTAGATTTTACAGCCGCGACTGGTTTTCTTTTTGGTGCCAGTGTGTCCACATGTTGCCCTAAAAAAGGGGGAGTAGGGTGTTCCTATGTCGCTTGATCAATCTCAGATGACGAGGATGCTGTGTTACAGGTTGATGAGGCAGAAGATGAATATCCAGCCGGTTTCCTAGTGTGTTGTTGTTGATTCGTTTTCCAATTATAGACTCTGTCAGAATGATAGTCCAATGTGTCTCTGCAAATTTTTTTGTTTTTAAACAACTCCAGTTCCTTCCAGTAGTTAGTAATCAGTACAGTTAATTCATCAAACAATTCAATCTGTTTGTCCTGTTCTAAGTAAGATTCCGGTTCTCCCTTCAGTTTTATGATGTCTTTTTTGATGTCTCCTGGGCTCTACTGTGAGGACCATAAAGTCAAGTGAGCACTTAAGTATGTGAAACCAAATCTCACTTTGGCGTTTGTTTTTTTACATAGTGTAGGTCTTAAGTTGACGCTTAGTCCACGAGGTATACGTTTAATTCTTATATATTCAAACATTGTTGATTGATGCTATTGATAATTTGTTTCTTTTTTGGTTAGTCCTTCCAGCCTGCATGCCAGTGTTCGATAGTCATCTCTATTAAGAAAATTGGGTGTAGTGGTAGATGATTGTACAAGTTTATCTATTTCTTGTTGTGTATAGGCAAATAACTCTGCTCTATTTGTAGTTGTACTATCGATGTCATGAAATGACATAATGGGTGCTCAGTGAAAAATCTGAGACTATCTGTAATGAAAAGTATAGAAACTGTGGCACACCGTTATGCAAAAAGAATTAGTAAATAGTTTTCACGCTGGTGCTCACCCGTTGATCCCGGCGTCTCAAAGCAGGATCCAGAATAAGGTGAACAGTTTGTGATGCAGGAAACACACAGGAGTCTGATATGTAAGCAAAAGTTACTCTGTATTTATTATATCAGCAGAGCAGGTACAAATGTAACGTTTCAGAACGCAATGGCCAGGGACACAGGAACGGACATGGAAGATGGACAGGGCACACAGAGCACTTAGACCCAGACCATCAGACCCCCCTAGAGACACTATCATAAAAATGCAAGACTTTCTGGAAAAGGAAATAATTATACAGAAGGCCAGAAGTATCTATAATATGGATTATGAAGGGGCCCTGATCCAGCTGTATAACGACCTCTCAACGTTAACCCTACAGCACCACAGAGATATGAGGGAAGTCACTGTGCATCTACAAAAAGCCAATGTGAGATATAAATGGGGATTCCCTACTAAACTGATTGTGATACAACAAGGGAAAGTTTTCGTGCTCGGATATGGAGAAAACCCCACTAATTTTTTTTTTAAAGACTCAATATTTCAGGTCCCAAAGAAAGTGAAAGACCGCAGGACTCCGCGACTTCAGAAACTCTTCAGCCCTACCCAGAGTGGAGAGGGCAATGATGACGGGAAGTGGGCAGTAAAACGAACAGAAAGGCCAGCGATAGCAGTGGCCGACAGTAGGAAGACAGAAGAAAACCACAGGATGAAACGGAGATCAACGAGTAAAGAAGAAGAGTAAATAACTGAGATTATTGGCTATATATTTCTTTGTTTTTTCTGTCAGAACATAGATCTGATTACATGACAGCTTAAGGGGTTTAAAAAATAAAATAAGTGGTTCCTCTTGTTGGTAATCAGCTTGAGTTAAAGTTAGATATATTTAAGGGAAGGTTATGTTTTTTAGAATGGTTTATAAAGAGATCTATAGAAGTGCTGTGTTATTATAACAGACGCATTGTAGATAATAAATCAAGGATAAAATGTTGTTTTGCTATTAAGTGTGAAAAATTAAAGTAGAATATTATGTATGTGTATAAGAAAGAGTTAGAGATTGTGGTGCCTCGCTCAAAACCCCTGAATACGTTAATGAGGTCGCGTGCTGCCAGGGATAGATACATAGGCTAACGGGATGTGAGTGTGAAGAGCACACAAATAGATCCCCAAAAGGGCGCACTGCAGACCTGAGTAGTATTAAATCATGGTCCTTGAGTGCGCAAACATGCAACATATAAAAAAAAGTTTATTAGGACATAATAGACTAAATAACTACATAAATAACTTTAAATAACTTTAAAACCATGAAGCTCCTAATGCCTCACTAGTGCTAGATTTGACTAGCTTAAGGATATATGTCAAGTGAGGGAGATATATACGAAGATGATATAACTATAACTCATTCAGCTTAGCCCTTCCCAAAGAAAACTCCTCTTGAGTGACTCGTGGGGTAAGGTATTAATATACCTGTGATTGAACCCAGCGTAAATAAGAGGAGATGTTTTTAGGGTGTAATACTTAATATAGGATTACCTGCTAGACACCTATATGTACCATACTCTCCATATAGGTATGCAGGATAGATATCAAGGGGATCTCATAGCTGATATAGTCATTGAACAGTTACAGTATATAATAGTACCTAGTTATATCTACAGAGATGATGATGGACAGCTGGCCTTTATAGATATGATGTTGATAGGTGTCAAAGGTGTAGAACTCAAGCCTAATGACTCATATGATGTACTGCAGTGACCAGTGTTGCTGCATATTCACCCATATGGTAACCATCAATGGGTAAAGAGACCCTGTGTAAGTATGGTCATGATAGACATCGGTACTCTTTGATGGATGTAAATGGATAGTCCTCTGTGATGGGATACACAGATAGCGGAAACCAGTAATACCGGATCGATACAGAGATATACAGCTCTCAGTAGTTGAGCTCTGATTCAAATTCCCTAAATGTCTATTTCCATCTAAGGTGATGTATCAAATCTCTATAGGCTTCATATACTGGCTCCGTGTATGCGGAATCATAGGGTGACCCTATCAACTATTAGGTTATGTGTTCCGCAGAACAATGATAGAATGTGACTCTAACAACTGAATCCCACAGATGCGGCTGACTATGCTCCCAGATGGGGTGTCTGCGCGGTGGCGCGCTGCCAAAATCCCACACAAATGTTAAGGTGAGTACCTAAGGTAACGCTGTATATCGCTATAAACTGTAGGTGGCTGTCTAATGATTCCCACTTTGACACCAGGCTCTGTTGATAAATGTAAAAGCTTGTATGGCAGGTGCCAGTGTAGATTACACAGCTGAAGACATAATTGTCTGAATGTTATGGATCCGTTGTAATGACGTCATGTAATGAACTTGTGTTCCTCTGCGTGTAAAGTCCCTGAGAAACAATGTACTCAGGGACACTGTCGGCTACTAGTTGCCAATAGATAAGACCAACTGTACTGCCAGCGAGTATCCGGTGTTGGTGTATACTGGTGATGGTATATATACTGTAACACTGGAGCCGCTCCAATACTCGCGGCCAGAGGTATATAAGTGTAACGTGGTATAGACCTCAATACACTTCACATCGTGTGTCCATATAGTCGCAGGCACTCTGCAAAGTGAAACCCAGGCAAGTATTGCGCAATGCTGTGCATCGTGTGCAACTCGTGTTATAATAAGGTACTAAAATACAGCCGTGTCCAGATATAGCCGAGCGGTACACCGTCAGTTTAAACTCGCGACTTAGTAAAGTCACGTGGATGTTGCCGCTTGGGGGATTCTATCGTGAAGGTAGAGACCAGCGTGATATAACGTATATATCTTATGTATTCTTCTGATATATATATATGTATATATGCCTCAAGTAGAGGTATGAGAGGTATTAGGAAAACTTCATATTAAAAACTTTAATGTGCACCATTGCAACGTAGACCCGACGTACGTTTCGTCGCCTAAAGCGACTTCTTCAGAAGAATACATAAGATATATACGTTATATCACGCTGGTCTCTACCTTCACGATAGAATCCCCCAAGCGGCAACATCCACGTGACTTTACTAAGTCGCGAGTTTAAACTGACGGTGTACCGCTCGGCTATATCTGGACACGGCTTTATTTTAGTACCTTATTATAACACGAGTTGCACACGATGCACAGCATTGCGCAATACTTGCCTGGGTTTCACTTTGCAGAGTGCCTGCGACTATATGGACACACGATGTGAAGTGTATTGAGGTCTATACCACGTTACACTTATATACCTCTGGCCGCGAGTATTGGAGCGGCTCCAGTGTTACAGTATATATACCATCACCAGTATACACCAACACCGGATACTCGCTGGCAGTACAGTTGGTCTTATCTATTGGCAACTAGTAGCCGACAGTGTCCCTGAGTACATTGTTTCTCAGGGACTTTACACGCAGAGGAACACAAGTTCATTACATGACGTCATTACAACAGATCTATAATATTCAGACAATTATGTCTTCAGCTGTGTAATCTACACTGGCAAACAAAAGAAAAATTAGTGCGCCTGGTGATCTGTTCCTGAAACCACTCACCGTAAAATGGATTATTAAATAAATCCAAGTGTGATAAAAAAAAAAAAGGGGGGGGAAAAAAAGGGGAAAAAAAAAAAAAAAAAAAATTTTAATTATAAATTGAATGGAAACGAAAATACACCTTGATGATGTGAGTAGTTAAATCCTATGAATACATATACTTTTATACCATTAATAGGTTATGTGACATGAACCATTAGGAGTGAGAGGGGTTAATTGTGGTTATAGCACAAAAAATGGCAGACGGAACCAAAATGATCCAAACACATAAGCAGCTTCCAATGCAAGGTACCCAAACCTTGCTGAATAAGGACAATAAAGAAAACAACCAGGGAAGCGCTATATTAGTTGGGATCAGGCTCAGCAGCCAATTTTATGTATAAACCACATATAAAACAATAGCATAAAATAGCATGATTGAATACACAAAAATATAATATATAAAATGAGTAACACAAGTCTCTGCCAGTTGGAGATTGTCCAGGTGATGTAAGTGCAAGTTAATGCCCCTGTCTGATGTGACAGACTCGGGCAAGAGTGACCTTTGAGAGGTATAAATCCAGAGTGGTAGCTGGGATGGAAAGCGCTACCAACTGTGCAGGTAATGAAGTGTGTAGAAATGGGAAGGTGCCGTAGGCATCAAATATGGAAAAAGCTCACCCAGACTTCAAACTCTTTGCGCTGGTGGCTCCTTTTGTTTCGTCCTTCACAGCCTCGCTGCAGAAACTCCGCTGTACAGCTCTCCTGGGCTTGCACACCAGGGATGGAACTACTCACAGGGCGCCGGGTTTCCGGGTATGACGTCACGGCCGGACGTGACGCACCAACCCTTCCCGGCTGTGCCTGGAGCTGCCGCAGCACACAGGGGCTGAGAGCCGAATTTCACACACCTCACACAGCTTCAAAGTTCCACAGCCTCCGCAGTACACTCTCCAAGGGACTCCACGTTAGACCACCAGGACTGGGGCAATGAGACAGGGATGCACAAGAGCTGCAACCCCTCTAGACTCCTCCTCCTACGCGTTTCAGCACGTGACGTGCTTTCATCAGGGATACCATGGGGGTGTTTAGAGTGGACTATAAATACCCATCTAGACAGCGGTCATTTTTGTGACATGAACCATTACATGGGGGTTGTGCTGAAATGCACTGTTGTACTGAGGGTGTGAGATTGTCATTGGAAGCCAATTAGGCTAATTGATGACCGCTGTCTAGATGGGTATTTATAGTCCACTCTAAACACCCCCATGGTATCCCTGATGAAAGCACGTCACGTGCTGAAACGCGTAGGAGGAGGAGTCTAGAGGGGTTGCAGCTCTTGTGCATCCCTGTCTCATTGCCCCAGTCCTGGTGGTCTAACGTGGAGTCCCTTGGAGAGTGTACTGCGGAGGCTGTGGAACTTTGAAGCTGTGTGAGGTGTGTGAAATTCGGCTCTCAGCCCCTGTGTGCTGCGGCAGCTCCAGGCACAGCCGGGAAGGGTTGGTGCGTCACGTCCGGCCGTGACGTCATACCCGGAAACCCGGCGCCCTGTGAGTAGTTCCATCCCTGGTGTGCAAGCCCAGGAGAGCTGTACAGCGGAGTTTCTGCAGCGAGGCTGTGAAGGACGAAACAAAAGGAGCCACCAGCGCAAAGAGTTTGAAGTCTGGGTGAGCTTTTTCCATATTTGATGCCTACGGCACCTTCCCATTTCTACACACTTCATTACCTGCACAGTTGGTAGCGCTTTCCATCCCAGCTACCACTCTGGATTTATACCTCTCAAAGGTCACTCTTGCCCGAGTCTGTCACATCAGACAGGGGCATTAACTTGCACTTACATCACCTGGACAATCTCCAACTGGCAGAGACTTGTGTTACTCATTTTATATATTATATTTTTGTGTATTCAATCATGCTATTTTATGCTATTGTTTTATATGTGGTTTATACATAAAATTGGCTGCTGAGCCTGATCCCAACTAATATAGCGCTTCCCTGGTTGTTTTCTTTATAATCTACACTGGCACCTGCCATACAAGCTTTTACATTTATCAACAGAGCCTGGTGTCAAAGTGGGAATCATTAGACAGCCACCTACAGTTTATAGCGATATACAGCGTTACCTTAGGTACTCACCTTAACATTTGTGTGGGATTTTGGCAGCGCGCCACCGCGCAGACACCCCATCTGGGAGCATAGTCAGCCGCATCTGTGGGATTCAGTTGTTAGAGTCACATTCTATCGTTGTTCTGCGGAACACATAACCTAATAGTTGATAGGGTCACCCTATGATTCCGCATACACGGAGCCAGTATATGAAGCCTATAGAGATTTGATACATCACCTTAGATGGAAATAGACATTTAGGGAATTTGAATCAGAGCTCAACTACTGAGAGCTGTATATCTCTGTATCGATCCGGTATTACTGGTTACCGCTATCTGTGTATCCCATCACAGAGGACTATCCATTTACATCCATCAAAGAGTACCGATGTCTATCATGACCATACTTACACAGGGTCTCTTTACCCATTGATGGTTACCATATGGGTGAATATGCAGCAACACTGGTCACTGCAGTACATCATATGAGTCATTTGGCTTGAGTTCTACACCTTTGACACCTATCAGCATCATATCTATAAAGGCCAGCTGTCCATCATCATCTCTGTAGATATAACTAGGTACTATTATATACTATGACTGTTCAATGACTATGGGGCCTATGCAGAGAGCAGCGCTTTTTAAAATTGGAGAGGGGAATAAAAAGTAGGTTTAATGGAGAGTTTTATTCTCCATATGCAGAAATGGGCGAAATCCGCTATTTTTAGCATTACTGCATGTGGAGAATTGTAAATGAGGAGATGCGCGCAGCTGAAAGGGGGAAAAAAAATCGCGCATTTTTTTTCCCCCCTATAGCCGGCGACCTCCTGCTTCTTGCCAACTTTAGTTGGCGGAGAAAATTGACGAAAATCGCGCCAAAAACAGCCGCTAGATGGCGAGCGCGCCTTTCTGAATTCGGATACTTTTCAGACTGGCGAGATGTAGTTTATCGCCAGCCGCGCGGCGAGATTTTGAAATAGAAAAAAAAATGGCGCGTTTTCCCTAGCTCGCCATTTTCAGCTGTTTTTAGCGCGATTTTCTCCGGAAAATGGCGAGATTTCAAATAGCGCTGCTCTCTGCATGAGGCCCTATATCAGCTATGAGATCCCCTTGATATCTATCCTGCATACCTATATGGAGATTATGGTACATATAGGTGTCTAGCAGGTAATCCTATATTAAGTATTACACCCTAAAAACATTTCCTCTTATTTACGCTGGGTTCAATCACAGGTATATTAATACCTTACCCCACGAGTCACTCAAGAGGAGTTTTCTTTGGGAAGGGCTAAGCTGAATGAGTTATAGTTATATCATCTTCATATATCTCCCTCACTTGACATATATCCTTAAGCTAGTCAAATCTAGCACTAGTGAGGCATTAGGAGCTTCATGGTTTTAAAGTTATTTAAAGTTATTTATGTAGTGATTTAGTCTATTATGTCCCAATAAACTTTTTTTTATATGTTGCATGTTTGCACACTCAAGGACCATGATTTAATACCACTCAGGTCTGCAGTGCGCCCTATTGGGGATCTATTTGTGTGCTCTTGTATAAGAAAGGGCTAAGAAACTATAGATGAGTGGCATTTGCTCCTCCCTCTCCTCCGGCTCCTATCCCCTCCCTCTGCCCCTCTCCCCTTAAAGGGAAGATAAAGGGGAAGAAGGTCACTCTAGCAAATATATATGCCACCAATGTGGGACAGGTAGATTTTTTAGAGAAAGTACAATCAATAATTTATGTATTTAGAGAAGGAGTTCTATATCTGGGCGGAGATTTTTAATGTGGCATTAAATCCGGTGTTAGATACCTCCAAAGGATATACAAAAATGAGTAAAAAGCAGACAAAATTTATATACAAAATGTTGGACCAGCAGGCATTGGTCAATGCCTGGAGAGTCTTAAATCTGTCAGGGAAGGATTATACGTATTACTCAGACCCACATGATAGCTATTCCAGGATAGATAATTTTTTTATAAATCAAATTAATGTGAGTAAAATAAGGAAAGTTAATATTGGCAATATTACGTCGTCAGATCACGCACACATGTTATTTTAGAAATTGATTTAGAGGTGGGTTTTACGCAGAAAGGTGAGTGGACATGGAGACTGAATGAGTCTTTACTGAAAAATAATAATGTGGTATTAGTAATTGAGGACACTCTTAAAAACTATTTTGCAGAAAATAATGTAGGAAATATGTCTCCGGCAATATTGCGGGAGGCCCATAAAAGTGTTATAAGAGAAGTGTTTATTCAACAAGCCTCTCTTACGAAAAGAGTAAGAGAAAAATAAATTTTAGAAATAAGCAAACTAATCCAAGACCTAGAAATAAAACATAAGAGGACAGCTGATAAGGAGATTCTAGCAGAACTAATAACCGCTAGAGGAAAAGTCCATTTGTTAACAACTCAAAAAATAGAAAAAAGTCGCTGATTTGGCTTAAACATAAGTATTATGAGAAAGGTAACAAGATGCACAGATTGCTGGCCAACCAGCTAAAACAGAAACAGAGCCAATTTAATATCAGTAAAATTCGGAAACAGGATGGGGTAGTGTCACAGGACCTAAAAGTTATTAAAGAGGAGTTCAGGCTATTCTACAAGAAGTTATATAATATACAGTAGAAGCTATGCAGAATAGGAAAAGGGAGGATATAGAGGAAGATATAGAAACATTTATGAAGGATATTCAAACTAAAACAATCGCACCCGAGACGAGAGCTAAACTAGATGCGATTATAACATGGGAGGAGATAGAAAAAGTAATAAAAGACCTGCCCGATGGAAAAAGTCCAGGGCCTAATGGTTTGCTGCATATATATTATAAGACCTTTGCTAACTCCTTGATAGTATATATTCAAAGTATGTTTAACACACTGAGAGATACAGGAAACCTGTCCCAGTATATGTGAAAAGCTCATATAACAGTTAACCCTAAACCAGGCAAGGATAAACTAAATTGTGCAAGTTACCGCCCAATATCGCTCATAAATGTAGACGTCAAAATTCTTGCCAAAATATTAGCAAATAGACTTAACGAATATCTACCAGAACTGGTAAAGAGGGATCAATCCGGATTTATACCAAAAAGAGAAGCCAAAGATAACACTGTGAACTGCGACTTATAAATATATTGAATCAGGTTAATAAAACACAGACTCCAACTATGATATTGTCTATAGATGCAGAAAAAGCATTTGATAGAGTGTAGTGGAATTTTATGTTTAAGATGCTGGAGCTTATAGGAACGGGTGATATGTTTAGACAATATGTAAAGGCACTATATAGTAACTCATCAGCAAAGGTCAAGGTAAATGGACAGGTCTCGAACTCATTTAACATACTTAATGGTACAAGACAGGGGTGTCCGCTGTCCCCATTGATTTTTGCCCTAATAATGGAGCCGTTAGCAGAATCAATAAGGAATCATTCAGATATTACGGGAGTTAAAATAGGTGAGAAAGAACATAAGATCGCATTATACGCAGATGATATTCCTCTGATAATAACTAACCCATTAGTCTCGTTGCCAAATATAATGAGTGTTCTTGGTAGATATAGTTTATTTGGGAATTTAAAAAGCCAAGGACTAATATTAAAACACTGCAAAGGCATAAATCGCAAGGTGGACTTGGTCTGCCGAATATCAACAGGTATTACCTTGCTACACAGGTGAATGCTCTTTTTGAATGGTATTATTGTACTAAAAATAAACTTTGGGTGGAAATTGAAAACAATTAATGCAAAAACATAGACACATATAAGGTTCCATGGCTCAGGAAGATAGATCGACCTAAAGATCTTTAAGAACACCCTACTATTGGTGCAGCTCTATGCGCATGGGATGAAATATACAAAGATGAGTTTGTACGTTCCCATCCCTCTCACTCCTTGTCTATTAGAACAATCAATGTGTATATTCGTGCAGAAAAATGTTACATACTGTAGACTTAACTTTTTCCTGACTAAGTGGTTGGGATAAATACCTCCTTAATTGTTAGCTACAAAATGGTTGAGTTTATTCTAAATACAAAAGGTCGGTAAATGATATACCTATGTATAATGCAAATAAAGTAAAAAAGTTACCTTTTTTTTTAAACTTGTATTTTATTGGTTTTTACAAATTATATTTGGGGGTGAGGGGGTTACATTTTCACACATTTTCTATCTTTAGTACATACATTTATTCTTTGTTATGTAAAGAAACATTTGTGACGTAGCATTAGTCTCATTATGTCCACTTAGGCCACCTGTCTGAAGTCAATGTTCGTTCAGATTTTCATATGTCACCCAAGGCTCCCAAATTCTCAAAAACCTATTAAATCTGTCTTGGATTAAACTAGTTTTTTTCTCCATGGACATTATATAGTTTAGTTTGGTTTTAACTGTTATAATTGTCGGTGGGTCATTTTGCTTCCAGTGCTTAGCTATTACTGCTTTCGCTGACGATAAAATATGTATTATCAGCGTGTAGATATATACAAAGGAATACCTTCTACTAGTTTTAGAATTAGTATTGTCTCAATATTCCATGGGTAGTCAAACCTGTGACTCTTTTTATTAGCTTTCTTATTTTCTTCCAACATAATATTATTTTATGGTAGGCCCACCAGATGTGTTTGAGTGTGCCTATTTGAACACAATTGCGCCAACAAAGGGGTGGGAAAAACGAGTGGAGTCGGGCTGGTGTATAGTACCACCTGTGTAAAATTTTGAGGTTGATTTCTCGTACTGCCGAGCATCTGGAAGACCTAGCTAACCTCTCATACATGTCTTCCCAGTCTTCATTATCTAACGGGCGACCTATATCATTGTGTAATCAAAGATTGGTATAATTGTGCCATTGTTTGCTTTTGTTTGCTTTAGGTACTCACTGGATGAGTATAGTTACTCAAATATAGTTTGTGGTCTGAGTATATCTTGTTTTGGTTGTATTGAGGAGACGTAATGTCTCAGTAGGAAATATTGATACAAATACATGTTTCAAACTCCTCTCTTATTTTCTGGAACGTCTTGATTCTATCTGTTTTTAGGGTGTCATTACGTTTTAGAAGACATTTTTCACCCAATTCTAATATATCTTTGACTTAAATGCTAGAGTAAAGTCTGAGTTGGACATAATTGGCGTCAAAAGGTGAGGGGATCGACGAAACAGATTTACCCTTACAAATCTTATCCCATATTTTTAGAGAATATGAGATCACCGGATGGGTCTTGGCCGGCTCAGGTCTGTAATCTTTTTTTATTTTTATTTTTTATTTTTATTTTTTTAACCATAGCAGTGTCGCCATATCAGTTGTTTGGGCCTCAGCTCTTTCTATATCTACCCATGGTTTTATATCTGCTCCCATTGACCAGACTATTAACGGGATTAATCTGGTTGCTTTGTAGTATTTGTCAAATCTGGCTGGGACATTCCCCCTATTATTTTTGGTAACCCCATAGTTCTTTTCTTTATTCTAGGTTTTCTATCGTTCCATATAAACTTTGTTATTTCTTTCTCTAGATCCTTTATATCTTTTTGAGGGACTGTGACTGGTAGAACCTGGAATAGATACAAAACCCTGGGCAGCAAATTCATTTTTACTGAGGTTATTCTTCCCTTCATGATATTTGATATCCACCCCATACTCTCAGGAATTTTTTCAGTCCTTTAATAAGTTTGGGGTAATTTTCCCTGAAGAGTTGCTCGTATACCTTTGTGATGAGGTCAGGAAGAAAACTACACCTGAGAGCCCCAAAATGGAGGACAAGATGCAGTGTTCCTGTAATGAACCCTACCCCACGGAAGAGTGGCCCTTCCAGTCCAATAAGGAGGAAGACATCTCTTACGGGGAACCCGAACCGAGTCACATCCACAAAACACCCCAAGAATGGTGGGGGTGCCTGAACTCGGCACGAACAGAAAAGACCGCTCTCTATGATGACGAATATGGTCGACAAGAGAAAGACCGGGAGCAGCAGATCACCCAATATTTCTGTCAGCTAAAGCAACTGCAAGAAAAGCCTGGCGTATATAATGAAGCTGCTGAAGTATCAAATAAAGAAGGAGACCCCAGTATTCCTGATGGGACGGAGTCATCCAAAACAAAAAGGCGGAAAAAGAAAAAGAAAAGCGGTTCTTCCCTTACCGTGGAAGGAACAGACACGTCCGCAGATCCTGTGGAGGAAAAGGGGGACCGAGTTGCCCTGCAGCCTAGAGAAAATGGAGAATTTGTCCCGCGGTTAACCGAATATCCAGAGGGCCAAGGCAGAAGTCGTGTACCCCAAAGAAGTGTCTGTCCGGTGCCAACAGTGAGGAACCCTCAACCAACCATCCCAGGGAAGTGGAGCCGGAACCAGTGAGTGACGATCCCTTGACCAGCCCTGAAGATGCCCTGAAAAATACCAGGCGTGACTGTGATATACTCCGTGAACAATTAAAACAAAAGAAAGATGATTACACGGAGCTACTGAAAAATAACGTGAAGCTACAGGAATATGTGCTCGCAATGTACTCTGCAGCCAGGACAGAATTGGACGATCTCAAGACTGTGCTAGATACTACAAACGCTACTATTTCCGCCATGGATTAAAAGCAGAGCCAATCTGATAAAATGATGGCTAAGCTGAAGCGGAAGTATGAGGAGGCACTGAAGCAGATGACAGTCTTCCAGCAAGAGGTTCACACTCTTCGCATAGAGCTGAATGCCTCACAACAGGAGGTCAACAGTGTCCGGACAGAGGTGGACGTATCTCAGAAAGAGGTTCTGACACTCCGCAGAGCACTGGATGCCTCACATCATGAGACCAACAGCTGCCGCACAGACCTGGAAGTTTCCAGAAAGGAACTCCACAGTCTCACTGAGGAGCTGGACATTTCTAAAGAAACGATTGTCAATCTTAATACACATCTCCAAGTCTCTGAGAAGGAGCTTCAGACCCTCAACCTAGAGAAGGAAGTCTCACGCCAGGAGACTGTCATTCTCAAAGCAGATGTGCATAAATAGAAGGAGGCCCTGAATAGTACAGAGACTGAAAAAGGAGAAAATTTAAGATTAAAAAGAAAAAACTTAAAACTCAAAGAAGAAAATTTTCATTTGACAGACCACGTCAAGAAAAAGAATGAAAAGCTGCACGAGCTTAAAGAAATAAATAGACTTTTGGAAGGTGAGAAGTTTGAAGCAGAGCACCGACTGCAGAACCAACTGCAAGGTCTGCGTACGCACCTCGAGAAGGCCGAGGAGAAGCAGCGAACTCTGCAGGAAGACAATCTGCAGGCTGTTAAAGAAATTCAAGTGCTGCAGGAACGTCTGATGACCCAGTATGTCCCCGCAAAGCAGCATGAGAAACTGAAGGCTACCCTGAGCGTCACCAAAGCATCGCTAGAGGCCAAGCTTAGAACACAGGTGACCCGGCACAAAAGGGAGCACAAGAAGGTCCAGAAACTAAAACAAGTAACTGTGGCCCGAGCAAAGAAATTCATAGTGCTTCACAATGCAATAAAAATGTGGAAGCAAGCTCAGAGAAAGCAAAGCGTGCAGATAAATTCCCTGAGAAGAGACTTGCAAGACGCACACAAAAAACAGGGATCTCTCGTGGATGAGATTACAGTCCTACAAGGACAATTATTGACCCTGACTAAGGCCTGGGACCCGGTGCGCCCGGCGGCGCGGGCGGCCACACGCGAGTTCTCCACCAGCAGGGGAATCCTCCCGAGCCGGTCCCTCCTGGCTGCACAGCTCACTACACGCTGTGACGCGTCAGCCGCTACGGGATACAAGAGAATGGTGATCCCTAGCGTTGACGCGTCACGTGGTGTGGCTGTGAGCCAATAAGGAGGGGAGGCTTCGGGAGGAGGAGAGGCTTCGGGGAGCGGGGAGGAGTGTGGGGGGAAAGCAGCATGAGTGCCTGTCTGTGTGTGTGTGTGTATGTGTGTGTCTGAGTGCGTGAGTGCCTGCATGTGTGTGTGTGTGCCTGAGTGTGTGTGTGTGTGACTGCGTGTGTGTATGAGTGCCAGCCCGAGCCCGTGGAGGGAGGGAGGGAAGGGGGGGGAGAGTAGCGGGTCCCTCCGCTCAAGCCATGCCCCCCCTCCCGCTCAAACCTCCCACTCCCGCCCACCTCCCGCTCCGGCTCCCGCTCCCTACAGACCGCATATCGCGGTCTGTGTCTGTCAGGGCCCCGCCTGTCTGCAGTGCGGGAGCGCTGACGGAGGGAGCGGGGCCTTAGCCTAAGCGTCCCACAGCCACAAAAACCCATGAAGACAAGGGTACAGTGAGAGCTGGGAATACCGCTCATCTGAAGGATAAGGTTGTAAAATTTGAACCACCTAAACAAGCACTAGCAAAACCTTCAGCCACCCAACAGGCAACAAAAGAAGGTACACGTGCTGAATCAAAACCAGAAGAATCCTTAGCTGATGAAGCTGAAAAGATGGGACATTCTCTGGAAGTGGGTGTGGAATTGCAACTTAATCCCAAAGAGGCTGAACTAGCAACCCCATTGAGTGGGAAAAGGGCAGAGAGACAGCTTCAAGAGCGGAAACCTCAAAGGGCTGTTTTTAAATGCTCTGCAACTGCTGCCATACAGTATGCCTACAATAAGACGAGCACCCGACGCGAGGGAAATCTCATGATTGCGCACGTAGCAAAAAGACTATACTTAGAAAAAGTCCTTCTCGAGCGACTGAGGAGTGCTGATCTCAAGCACCTTCGGGAGGAGACACGAATAAACTGGAGAAAAGGCTCCAATCCCAGCAGGACTGAGGGTTCTCTTACTCCATCCACTCTCATTCAAGTCACAGAGATATCTAGAATGAGAATGGAAGGATGGGCTTTGGCCGTGTCAAGCCCGAGCTTCCCACAAACAGGGGAGGTATGTAACAGGGGAGTTATCCCTGTTCAGGTAATGTGCCTCTAATACAGCAGTGTGGTGGTTAACTGCTGGTAGTCAATTAACAAACACCACCTGCCTGATTAGATTGCTTAGAAAAGCCTGTCTTTTGAGACAGGAAGTGAGACTCCTTAGCTCACACCTGAGCTGAACTTGGAGACAGAGCAGAGATCCTTGTCCTTGACTCTCACAACTTGTCTTGAGCCCTGCCAGAAGAAACAGCAGAGCTGCTTTCAAGACACAGGGGAAACTTCTAAACCTGAATGCTGACAAAACCCGAGGAAAGGTAGCAACGCAGGAACAGAGAAGATTTTCCCTCCAAACCACAAGGAACAGATAAGACTTTCATTTATGAGACTTTATATATCTGCTTATTTCATGCTATATGTTTGGGGCTGGGAGACATGCTTATCTAAAGGGAGTGTGGACTGCATACAGTAGTATTTCACTAGAAATACTCCCAAGTGAATAGAAGCTTTGTTTACCCCTTGTTTGGATGGTTTCCTGATAAGGAAACAGGCGCAATAAAAAGCCTTATTTAATTTCACTATAACCAGACTCCCTTGCATACCTCTGTGAGCGTCCGCCTACAGGCAGTCTACAGGTTTCTAAATATTTATCTATTTTTTCTGTTTGGTTTGGAGCCTTTTGTTCTTAATTTTTCAGATTATAATACTATTGTACAAATTCGCTATTAATTTCTAGAGGATTGAAAGTTGTTTTGTCCTGATCAACTTTCAAACTGAATATACTTAAGCTAGACATTTTATTCCGTAGTTCCGCTGCTAAATATCTGTCTGCTGTTCCCTTTCTCGTAATAGAGTTGGTTAGTCCATCTCATTGCTTTTTCTGTGTCTTCTATCAATATATTTTTGATTTCTCTCCTGTCTTTGTCTATTTTCAATCTAATGTCAGCTGTCGGATTCTGTTGGAACGCCTTTTCGTAACATTTTTACTTTTAAAGGGATTTAGATTCTTTTTATCTATCTGCATAAATGGCTTCCGACTGGAGAGTAATGAAGGTTAACGGAGCAGAAACTTATTGGCCCTGTAAAAAACCTCTGTGGCACTTGGCAATATGCAGCATAGGTAAAATTAAGTGTTTAGCTGGAGAACATAGGCTGGATTAATCAAAGCGAGATACAGAGTATTGCGCCAGTTTCAGACAATCTCGCTCTGATAAATGTTGACCTATGTTTCACAGTTGAGCACTTTTTTTATTTCATTAATAAATCGCTGCCATAGCCTTTACTACTTGTGAAGTGCACCAAAATACAAATGTTGAAATATGCAATCCATTTTGCTTTTGGTAGGGGCTCAAACCTGAATAAAAACAAATTGGCACATTGAAAAAGCTGTGGCGATCAAAGCACGGTTTTAAAGCAGCTCATTGTAAATAGGAGAGCATGTGTAGAAAACGGCTGGAGGCTTTCACAATAAGAATGAAGAAGGAAAACAACGAGGTTCTGTTAATTTATTTTTACACAAAATGGCAATATGGCTGCAGAACAATTCAATTAAGACTTTGTTCTAAATACACATGCTAAAGAAATAACTATTTATTTTAGGGGAAAGCAGACTGTTCCTTTCTATATTTTTAGTTTCTTGGACAGTGTGTAATGATTGCAACCCAATTCATACAAAACTCACAATGTTTTTGCCTTAATATTTTACTTTGTCATTTTGTTTTTGTACTTTGCAGGATTTGTATGCAGATACCTCAGGTAAAATTAGATTAAATTGATAACGGGTTAATTATCCCTGCCTGAGTTATTTCTGCTTGTACAGAAGCCATCTTGTGTTGCCAAATGCTGACATGTTCTTGCATTTTAAGGGTCCAACCACATTAAAAATGCGGGAATCCTAGAAAACAAAACAATGCCTTTCTTGAGATTTGATATGTCGAGATAGATGTGAAAGACACCAAAGCCCTTTTCAAAAATATGAAAAGATGTAATCACAGTAGGTGATGTATCGGAATTGCAATAAAAGGAAATCTTTCAGATTTCTAAATAATTTTAAGTGTTTACATTCTAAGGCTGTTTACAATTTAAGCCTGAAAGCCAAACTTCAAGAATACTATAAATAAAGTGCGTGCTATACAATCCATACTGTATGTATGGGCTAATTAGAATCTTATCCGAGATATGTCTTTAAAAAAAATATGGTTTTACATCAATACGGCACTCAAAACAGAGTTCCCAAACAGAAAACTGAATCATTTCAGTTTGCAGAATGTAATAAGAATGAAAGAGGGAAAATTAATACAATTATTTAAGAAAATATATATTTTTGGGACCAGCTGAGTGGAACTGCACTGTCAACCACTGCATCAACTTCGGTGTATTGTATTGTATTGTATGTCTTTATTTATATAGCGCCATTAATGTACATAGCGCTTCACAGTAGTAATACATGTGGTAATCAAATAAATAACAGATAATATAAATAACAGATCATGGGAATAAGTGCTATAGACATAAAAGTAACATTAAGGAAGAGGAGTCCCTGCCCCGAGGAGCTTACAGTCTAATTGGTAGGTAGGTAGAACGTACAGAGACAGTAGGAGGGAGTTCTGGTAAGTGCGTCTGCAGGGGGCCAAGCTTTATGTATCATGTGTTCAGAATATCCACAGTGCTATTCATATGCTTCTTTAAGCAAGTGTGTCTTAAGGTGGGTCTTACAGGTGGATAGAGAGGGTGCTAGTCGGGTACTAGAATGTAATAAGAATGAAAGAGGGAAAATTAATACAATTATTTAAGAAAATATATATTTTTGGGACCAGCTGAGTGGAACTGCATTGTCAACCACTGCATCAACTTCGGTGGAAAATAATTCCTTATAGCTGCTTAATTATATAGCCAAACTCATGCCAGCAATCACCTACACCTGATAAACCCAATAAGCATATAATCCAATGTGATTCTACCTACCCGATCATAACAAAACGAGAAACGAATGGACTGTACAACCTTTCAAAATGGAAATAATTTATAACAAATGCCCTTTCAGCTTAATGAATTGCTTATAGCTCCCCTTCCCAGCCCTGGAATATGTATTCCATAATACAGCATTAACACACTCCCTGTGTATTTGTCATACTTAATGAGACCTCTCTCAGGCGTCTCTCTCCAGAGAGAACCAATGTACTTTTTACAAAAACCGAATTGTGGTAGCAGGTTCTGTAACACTGTCCTGAGAGGAGTTACGATGAAAATCACTTCATGTGTTTTATTTTAATTTTTTTTAATCCTTTGACAAGATTAGGTTCAAGGTAGTTATTGAGAGAGAAAAAAAAAAGAACAGTCAAGATCCAGAGAATAATCATATAATTAATAAATGATCAATTTCTTTCCTTTTAAAACAAAAAGTAGTTGAGAGATGAAAATGAATTCAAATAATGAAATGTCTTGCATAAAACTGTTAAATACATTGCTTTAAAACGTATTTAGTTGGCTATTTGAGTGGAAAATAAATTTACTTACCCATTTTACTGGTGGAATACCGGTGAAAACATTTCCCGGTTCTGCAAAAGAGCAGAATATTACTATAAAACCTGGATGAGCTTTAAAATGAGTGAAGTAGGTTCTACATACAGATGTAGTAGATGTTACTACCCCCGTTAACGCACAAAATAACACGTGTGTTATCTCATTAAATATTGTTTTCAAGTGTACTACAATAAAAGCTGTGCCAACGTTACCACAAGGCATTGCATTAACTGGTTCAAACGGGGCCGCTGACAAATGGGGAGCGCCGGGAAAGCTGTCTGCGGCCCTGGGTGCAATAACATCTTGTTCCAACAGTATGTACAGAACACTTAGCATGTACTGTATCTATTAACTTGCCAAGTAACGCAATGAAAAAAAGTCAGAAGAGAAAATGTAGTTATTCTGTGAGAAGGAGCGGCTCACTGAGTAAAGACACTGACTGACACTGAGTTTGAAGCAAGGGAACCAATTCCCGGTGTCTGCTCCTTGTGACCTTGGGCAAGTCACTCTATCTCCCTGTGCCTCAGGCACCAAAAACATAGATAGTAAGCTCCACAGGGCAGGGACTGGGTCTGCAAAATGTCTCTGTAAAGAGCTACCTAAAACTAGCAGCGCTATACAAGAACAAACTTATTATTATTATTCTGTGTGTAGCCAGGTCCCCCGCTGTGGCGCTGTTCCCCCCCTCGCGACACTCACCGCGGCAGCAGGGAAGTATTAGCCGTTCGTGGGGAGATGCGGGAGGGTGGGCGTGGATAGCGCGACTCTCTGGCAGGCGGCCGGTTGCCAAGAACGCGTGCGGACGCGTTGCCAGGCCGCTGTCGGGTCCCGGTGCAGGGCGCCGCCATAGGGACTTGCGCACGCATGCGCAGAAGACATTTTGGCGCGGGGAAGGCAGGGAAGGTCGCGCATGCGCAGGACGAGCGCGCGAAAGGCCACCAATGAGAGGAGGGCTCTGTAAGGGGACTTCAAGTCCCATGAGCCTCTGGAGCGACCCCATGACGCCAGGGAGCCAATAGGGCTGCAGGAGCTCCCTGCTTGCAAGATATAGATACATTTCGCGGGGTTTTGCAGGCAGGCAGTTGGTGACCGGAGCAGCTAGGGGAAGGAGGTAGGGTGCAGGAGTCAGTGACTCTCTGCACTAGGCCAGCAATTCCCCTAGGCCCCAGATAGCCCTGAGTCACCCTAGTTGAGTGTTGTAGGGACAGGCCCTAGGTTAGGGACCCTGCCCCATTAGCTATTCGCTAGTTAGAGATCCAGCGGACGCTGTGTTTCCCGCCACGATGCTTGGGCTCAAGCCCTAGCCTTTAAGAGAGCTGGACTACCTTCCGGAGGCCAAGCAAGCAGTGACTGCGGTCTGCGGGCAGCAGACAGATCCTTGCCACGGTACAGACGGTGTGGAGCTGCGGTGATATTATCCATGCCGGAATTCACCCCATGTATATATATGTGTCCTGCGAGGAACCATTCCTGCTCTGCTAGGAACCATCGCAGGTGGAGGCACTGCACCGAGCACAAGGTTACTCTTACTCATACTATAGTTGCCCCAGGTTCCCTGTGGCGGAAGTTCAGCCCTCCTGTGAGCCAACAGGTAACGCACCACACCTGGTAACACTAAGTTCCCCGCACCCACACTATATCTGCGATTGGGTGGGGTGGAATACTTGTTACATTTGGAAGCGCTGCTGAGATTCAAACCTGGGGTGCCCTATTCAAAACAGTATCACCAAAGATCAGCAACATGGTAATTCCCTCACGTCAAGAGGTCCACGCGTGGGCTACCACCGTCCGTGAACCACCTAAACACGTTGTTGCCGTAGGGAACGTCCCGGCATTAGTGGCGGAAACTGACATCCGGGACTCACTGAGAAAGCTCTTAGGGCCAGATAAAATATGGTCCCGTGGCAGGGTGTTCGACTCTACTTGTCATTGGAGTGCCCTACTATTCACCGTGGGGCGGGACATATGCCCAGAAGCGGCCCCGAACACTCTACTGTAGTAGCCCCCGAGTGCCCGCCAGAAGGATACCCCCTTATATACTCGGACTTACCAGTAATAAGGGAAATGTTTTCACTAAGAGCCCCTCCTCAAGATCCAGACGAACCGTCCACCAGTACATGGACACCACTTGCACCCGTGTCAAGTACCCCAAACCAGGTTGACCGTCCCCAACCCAAAGTCTCCTTTACCCCAAGCGCCCTCACGGAAGCCAATAGTTGGGCTGACAGTCCGCCCTCTCCACCCGACCCCGTACCCCGCGAGGTACACCCCAGGCATATCAGAGAGAGGGTAACGAACGAAGGTACCATAATGGGGGTGACGCTACCTCAATTCGTAGAAGCCTTCACCCTGGCCTCACTATAGTTGCCCCAGGTTCCCCGTGGCGGAAGCTCAGCCCTCCTGTGAGCCAACAGGTAACGCACCACACCTGGTAACACTAAGTTCCCCGCACCCACACTATATCTGCGATTGGGTGGGGTGGAATACTCGTTACATGTGTAATGATGGAAACATTCACAGAAAGGGCAAACGATGACCCAACACTTAAATCCATAAATATTTGACTATTGTTCAGCATTTCTTTGTCACAAAACAAGTATTTACACACATGCTACGAACACATTACATGTCTAAGTAATGATTGCAACTACATTTTCTTTTCTGTCAAAAACTCCCAACACACAACCAGATAGGGACAAGATAATAATACAAAGGTATTAAGGTTTTAAAAGAGACACATGTATGTAGATAGAGTGAGAGCAGGGGACGCATTCACTCTTACAAGAAAATACTAAAATTAAATTTGTACTGTAAGTATAATCACTTTGTATTTCACCTAACTGCATGCCATTTAGATAAATGGTGCAATTCCACGTACCCTGAATTTTGTTTCTTATTTTGATTAAGGCACTTATCTTAGGTCTCAAGAGTACTCTGTTACTAAACAATAAACATAATTTAAGATATTTTAATTTAAAGAAATCCAGATTCTGTATAAAAAAAAAGGGAAATTACAATTTTCTATGTAAATTGCACAATTCGCTAATCAAGCAGAAAGTTATAGATATTTATTATTATATGTATCTAAACTAATCTGGTAAAAACCTACAATACTAATTTAATTTGAGTCAGTGTGTAAGTTGCCTGCAACACAATGGACTGGACTTTTGACAAGCCCCCATTCCTCCTTCCCATTTTATCCATTCATACACATAATACTGCTTTACTTAACCCTTTCAGGGTCAGAGCGGACAGCGATGCATTGCAGAGCAATCTGGTCATGGAACTCATTTCAGAGTAATGGGCTGCTGGCTCCTCTGGCAATGAAGGGGGTTAAGAATGGCTTTAATATTTGGATATTATGTTATTTCATTTCAATAGTTGCTCTCACTGAAGGAAATGCAGTTTACCTCGTCCAATACCACTCACAATCAGGGTGGGAGCACAGAAGCCTGCAGGTGTTGACAGATTTCTATAAGGTGTTGCTTTCCCAGAGAACTGTCTCGGTATTCTTACTGTAGATATAAAGAACACATCAAACGAAACCGAAGCAAAGAATAAGGTGGCTTCTTTATACCAGTTTACTAAAGTATTATATTGTATTGTATGTCTTCATTTATATAGCGCCATAAATATACATAGCGCTTCACAGTAGTAATACACGTGGTAATCAAATAAATAACAAATAACAGATAATATAAATAACAGATCATGGGAATAAGTGCTTTAGACATAAAAGTAACATTAAGGAAGAGGAGTCCCTGCCCCGAGGAGCTTACAGTCTAATTGGTAGGTAGCAAAAGTTAAAAGAGGGGACTGATCACAGCAAGTGATAGGGCTGGAGGCAGGTACCAATAAAAAAGTATTTATTTAATTAAACAGCATAACAGCAGACAGATACAGAGTCCTCTGACGCGTTTCTCGCCCGTCAGGCGCTATATCAAAGAGTAAGGGAAAGGGTTGATTTTTCTTCACTTGCCCTTGTTAGCACAGTCAGACTCCCCTACTGGTCTTACCTTATGAGGCTTTAATAGGAGTGAGATTGACTTCATTTACACACCTCATTGTGCACCTGGATTGATTTGTCATTTCATGCTACTGTACATGGATTCTGGATTTGTTTAACATATTCCTATACCACATAGTGACGTTTGTAGCACCAGTTAGGGGATTGTTCCCTATTCCCCTATGCTCCATTATCTTAATTGGTAGGTAGGGAGAACGTAGAGAGACAATAGAAGGGAGTTCTGGTGTCTTTATTTATATAGCGCCATTAATGTACATAGCGCTTCACAGTAGTAATACACGTGACAATCATATGCCATTTTGCCCTTCTGTTCTAGCACAAAGTGCCAGCCATTAAAGATCTAGTCAACACCATGTGAGTAGTTTTCTATACATTTCTCTCATTTTTCACTTATATTTAATACTGTGTTGCACTCCATTTATATTTTGTTTTTCATATACCCCTGGATTGATTTGCGCTCCTAATTCCCTGCCTCTAACACTTGTATAATGACCGAGCAAAAGATGTTGGCTTTGCATTTGTAGGCACACATTTCTTTATCTGCAGAAATGTATATACAAATATTTCTGAGAACAGCACTTGCACTTTTAAATACCATAAAAAAGCAGTTCCATGTCTGCATCCAACATTATTACACAAACAGTTGTGTACCTTGTGTTTTTTATTTTATTTATTTATTTATTTATAAAATATTTACCAGGAAGAAATACATTGAGTTACCTCCGTTTTCAAGTATGTCCTAGGCACAGAGTTAAGACAAATAATACATGGTTACAAATACAGTTACATAAATGAACATGGTATACATTATATACAAGACATTGCATGCACCGTTAAAGATAATATATATTATGGGCGTATGAAACTATGGCTAATAGCGCTTTTGCCCATTTGTGCTACAAAAATAAAAATAAACTCAAGTAAATAAAATACACATTACAACACAATAAAAACAAACACTAGCCAATAAATCCATTGATTATCACTGTGGTTATCTATGCCCTCAATGGGGCACAGATAGCCACATTGGCATTCAACGGGCACTCTATAGATAATAAATGTGTATCTTACCCTTGCCGGGATGAAGGCTAATCCTTCTCACCGAACTGCGGCACCAATAAACTCATGACCCACGAAGCAATGATCCTCAACTTGAACTACAGCTTGATGTGCAGACGTCCACAGTCCTCTGTAGCTTAAAGAGAAGTCACTGGTGAGTACATCTTCTTTTCTTCTTTGTTCTTTTCTTTCTTCAACAGGTCCAGCGAATGTTGCCACGCCGTCGTCTTCCTGTCAAATGAGACATAACAGGCCTTATATAAAGCCTGTGATGTCACATTTGACAGACATGGTACATCCACCAATCCGATTGGTAGATGTACCATGTGTCTAGGCATCAAGTTTGGCAGGGGAATGACTTCTCTACCAAACTTTATGGAATAACATGGTACATCCACCAATCCGATTGCTGGATGTACCATGTGATGCCTTACCTTTTTTGGGTGATGGGACGTCACCTTAAAGGGAGGGAAGCACAGCCAATCAGGTACCATATGCTTCCCTCCCTTTAAGGTGATTGTCAATGTGGCTATCTGTGCACCCATTGAGAGCATAGGTAACCACAGTGACAAATCAATGGATTAATTGGCTAATGTTTGTTTTTATTGTGTTTCTGGAGTTATTGAGCCAGTATGTTTCAAGCCAGTAGACCATTTGGGACACTCAGTGGTTGAGGTTGTGGCCAAGGGTCATGCGGCCTGCAGTCTCCTCAACATCTGCCCCCCCTCCCCCCTCACTATACTGGTCGGACATCTTTGCATCAATGCACATATTTACTGGCTCTGCTCCAATACCAAACTTAATTATTGCTTTATGATTCTCATGCATACAAGGACTCATAAGTTCCCACTCACATTATATGGGTCTCCCTGAAGGTTTTTCCAGGCATCGGATAGGGGATTATTTTTCTTATATATTTCCTGGGACCCTCAGCGTATCTGCGACCCGCTTTGGTTACCGGCTATCTGCTGTTCCATAGCAAGCAACTTGCCACCCAGTCACACCACTGTGGCATTGGTTGTTAGCCTTTATTACCATACTTATGATTATTTTATGAAGGTAAGGAAGTGATCGCTTGTGCATAGTGTCTGCATATAAATTTGCTGCTTTTTTTTTTTTAAACTAGGGAAAAATTTAAACTTTAGCCCCTGGACACTGGGGGTCTTTGACCTGTTGCCAATTAATGAGCTGAAGCACTCTAATAAATCAACAAAAACCTTTAGAAGGGCCCTGCATTCAGGTGGAGGGATGCAATTTCAAAAGGAAAATAAATAAATAGAGTTGTTTGCACATTTCAGATAAAACCCCAAAGTCTGCAATTTAATAGAGTATAAGTAAGAAAGTGGAAATGCTGCATTCAGCTGTTATGAGCAACTTGCTTTGTCAGCAGTGTAGCTAGAAGACATGAAACCATATTCTGCACATTAAAAAAAAGACATCAAATGGAGATTCCTGCAATATGAAAGAATGGAATCCTACAAAGTACTAAGTGGTAACCCTACTGTCATAATTTTATTTTGAGTATTTGCATTTTTGATACACAGAAAAAAACATGGGAATATGCAGGTATATCTTACAAGAGTATATTATATATATATATATATATTTATTTATATATATATATATATATATATATATACAGTGTTCGACAAACCTATACATTTGCTCGCCCCGGGCGAGTGGATTTAACATCGTGGCGAGGTCCTATTGGCCCAAGCAGCATACGTTTGTTACTAGGTGGCGAGTAAATTTTTTTGTGTGGCGAGTAGATTTTTTGGTGATTTGTCGACCACTGTATATATATATATATATATATATATTTGTAGAGGTGTCGGTACCGTGTTAGCTGAACTTTAATAATCAAAAATGAATAGACGATACCGTTCCGTGGCTAACTAAATGCTTTTATTTGTGCGAGCTTTCAAGATACACTGATCTCTTCTTCGGCAAGAGTGTGTATATATATATATATATATATATATATATATATATTTACATATATATATATATATAGTATAATATTATATAAAAATATAATAGTGTATGTATGTATAACCTCATAAAAATATGACTAACAAATACAACTGAAAATGTCAACTACCTGTTGTAGATGCAGAGGAAGATTTTGCTGTGGTTTTTCCTGGGAAAGGCATCTTAAGACCAAATGCTGAAAACAGAGCTGTTGGGGATTCTGTACTTCGATTAGCTTCAAACAGAACAATGCCAAAATACAAAATTAATCAAATTGAGTGGTTACTGTATATTAGAACATGATAAATCTATTGAAATGTATAATCTTCTGGGAGACTTTAATCTCCTTTTAATATAGACCACTTTGGCCATTATACTGTATCTGTATGTGATGGCATGTTAATTATGTCTGGTACAATCTATTGGCTGCTACAGGGTATGTAGAATAGGTTTACCACATAATATAAATATCAGCAATAGCCACAATGATGTCTATACATTGTATATACTTTAGTTCTGGAATGCAATACTTCCAGGTAAACAAGTGATTTAGTAGGGTGCCAACTGGTGTGGTCTCAAAGGGGGCAGGTTTAGCCCCGAAGGAGCAGCACGACTGGCACGTCGAAATGTTCCTGACATGGACGCATTTTAATTCACAGACACGATTTCTCTCACAATTGTCGCTCCCTGCACCATTTGGCTAAGGGGGCACGCACATTTTTTAAAGCCTACCCAGCCATTTTTTGGTCAGGGTGCTTATGCACATTCACAAAGCACTTACTGCACTATTATGGTATTGTATGTTTTTATTTATATAGCGCCAAAAGTGTACTCAGCGCTTCACAAAGAATACAGTACAGGGAATTATTTAAGTGCAGCAAAATCAGACAATAGGAAAGGAAATCCCTGCCCCGAAGAGCTTAAAATCGAAGAGGTTTGATGGGGAATTTACAGAGACAGCAGGCGAGGGAATAAGTGCTGTAGATGGCAGTGATTGGCCACAATGGGTGGTAGGATTGACTATGGGTGTGGGTGAATAGTCATGAGTGCAGGCTATTGGGATGCCTTGTGGGGTGAGTTTTAAGGTTAGTCAGTATTAAAATGAGAGGGTTAACACAATTTACAGGGGAAGAGATGGCAGGGAGGCATGGTTCATCCATCAGGTGTGTATGCTATGGTCACTGTAACAGTGTGCCCACTGCACAGCACCCCACTGCACAGCACTTACATTTTTGTTTTGAATGGGTTTCATTGATTTGGATTTGTCTCACGGTTTTGCACACGGCTAGTCACCGTCTCTCTCCAAGAGAAACCGACGGTGATTAGGCTTCAGCCGAAAACCAAAGTCTTGGACTTTCTTGCCTTTTGGCCGAAGAAAGGAAGAGGACGATGTCCGGAATCCTGACGTAGGATGTCGTCAAAGACCCAGAAGACTTTCTTGGTCCACAGCTCAAGAGATAGTAACAGGACTTATCTGACTTCGGGAGGACAATCACAAGTAGGAGCACCCAAATCATTATGGTGATTTGAGCACAGGGCACACTCAGGCTCTCAAACAAACAAAAAAAGCAGTCTGTGAGTAGGTTAACTGGCTATGCATTTTAACCCAGGCTGTGCTGAAAAGGTGTGTAAAATGGCAGGCATATGTTTATAGGGGTCCATGTTATAATGGATTTGAAGTAAAAGGTGACACTGTGTGCTCATTTGAATGTTATTTCCCAGAATCCCTTGCGGCAGTGGAAGCCCCTGTATGCTAGGAGATAATAGTGAAAAGCAGGGTTGCAGACTTGTACTCACAACTGATTTTTCATTTGAGATAAACAAACACAAGAAGATATGTATCAGCAGTTTGTCTAAGAGGCAATGCACACGCATTTTATATGAATTTGTGCTGGTCTCAAATATATAAAAAGTAACAAGAGTTTCTTACATCTGACGCTGGGCATTAACTTATTGTTTGTTTATTTACAACCTATGATACATTTCCCCAGGGTCTCATGAATAGCAAAAGAGAGCCTGATTCCCAAGGGCCAAAGGTCATCTATCTCATAGTTGATATTTTTTATGCCACAATGTTCAGTCACATGAGCATAGAGCCCTAATTACCCCCGAATTCACTGTACATCTACCACATTTTGGGTGAAATACAATGCAAGTTCAAAAATGTAAATACTCACTTGTTTGATAAAATGGGTGAGTACTAAAGGGATACATGTTTGCTCTTGGTGAAATCTTGGGTTGCCTTTCTCTGTGCTGGAGTAGAAGAGTCTGTCTAGGTGAATGTTTCGGCTGATTAATGCCTAAATTTAAAAATGACACATTTGTGATGACCATGTTAATGCGTTAACATAAATGCTGGTTTAAATCTTGTATTGTTCCCCAACACAATACAGCCCAATATCGCAAGTTGGAGAAGATGTGCAATTTAAAAAACTTCCAAGGCCGCAGCAAAATGATAAAGAAAAATGCCAAATCTGGTCACCCTTAAAGTAAAATTTGTATTTATTTGTGGCTGACATAACATTAATACATTTTTATTTCTACTTACTTCTCTGGAATTCATGCTGATCAAGTATTTATTATTTTATACTGTTTAAAGAATAAATGCGATGAACAATTTTCCACTAGATTTCAAAAGTAGAGAATGATTTAAAAAAAACACCAAAACATTTAGTGAACACAGAATCATTAGAGCTGCTCCCTATGTTTCCTCTAACCCCATGGTTGTTGGTAAATTAACGCTTAAATCTGCCAAAGAAAAATGCTTGCCGCAGAGAACAAAATGGCAGCTGGGTAAACCATGTCGTGGGCAAATAGATACAGGCTTCAATTCATCCAGTGTTTGGCCCAACATCAAGTCACACAGACTTCCACCATGCAATCAACCAATTTAACAACAAAGGAAATTGTCACAACAAGATTATTATGGGAGATTTTAATGCAAACATTGCTCAGCAGAAAGACGAAGCATCAGTTTGTAAGTATGGTTACGGTGACAGGAATGAACATGGAGACAGATTGGTAGAATTTGCAGATTGTGAAAACTTCTCCATCATGAATTCATTCCTCAAGAAGAATCCAGGAATGCACCCAATTGAGTCAATAAGTAAAATGACTGTATCCTATAGTATATGTACCAAAGAGAAAGAACTCAGTTCTAATAGCACTCGTTTATCTAAATTGTGTATGTTATTTTAATGAAAAATATTCTTTATTGAATTAATAGTTAAAATAAGGAGTGCAAAAAATAAACCAAACCAAAATTATATACAGAAGGACTGTGTAGCGCCTTTGAGGCAATTAGTATACCGACTAATGCACAATTGTAGTCGATTTATTGAAGACCTCTAAAATATTAATGAGGTATGAGTTAAATTATTTGGTTAGTAAAACTTAATTATATGTATTCAGACAAAACAACATTTTTTATAATGCCTTGAATTAGTAGCCTGTTGGTTAAATTGCTGAACTAATATACCTCTGAACTCACTATTGTCCTTCAGAAGACATAATTAATTTAAAGAGACTCACAAAGAGTCACTATTGGGTAATTACCAATAAGTTCAGTTCGAAAAATAAAATAGATATACTCAGACCCAGAAATTGTATGAGAACACACGGCATAATCCAGCAGAAGACGAGCGAGAAGAAACCATTAGTGATGTACCACGCATCCTTCCAGAAGTGGCAAAAGCAATAACATCCATGAAGACTCCCGGGGAAGATGGAATTACAACTGAAATCTTGAATTAAGCTGGGTAAAAAATTTGCAAAACTCTTTACATGCTTCTTAAAGAATATGAAAATTCCAGAACAATGGAGCAATACCGTAGTTCTCCTCATCCACAAGAAAGGAGACAAAGAAGACCTCAAGAACTACAGACCAATCAGTCGGCTTTCAATCAATTACAAGATTTTTACTAAAATACTCACTAAGCGGCTGCAACAGACCCTGGACTTTGCACAGCATAGAGAACAAGCAGGATTTCACAGTGGATACAACACAATGGACCACTGTCCAAGTCGTACAAGAAGTGATTTCTCGAAGTAATGAATATGATCTACCACTCAGTTTAGGATTCATAGATTACGAAAAAGCATTTGATTCAGTCTACACCTCAACAGTTCTAAATGCATTAAGATAAATTGTTGCAGAAGAGTACATTGATATTATAAACAACATTTACAAGAATGTCACATCAACCATTAGATTACATGAAGATACAAGCAAGAAAAGGATCAGCAAGGGAGTGCAACACGTTGTCAGCAAAGCTTTCACAGAAACACTTGAATAATTGTTCAAGACATTGCATTGGGAAGAAAAAGGAATCAAAATCAACTATAAATACTTGAGCCAACTGCGATTTGCAGATAACATTGTTATTTTTGTCACAAGCCCAGAAGACCTCCGGCAACAAATCGGAGAACTCGGAGAAGCAAGTAAGAAAGTGGGATTCCATATGAATCTCAGCAAGACTAAAGTGATGTTCAACAAATGTGTCAACTCTGCAAAATAAATGGAAAAGAACTAGAAGTCACTGAATGCTTTGTCTACCTTGATTGGCAAGTAACATTGGACGGTAACCTTTTGAATGAAATTAATAGGAGAGTAATGTAACAAGACAATCTTTCATAGAAACCATCCACTGTGCCTCAAGAGGAAAGTTTTCGATCACTGTGCTCAAGCATGGATATGAAACTTGGACCCTAAGTGCAAAGATAATTCAGAAGCTTCAGACAACTCAAATAAGTATGGAGAGATGTATGTTGGGTGTTACCCTGAAGACACAGGAAAATGAATGTATGGGTGTCACAGTAGCTTGTGAAAGGGTATAATATACACCAAATATCTGGGTTGAATTGAACACGACTTAGATATAATAAATATAGTTTATTCCTTAAAGAAGGAGAACACACAAGATGGTACAAATAACAGACTTACTTAGGGGTTGGACAATGAAGCAATCAGGTACAGGATTGGCAATTCATTCAGCAATACAGGTTCAAATGAAGACATCACGAAAGACACGAAAAGACAATGGGTATAGGGTTTACACTGGTTTATATGGGATTCTAGCCCTATATGTTCACAGAGGGTGTCAGGCATTGGATATCAATTACCTCCATCCAATGACCCTTTGCCACCTCCCTTGAGAGGCAGAGTCATACCTGCCCACAGGGGTGGACATTATTTTAATCAGGGGCTCATTTCCCTAGCCCCCCTCCCACAAGACCGGCGTCTGAAAGTCTGCTTGGGACAGGAAAACGTTTGTCCCAAGGTGTGAAACACAACACTTATCCCAAGTACGCACGTCCTGCTCTGTTTTGTTCCAGCATACACAAGCAGGGTGGGGGAGCCTTTGATCAGGGGGTTTATTGTAGACCACTTGTCTCCCCCCTGAGCATTAACATACCATATGGGCGCTAGCCTTCCCAAGCTTTTACCCTGGACCCAAAATACAATACATTCTTTAATATCTACACATATTAAAATAATCCGTTCTGTGGGTATGAGCGGGCTGAAATTTGCCAGGTCCTCATGCCGGAGGACCCTTGCCATAGTGGCCAAATCTCAGCCTTCCACGACCCCCAGAACCGGAGATACAAAAATACAGTTTAAAAGCACATTACAAAAGTGGCTTTTTTTTCTGCCATTCAAGTCAATGGCAGAAACCTAAACTTTACTATTACCCTGACTCCGTTCTGTTGCCCCGAGAGGGTCGCTATTTTCCATGCAATTCTGCCGGAACTAGGACTACATGGTGACCGAATCTCAGCCCTCTAGGTTGAACAGAACCAGAGTTATGGGGTCCAGGTTTCTGCTCATTCTGACTTAGCCGTTTCATAGCCACGCGGCTTTCTCTGCCATTACGGTCAATGGTAGGACCCTTCTGGCCAGCGCTACCCTTTCTCGTCGCCATTACTAGTCGGACCCTGTTGGGGTCAAGTGAGGGGGTGCCTAACATCTAGGGGCAAAATGAATTGTATTTCTGAGTGCCCTAGAACAAAAGTTCCCACGCCAATTGGCCGTGAACTTGACCGAGGCTCTAGTTCCCACGCCAATTGCGCGATCAAAGCTCTTTTTTGACAATGTTGCTGCTCTTGCAGTTTTGCGGTCTGGCAGGCTTCCAGCTCGTCTCCGGAGGTCGGCTTCCAGGAATCCCCATTGAAATGGATGGCTCCATTGACTTTCAATGGAGAACCGCTGCTCCTCCTCTTGAGCGCCACCTGCAGGTCTTCTACGGAAACGGGCCCAAATCTCCGGAATCTCCATAGCATTGTATTGAGCCCCAATGGCGACCTATGGAGAAACTGCAAAATGGAGCCTCAAAGGCGGAAAAAGGGACAAATGACCATACACACAGAATTAACATTAACCCTTTCCCTCCCGCATAGATCGCAGTGTATGTGTTGGTGCAGACACTGGAATGGGAACAATACATATTCACAGGGGGGTACACAGTTGGTGCTGAAGCAGGGGCATAACTACAGTACTGGACATCATTCCAGTTAACCCCTCGCCTCCCAGGTGAGAGCAGGGGGTGGCCAAATGGGGTGTAACCCCTTTAATACCGGGCCAAACCCCCTCTCCCATGACAATGGGATCGAGAGCAAACAAGTCTGTGACATCATCACAAGGGTGAAGAAATTAAAATGGCAGGGGACCGGACATATCGCAAAAAGAAATTACTCAATTTGGCCAAAGATGGTACTTTATTGGATTTCAGGGGAAATTAAAATACCAAGATGACGACCAAAACTAAGATGAGAGGATATCAGAAAATGTATTGCAGCAATGTGGAGGAGAGGCTTCTAACCACAGTACCTGGGAAATCATTATGGAAGCCCTTCATCCAGTAGTTGATCGACAAAGACTGAAAAAAAAAATATATATATATATATATATATATATATATATTTATTTATAGAGTTGCAAAAGCCTGCGAAGGAGGAGAGTGCTAATTGGCGGGAGGGAGCAGATCCTTGACCCAGCAGCCTCTAGGGAGGGTCAGGAGAGAGAGTGAGCCAATGGGCTGGGGAGGTGAAGGAGATATAGGGAGGTGGTTGCGCGCACGTGGAGTTAGAGCTGGTTGGAGAGGAGAGGAGATGGAGTGTCGGTGTAGGGGAGGTTAATCCGCCCCGGCGCAGGCCGTGTGCCCCAGGCCCAGTTTAGCCCTGAGTCACGGTAGAGACAAGCTGAACGAGGGATCGCCATAGTGAGGTTCCTGTTCCCATAGTATCGTTAGACCTTCATCGGGACTATCCTATCGAGTGGGAGGTCTGGGCTCAGACCCCGCTTGTTGTTGTCGGAGCCGGGTGGGATCGCCCCGGACCAACGTGAGAGAGAGAGAACGGTGTCGACGTGCGGAGACCCTTTGTGAAGAACGTAGCAGTCCCGGGCACGGGAGTGCCCGGCAGATATTTCAACAAGTGCACCAACGGTACCATTCGTTCATTCGGGACACAGTGGCTGCGCAGTCACCCATACACACATTTAGTTGCTCACAGTTGAGCGGGAGGACTAATCCGTTAAGGATCGGACACGGGGTGGGATCACCCGGTGGTGGGTTCGGGGAAGTGTTGGCGTCCGCCGTGACGCATGATAGTGTCGCCCGCCGTGGCGCAAGATAGTGTTTGGAGCCCGCCGTGACGTGTTATATAGTGTCTCCTCTAGGGAGGGACACCAGTTGATATATATATATGTGCATATGTGTACAATTTCCTGCAAGTAAAGGCATTGATTGTTTTACCTACGTTGTGGAGTGATCTATATATTTCCTGCGAGGAACCACTCCCCCTCTGGTGGGAGCCATCGCAGGTGGAGGCGCTGCACCCAAAATACTATTACGCGAGTAACCCCAGGCTCTCCGTGGCAGAGACTTAGGCCCTGTGAGCCTACAGGTGACACAGCACATAGTAGTGGCTTGCTAGCGATAGGAAGCAGGGCTACATATATATATATATATATATATATATATATATATATATATATATATATATATATATATATATATATACACACACACACACACACACACACACACATACATAGACACACACTATATATATATATATATATATATATATATATATATATATATATATATACATATATATATATATATATATACATACACACACACACACACACACACACACACACACACACACACACACACACACACACACACACACACACACATATATATATATACACACACACACACACACACACACACACGCTTACATACTATGGTATATATTAACCCTTTAATGCTGTGGGTGTTTTATGGTGTTTGTAGCCAAAGCGCTGAATAAATGTTGGCGTTTCTGGTACTAGCAATGTTCAAACCACAATCGCAGTAATATTCTTAATCTGAACCTACTGTAAGTGAATCATACATGGTATTTTCTGGAAAATCCTGCAGATTATACTATTTCTATTTTAATGCAATTTTACAGAAATGTTAGTCCAAATGCTAAAAATGTATGCAACTCCTCCCTAACTCCTCCTTGTATTGCAAGCTGGCACAAAATTTGAAGCAAAGAACTTGATACATTGACGCAAGGAGACGCAAGATGAAAATTACGCATTTGCATACATTTTCCTCCAAATTTGTCTTGATATATCACCCCTATTGTCTTCTCCGATCAATGCAACTGTCATCCTGAAATTGGTGGTAGCTAAGTACTATTTTACTATGCAGCCAAGAATTGACCTTTGAGCATTTTTTTTAAGATTATTGATTTGTAAGGGTTTGAGCAATAAATTCCATTTTATCTACATCTTTTTGATTTAAAACCCATCAACATGTATTGTGGTGTTTCTGTATATAGAGAACGCCATTACCTTGGATGTATAATGGTTTTTGGTAGCTTTTTTGCCAAACGCGGTCATACAGTGATGGCTGTTCATAGTGGACCTTTTAAAAAAAGAAATGTTACATACATACAGTATGTTCATTATTTCTACTTGCATACAAGTAACATAAATATGATGTGTATATAACTGAAGAAACAGGAATACATATTAAACATTTTTTGGTGTAATTTGACTGAGTGAAACTAAGTTTTAACATACAGTAGTATTATTGGGTTTCCTAAAGATTATTTTCTGGGCCCTAAATGCTAGTTGGTGCAATAGAACTATTGAGACCATTGAGATTTTCAATCATGGGAGTTAATGCAATAAAGTAACAAGTCCCAGCAAATGAGTGAACAAGCCTAGGTCCGCTCTTCCAGCTGTGCACGGCTCTGGCTCCCTTAGGCACATCAGGTTCCACAGGACACTCAGAGTTTCTATGACAGAACAGTGCTCAGCTGGAAGAACGGTTAAGTTGAGATGCGCGTGCGCAGGGCCGCAGACAGATTTCCCGGGGCCAAGGACTACAGTTCTGACCTCCCCCCCCCCCCCGTGTCGGCAGTGTTGCGAGACCAATTTCATACCTCGCGAGCCCCCTCTATTTCCCTCTCATATATTTCTCTCTGTCTCACCTCTCACTCTTCCCCCTCCATCAATTACCCCACGCTCACTCAATCCTTGGCCCCCCCGCCTCACATGTATTTCTCTCCCCTGCGTCTCACGCTTACTCCCTCTTTCCTCACTCATCCCCTCTCTCCTCTCCCTCCGTCAATTACCCCTCGCTCACTCATTCCCTCCCCCTCATACAATTACCCCCACAAGATATATACCAAAAAACTTCCCACCCCCAATGCAAAAAACTTCCCATCCCCAAATACATTTTTAAAAAATCCCCGCCCCCGAAAGTATATACAACCTCCCCCACCCCTCCAAATACATTTAAAAAAACACCTACCCAATACATATATAAAAAAAAGTACATATACCCCCCATACATACATAAAAAAACAATATATGTATAAAAAAAACAATACATATAAAACCCACCCAAATACATCTAAAAAAGACCGCAATGCATATAAAAAAGACCCCGATGCATTTTAAAAAGACCACAATACCCCAATACATCTACAAAATACCCCAATACATCTAAAAAAACAGCCCAATCCATTAAAAACAAAAAAAACAATACATTTAAAAAAACAACCCTCCCCAATACATGTAAAAAATACTCCAACCCATATAAAAATACTCACAAGCCCCCCAATACATATAAAAATTCCCCCAAGCCCCCAATACATATCAAAATTCCCCCAACCAACCCCCAATATATATACAATTTCCCCCAAGCCCCCCAATACATATAACAATACACCCAAGCCCCCCCCCCCCCAATACATATACAAATATAGACTTACCTTAGGTCAGGCTGCAAATTTTCCCCGACCTCTGGCCTGGCCCTGCTCCCGTTTATATCTGGGCTCCGGCTCTCAGCTGCCTGCAGGACATTTCCCCTCTCTGTCCCATGCCGCCCAGATTCCACTGCCGGCACGCAACAGGGCTCTCTGACGTCAGTGCGCTGGGCCAAGCTTACTTCCGTCGTGCTGCCGTCAGAGAGCCCCGTCGCGCGCCGGGCAGCTGTCCTGTACAAGCTTCTATCCAGAAGGATTTCCTAACCGCTCTCTAGGGACACAGATTCCCAGCCAAAGATGCAGTAAGGACTTTAATATTGTTCCATAACTATTGTAGTATATGTTTAGGGGTTGGGAACTGGACAAAGCCAGCCAGCCCGATAGAAAAGGCCTGGAATCTCCTTATGGAGAGTAGGCGTTCTTTTTTTGAGTTTTGTTTTGCCTTAAATGGACAGTGTGCCCAAATGTTTATTTGTGTTGTTGAGAAATAAAACCACTGAACATTTGGTGTACCCTGAAAATGCACGTGTGGACTCTTGTCTGACCTCGCCTACAGGCCGTCCGTCCTGCCACAGCGCCCTACAAAGGCAGTCACAAGCTGAGCAAGGACTCTGAGAGGCAAAACAAGGACCCACAATTTCAGGGACACGTATCGTTATTTGTTTACCCATTTACGTAGTTTTTTATTCAATACAGTCTGTGTATGTACTTGTATGTCCCTGACACCTGGGATCTGACTCTGAATGTTCACTCAGTAGATAATTATTTTCATGCATTCATTTGTACTGCAGTGCAGGCATGTCAGTCTGTGATGCCTAAAGCTAGTTACTCATTTTTCTCTTGTGTTTTCTCCAGATAGTAAGGTGTTTTAGTAGCATGATGGAAACTAAGGGGTTGTTTTTTTTGCATACATTGTTAGTCAGCAGAGATTTTTTCTATTGACAGATTCTTGATCCTAATTTAGTTCATTGCTGATTACACATTGATTACTGTTTTACACAACCCAGACCATGCCTCTATTTTATTTCAACAGACAGAGGAGCAATTGGTGGGTCTGTGGGAACGGGCCTGAGGAAGGGACACTCCGCCCTGAAACGTTGCCCCTCTCATCCCTAGAGATTTCTCTTGCTCACTGTTATATCTTATGGTCTTATACCACCTTTTGTCTCTTTTCCCTTTTCCTTCCCTCCCCACATTGTCCTTGTGTTATCCCTTACCCACCCCCTCACTCTCATCGTTCATCGTTGTGCCTTTTAGGATATACACAGTATCTATGGTTTATGCAATGTACAATCTCTTTAGCATCTTGTTTGACATATAATACATTCTGTTTTCATTTTTGGCATAAACCCATTGTCGTACTGTCTTTGGTTTAGAGTGCTGGGAATCTCCCTCTCTTTTACACAAATCTGTAGAGTTTCCTTTGAAACATGTTTGGAATGTCGGCAAAATAGCCTTTGTTTTAGTGAAAGTATTCCTGTGATAAATTGGTTTTAACTACTGCATCCTTGCTATAATTCAGTAAGTCTATGAGGAACTTCAATGTAAGGTTTGATAAATACAGTACATTAAACTAAATGTGCACTCTATTGTCACTGTCTGCTAATGTCTCTACCTTAACTTTTTCCTAGCCCTGTCCAAAGAACAGAGGTTAAATGGCATCTGAATGCACTCAGGTCACTTCGAGATACTGTAAGTGGCGGGGACAATACGAATAAAACACATGGGAAGTATTAGATATACCGGTACAATAGGCCCCTGTTCCCAGGAGCTTGCAGGCTAAAAGGAGGGGAACATTTTGTGCAAAAATGAAATAACCTTTTCTGTTCATCAGGCAGCAATACCCAGAAAAAGCTTGATAAACTGTAAACAAGTGCATCAAATCAATTCCATGCAAAAATAATAGAGACATTTTTACATTGATCATAAGTACAACACACAGTAAGAGAAAAGAGGAAATACAAACTTAAATAAAAATAATGAAAAAAGAGAAGGGGAGTAAATAATTTATGCATAAAAACAAAATACCTCTTCATCATCTTGCCCTGGCTTTCCAAGGGGTGGTCTTGACGGGTCAACTTTACCTTTGAATTTCTGTGAAAAAAGAAAGGGCCATATTTACTAAGTGGTGCTATGCCACAATACACCTTCTGGTCCTGAAAGATACATCACGGCCCATTCCCTCAAATGGGCCGAGTAGTACCTTTCGGAAGCAGAAAGTGTCATATAGTAAAGCACCACTTAGTGCCATGGCCCTAAATGTATGCTAGTTATGTGAACCTAAAGAATACCGTGTTTGATATCTTTAGTACACAATGTTACTGTATATACTTCTAATTCTTAATGGCCCATCGGATTAACACAGCAGGGGTCCCTGCAGTCCCGCTGTGTTAATTCGATGGGCCATTAAGAATCTCACAGAAATGTTGAGGATATGTTGAGGCATTTACTGTGAGAATCTCCTAGAATTTCCCAGGTAAGTGTTCTAATACTGGTGGCTGTATCTGTACTACAGGTACATCATAGGCAGAGGTAGGAAGAGACTATCTTTCTAGTTTGTTTGTAAAAGTTTTATATAACTTCACACACAGATGTTGAAAAAAATCCCAAACCAACAAGGAAAAGAAGGAACATTTAGCAAAACAGCACCAGCGCTATGTATACAAACAAGATGGCAAACATTTTACAACAAGTTTCCAGGTGAAGATTTTGTAGTTTTTCAGCCCACTGAATTATGATATCTTAAACGACTTTTGTTCTCCCAGGTTCTGTCACAGGGTGATTTTTTCCCCCTCACTATTATTGCACCCCCTCCACCCCGAGTGTCTCCTTATAGTCTAGAAAAAAAATCTAATTGAAAAAAAACTTTAGACAATGGGCAGCAGACATTTTTAGATAACAAAAGTGGAATAATAATAATAAGAGCACGTCATTCTTTCTACAAGAACCTAAATAACTATTGTTCCTCTGGAAATAAATAGTTCTATGGCTCTTTTGTATAATTTTACCTCTTGAGTACTGTATATAAAATATTATACTTATCAACCTACAATCATAAATGGAACTTATTTGAATTTAGATACATGAGCACAGTCTGCTCCTTCATGTCTATTTTTAGGAAATGTTTTGCATGGAGCACTACTGTACTCATATGAAGAATAGTGCTTAATTCATTTAAGGTTCTTCCAACGTAAGTTTCGAAGTTAACTGTTGTCAAGCTTAAACAAGCTGGCCATCCCTCACTTCAATATCTTGCCCCTTCTTTTTGGAATTGACATGATTTCCCGTAATTCTTTGTCTTTGCTTAAACATACAGTAGATTTCTGTATTTTTATTTTACTCTATTGTTTCTCATTCTTTAAAGCAGCGTGTGCTCGATGTGTCTTTCTATGTAAAAGTCTTAATTAAATGGTCTTGTAGAGAAGGTTGTCAAAACAATATTTATTAGTAATACTCATGTAAGAAACAATATAATTGCTCCACACTTGACAAAACAGACTAAAGCGCCCAGTACCACAAGTTCAGTTTTAATTGTCATCTAACCTCGGGCTCCTACAAGGCACGATATTAAACTATTCTGTGGTGACTTGTAACACCCTTGCATCATATCAGCTTCCAGCAGCACAGCAATTGAACATTTCTGCTGCAAGCAGATATGAAATTGGTGTCCTACTTCACCAGTTACAAAAAAGCCATACACAAATAGTAGATACAGGCATCATAGCCACTACCCAGCCAGTTTGCTGATCTAAGTACTTATAGTAACTACCTACTATGCTTTGTAAGCAAGGCTCATTAAGGTCCAATACAAATTTGGAAAGATAGAAACAGGATTATGCAATGTACAATCTCTTTAGCATCTTGTTTGACATATAATACATTCTTTTTTCGTTTTTGGCATAAACCCATTGTCGTACTGTCTTTGGTTTAGAGTGCTGGGAATCTCCCTCTCTTTTACACAAATCTGTAGAGTTTCCTTTGAAACATGTTTGGAATGTCGGCAAAATAGCCTTTGTTTTAGTGAAAGTATTCCTGTGATAAATTGGTTTTAACTTCTGCATCCTTGCTATAATTCAGTAAGTCTACGGGGAACTTCAATGTAAGGTTTGATAAATACAGTACATTAAACTAAATGTGCACTCTATTGTCACTATCTGCTAATGTCTCTACCTTAACTTTTTCCTAGCCCTGTCCAAAGAACAGAGGTTAAATGGCATCTGAATGCACTCAGGTCACTTCGAGATACTGTAAGTGGCGGGGACAATACGAATAAAACACATGGGAAGTATTAGATATACCGGTACAATAGGCCCCTGTTCCCAGGAGCTTGCAGGCTAAAAGGAGGGGAACATTTTGTGCAAAAATGAAATACCCCTTTCTGTTCATCAGGCAGCAATACCCAGAAAAAGCTTGATAAACTGTAAACAAGTGCATCAAATCAATTCCATGCAAAAATAATAGAGACATTTTTACATTGATCATAAATACAACACACAGTAAGAGAAAAGAGGACATACAAACCTAAATAAAAATAATGAAAAAAGAGAAGGGGAGTAAATAATTTATGCATAAAAGCAAAATACCTCTTCATCATCTTGCCTTGGCTTTCCAAGGGGTGGTCTTGACGGGTCAACTTTACCTTTGAATTTCTGTGAAAAAAAGAAAGGGCCATATTTACTAAGTGGTGCTATGCCACAATACACCTTCTGGCCCTGAAAGACACATCACGGCCCATTCCCTCAAATGGGCCGAGTAGTGCCTTTCGGAAGCAGAAAGTGTCATATAGTAAAGCACCACTTAGTGCCATGGCCCTAAATGTATGCTAGTTATGTGAACCTAAAGAATACCGTGTTTGATATCGTAAGTACACATTGTTATATACTTCTGATTCTTAATGGCCCATCGGATTAACACAGCAGGGGTCCCTGCAGTCCCCCTGTGTTAATCCGATGAGCCATTAAGAATCTCACAGAAATGTTGAGGATATGTTGAGGCATTTACTGTGAGAATCTCCTAGAATTTCCCAGGTAAGTGTTCTAATACTGGTGGCTGTATCTGTACTACAGGTACATCATAGGCAGAGGTAGGAAGAGACTATCTTTCTAGTTTGTTTGTAAAAGTTTTATATAACTTCACACACAGATGTTGAAAAAAATCCCAAACCAACAAGGAAAAGAAGGAACATTTAGCAAAACAGCACCAGCGCTATGCATACAAACAAGATGGCAAATATTTTACAACAAGTTTCCAGGTGAAGATTTTGTAGTTTTTCAGCCCACTGAATTATGATATCTTAAACGACTTTTGTTCTCCCAGGTTCTGTCACAGGGTGATTTTTTCCCCCTCACTATTATTGCACCCCCCCCACCCCGAGTGTCTCCTTATAGTCTAGAAAAAAAATCTAATTGAAAAAAAACTTTAGACAATGGGCAGCAGACATTTTTAGATAACAAAAGTGGAATAATAATAATAAGAGCACGTCATTCTTTCTACAAGAACCTAAATAACTATTGTTCCTCTGGAAATAAATAGTTCTATGGCTCTTTTGTATAATTTTACCTCTTGGGTACTGTATATAAAATATTATACTTATCAACCTACAATCATAAATGGAACTTATTTGAATTTAGATACATGAGCACAGTCTGCTCCTTCATGTCTATTTTTAGGAAATGTTTTGCATGGAGCACTACTGTACTCATATGAAGAATAGTGCTTAATTCATTTAAGGTTCTTCCAACGTAAGTTTCGAAGTTAACTGTTGTCAAGCTTAAACAAGCTGGCCATCCCTCACTTCAATATCTTGCCCCTTCTTTTTGGAATTGACATGATTTCCCATAATTCTTTGTCTTTGCTTAAACATACAGTAGATTTCTGTATTTTTATTTTACTCTATTGTTTCTCATTCTTTAAAGACGCGTGTGCACCATGTGTCTTTCTATGTAAAAGTCTTAATTAAATGTTCTTGTAGAGAAGGTTGTCAAAACAATATTTATTAGTAATACTCATGTAAGAAACAATATAATTGCTCCACACTTGACAAAACAGACTAAAGCGCCCAGTACCACAAGTTCAGTTTTAATTGTCATCTAACCTCGGGCTCCTACAAGGCACGATATTAAACTATTCTGTGGTGACTTGTAACACCCTTGCATCATATCAGCTTCCAGCAGCACAGCAATTGAACATTTCTGCTGCAAGCAGATATGAAATTGGTGTCCTACTTCACCAGTTACAAAAAAGCCATACACAAATAGTAGATACAGGCATCATAGCCACTACCCAGCCAGTTTGCTGATCTAAGTACTTATAGTAACTACCTACTATGCTTTGTAAGCAAGGCTCATTAAGGTCCAATACAAATTTGGAAAGATAGAAACAGGATTATGCAATGTACAATCTCTTTAGCATCTTGTTTGACATATAATACATTCTTTTTTCGTTTTTGGCATAAACCCATTGTCGTACTGTCTTTGGTTTAGAGTGCTGGGAATCTCCCTCTCTTTTACACAAATCTGTAGAGTTTCCTTTGAAACATGTTTGGAATGTCGGCAAAATAGCCTTTGTTTTAGTGAAAGTATTCCTGTGATAAATTGGTTTTAACTTCTGCATCCTTGCTATAATTCAGTAAGTCTACGAGGAACTTCAATGTAAGGTTTGATAAATACAGTACATTAAACTAAATGTGCACTCTATTGTCACTATCTGCTAATGTCTCTACCTTAACTTTTTCCTAGCCCTGTCCAAAGAACAGAGGTTAAATGGCATCTGAATGCACTCAGGTCACTTCGAGATACTGTAAGTGGCGGGGACAATACGAATAAAACACATGGGAAGTATTAGATATACCGGTACAATAGGCCCCTGTTCCCAGGAGCTTGCAGGCTAAAAGGAGGGGAACATTTTGTGCAAAAATGAAATACCCTTTTCTGTTCATCAGGCAGCAATACCCAGAAAAAGCTTGATAAACTGTAAACAAGTGCATCAAATCAATTCCATGCAAAAATAATAGAGACATTTTTACATTGATCATAAGTACAACACACAGTAAGAGAAAAGAGGACATACAAACCTAAATAAAAATAATGAAAAAAGAGAAGGGGAGTAAATAATTTATGCATAAAAGCAAAATACCTCTTCATCATCTTGCCTTGGCTTTCCAAGGGGTGGTCTTGACGGGTCAACTTTACCTTTGAATTTCTGTGAAAAAAAGAAAGGGCCATATTTACTAAGTGGTGCTATGCCACAATACACCTTCTGGCCCTGAAAGACACATCACGGCCCATTCCCTCAAATGGGCCGAGTAGTGCCTTTCGGAAGCAGAAAGTGTCATATAGTAAAGCACCACTTAGTGCCATGGCCCTAAATGTATGCTAGTTATGTGAACCTAAAGAATACCGTGTTTGATATCGTAAGTACACATTGTTATATACTTCTGATTCTTAATGGCCCATCGGATTAACACAGCAGGGGTCCCTGCAGTCCCCCTGTGTTAATCCGATGAGCCATTAAGAATCTCACAGAAATGTTGAGGATATGTTGAGGCATTTACTGTGAGAATCTCCTAGAATTTCCCAGGTAAGTGTTCTAATACTGGTGGCTGTATCTGTACTACAGGTACATCATAGGCAGAGGTAGGAAGAGACGATCTTTCTAGTTTGTTTGTAAAAGTTTTATATAACTTCACACACAGATGTTGAAAAAAAATCCCAAACCAACAAGGAAAAGAAGGAACATTTAGCAAAACAGCACCAGCGCTATGCATACAAACAAGATGGCAAATATTTTACAACAAGTTTCCAGGTGAAGATTTTGGAGTTTTTCAGCCCACTGAATTATGATATCTTAAACGACTTTTGTTCTCCCAGGTTCTGTCACAGGGTGATTTTTTTCCCCTCACTATTATTGCATCCCCCCACCCCTAGTGTCTCCATATATTCTAGAAAAAAAAATCTAATTGAAAAAAAACTTTAGACAATGGGCAGCAGACATTTTTAGATAACAAAAGTGGAATAATAATAATAAGAGCACGTCATTCTTTCAACAAGAACCTAAATAACTATTGTTCCTCTAGAAATAAATAGTTCTATGGCTCTTTTGTATAATTTTACCTCTTGGGTACTGTATATAAAATATTATACTAATCAACCTACAATCTTAAATGGAACTTATTTGAATTTAGATACATGAGCACAGTCTGCTCCTTTATGTCTATTTTTAGGAAATGTTTTGCATGGGGCAATACTGTACTCATATGTAGAATAGTGCTGGGAGGGAGGGCGGGGGCGGCTGGGAGGGAGGGCAGGGGCGGCTGGGAGGGAGGGCGGGGGCGGCTGGGAGGGAGGGGGGGGGGGGCGTGAGACTAGCGGGCGGCTGCAGTATCCCCCGCGGCTGCTGCTGGGTTGGCGCATGGAGGCGGGCGCGAGACTGGCGGTGGACAGCTGCAGCATCTCCCGCAGCAGCTGCTGGGTTGGCGCGCGGAGGTGGGCTGGGGGGGGGGACACGTCAGACTGGCAGGCGGCTCCAGCATCCCCTGCGGCTGCTGCCTGGGACAGGAGGCACGTGCGGGGGGACCTGGGTTGGCGCACGCGCGCGGTGGATGCTGGGTTGGCTGGGTTGGGTCCCCACCCTCCGTCCCACATTGGGAGGGGGAGCAGGCCCACAGGCAGCAGGCCGGACACCCTGCTTGCCCTGCGGGATTTCGGGGCTGCGAGTGATCCAGGGGGGGCAAGCGCCCCCCCTTGTCCCCTCCTGCGGACGCCCATGGAGGTGGACAACCTTTTACTGGTTGACAAGGGGAGTGATAGACTGGACCACCGATGTAAAGAATTGCTTAGACTATATAGGTGCAAAGGGACCCCTCAAATCCCTAAAAAATTATCGTGTATATATCTATGGGGTTCCTTGCACTCATCTTGATAGTAATAAAGCATAAATGAGATATGGTCATAGTTGTTTACTTACATGTAGCAAAAAAACATACAACTAGGTGTTATGTACATACAATCACAGTGTATAAATAGAACAAATAGGTCACGGAAACACTTAAACAGTTTGGTGCGTCCTCGAAAAAGTAGACAAACACAATCTGTGATCTGTTCAGGATTAGCTACAAAGAAGCTAAATTGGAGACATCTGATGGCATGACCAGTTCACTCATGGTCCGTACTGCGAGTGAACACGAGTGAACTAGTCATATCATTAGTGGCTTTTTCCACGTTGGAGGAACAAACCTTAACCATATAAAGTAAGGGAAGTACCGCGTTTCTTGATTTAAGTTTGTGGGAATGGGCCAGAAGGGTCCTTACCCTGAAACGTCGCCCCCTTAATAGTTATAGCCTTTTTTTTTGCCTCCCTTATATTCTGATTATTGTTTGGTACCTATTTTAACCGACTATATTTGTTCACCTTCTTGTTTTCTGTTTTGGTCTGTTCCCTCTTCTGTTCAGGTTATATATTTTTTGTCTAAGTTTATTCTACACTCCTAGACTATATTATGCTGGGTTTGAACTTATGCTCTTAAGCACAAGTTCAAGCAAAAGTATATAGACATATACTTTTGTACATCTAACCTTCAGATGTCTCCATTATAGCTAATCCTGAACAGATTGTGTTGGTCTACTTTTTTGAGGACACACCAAGCTGTTACTGTTTCCTTGACCTATGTATATTTATATATACACTGTAATTGTACATAACACCTAGTTGTATGTTTTTTCTACTTGTAAGTAAATAAACTATTTTCACATCTAATTTTTGCTTTATTGCCATCAAGATGAGTACAGGAAACCCCACAGTTATACAGTACCTTTTAGTGGTTTTCTGCTTCTCCCATTAGCTAACTCCAGAGAACCAAACCTACAGTATAAAAACATACCGAGTGTGATTTCAGTGATTCCAGGGCTGGACTGAAAGCCTTGTATCCCAATCTCTGAAAGGTAAAGTATAAATTGCTGGTTTAAATGCATCGATACTAAGAAAATAATGCAAATAAACAACTTTGAATTAATTTAGAAAATGAATCCACCATATACACCTGTACCAGATTGCGTTATGGACTGCGTTCCTTTGTTAGTAGGATAGTCTGCTTTCCTCTGAATCAAAAATACAGTAATATAATGGATTATATAACAAAATATATATGATTTACCACATCTGCTTTCTCTTGCTTATGGGTGGGACTTAGCTGATAAGTTGCCTTTCTCAAAAACGTTTTTTTTAAAGCATATAAGACTAGTTTCAAATTGTTTTTTTTTTTTGTGTTACACTGATTGTACTGTAAGCTCTCAAGACCAGGGCCCTCATTACCTCTTTGTATCTGTTTTTGCAAGTTTGTACTTATTCGTACTTGTATGCAACAGTTTATGTAATGATCACATTTCTGTACCCCTGTTGCACCGCGCTGCAGAATATATTAGCGCTTTACACATAAACGATGATAATAATAATACTAAGAAAGTCAAGTATCTGTCGTCTAAATGTAACATGCTGTAGGTTGAACTTGATGGACTTATGTCTTTTTTTCAACCTCATCTACTATAAAACTATGTAATGTAACTGGAAAACGTGTCTGACCTGAACTAGTTGGCCTTAAACTTCATAAAGGCCTTGCAACGATAGAGATATTTCATGCAGATATTGTCATTGTGTGTGTGTGTGTGTGTGTGTGTGTGTGTGTGTGTGTGTGTGTGTGTGTGTGTGTGTGTGTGTGTGTGTATATTTATATTTATATTTATTATTTTTCCCCACCCAAACCAAATTGGAAAAAGAACACTCAGCACTGCAATGATGGGCGTCATAAAAATGATATTGGAACTATAAACACCCAACGTTTCGGTCCCACAGCAGGACGGACACGTTGGATGTTTATGGTTGTTCCAATACAATCTTTTTGACGACCACCATAGCAGTGCTGAGTCTTCTTTTTCTAATTTGGTTAGGATGAAGTATTTTAATATTTTATTGTTATGATTTGTGCACTTGCTTAGTTTATGACAGTTGCTATGCTGAGGTGTGGCTACTATCCATCGTGTGTGTTACTTTATATGTCCCCTTTTTTTGTGTGCATCAAACTAAACTGTCATGTTAGAGCTGACCAAAAACTCCATAAATATTTGTGTCAAATGTCTGTGACACAGATTTAAAAAAAAAAAACAGTATTGTTTTCCCCTAAGTCACTTAATAAAAATAAGACAATACAACTCCACTTACATGAAGTGGAAAATAGTTTATGAAATAATTAGCATTCTTTATTACATAATATATGACAATAAATTAACATACCCTTTTCATTTTCTCTTCCTGCTGGGTGGAACTTAAAGGATAAATTCCCGAACTCTGTAAAACAAATAACCCAATTGAAAGCTGAAATATCCTCTCCTGATGATGTTACAGTGTTCTATTGGTCGCCAGAATGAGGACAGGTTCTCCCAAACAAGAGTTCTTGTAAGGGAATTTCAAAATAAAATATCTCAGGAACCAGAGTGTCCCTGTAGAATGGAGTGCAGAAATTCAGCACCTGGGAAACCATTGTTTCAAATAATATAATACATATTTTTGGGCGGTGGAGGGGCACTGTACATACAGAATCGGTAACATACATAGATTACCATATTGAAGACATGTACAGGGGGTGCTGCCTCCCCCGTAGTTGCAGTTCCCCTGAAAAGTCTGACAGCTATGGATACTCACTTGCTCTTCCTGTAATGGACTCAGAAAATGATGAGAGTGCCTCATGTTTTGATGCTGGAAATATCTAAGATATTCAATGTTTTCATCCAATGGTGCCTAAATATGAAATGAAAAAGTATATATTGGGGTTCATCAGTATTAACATCTTGGACCGTATTGGAAGGTGTCTTGTGGAGTAGCACAGCTCAGTAAATACAGTATGTCCCTTTGTTTCAATTTGATTGTCTTTTATTGCTGCAATAATTTTTTCATTGAATTGCATCATCTATTGTATATTTATATTCCGGGTTTATGTTCACTTCACTCTTTCAGTTCTGTCTACCGCATGTTAATAATGCAGTGCATTGAAGATACTTCAATGCAAAGGCGGATCATGTTAAAAAACAAATGTAGGATTTCTCATTTAAAGTGCTATAAAGACAGAGCTCCTCTGCTTTGCTGCCTCAAGCACATCAAACTTTAAGGATTCAACCCCCATTACCCAATTTCATAATAAGCTTTTGCTGATGTCAAGTCATAACAAATGTTATTATTGGTCCAGGGTATATTATGCTTTAATATTATGCTGTCACATTTCATTTTATACAATGACAGCCTTCACCTTTCATCGGAAACGATTTTAGTGCCCAGTAAATATATGCTTATATCTCATATCATTTCTCATGGTCTTTGATGTTTTCTCATAACTTTTCTTTGGAGGGATTACTGCTGTAAAATAATTTGTTACACAAAAGGGAGTTGGAACTTCCCTTTACAGTATTGCTGTACAGTGCTGAAAAGCAGGGGTACTCAACTCTAGTCATTCCCCCCTTACAGGTCAGGTTTGCAGGATGTTCTAACTTCAGCACAGGAGGCTCAATCAGTCCCTGCTTCAGCACAGGTGGTTAAATCAGAGGCTCAGTCTTTGATTGAGCCTCTGAGCCACCTGTGCTGAAGCTGGAATATCCTGAAAACCTGACCTGTTGGGGGGGGGAGCGGGGAGGGGGTTGGGAGGGGGGAAGGACTTGAGTTAAGCACCCCTGCTGTAAAAGTAGGCTGTTTGCTGTGTCAAATCTTTACATAGTTAAAGCAGCCCATAAAACTGCTACCCTACACTGTGAGTCATACATAGTTATGTGATTAGCATGCTCAAGGTTACCAGGACAGGGCTTGGCCACTTGAAAGCCAGCCTTGGGTTTTCAGCTTTCAGTCACCTTGCAGCTCAGTTACAGCGACTCCTATGGCAAATTCATTGGTAGGGGGAAGTAGAAAATCAAGACAGCCTGATCTGCATTTATCTGGTAATCAAGAGCCAAGTGATGCTCTAGATACAGCTGCCTTTCCTAACATCCCCCATTCACCCTAAATCAGGACAATCCCAAGGGAGAGACAAAGTAGGCATTTGTCTAGGTGCAGCACTTTGGTCATATGTATCGAGGCAAAAGTGAAGCAATTTAGAGGCAAATCACATCACACACATTAACGGAAAGAAAACTATGGTTTTCAATGACACATTTTTCTTCTATACATTCGGAGCAATTGTTGAGCTCCAGAACTCCACCACGTTTGACTTCATACATATGCCCCATTGTTCTTCAGAGGTCATGGGGATCCAACTCTCATCCTCCCAGTCAGGCCCCACTGCAGCCAATGTCTAATAACGTTGTTGTATGGAGGTGAACAGCAGCAATCAGATGGCTTGTCATAGGTTCCAGTGGATTTAGGAAAGAGTTCGTAATCTATTCTCTCCCAATGTGCTCACAAAGTGCTCACAAAGTTTTGAAATCCCAGCTCACAATTATACTGAATTTCTCGCTTATCTTCTCAGAGCTGTGAACTGATAACCTTCAGGGTTCGGGCCTGAAAATGGATGGGCCTAATGTTAACTGGCACCCTTCCCCAGGCTGCTACGTGTTCCCTGACAGTTTTCCCTTCTTTACCAAGACGTACGTCCATTTAGAGAAAGGATAAGATACTTATGTTAGTTCTCTGTGCCACCTGGAGTTCTATTTAGTTTTGCACACAGGTACATTTAATTAGGCAATATAACAATGACAAAATCAATATTTGTGAATAATAAATCCTAATCCATATCCTGTGGCTTTATCTGTGAGTCTGGAGTGTTTAGAATGTAATGACTATTCCAAACGTCCCCTTTATTACCCACATATGCCCTTAACAGACTCCCATCCCATAATATATTTTTCCTGCTTAAACATACTGTACATTCCAGCCATAAATGTGATCCACCTTACACATACACACAGGAAGAATACCCCATAGAGAAATGTCTTCCTAATGTTTGGTTCCAAACTAGTGAATACTGGACAGCGTCGCTATTTATCAGGGAGGCACCTTAAGAATTAGTTGAAAAATATTAAAGGTTTCCTCTCAATGCCTGAAGGTTTAAGAGATCCATCTTATTCTATTCACAAACTCCCTCCCTGGTAATTTAAAATTAAATGTTAAAAGTTAGCCAATATGCATTGGCAGTGCGTGCATTCTTTGTTGTTACATGAATAATAGGGACACATTTGTTGGTCTGTTGTGAAGCACATTGATTCTATATTGGTTAAAAATAAATCCACTTTCTGCTTGCTCATCTCCATGCATCTATTACCAAGCAACAAAAAGCATGCTTTATGCTCTTTTATAGATACATCGTGCCAGAAAAAGAAGTGTTGTGTTTTAACAGTTGGTGTTAATTTAGATAATATCAATGTTTAGAATAAAGAAGGAAATCTGTGCAGATTGATCCTAACTGCATTAAAATTTGCCTAATCAATATTTACACTACTTACATTGATTAGAGTGCAGTACATTATTAACCTAAAAATTAACAGATGGTGTTGTTGTGAGACTTTAGTATTGAGAAGTCATGCAATTAAAGGACGTGTACCAAATAAAATTACCGGTAATACATTATGAACAAATTAAGATTAATAATATGCACCTGTTCTTTCAGAATTGTGGGGATTTCTTTTTGCATATTTCCTTTCAATAGCTGCAATACAAAATGAACAATTAGCCTAATGAACAATTGTAGCTTTACTAGTCATAATCAAATCATAAACAACTGCTGCCTACTGGAATATCACACAGAAAACATACAATTTTAAGCAAGTAATGGACACAAAGATCGGATGACCTCTGTATTTAAAAATATGAAACAAGGAAACAATAGAACAATGAGAACAATGAAATTACTTGTATCTCCAATAAAGTAAGCAGCTGTGGAATGGCGCTATAAGAACTGACTGTACAAAGCGCAAAAGAGTAATTGCGTACTGATTTTAAATGAAGTTAATATTCTTATCACTTTAGATATAGTTATATCTGCTTTAACATGGGCATTGAGTCATCTCTATGTAAACCTCAGATCCCCCACCCCGGTCGCAGATCGGACCCCCTAGGGTGTGTTAAGGTCTGGCTACATGCGTCTTGGTGGTGCATACCTGTGAGGAACAGGAGGGCCTGAGTCTCCCGTGATTTTATGGGGGACAACAGGGACAGGTTTCTGGGGTACATGCCTTCATCTGGTTCTAGTGGTGCAACGCCTCCATCTCTGGCAAGCCCTATCAGGGTAGAGTGAAATCCTTCCAGAGAACCCCACTCTGGGGCGAGAGATTTCAGGCTCACACAGTCTCTTATAAAACAGCAGCAGCTTCTTTATTGCTCACAGCACACAGCAGAGTAGCAACAGCAGCACACGGTGCAGCAGGTACAGGATATTCTCTTCCTCCAGACTGTACCCCTTCAAGATGGGCTGTCTGGGGCTCTTTGTTCCCTGCCACCACCCCAAGCCGCAGGCGCTCAGGGTGGGGCTAGCTCTTCCCTCACCCCCTATGCAGGGTGAGAGGCACTGGTCCACCACAGTTCTATCAGCTCTAATCTCCTCCAATGTAACACACTAATCCTCTGCAACTCATTACTCAGAACTGACACACACTAAATTGACTGTGCACTGCCCTTTATGACTTTGGCAGGCGCCTCCCCTATGTCTCTTGCCTTAGGCCTGGGACCTGCTGCGCCCGGCGGCGTGGGCGGCTGCACGAGCTTTCCCCACCAGCAGGGGAATCCTGCCGTGCCGGTCCCGGTCCCCCCTGGCTGCACAGCTCACTACACACTGTGACGCGTCAGCCGCTACGGGATACAAGAGAATTGTGATCCCTAGCGTTGACGCGTCACGTGGTGTGGCTGTGAGCCAATGAGGAGGGGAGGCTTCGGGAGGAGGAGAGGCTTCGGGGAGCGGGGAGTAGTGTGGAGGGAAAGCAGCGTGAGTGCCTATCTGTGTGTGTGTGTGTGTGTGTGTGTGTGTGTGTGTGTGTGTGTGTGTATGTATGTGTGTGTCTGAGTGCCTATCTGTGTTTGTGTATGTGTGTGCTTGAGTGCGTGAGTGCCTGCCTCTGTGTGTGTGTGTGTGTATGTGTATGAGTGCCTGCCTGCGTGCGTGCGTGTGTGAGAGAGTGCCTGCGTGTGTGTATGAGTGCCAGCCCGAGCCCGTGGAGGGAGGGGGGGGGGAGAGTAGCGGATCCCTCCGATCAAGCCACGCCCCCCCCCCTCCCGCTCAAGCCTCCCACTCCCGCCCACCTCCCGCTCCGGCTCCCTACAGACCGCATATCGCGGTCTGTGTATGTCAGCGCCCCGCCTGTCTGCAGTGCGGGAGCGCTGACGGAGGGAACGAGGCCTTAGCCTTAGACACAGAGGCAGGTGGCCTACCTCCACCACTCAGGGCAGGGCTTGAAGTGGGGGAAACCCATGATAACTACTGGCAGCCTGCCCTTAGCAGGGCTTACACCAGTAGGAGGATAGACGTATAGCCCATTTTCTTACCAGAGCTACATCTATTTAGGGCCTGCCTCAAACTATGGATTAAAGGAAAACACATGAATATAATTTATACAATGTTTGCTAATGCGATCAAAGAAAGAGATCATTTAACAAACATTGATCAATCACCACTGAAGCAAAAATGTGTGCTTTTTTTTGAGACAACTTGTCTCATAGACAATTATTCACTGCAATCACCACTAGAATTGTGTAATATGTGAAGAGACCAAAATAACAATACAATAAAAGGGATAAACAATAAAAAGTAAAAACGATAAAAGCTATTTAAAAGGCATCGAATGCGAGATGTTGGTTCTTGGGGATTTCAACTACAACTGGCTTGAGCCTAAAAACAACAAAATCCAGACACAACTCAAGTCATTAAACCTAACCCAACTAATTTCCCAACCCACACGCACAACCTGAAATCTCTCAACCATTCCTTGCTAGACTGGATTCTCTCCTCTAGTCCCAAGAGAATCCAATCCTCTGGCATCCTATCTGACATTTTCAGTGACCATGCATTAGTGTACTGTGTAAGGAAAATCAGACCACTCCAATCAAGCCCTAAAGTTCTCCTCACTAGAGCATTTAGAAACTTTAACCCACAGCAGTTTTTGGCTGATCTTATCAACAGGGAGAAGGAGTGGCTCAGTGAGTAAAGACACTGACTGACACTGAGATTGCTGCAGGGGAGCCTGGTTCAATTCCCGGTGTCGGCTCCTTGTGACCTTGGACAAGTCACTTTATCTCCCTGTGCCTCAGGCACCACAAACATAGATTGTAAGCTCTACGGGGCAGGGACCTATGCCTGCAAAATGTCTCTGTAAAGTGCTGTGTACAATTAGCAGTGCTATACAAGAACATGCTATTATTAACTGCCCTTCGTATAGAATCGACTTAATACCTGACCCTGATTCTTCGCTCGATTATTTCCAATCAGAGTTCTTAAAACTCTGTGATACCCATGCTCCACTACACAGAATAAGAGCGCTCTACCATTTCTAGGAGTCCCAACATGATTATCATTATTGATAGCATCATTCTCCCAACTTAAACATAAAACTTTATTTATTTATTTATTACACATTTTGAGCTAGTAACGTGTGTGGAGAATCGCCATGTTCTGAAACTACCTTTTGGAGAAGTAATTGGGGCAATATTAGAGATATTTGGGGCATGTTCAGCGATATACTGTGCTGAAGAGAGGATTGGATGAGCCAGTAATCTATCCTAGAGAAAGTGGCAAGAGCCCTAGATAGTAAGGTACTGTATAATGTAAATTGTCTGGGCTCAATGCCCTTAAAATATCAAATAGGCTCAATGACACGGGAACTTGTGAGAGGCCTATATTATACACCAAAATACCTGGGTTGAACTGAACACGACTAGATATGATAAAATATAATTTATTCCTTGAAAAAGGTGAACACACGAGATATACAAATAACAGACAATGTATGGGCGCACGCCGCCATTGGATTCAATGGGACCTCCGCTCCGCCATTAAAGTCAATGGCGTGACCCTCTTTCTCCGCTCGACCCTTTACGGGGGTCCCTCATGCCTGGACCCGGTGGGGTTCGTGTGTGGGGGTTCCTAGGGGTTAAGGGCAACAAGAATTTTATTCCCAGGTGCCCTAGAACCTAAGATTCCCACGCCAATTGTCATTGAACTTGACCCAAGTGATAAAGCACTTTTCAAAGACATTGTATCCGCTTCTGCGGTTTTGCAGTTTGGATGGCTGCCAACCAGTTCCTGGAGGCCGACGTCGAGGAATCCCCATTGAAGTCAATGGCCCCATTGACTTAAAATGGGAAACCGCCACTCCTCCTCTCGGACGCCACCTGCTGGTCGTCGCTGGAAACAGGTCCAAAACCGCTACTTCTGCCATTGGAATACATGGAGCCCCAATGGCAATGGCACGGATGCGCCAGCACAGAGGGATAGCAGAGACACCACTCATCCGGTTGCAGAGATCCACTGCGTGAGATCTAAATGCTTTTTTAAACCTTTGACCATGTGAGTGTATTGGATTTTATTTACCCTTATAAATTTTTGCCCAGAGAATAGCAGGATTTTGCTGTGGATACAACACCTAAGGAACATTTACGAGAATGCCAGATCAACCATTAGATTACATGAAGATACAATCAAGACAAGGATCAGCAAGGTAGTGCGATACAGAACTAGAAGAAGTTTAAGACTATGTCTAACTTGGCCAGCAAGTGTCAATAGAAACATATAAAATGAAATAAATTGGAGAATATATATGGGATTGAGCGAATTTGGAAGAAATAAGACCTACGACTGTGCCTCAAAAGGAAAGTGTGTGACCAGTTGAGCCTGCCTGTGCTCACGTATGTATGTGAAACCTGGACCCTAAATGCAAAGACAATTCAGAAGCTTCAGACAATCCAAAGAAGTATGGTGAGATGTATGTTGGGTATTACTCAAAGAATGACTGGGATCGAAACCAAACAAAATCTGTGACATCACAAGGGAGAAGACTTTAAAATGGCAGTGGGCAGGACATATCGCAAGAAGAAATCACTATCGTTAAACAGAGATAGTACTCGACTGGTTTCCAAAGAATATCAAAAGACCAAGACCACCAAAAGTAAGATGGAAGATTAAATCAAAAAATGTGTTGGCACAACGCAGAGAAGAGATGCTTGCAACTGCAGTACATGGAAGATCATTGGGGAGGCCTCATCCAGCAGGCTGAAAATTATGATACATATACTGTATGTATGTATATATATTATGGCAGGACGGCCTTGTGGCAGGGTCAGTAAGACGCTAGACATGGTATGAAACTTTGGCTGATGGATAATAAAACCACTATAATTAAATAAACGTCAGGGTACTGTCGCTTTAAGGCAAAATAAAACATGAAATAAATTCCTATTCCCGTTAGGGAAACTAACTCAACTTCTTCAGTCCTATCTACCGGGCAGCCAGCTAATCTGGTTATCCACCCCCCAAAACAAGTGCTCCACAAACAAAGTACAATAACAAAGTCTCTTGTCTAAAACCGCAGCAGCATTTTAACATTGTAGAGTGTTATTTATGGCTTATCTGTTTGTAGAGGATTCCTATTCCAGGGTCTTTGTGTGGCTCCTTCAATCCTTTAGGCACGCCGGTTCCGCGGAGCAGGCTGTCCAGTCCGTGGTGATCGTTTATCCTGGGTTGGAGTCCCAGTTGTGGAGAAGCCTCTCTACCCTCCTGGGGAAAAGCTAACTCAGTTAGGCAGGTTACTTTCTGCCTTTAAAACCTTAACTGCGGAGTGCTGTCTTAATTGGTGCCAGGTGCAGCAAACTCACAGAGAGAAATTTAACCTCCTGCATACTGGAACCTGTCCACTCTGCTAGCTCTTTAGTCCATAAGGGTAGTGACTCTGTTACAATGTGTTGCAAGGTCAATATAACAACAATTGGGTTTCTGAATTGGCTTGTTTATTTAGCCTCAAAAATATGGCATACAAAAACAATACAGCTTCTTTTCAGCAAACATAAACAAAATAGAAAGATCAGTCCTGAGCAGGGCTTTTCCCTTTTCCCAACAAGGGCTGTTCAAAGTCCAGTGTATCAATATACAAAACAGGTTTTGTAGGAAAAAAAAGAAAGACTTAATAGCCAAGTAGTTTTCCTCCAGAGTTTCAGTGTGTCTCACTGGTTCAGACAGCCCTGCATGTGTGAGCAGCCTGAGTTTTTACAGCCCCTTAATGAGGCAGCTGGGACCTAACAATTAACAAGACCTTCCCAGCTGAATTTTAACCTGGTCACTGCTACACTGCAGACCTAAACATAGGTCTTCCAAGCATAGGGCTGGTGTCTTTTATTCACCCTGTTACATTCCATCCCTGTTAGTGTGTGGCTGGGGCCACGCACGGCTGAAGTCCGACCATCAACCCCTTCTCTAGAGAATAAATCAGCATTTGCATTTTCCTTTCCAGGCATGTGCTGAATCTCAAACGAGAAGGGTTGGAGAGCCATATACCACCTGATCAACCTAGCATTGGAGTCTTTCATTGCATTTAACCATTTTAATGGTGCATGGTCTGTCACTAAAGTAAAATAGACTCCTGCCAGGTTATGCCCCAAGGCCTGAATTGCCCACTTTACTGCGAGGTATTTCTTCACAATCACCTCGGGACCAATATCCTACTTAGAAAAAGGATTGGGTGTTCTACTCCCTCAAACTGTTGTGACAGCACTTCCCCTAGCCCTATCTCTGATGCATCGTTTGTACGATAAAAGGCCTATTAAAGTCTGGGCTTCTAAGGATGGGACCCTCTGATAGACACCTTTTTACCTCCTCAAAGGCTCTTTGGCACTCCCTTGACCATACCACTTGTGTAAGGGTACACTTTTTTGTGAGGTCTGTTAGTGGTGCTGCAACTTCAGAGTAGTTAGGGATGAACCGCCATTAGTACCCTGCTAAACCCAACAGAGAGCGTACCTGGGTTTGAATTCAGGGGGTCGGAACTTCTTTCAGGGCAGCTACATTGTCGGCTAGTGGCCTTACTTTTCCATCTCCCACTGCATAACCCAAGTATTTGGTTTCAGCCTTACCTACTGTATGGCACATTTCTTAGGGTTGTCTGTAAGTCATGCCTCTCTTAGAGACCCGACGACCGCTTTCAACCTATTTAGATGGGCCAGCCAGTGTTTACTATAAATGGCAATGTCACCTAGGTAGGCTTCGCCATGAGCCCTATGAGGTCTCAGCACTTTATCCATGAGTCTCTGGAACGTGGCTGGAGCTCCATGCAGTCCAAATGGCATTGTCACAAACTGGTATAAACCTTTGGGAGTGGCAAAGGCGGTTTTGCACTTGGACTCCTCCTCTAAAAGTATTTGCCAGTATCCTTTTGTTAGGTCCAGCGTGGATATATATTCCGCTGTACCAAGGGCGTCAATTAACTCGTCCACCCTTGGCATCGGATATGTGTCAAACTTGGATACCTCATTGATCTTTCAGAGGTCCACACAAAATCTTACCTTCCCATCTAGTTTAGGGACCATAACTATTGGAATACACCACTCATTGTATGATTCCTCAAATCACACCTAAATTTAAAATTTCTTGTACCTCCTTCCTACCAGGGGTTTACGGCTTTCAGGCAACCTGTAAGGACGAGAACGTACTTTTACCCCGGGTGCTGTCTCTATCACATGTCAAACTAAATTAGTTTACCCTGGTAAATCAGAAAAAACATAATAAAATTGTTTAAATATTTCTAACAAGTCCCCTTTTTGTTCAGCGGACAACTGGCTACCAATAGGGATTTGATAATCACCAAAGGTGTTCCCCTGTGGGGACCCAGGTCAGTTTCCTCTTCCACCGGGTGTATGAACAGAGACCTCTGCACCTTTCAGGGTTTCAGCAAGTTCACATGGTAAATTTGTTTACCCTTCCTGGACCCTGGTTGAGAGATCTCGTAATCCACAACACCTGTGCGGCTGAGTACTTAGAATGGGCCCTGCCACTTTGCTAGGATTTTACTCTCACATCTGGGTAATAATAACATCACCTGGTTCCCCGGGTGAAACACTTTCATGCGAGTATTTTGGTTGTAATGTCTCTCCTGACTGTCTTGGGCCGATCTAAGATTCTCCCAAGCAAAATGCGACCCATGAGAACAGCTCCAACAATTTGTTGGCTACTTGCTTCGTAGTTGCTGTCCTCAGGGGGAATGCCTCAGGATATCTTGTTGCATAGTCGACTATTACCAGAATAAACCTGTGTCCTTTCGCAGAAGGATCTATAGGTCCTACTAAGTCTACTCCAATCCTCTCAAAGGGAACTGATACCAAGGGCAGAGGAACCATGGGGGCTGTTTTTTGTCCCTTCGGACTGGTTAGCTGGCATTCAGGACATGCCGCACATAATTTAGTAATGTCATTATACATCCCTGGCCAATAGAACTGGAACGAAATACAGTCCAAGGTTTTATCTCTACCAAAGTGACCACCCCAAGGGACAGTAGCACTAGGGTGAAGACAGTTTTAACAAATGCCTTGGGATCCAAGATTTGATTGTGACCTCCCCTGTTGGTGTCTGCCTGTTTACCCTATACAGAATATTATTTGATCATTCAAAATGAGGGAACACCATTACCCCTTGTGCATTCAATATCTGGTCATCAATTGTTACCACTTTATCATATTGTCTGGCCAGGCTTGTGTCTTCCCTCTGCCTCTGGCGAAAATCATGGAGACATAGCTCTGGTAAATTCCCATAGCCTATCCCTCCCTCCTTCTGGCCATCCCCAGTCATTATCTGTGACATGCCTATTACTATGGCTACCTTGAGCCCCAGATTTCTGTAACTAGTCCTGTTTGTCACAGCGCCTTTGCCTCCAAGTCTTCAGAACCCGGTGTCTACTGGGGAATAGATCTGCCAAGAAGGGGAACAGTTTACCAGGCTTCTCCTGTACCAGAGAATGAGGCTCCTCCTGAGAGGGAGCCAGTAGGTTTGAAAAGAAAGGCCTGTCCCGGCCAAGCAAAACAGGGACAGGGAGCCAAGAAGCGACTCTTACTTCGAGCCTGGCCTCCCGACCTTTTACCTGTAGCAGGATTTTGGCCATCGGATACCATTTTACATCGCCGTGTATACAATCTATGCTCCATGGTTAGTCATAGGAAAGCACGCCAGGCGGTAACAGTTCCTGGAAGACAAGAGTATTCCCAGAGCCTGAATCCACTAGGGCTTGGACAGTTTTGCCCCCAATCAGGACTGTAAATAGCCAGTGCTTACAGCTTTCTCTGGGGAAGGCTGAGGCAACGGTCCTGCTGAAGAAACAATCCATCTGCGGGCATTCCATATGATGGTGGCCTTGTTCCCGGCAGGTAGAACATGGAGAGCGATCTCTCACCATAGGTTGACGCAGATACCGATCAGCTGGACCGGATACTGGAGGCCAGGAGTTGGATGAGTACTGGGTGCGATGTCTTCTGAAGTCTCTCTCGCTTGGCGATGAGCCAACATCGGGAAGTAGACGAGGGTCTTGTCGGGGACCGGCGATCAGACCTCTTCGTTACTGGAACCACTGCTCCTTTGTGGGACTTGGCAGTCGCATGTGGATGGGTCGTAGCTTACCCGTGAGTCCGGTCTCCCTCTTTGGGCATCCGTCAGCGCCAGTGGAGTCAGATCCATCGGGCCCAGGACACTTTCCTGATCGTCGTCCCAAGGAAGTTTTCAAGGAGCTGGACAGCCAACGTTAGGGTTTTAGCAGCATGGCGTTTTACCCAAGAGCGTGTGGGAGGAATTATCACTTGTAGGAATTGTTCCAAAATAAATTGTTTGAGAATCGCCCCCTTATCCAGTAAGCGCTGAGCTAGGACCCGGGGTCTCATCTTAGGCTGGGGCCATAGAGGGGGTAGCAGGGCTGAGGCGCGCTGACGCTGAGGCTCGTCTGCTGAAATCTGCGCGATTTCATGCCCATGCAGGCGAGCCAGCGGGCGCGATCGGGAGGCGGGGGGAGACTGGGGGAGGCGGGGCAGTGACGTCGCTGGGCCAATTGCCCGCGACGCACCAACGTCAACGTCAAGGCGCCAACATCACGGCGCCGTGACGTTGATGCTGCTCCGCACTGATTGGATGTTTTCAGCCGACAGCGCTCTGAAAAACAGTTTGGCTGTCGGCTGAAAAATCCAGCGCCTCAGCACGCCTGTAGACGCTCACGTGAGGCCCCTCTAAAGACATCCTCATGGAGGATGCAGGGGCTCAGCGCGGAGCGTCCGCACGGCTCAGCGCTGCTTGTCCTTCTATGGACTCAGCCTTAGAGGTGTACTTCAGATGCCGGAATTGCTGCCGGTAGGTCTCTGGGGTCAGACCTAAGCGATCCAGTATAGTTACTTTAGCTTGTTTATAGTCCATAGCCTGATCCACTGGTAGGCACTGATATGAGGCCTGGGCTTCTCCTATGAGGAGCGGGGGCCAAAGCGATTGTCCAGCGATCTGAAGACCAGCCCTGGGCTTCGGTAACCCTTTCACATGTCAATAGAAAAGCCTCTGGATTCTCGTCTCGGCTCATTTTCCTCAGGAGGACTGGGAGTTTGTTCTGAAGTTCTGGACTGGCAGACACATGGGATTGGGCCAGCAGCCTGGCCACCCGCTCATCCTGTACTGCCTGCTGCTGGATAACAAGCTGAGTTTGCTGCTGCAATAGTAGTTGCTGCTGTTTGGCCTGCTCGCACAGAAACTCTTTAAAAAAAATGCTCCATTTAAAAAAAAAAAAAATGTTTTATGTGGCCCTTCAAATCCAGGGGCCTCTCAGCATCCCACTTCTAACACCATATGTTGCAGGGTCAATGCAACAACACTTGGGTTTCTGAATTGGCTTGTTTATTTAGCCTAAAAAATATGGCATACAAAAACAATACAGCTTATTTTCAGCAAACATAAACAAAATAGAAAGATCAGTCCTGAGAAGTGTTCTACCGGGTAGTGAGATTTGAAAAAAACGGGTACCTGGCCAAAAACAATAGTTCTACCCGGCCGGGTACCCGGTTTTTCACTTACCTGCAGGGTGGCGGCGACATCTAGGAAAAGCAGCAGCATTCCTGTGACAGTGGCAGCATCAGAAGTGTCTGTGTTTGTGAGCTGCCTGGGAACCATGTGACCGGAGCAGGAGACGGAGCGTGGGGGCGGCGGCTCAAACACACTGCTTACCTGCTGCGGTGCTGTGAAATGGATTCCTGCTGTCCCACGCCAGCTGAAGACACACTTCTGATGCTGCCACTGGTAAGTGATGTGATTATTTTCAGCTACCCTAACATTACCCGGCCCACTTCTCAGTTGCCGGGTCCGGGTAATGTCCGGGTAGCTGGAAATGTGCCGGGTAACGCCGGATACCGGATAATTCCGGGTACTCGGTACATCACTAGTCCTGAGCAGAGCTTTTCCCTTTTCCCAACAAGTGCTGTTCAAAGTTCAGAGTATCAATATACAAAACAGGTTTTGTAGGAAAGATAGACCTTATAGCAAGTAGTTTTCCTCCAGCGTTTCAGTGTGTCTCACTGGTTCAGACAGCCCTGCATGTGTGAGCAGCCTGGGTTTTTAAAGCCCCTTCACGAGGCAGCTGGGACCTGACAATTAACAAGACCTTCCCAGCTGAATTTTAACCCAGTCACTGCTGCACTGCAGACCTAAACATAGGTCTGCCAGGCATAGGGCTGGTGTCTTTATTCACCCTATAACTATCTATATATATTTTTATACATACACATACATTCAGATGTAGCCAGCCTTATCGTTTGTGTGGCTGCTCTGATGGCGCTGCAGTGGGTTTCATTTTTAATGGAAGCAGCCACAACGTTAATCCTTTTGGGCTGCATTCGGCGCAGTAACGTAAATGGGAAGTCTGGCTACAAAAATTTCTGATGCATCTGAAGATAAAAGTGTTTTACATGGAGAAGGCCCCGCTGTGCACTCGATAGACGAGGAACAACACAGAGTGTCTGCAGCAGGAAAAGCTGCCGGCGAAGGACTCCACAGAAAGACTGAAAGTCTTCTGCTTACCTGGGTTATGACCGAGCTATTTTTCGTGAGTAGAATTAGTATTGTTCTCACTGTCGTTGGAAGGATGAATACTATCTGTCTAATCCAGCTTTTTTGCCATGTTCACATGCTATTGTTTTTAAGATTTTTTTTATTAAACATTTGTTATTAGGTTATCACGATCGTGCTCGCCACAAACCGAGACCGGGCCGCGGGGCTGAGGTGGGGATATGAAAACACCCACCTTAGGCCTCGAAGCCGGTTCAGGGTTGCGCAGTCCATAGTCAAACATAGCCAGGTCAGGATTGGAGAAAGCAAGGTTAATGTTATCCAGGCAGGGGTCAAGACAGGCGGCACAGGAGCGGTAGTCAACAGGCAATCTTGGGTGAAGTTACTTCAGCGTAGAAGGCAAGAACCTTGAGTGAAGCCTTGAGTGAGCGAAGGTGCTGCAGCGCGACAAGGAAAGGACAGGAGTCACAGGAACAAGAAGCTTCAGTACAGGGACTTCAGCACAGGAACAAACTCCACTTGGAGGAAGCAGGAACCAGAAGCCACAGTGCTGGGAGTCCAACGCTTCAGCACGGGAAGGCAGGAAAAGTTCAGAGAAGCTGTTTCCGCATGGCAGGGTTTCTGGAAGGAGGGAATAGGAACAGAGAAGGGCGAAGGCCACAGGAACCAGGGGTGCAGACACGCCACAGGAAACACTGGGGGAACCAGCGTAGCCGCTTCAGCACAGCGAAGGCGAAGTCTGCCAGGAACAAGGAAAGCAGAACCGGGGCTACTAAGCAAGAAGGCCTTGGGAAGCAGGGGACTAGGAGCAGGAGACAAGGCGGCCTAGCAGGCCAAACAGAGAGTCTGTGACAAGCACAGTTACTTGCAACTGGTATTGCAAAGTCTATGTCCAGCCACTTCCTGAGGGCGGGGCAGTATATAAATAGAACAGGAGGCCAATCAGGCCAGAGCTGCACAGGAGGTAGCAAGAGGCACGTGATTGCAGAAGCAGGGAAAAGTTTGTCTGGAACCTGCCAAGCTCCTGAAGGATGGGTTCCAGCCAAACCCAGGAGCAGATTCCTCACATAGGTATATGCAACTCCAAAATTTGGTTCCCTCAACATTGCTCAATTTTTGGTCTAGATCAGACCAAATGCGAAACCGTGTCCAGTATATATATTACACCTATTAAACAAGTTATTTTAGAAAATTAATTACCTGATATAATGCCCTATGTTTGCACTTTATTTCCTCTTACACGTGTCATATCAACATGATCTATGAAATAAATCGCCAGAGCTGAGCAGCACTCCCAGGAACTATACACACTGGGATTGAATATACCAATCATTTCACTGGATTGGGATATTTACAATTGATGTTTCACATTTGTTCAGTGCCACCAAAGTAATTTCTGTTAGTATTGGTTAGCAACGCTTTATTAGTCACTAAGGTAGTCAAGTAATGTATATTAATATTCTATTTTTTAAATACAGCTTACCATAGATTGCCAATGTGGTTATCTAGATGGCCTGACCATTAGGCGAAGCATTAATAATAATTATTATTTCCTCGTATTATTTTTTATCTATCTATCTTTTTTTGTTTGTTTTTTTCTTTTTTTTTGGCCGGTATTTTGGCGCCCTATTATTTTTATTTTGCGTTGCGCTGGGGTGAGGTCACACCCCCTGCAGCCCCGATAACTACGCCACTGTTTATTTTATTTTTGGGGCGCAATTTTTAAGTTTCGTCTAGGGTGCATGAAACCCTTCCGCCCCATTGAGAGGGCCGGATAGCCACAGTGACAATCAATAGTTTTATGTATGGTTAACATTTATTTTAAATGTATTTATAATGTAGTGTTGTATGTTTTCCCAACGTGGTTTTTATTTATTTATTTTAAATGGCCAAAAGCATTATTTATTCATTTTAAATGGCCAAAAGCATTTTTATCCACATTTGCCTAATCAGGTTATTGGCCATTAGTCTAGAGCAGTGTTTTTAAACCAGGTTTCCTAGGAACCCATAGGTTTCCCCGGGCATCCCTAAAGGGTTCCCTTCAAATTTCTAGTCATTTCAAAATTATATCAAATACTGAAGAATTTTCAATGTATCTGATCACAGACTCACTGTTAGAGATGGTTGGGGGTTCTTCAGAATTTCACTTAGGGTTCCTTAACCATAAAAAGTTTGGAAACCACAGGTCTAGAGGGAAGGGGAGGTTTGTTTGGGGGGGCGGGGGATAAAGGGGTAGTGAGCGGGGGTGGGTGAAGGGGTTTGTTTCCCTGGGTAGGGTGTTTAGGCCTCCCAGGGGGTTTGGGAGAGGTTAATCCCTTGGTTACCTTATTGGTTAGTAGACCAAGGGGGGTATGTAGTGTATTTTTATATTTATATGAATCCCTTTGTAGGCCTTTGTGGAAACCCATGCCTAGTTGACCAATTGGGCCACTAAGGGGTTAATATTTACTGTCATGTATTTAAAGTTATATTTTATCATCTATTTAAGGTTGGTATGTATACAATGGGCAATATATTGGCCATTATATACATAGGAAAGATAGGGCTAATGCCAGCCTGGAATAGGTGATACAATATTTGCGGTATTTGTGCCGTTAAACCCAATATTTCTTGGAACGGAATATGATGAATGGCCGTTATTTTTGGTAGTGCAACGTTGATATATTACACTATAAAAATAATACACTGTTACGATGATAATACCGCAGTCTTAGGTTACTGCAACTTGCAGCCGGGCCCATGTACACTATGAGCATTATGGTAGAAAAACGCATTCAGAAGGAGCTCCAGGTAATAATAAATGGGCTATGTATAAAGACATTCTTTATAAAACAAACTGAAAAAGGGCATTGCATCAGCAAATTTATTTCTCACCTAAAATTATTACCGGCATATGTTAGTATGTCATTATTCATGTTCCTACATTTGGTACATGTTTTCTTATTCTTTGTATGGTGAGCGTTATGTTCATACATATGAATGCATTAACAAATGTTTGCATCGACTTGTGTTTGTCTTTTACACCAAGGAAAACTTTACGGACAATTTTGACGCTTTTATGGCGCACATAGGTACGCTATAGACGACATCAAAAGTCTACCTCTAACTCCTAGCATCATTTTGTTCTTTCTGAAAAACAAGTTGACGCACACATCACACACAACACATACAAATTGGCTTAATACATTGTGCACTAACTGGCTATTATTCTGTGCGTCTGTTCAGTTATAGTGACCCTTTATACTGTACAATAGAAAATTATGTTTACCTGTTCTTTCTGCCGTGTGGAACTCTCTCTTTTGAACTTTACTCTCGTTGCCTGTAAAACAAGAATACATTATGCACAATATATCATGTATACCCTGTTCACTTATGTACAGTAACTGTATTTGTAACCATGTATTATTTGTCACCTTAACTCTGTGCCCAGGACATACTTGAAAACGAGAGGTAACTCTCAATGTATTACTTCCAGGTAAAACATTTTATAAATAAATAAATAAATAAAACATTTACATTTAATAACTTGCTATATCACATAAGCAAATGCAAGTTACCCATGTCTTTGAAATATATTTTCTTTCTCTATTATGCTGCCAGTTTGTACAGCACTGTAGATAACATTTTTCAGACACAATAAGTCCTTGCCCCAAAGATCTTACCATCTAATTTTGGTGCTTGAGTCACAAGGAGATAAAGTGACTTGCCCAGGATTTTAACCCGATTCTCCCTGCTTTTTGAGGTAGGTGTCTTTGTTTTCAGAGACAGTGCTTGTACTCACGGAGCAACTACTTAAGTAAAACAGATGTAGTTACAGGAATATCATAAAATACTAAAATAGGTAACTAAATGCACAACTTACCACATGAGCTTGAACTTTTTGCCAGGAGGAAATATTTCTTTGGTCAGTGGAAAACCCATGTGTTGCACTCTACATTTAAATACAAAACATATGGAAACATGGTATGGTTATCTTAGTGGACACTTTATATACCAGTCTTTTATGTGGAGGGGACATTAGCAAGTGGAGGGAAATGTAGTGGATTTTTCATTTTAAATATGAGGTTTAGCCTCACCTACAACACAACTGTAAGCACTCTCGTGGTCATAGAAAGCTTGCAAGCTTACAAAAACTCACAGACAAAAGTGAAACCATGGCAACAACATTTTTATTTGATTATAAAAACCACTTAATATTGGATTGGTCATCTGTAAAGAGCTGCATCATTAGTCATTTTCAGGACTGTAACCTATATGGAGTCTTGACACATATATTGACTGTCATCATGTTATGACCACTCATAGTGGTTGCTCACTCATACAGTATACAGTATACAAACATAAATCATTATATTTTTGTTTATTTGGGGGTTATTGTGCATATCACACTTTGTATGTAAATAAGTCAGTGTTTTTCAACCAGGGTTCCTAGGAACCCTTGGGTTCCCCGGGCATCCCTAAAGGGTTTCCTGCAATTTTATGGTTATGTGAACACTGTATCAAATACAGAAGAATTTATAATACATATGATCAAAGAGTTGCTATTAGAGATAGTTAGGGTTCCTAAAAATTTCACCCAGGGTTCCTTAAAAAAAAAAAAAAAAAAAAAAGGCTGGAAACCACTGATCTAAGTGGAAGGAAGATGAAACAGCAGCACTCACGGGCTTTACCAGTTCCAAAGCAAAGATGCTTCCTTACATTCAATAGCAAATACATAGATGCAGAAACAAAAGTGTATATTTACACCCGACAATGGGTGGCGTGTTCCCCCCTAGACATTATTTCTATGTTTCTGCAACTACGTAAAATAAAGTCACATCTTTGCTATTGAATAGCATAACCTTGAATGGGTCTGTTTCATCTCCCATTCCCAAATGAGTTGCAGCAGGACATCCTTGACAGTTTAGCACTGGAGTTGTTAGCTTGCTTGATGATGAGGGGGGGAGAGCTGGCGAGGGGGAGCTGATGATGATGAAGGGGGGAGAGCTGGTGAGGGGGAGCTGATCGCGATGAGGGGAGGAGAGCTGGTGAGGGGGAGCTGATGATGATGAAGGGGCGAGAGCTGGTGAGGGGGAGCTGATGATGATGAAGGGGGAGAGCTGGTGAGGGGGAGCTGATGATAAGGGGGGGTGAGCTGATGAGGGAGCTGATGAGGATTCAGAGGGGAGAGCTGGTGAGGGGGAGCTGATAATTCGAGAGAGGATCAGGGAGAGGATGGGGGAGGGAGAAAAAAAATTACAGTCAGTATTAATATTAATGGGACCTTGAAATTTGTTTTGCTCGGGGGCCCGCCCATGTCTAGCTACGCCACTGAATCAATCTTACATATTTTCCTATTGACCAATAACTCCGTGTTATTCTAACCCTACGCCTCACCACTCATGTCTGTTTACCAGAGTAGCTTGCTGCTGAGTACAATGTCCTGTCTAATCAGCTCTACGTGTAGAGACACTTTGTTGAACTCTTGTTGAAATCTACGTGAAAGGGAACATTTACAGACTGATCTTGATTCAGACCTGCCCCGAAAAATTGCTGTTAATCAAACATCAAGATCGTCTTTCTACCTCTGCACAACAGCTACCCCAATGGAGGAGGAGATGATTGCATGAGTGACAACAAAAGTATACAGTGTATCAGTGTCTGTGTTCATTACTGTTTATTGGACTGTGCACTGCCTGGGCTTTATTTTCTAGTAGAAAAAACTAAATGTGGATTCTTTTTGCAACAGATATTGCCTTATTGTTCTTCTCTGATTTTTTTTTTTGTTTCAATTTTTTTATTGCTTTTTACACAGAATAACAGATTATACATTTCCGACTCATCAGTAAAGAGTGGAGTACACTTAATCATGTAGTCACAATGGTTCATAGGCTTTATAACACTTCACTTATCAGAAACGTACATATTTGTTCTGACAGTACGGCTCCCCATACCTTCGTAGGTTAGGTGAGGGTGACCTCAGATGCATGAATATCTTTGAATTTGTCCACTCTTCAGGTTAACCAATTTGGAATGACAGGACAGAGTAAGAAAAAGAATAGAAAGAAAGAGGGGGGTGTGGAGGGGGGTGGGTGGGTGTGGAGGGGGGGAGCCAGGTGGGGCCCGAGCGTGCTTAGCCTCAGCATCTCTGATAATCTTTTGTTAGTGGCTGCTTCCTATTCCCGTATTCCTCTGCATTGGGGGGTTGGTCTGGGGTTTAGCTTAGGATGGGGACCATATGTCCCAAACTCTGTGGAATTTTTCCACTTTTTGGGAGAGCTGGGCCGAGAGCAGCTCCATTGTTTTGACTTCTCTCAACCTTTTGTTCACCGTTTGCTTGGCAGGTGCATTGACGTTCTTCCAGGCAGCTGCTATTGAACAGCGTGCGGCCGTGAGGATGAATCTGATCATTTTGCCCTCTGGCGAGGGGATCTCTTCCACAGGCTTTCCCAGTAGGTATATCATCGGGTCCAAAGGGATTCTCAGCTCTGTGGTTTCTTGCAACATATTTTGTTGATATGTGCCATATCTCCTCTCAGGCCCCACCCTCTCCAGCAGAGATCAGGTGTGCCTGGGAAGATCTGTCTCAGCCTACTCGGGGTTAGGTACCATTTAAATAGGATTTTGTATAAATTTTCTTTTGTGGTCGTGCAGATTGATGTTTTAGCTGATGATTCCCAGATATCCTCCCAGTCTTCCCTATCTATTTCTATCCCGAGATCTTCGGCCCATTTCAACATATAATTATGGTTTTGTGGGGTTGTTGTCAAAGTCAGTCCCGTATATATCCTCGAGATCAGCCCCTTCTGGTGCACGCCTATTGTGCATAGTCTTTCAAATTTTGTTAAATTTGGAAAGCTCTTGTTCTGCGATACTGACTGCAGAAAGTGTCTAACCTGTAGGAAGCCAAAGATTGGGATATCCCGTGCTTAGTATTTTGTTTGCACCTCCTGGAATGTCATAGGCTTGCCTCCGACCACAGGGTCCTCTAATCTTACAATGCCAAGCTCCTTTAGTTTTTTGAATGAGTTTTTTATACACCCTGGGGGAAATTCGGGGTTATTATATAAAGGAGTCAACAGAGATGGACTCGAATTGAGTGAATATTTCTTTTTGGATCTGGACCAAATCTCCCACGTACACCTCATCGATCCCAGCTTAAATCTCCCGGGAGGTCACTCGCCCTCCACTCCACCACAAAGGGTGGAGGTCAGGGAGCGAGGGGACACAAAGACAGACTCCATCTGCAACCAGCTTGCGGTGGTGGGGTCGTTGTTCCACGACACCACTTGTTTTAACTGGGACGCTTGATAGTATTTGGTGATATCAGGTACCCCCACGCCCCCCCTCCTAAGGTGACAGCATTACTGATCTCGCCACTCTCGGCCTTTTGTTCTTTCAAATAAATTGGAACATTCTATTTTGTATGTTTTTAAGTTCTGCTATCGGGACTTTTACCGGGATTGTTTGGAATAGGTATAACAATCTTGGAACTACATTCATCTTTACTGTGGCTATCCGTCCCAACCAGGAGATCTGTAGATCGTTCCATCGCTGAAGGTCTTTTTTTATTTTTTCAAACAGCGTGGGGTAGTTACTCTTATAGAGTTCCCGGTATGATTTTGTTATTTTAATTCCAAGGTATTTTATATTATTAGCAGCCCATTTGTATTTAAATTTGGATTGTAGTATTGCCCTCTCTGCATCTGGTAGGTTTAGGATTTCAGATTTATCGTTATTAATTTTGTACCCGGATATTTTGCCAAATTGGTTTAGTTGTAGCTGGAGATTGGGCAAGGATATTCATGGGTTTGCTATAGATAGTATAATGTCATCTGCGAAGAGGGAGATCTTATAGTCCAACTCACCTATTTTTATACCTTGGATGTTTTGGTCTTCTCTAATCGTCGCTGCCAGTGGCTCAATTGTTAATGTGAAGAGGAGTGGGGACAGCAGGCATCCCTGTCTGGTGCCATTTCTAATTTTGATTGGAGTCGAATCCCCCCCGGGAGCTTGACGTAGGCAGTGGGCGACCTATACAGGGCTCTAACGCCCTCTAGGTATGGTCCCGCGAATCCGAATTTTAATAGTGTTTTATCCAAAAAATCCCACTTGATTCTATCAAACGCTTTCTCAGTGTCTAAGCTTAATAGAATAGCTTTTGTATCGGCCAGGTGTACGCAGTCCACTATGTTTATGACTTTTCGGGTGTTGTCAGAGGCCTGCCTGTTTTGAATGAAGCCCACCTGATCTATATGGATGAGTCTCGACAGGATCGGAGACAACATGTTCGCTAAAATTTTACTATATATTTTCAAGTCGGTATTCAATAGCGAAATAGGCCTATAGCTACCACATTGGAGGGGGTCCCGCCCCTCCTTATGAATGATGGCTAGATTGGCCATGGACGTTGAGGTCGGGACGGGTTCCCCCTCCAGAAAAGAATTGAATGTCTCAAGGATATATGGGGAGAGCACCTTCACAATTTTTTTATAGTACAGGTTGGAAAAGCCGTCCGGGCCTGGGGTCTTATTTGTTTTTAGTGAGCCTATGGCCTCCATCAGTTCCTCTTTAGAGATGCGTTTGTTTGTTCTTCTCTGATTTTGACTGTGTGCTGGAGTCACCGTTGACTAAATATACATTACACTTAGGTTATTGGAGACACACTGTGCTCCGGACACCAACTTGTTTTAACCTCCTCTATTTTGTCCTTTTTCTTTTTACCCCTTTTTTCAGGCTTCTGATAGGCGTGTTGTTCCAAAACACTTTATTTTATAATAATAGGTTTGTTACTATTTTAGTGTTATTCCTCCCATTTTCTCTTTTATTGTAGTCACCAGACTAGTGTGCCATAAAGGTGCATGTAGTGTTTAGTTAGTTATCGGTTAATTTAGTTTGTTTTTGTTTAGTTTCGGTTAGTAACCGCTATAGTAATTAAGGGGTTAGTGCCCTCCTCCCCTGCCCGATAACCACCCTCCCCGGGGCAACTACCCCACTTCCTTTACCCCACTCCAAAATGGGCAAAGGCACTAGTAGCCAAAAATGACTAATAGCATGTTTGCCCATTTGTATGCAAAACAAAAGAAATAGACAATAAAATAACATTGGCATAACAGTACAATACATTACGCTTGTCAATAAACCCATTGATTGTTACTGTGGTAAACCATGCCCATATTTGCCATAATGGCAATGAATGAGCAACCTACTGTAAAAAAAAAACATAATAAAAAATAAAATACATTACAATTAAATAAAAACAAGCATTTGTCAAAAAAGTTGTTTTTATTTGATTTTAATATCACAGAATTGAAGCAGGGGGTCTCCGGAGCTGAAACACATTAATTTCAGCCTAGTTTGTTTGAAAACAAGACGGAATCAGATGAATAATACATTTCTTCTTGCAACACTTCTATGGCTCTCATTATTACTGTACAGTTGTGATGGTGTTCTAAAATGTAATGTCATACATTGAAAAGCAGAACTAACATTCTATACGTCAGTCATTTAACTTACCAAATGTGCTTGCCCTTGGCGATGAATGGGAGGACCTGCTTCATCAGCATATACTTGTATTGGTTGGCGTGTCTGAAATGTATGAGACTTTAACTACATTTGTGTGCAGAAACGACACAAAAACATGGCAAGAAGAGCACATCCACATGGTGGAATAAGTAGGACTGAAGGTTATCTCCCCTTCACCTTCCCCTCCCCGTTAAGAAATCACATTGTAACAGAAAACTTGAAAAATAATTTTAACTAGTTTAAACCTATTTAACCTACCATTGACATTAGTTCCATCACGTCTTTGTGTAACTGTAACTTTAAATGTCAACAATATATATCAGCCTTTAGAAATTGACATCAAAGTTCTCAAATAGTAAAAAAAAAAAAAAAACCTTCTTATAACAGAACTGTATAAACTAGAGCTTTCATTTTGAACATTCATATGTGTTATTCCTCAAATGATTTGAAGTGTTTCCACATCCCCAGCCCCACTTTACCAGATAATCATTCTCCTGTTGTTGAATAGAACGTCCAGTCTGGTCAGCTCTCAGTTTTGATTCTCTGTCATCCTGTAGTTAGTAATACAACATATTATTATTTATTCGCACAAAGATTATGGAAAGAACAGATTTTGAAAATACAGATTTTGAAAGAACAGATTTTGAAAATACTTTCGTAGGCCACATTAATAGTCCTCTTATATGTTACTATTATATGTTGTATATTTATATGACATGCCATTTAACAAAACAATGTACTATACAGATGTAGCAATGTAATGATTTATCCCGCTGGCACTTTATGGTGGGATGTTCTGTGATATTCTGCATTATGAGTGTTACTAATTTCTATGGAAACTTGAATATTCTGCATTCTTATCAGAGTGAGCAATGACATCTGCTACTTCTGTATTTATGCTCAATGTTCAAAAACGATTTAACCCCAAACACACTCACTCTGTAGCAGTTCCCTATGAATTCAGAGGTATCTATATTCAGATGACCATTCACCCTTGGTCGTACATGTATGAGATCGGTACACAGTAGCAGAGATAACTGTGACGGTGAAGGGGTCCCCAGGCCACCAATTAAAGCATTATGCCCAGCTGGGGGGCCCCTGAGTCATAAAAGGTGACTGTTGAGTGCCAGTTCTGCAGCCCAGAGCTGGCTGCAGTCCTGAAAATGTATAATGCAGTGTTGGAAATGTGCCCCTGAGCTATATTAGGGAATTGTGAGTGTCAGATCTTCAACCCAATTGTGGTATATAACTGTTGGTATAATAAAGATTGAAGAAGCAGATGATCGATGCCGCCACCACTCCTAGAAGCACAGACGCACCAGGAAGTGGTTGTAGATTAAAAAAACTTTATTGGCTACATAAAACGGATATCTTGTCAAACACTAGAGACCTCTAGTTTGTCAAGATATCCGTTTTATGTAGCCAATAAAGTTTTTTTAATCTACAACCACTTCCTGGTGAGTCTGTTCTTCTAGGAGTGGTGGCGGCATCGACCATCTGCTTCTTCAATTACTTCCGGATAATGGCCACGTCAGGGGACACCGGTTACCAGCCCAAGTGCTCCGCTACGCCGACAGAGGAAGAGACTTACGGTTACAATAGTGAGTACAATAGTGAGTACTTGCACTCCGTACCGTTACCGTCATTGCAGTCATATCCCGCACAGATCGGGTCTGCTCTCAATATCCCCTCACGGACAAGCGGCTGACTGGGTATATCCCTTTATACTCCGTTTATACTTATACTCCGTTTATACTAATACCTCAGAGCATATACAGCTCATAGTACGTGATTCCTCGAGTCACAGACGGCTCACATTTTTCGGTATAATAAAGATGTATGTGGTTTTACTGTTCCAGGAGTGCCAGCCAGCGGGGATGTGCAGAGCGTGAGTTTGAGGGGTGATTTTACAATAAAATGTTGTCAGGGTGTGTTTGGGTAGACGGGGGCCATTGTTGCGGGGTACCCCGAAACATGTACTCAGGAATCCCCCCAGATGAGATGACACTTAGGTTGTGTAATCCTGGGCTTTGAAATGCAGGGGAAGAAACCTCTGGGCTTCAAAGAAATAGAGGTGTGAGAGCCATTTGGTCAAGAGGGGGGCTTATGGCTACTAGATCAAAGGGACATTTTCCTAGAGGTGTAAAACCTATTGGTAGCAGGAAAGGCTAATTGGAACACCATTATACTCACTTCAAAGGGTCCATTTGGCCTAGCTAGTCTGAGCGGCATTCATTAAGGAAGCAGAATAGCATAAGTGGCAAGTGGCCAGTGGGGGGAAGATGACATTTTTGTTGCACATGCTCAGTTGCGATACTGAGGCTTTGTGTCAGTTTTTGGAGTGCCTGGCAAACCCTTGCTATAGGTGGGATAATTGGTTCCCACGCAGTGATTCGCTGCAGACTGAAAAAATGGGACATGTGAAAGTTTAAAAGTTGGTGCAGCAATCAGAGGTCAGAGTAATCTGAGATTAACAAGTGGGTGGAAAGAAAGCATCCCTATAGTGTGGCAGTAGAAGAGAGGACACCTTAATTAAAACTTAATTTTATTATACACTTGTTAAAATAAACTGTTTGGGGAAAAACACATGTACAGAACAAACAAAAAATAGTTAAAAGGATGGAGAGGTGTGGTAGGGTGTTTTTTTCAACCAAAATAATTTTTATTGAGTGCATGGTACAATAATCACATACTCTTCCAACCCATTATCTTATACAAAGGTATCCATAACAACTCTTTTTGTAAATAAATTCACAAAAGACAGACTGGGGTTACAAACAGACCAACAGGACCTACAGACAGACTACACCGGGGAGGAGGTAGGGAAGGGGGGGGGGGGGGAGAGGTTGCCACAGAACGATGTCGACTCCGCTGGGCGCATCTTAGAGGCTGTGGTTTTCGTTGAGGTCTGGGTTCTTGAGTTTGGTAGGCTTTTGGTCTCAGAGGACTCGCAGTAACAGCAGCTATGCTTATCTTTTTCTTTACTTAGTTTAGTGAACCTCTAATCTTGTCAAGGATCTAAGGCCTTCTGTCCACTACACTTCATCCAAGGAGAACGCGCCTACATCTATTAAAGCAGTATGTTGGAGGCATTAACCCCTGGGATATCGTTTAGGTCTAGCCATGGTGACCATACTTTGAGAAAATTTGTGCCGGTGTCGTTAACTAGACTCGTTAACTGTTCCATCCGGCAGACGTGCCAAATTCGATTTCTAATTTTTGGGATATTTGGTAGATCCGGTTGCTTCCACAATGCTGCGAGTTCGCACCTCAGGGCAGTTGCAAAATGTGCAATTAATTTGTGCACCGACCTGTTTAGCCCCGGGGTGCCTCTGGCCAGCAGAAACAACCAGGGGTCCAAAGGGATCGTGCAGTCGAGAATTCTCTGAAGCCAATTCCTGAGTTCCTCCCAGATTGGGAGTACTTTGGTGCAGCCCCACAGCATGTGTAGCAAGTCTGCCCGCTCCCCACATTGTTTAGGGCACAATGGAGGGCAACCTTTAACAAACTTTGACAATCGTGTTGGGGTCAGATACCACCTCATCAGGACTTTATACGCGTTCTCCTTTAATGTCGTGCAAATTGAGCTCTTGGCTGCTGCCAGGCTGATCTGATCCCAGACTTTGTCCTCTAATATGTCTCCTAGGTCTCTCTCCCATCTGTGTCTATATTTTAACGTCACGTCAGCATCAGGAGTCGGACAGACTACCGCCTTATACATTGTAGAGATAAGTCCCCTGGTTCCTGTTCCCGTAGAACAGAGCTGTTCAAAATTAGTGCGTTGAGCTCGAATGGGAAATTTATCATAAAAAGCTCTTAACTGGAGGTATCTAAAGAATTCTGAATTTGGAACTGATTTTTCAGACTTAATTTGCTCAAATGGTTTGATAGCAATTCTACCCTCCAGATGTAAAAGGCGAGTATAGCCCTTCTGTGTCCATATAATGAAATCCTTCTTCTGCAGGCCCGGAGCGAAATCAGGGTTTCCCAGAATTGGGGTCATCAAGGAGTGTTGTCTCATCAAAACATGTCTATATTTGCTTTTGTCCCATACTGCCAAAGAACTGACAACTGCAGGGAGCGGATTTATGAAGTCTCTGCGGACTATATTTGGGAGCCAGATCAGGTCCCGCAATACCACCGGGGCACAGCAGGCCGCCTCCAGCTCCACCCATCGCCTCCGTATGGGGTGGGTGTGCCACTGGATGATTTGAGTTAATTGGGCCGCTCTATAGTACGACAACAGGCAAGGTACTGCTAGCCCTCCTTTTGTAGTGGGCCGAATTAGTATGTTGGTTTTGATGCGGGGGGTCTTATTACCCCAGATAAATTTCACCATTGCGGACTGTAACCGAAGGATCTCTTCCCTGATTATAGGGACCGGAAGAGTCTGAAATAGGTACAGGATTCTGGGGAGGAGATTCATTTTTAAGGATTGAATCCTGCCAATCCAGGATATGTTGTACCCTGCCCATTTCCGGAGATCTTCCTTCAGTGTCCGAATTAATCTGGGGTAATTTGCTTTATATAGGGTGTCTGATTGTTTTGTGATATTTATTCCAAGATACTTTATGCAGGAGGGTTGCCATTTGAATTCAAAATTTACCGTGATCAATTTCTCAGTGGCTTTAGGTAAGTTGATATTTAGGGCTTCTGATTTTGCCTGATTAATTTTAAACCCTGATATCGTGTTAAATTCCCCTAGAATTTGGAAAACGTTCGGCAGAGAGGTGAGGGGCTGTGATAACGTGAGTATCACGTCATCAGCATACAGGGCTACCTTATGTAGCTGATCACTGATTGGGACGCCTGTTATATTTGGGCTGAGACGGATGTGCGCCGCTAGAGGTTCAATGCAGAGCGCAAAAAGAAGGGGTGACAGAGGACAGCCCTGTCTGGTGCCGCTCTTTATCTGGAATTCTTCCGAAGGGAAGCCCTGGTGTCTGACCTTCGCCGTCGGCCCCTGATACAGAGCGAGAATTGCCTCTATCATTCTCCTCCCCAAGCCGAACGCCCCAAGCGTCTCCCTCACGTAGGGCCAGTCAATTCTGTCGAACGCTTTTTCAGCATCTAAACTAAGCACCATAGACGGGATACGTTTTTTCTGCGCCAGCTCAATTAAGTCAATAATCCGTCTGGTGTTATCAGCTGCTTGTCGACCACATATGAACCCCACTTGATCAGGATGGACCAACTTGGACAACACCTGGTTAAGGCGGTTAGCTAACAATTTGGAAAAGATTTTTGTATCGGAGTTTATTAACGAGATAGGCCTGTAGCTTTTACAGTCCGCTGGGTCTTTTCCCTGTTTGTGGATTACTGAGATAGACGCCTGGAGCATCGAGCCCGGGATGGGGGCACCATCCAAAAAAGAATTACAAAGTTTTAGTAAATGAGGAGCTAATATTTTACGGAATTTTTTATAATAGAGATTGGAAAAGCCGTCTGGGCCTGGGGCTTTGGCTGCTTTCAATGACTTCATTACCTCCATGAGTTCCTCGATAGTAAAATCAGCCTGTAGTGCGTCCTTCTCCTCTCTGGTTACTGTAGGCAGTTGTGCCTCAGCCAAGAACGTCTTTAGCCGTGCTTTTGTGGCTGGCGTGTGTGCCACCTTTGCCCCATCGTATAGGGTCTCATAATATTTTTTAAATTCATTGACTATTTTTTTTGGGTCAGAGGTCAAATCCCCTTGTTTGGTTCGAATTGTCTGAATTTGGGAGACTTGGTTTTTGTCTCTTAGTTTGTTGGCAAGTAGGGTATCTGGCCTGTTTGCTTTCTCAAAATATTTCCGCTTGGTCCATGTCAGCTCTTTCTCAGCACGGGAGGTCAACAAAATATTCAGTTTGGTTTTAGTGTCTAGCAACTCCTTAAGGGTCATTGCGTCTTTATTCTTTTTATGTCGAGTCGAGAGGACTGCCAATTCTGCTTGCAACTGATTGATTTTTTTGTCCTTCTCCCTCTTTCGCCTGCTTGCAATCCTCATGAGCTCTCCTCTCAGAGTCGCCTTATGGGCCTCCCATAAGGTAGCCTGCGATGTCACACTTCCTAAATTCTCCTGAAAATATTCCCTGATTTTATCCCCTACGTTTTGTGCAATTGCGGGGATTTTTAATAAAACTTCATTGAGCTTCCAGTTCGCTCCTGGTCTGTCTAGAATAAAATCAGTGCACCGCAGCTCAATCGGTGCGTGATCTGACCACGAAATATCGTGGATGCCCGAGTGGGAGATCTGTGGAACCATTCTACTGGATACAAACAGGTAGTCTATCCGACTGTAGCGGTCATGGGGGTGGGAGTAGAATGTGAACCCTTTCTCTTGTCTGTGTTGTTCTCGCCAAATATCAAGTAGATTGTTGGTGCGCAGCCCTCTATTCCATGCTTGTCTCAGCTTGGAGCTACTTTTTCCGCTTGGGGTGCATCTATCCAGTATAGGATCTAGTGTTTGGTTGAAGTCGCCCCCCAGTATCACACAGCCCTGTGCTAACCTCTGGAGGACGGCGAAGAATCTTTCTAGGAAAGCTTCCGTGCCTTCGCTCGGAGCATAGACGTTTGCCAGCGTGATTGGTTGACCTCTTATTTCACCGCTTATAATGAGAAAGCGGCCGTTGTGGTCTCTTTTAATGGTCTTAATCGTCAAGGGCAAACGGTCATGCACCAGGATGGCTACCCCTCTCTTTTTTTGTGAGGCTGAGGCTGAGAACCAATTTTTAAACCTATGATCTATATATTTTGGTGAACTAGTTTTAGAAAAGTGTGTTTCCTGCAAGAGGATGATGTCAGGGTCTGATTTTTTATAGTCTGTCATAGCTAGTCTGCGTTTCCCTGGGTTGTTAAAGCCTTTGACATTGTGTGATAAGATAGTAATCTCTTTATTCATGATTGTGGTTCCAAACCTTCACTTCTATGTTAGCGACCATCTGAGCCTCTGATGTCCGTGATGAGGATGTCGGGTGATCCTGTGGTTGGGTCCGCCTGTCAGCAGGCTGGAGCCGTGGGGTGGGGATACAGAGGGGAGCACACTGGGGAAACATAAACAAACATATATCAGCATTTATTTCAACACAAAATAACTGTCCGGGGAATGGGCGGGAACTAGCCCCCCCATTCTCCTTCGTTGCCCTCTTCAGGCGTACAGCCTGGACGGAGTTTGGGATGGCCCTCCTTCCCCCTCTCCCGTCCTTCGCGGCTGGCCTAAATGGGACTTTCATGGGCCCCTCGTGGGTCTTCTCTCCCACGCCCATGTGGAGACTCATGTACAAAGCCTTTGCGGGGGACAGCATCCCTCCCCCCCTCCCTTGCTTGTGCAATGGGATAGTGTAACGACAACTTATTACAAAACTTATTACAAACTCTTAATTTCCCTCCATAAGAGTAGTGTATACAATGTGGGGAATAACTTCGTGCCCCTGCTCGCTAGTCTTCTCTCGTGTGTTTCCTGTCTGACTCAGTGTCTATGCATCTTTTCAGCTAGCTGTTGCCCTGGGAAGCTATGTGCGTGGTTAAAGGGTTGTTGGTGTACTGGGACTCTCTATCTGTGGGCCCTGAGCGTTCTCTCTTGTCGTAGCTGGAGTAGCCCTGTTAATTATCTGCCTCTCCCTAGACCGTCAATCGAGGTCCCAGGCCCTCTCCTGTCTCCCCTTGCCCGCTGGAAGTCCGGGTGGGTCACCCCTCCCGTGTCTGTTCATTCGCCCGGCCAGCTTCGCTGCGCTCCGCTCGGTGTGCGGTTCAATGCGGCTTCCGCCCTGCTCTTGTTAGTGGGGCTGAGTGTGCCGGACTCCTTCTGCCGGTTGGCTCCTTCCGGCGCCGAGTGATGACGCTCGCCGTCTCTCCGAACTTCTTGCCTCCTCCAAGATGGCGTCTGGACCATTTCCGGCAACGTGCTTCCGGCGGTCGCCATTTTCCCTCGGCCAGCCCGCGAAGAAGGACGTCTCCTCTCCTGCTCCCGCGTCTGGGACCCTTCCACTTCCGCAACGAAGCCATGCGGTGAGATGCTTGCTGTGGCGCCATGCTTGGCGGCTTGCGTTCCACCTCGGAGCGCCATTTTCAGCTACAGGTAGGAGATTGCTTTTTCAGATAACCAGGATAGTTCTTTTACTAGCGTGTACAGCAGGATAGTGTCTTTAACAAGCCTTGTGGCTGGCTCTTCAATAGATAAACTAGTGGGTAAACCGGAACCCCCACTATTAAACTGGAACGATATTCAACTTTAGATATGTATTTTCCTCTGGGTAGTGCGGACTTCATCGGGTCTCAGGGGATTTAGGAGGCCTTACAGTGGTCCATTCTGGATCCTCCCGTGCCTCCCGTCTAGGACTTTGCATCGAGCCCTCCTTCAGCCCCAGCTTGTTGAGGAACTCCTCACTTTCTCCTGGGTCCTTGATCGTGATGGCCTTTCCGTTCCGTATGACCATCAGGCCGAACGGAAAGGTCCACCGGTATCGCACCGCCCGGTCCCTCAGCACTTTAGTGACCGGGTGTAGTGTTCTTCTCCTTGCGAGGGTGATTGGTGACAAGTCCTGAAATAATTGCATTGTGGTTCCCTCGAACCGGCATGTTCCTTCCGTTCTCGTGCATTTAAAGATAGCTTCACGGGTTTTGAAGTAATGCAGCCTTGCTATAATATCCCGCGGTTGTTCCATCGCGGCTGGGCGGCTTCTTAGGGCTCTGTGACATCGATCTAGAGCCCTTTCTGTGGCAGGGATGTCAGGCAGCAGCGTTTCTAGCCATCGGGTGATATACTCTTCAGCATCCGTGATTGACTCTGGGACCCCGCGTACCCTGATGTTGTTCCTGCGGTCTCTGTTGTCGGCATCCTCTTGCCTGTCACATATCTCTGTAATCTGGGCTTGCAGGTGTGCGTTTTTTTTGTCTGTCTTTTTAATTTGTTTGGATGCGGCCGCCATCTTTTCCTCAAGAGCCCCTGTTCTCTCTCCCAACCCCTGGACCTCCTTCTTCATATCTTCGAGCCCCACGTAGATCATGTTCTTCATGTCCTGATATAACCTGTCAAAGTCACATATTCTGACCGGCATCTGGGTGGGCTCGTGTGGGGGGTCCTCGTCCCTCTCCGAATCAGATCCCGCAGTTGATTCTGTCGGCCTTGTTGCGGCAGCACCTCGTGGAGTAGGGCGACCCAGGTATTTTCTTAAATCACCCTCTTTCTTCTTTTTGGCTGTTAGGGGTGCCATCTCGGGAGTATCCACTGCTCTAATACTATTTTTGTTCCGATTTTTGCGCCGATTATTGTCGTTTTTTTGTAATGTTTAGGGAGGTGGAGGATGGAGCTCAAACTTTATGCTACCATCCGCTCCAGCCTCGCGCATGCGCCTCGTGGTAGGGTGTTTAATGGAGGAGTGTTATATATATAGCTCTTAATTAAACCTTAATGAACCCTATAATAGATATGGGTGGTCTCTATATCAAAGATAGGTTTGAATACTTCAAATGATAATATATCTTAAATCCCCTGTAACCAATGTAATGTAAATTGGATGGGGTATAAATAGTTACTTATAAGCTTGTCTGCTGGATGCAGAGTCAGATTATAGTACAACTTACTTATAGTATTCAGAGCTTGCCCGAATGTCATAGCTGTACCAATTTGAGTTACCCTATGTGCGTGCTCTTCAAGGTGGATGGGAAGTCCTGGTTCATCAGTCTGCACATGTGATGTTTGAAGTGTCAATAACAGTGGTTTTCAACCTTTTTTGGTTAACCCCAACCCTTGCCCCTTGTCTCTTACCCCCCCCCCTCCGCCCCCTCACCCCGTCTCTCGTGTCACACTCTCCCTCACAATCAACCTCTTATGCTCCCTCTCCACCACACTCTCCCTTACGCTCTCTACCCCTCTCTTCTATACACACATTCCCCCTCTCACTTACACACACACACACACACACACACACACACACACACACACACACACACACACACTCCCCCTTCAGCTACACACACACACTCCCCGCCTCTATTCTATAAACACACTTACTCCCCCTCTCACTTACACACACACAATCTTACACACTCTCCCCCTCCCATTTACACACACACACACACACACACACACACACACACACACACACACACACACACACACACACACACACACACACACACACACACACACACACACACACACACACACACACACACACACAGTCTTACTCTCCCATACACACACTTACACACGCACCTGTCCTTTCACTCCCCTCTCGCTTTGCCTGTGCAACGTTCTCCCTACCTTGTTTCGTGTTGGAACCTCTGGTTGCTGTTTTGCTTGCCTCAGACCCCTGCCGAACTCTGGACTTCCCTGCCTCTCTCCAGCCCTGACCCCGGAACTGAGGCCACCCCTATTCTGCCTTTCTTCAGCCCTGACCCCGGAACTGTGATCACAACCATTCTGCATCTCTTCTGCTGCCCTGCGCTGACCCCAGAACTTGCTATTCTTACTGATTCAGGATCTAGATCCTAGGTACGGATCGGTCTATACTCTCCACCTCTGCCTAGTGGGTCTGTCTCCTTAACAGTACTAAGCAACGTACGCAAATGTAACATCTATTCACCATAACCTCCACACAGACACATGTACCCTTTCACGAACATCTTCTAACATGCTCAACTGGATTCTACAGCCTAAACCAGCACTCTGATGCATTTATTCCACCTCTACAAACAGACAAAGGTACAACAATATCTGCACATTTAGCAATACACTGAACATGGACAAACTTTTAAGAGCTCTAATTAAATATCCAAACTTTGACCCATGCCATTAATTCCAGCATGTGCACACTAATCAATATGCTATAAACACATATGCACTAATGTATCAAATCAATCCCCAACACCTGCACGCTGACCCATTCACTCCCAGTATATGCACACCAGATTATCTACCTTGCCCATACACATGCACACTAAAACAGATCCCCCAAACAAATATGCACAGAAACCACATACTCTGGCCACAGCATCTAAATACAAACACGTGCCCACAAGCATTACATACCATTAGTTAATTTCATCTACAATATCTTCATTTTGGCATGGCAACGTAACGTCACGTGACCCCGTCGCGTGATTTGACGCCGGAGAGCCGGACAGAAGGTAAGGGAGGGGGGGGCGCGAGCAGGTAGGGAAGCAGGCAGGGGTGTGCAGCAGGAAAAGATTGTGCACCCCTGATGTACAGTATAGTTACCATAGCACGTACATTACAGAGTTCTTTGACCCATAATGGTTAGGTCCTTAGCTACAACCTACATGAGGTAATTGAACTGGCCCTCCGTTTTGTCAGATTAAAATACTGAGATTTTGGGAGTTTCTGTGTCCTAAGTGAGTTTACATTTTGTAATGCTATTAATTGGCAATCATGGTTTAGTCAATCAAAGAATGACCCTTCTTTACTAACAGTTTCCATGTGGGTACAAAGCACCCATTCATCAAAAGTAAATTTGACATCAGCCTAAACTCTATTTGAAAACAGTAAATGTAAAATTCCTAGTCTGTATATTGTGCTATTATTGTATTTTATTGTTACTCTTAGACTGCTTAGACTGCTCAATAACTATTTTTTTCCTTTGGCTAATGTATATCTTCTGATATGACCGTTATCTAATATTGTTCCATAGATTATGGCAGTACATTTAGTACTTGCAATTGTTTTTAATAAAGTGCTTTTAAAGACATAAAACAAACACCGAGAAACCCAGGATCCGTGCACATCTATATACACTAAAACACTGTGTTGTGCTTTTAGTTATCCAACACCATTATTAAGCCACTTTCTTTAAACTCTTTCCAATGCATGTTTACCAGAAAACCATTCTCATGTTCTGCTCTGTCAGTTCCCCATCTTGTTTCTTTTTGATCCGGTAGTTGGTCAACACAATATATTTCAGACTAGACACAGAAAAAAGATTTAGCTTCCTCAGTAACAAATATATTATGTCATTGCATTAGGATCTTTCTTAAACAAAACACAGTACATAACTTGTATATTAATACATGGTGCATGGTATAAGGGTTATATAAAAATGTAACATGCATGCAAATCATTCAAGTTACCCATTGTGGCCTTCCTTGGAGATGAACAGGTAAGAATGTTTGGTCAGTTTGTCCCTGTAATACTTGCTGTGTCTGAAATACAAAACCGATTTATAAAAATATGCACAGCAAATGAGTCCATGAACAGAGGGTATAACAAGCAGCTCTATTATAGTACAGATAGTATAAGAGTAGTGGGTTTGGATTTGGAAATTGTGCTTTTTATTCCTGAAAACTGAGTGCAAAACATAACGTGGGTGCTAAGCTCTTCCCATTTTTTTTTTTTTTAACTTTCTTTTATTGGTTTTTCAAAAGTATTGCATACAAGTATCACATTGGTACCATAATGTATATTATGGAACAGACAACACCTATACGAACATGGGAAGGGGTAGGCAGGAGAGAATTGGGGTAGGAGGAAGGGAGGGAATGACAGGGGGGTGTGGGAGGGTAGCTTTGAGGAGGTAACTCCATTAGTGTTCTTCTCTGGTCCTAGACCGCCACTTAGGGCTCAGATCTATCTGTGTCCATGAGGCACCCAGCATAGAGGTAGGGGGGGCGCTCATTCTCCCTCGGTCGTCCCGAGGCTTTGTGTTAGTGTCGTCTCTTTATTGTTCCTCCCTTGTTTTCTGTCCGCCCTCGAAGGAGAACCCACCTGATTTTATTAAAGCCAAACGGAGGCATTGCTCACCCCTGGGATATCAGTCTGAGCCAACCAGAGCAATCAGACTTTTTGGAAATTTGGGCCAGTGTCGTTGACCAAACTTGTCAACTTTTCCATCTGGCAAGCAAACCAAATTCTGTTCCAAATTTTATCTATTGATGGAATTGCATTCTGATTCCACAGTGCTGCGGTCTCGCACCTCATCGCCGTAGCAAAATGTGCAATTAATTTGTTTCCTGATCTAGACACCTCATTCGTGGGCTTACCCAACAGAAACACCCACGGGTCTAGTTGAATTTTGAGGCCCAAAAAGATCCTCTGTAGCCAATCTCTGATTTGCGTCCAGACGGGTATGAGTCGTGGACAAGACCACAGCATGTGCACCAGATCTCCCTATTCCCCGCACTGCCTGGGACAGAGCGGGGAAGCTCCCGCTACGAATTTTGCCAATCTAACTGGGGTGAGATACCACCTCATTAATACATTATATGAGTTCTCCTTCAATGTCGTACAAATCGAGCTACTGGCCGCAGCTTTAAAGATCGCTGTCCAGTCTTCGTCTTCTAACGGTCCTGTCAGGTCTGTCTCCCATTGTGTCATGAACCTAGTTTTATGTGAGCTGTCAATGTCCGCCCTAACCACTTCCCTGTACAGTGCAGAGATGAGTCCCCGTTTGTCGGTTCCCCGATTACAGAGCTTCTCAAAATTAGTAAGCGGTGGTCTATTTAGGTGTTTGGTATAAAATGCCCGGACCTGGAGGTATCTAAGGAATTCTGTGTTGGGGAGGTCCGTTTCTGACTGTAATAGCTCAAATGGTTTGATCGTGTCTCGTCCCTCCAGGTCCTTTAGCCTTCTAAGCCCCAAGTTTTGCCAACGTGTGAAGTTCTTACCAACTAGCCCTGGAGCAAAATCTGGATTTCCGTATAGGGGAGCCATTAGAGTATGTTTTGAGGTTAATGAGTGATTATTTTTAGCCGCTTCCCAGACCGATAGGGAGTTAAGCACCGAGGTCAGCGGATCCTTTAAGTCTTTTAATCTAGATTTAGGGTACCAAATTAGGTCCTTGAGCTCTAGTGGGGCGCACACCTCCCTCTCCAGTGCCACCCATCGCCTCAGCTCCGGATCACCATGCCACTGAGTAATTTGGCATAATGCTCTTTCCATTTTGTAACATTATTGCACTTTAGAGAGCGAGATTCACTAAGCGGCGATGAGGGGTATCGCACCCAGATCAGCATTAACTACCATTGTTATGTGCAATAATGTCACAAAGTGGGAGCCGAGCTTAGCACCCAAGTTAAGTTCGGTTTAGGCTCCGTTTTTAGGAATAAAAAACGAAATTTAAAAATTCATTCACAGAACACACACATGGATCTTCTCATCAAAGGTCGGGAGACCTCATTTTGTTATGAAATCGATGAGCAGAGCAGCATTTGGTGGGTATCACATTGAAATGTATCAATTGCTAAATTACTGATTGTATTGTGACATGTACCACAAATACTGTACTAGCTTTCAGGTTAAGTGTCAGGACTCTCTTCCATGCAGTTCTGTGTCATTTAAGGAACTTGTTTAACATGTTTTTGGTGGAGCAGCAGAAGGACAGAATCTCACTAGTCACTCTCAGCTACTCCTTTTATTTCTGCACATTGTAACTAAGTCCAACAATAGTTTCTCCTTTTAGCCTTACTGAAATTATGTTTACTTCGTATCTTTATCAACCTCTACCAGTATGCATCTTATAAAAATGTTCACTGAGGACTATGATACATGGTCATTAGAAGTCAAACTTCATGAAACTTTGGTAAGCTAGTCAAGTTTCACTCGAGTTTAGTGTGTAGACAGAATTTAATAATGTGGAGAGGCAATTGACAGCTATATGAGGTCTGTAGGGAGCAGGAGTGGCGGCCGGGGGGCGTGGTTTCAGCGGAGGGCTTCAGCGGGGGTCGGTCTCCCGGGCTGCAGGAGGGAGCTGCTGCCGGCTGTATGCTGGACGGTAAGCAGCTCCCCCTCCCCCCCACAAATGCCCTCCTCTCCGTGCTGATCCCTCCCCCCGGTCCACACACACAGACAGACACACAGACAGACACACACACACATCACCACCCCCCCCCCCTACCTTGTGGAGGGAGCTCTCTGACAGCTCCCACCCCCGCCGCTGATAGGCTCATCAGCGCACCACGTGACGCGTCACCGCTCGGGATCACAATTTTCTTGCATCCCCTGGCGGCTGACGCGTCACAGCGCGTTGTGAGCCATGCAGCGAGGGGGGACTGGGGTCGGCTAGGAAAGGATACCCCTGCTGGTGAGGAACGCGCACGCACGCAGCGGGACCAAAGCCTTACTGTCCCCGGTACAGTGACATGGCTTTAAACCCGAGTCTCCACCTGTAGGAACACTTCGTGCACCGTGGTTTGGCCGGGCAGTCAGCAGAATCACATCCCACGGTCTTGTGGGGTATAGTATTTAATTGTAATACACTATGTATCTGGCAGATGGCACAATGAATATCTTTGTGCATGCCCGCGGTGAGCCCACTGAATGGCATAATAACTTAACAGGTATTTTTATACAGTACTCTACCTGATTTCAGTGGTGGGCAATTGTTCAGGTGTAAAATAGATAACATAAATTACATTTCTTTACAGCACCTTTTAAACATACGTAAGGAGGTAGAAGAGAAGAGGAGCACAGCTCACAGCGTCCACGAACGCAAAAAATGAAGGGCAACTCCAGACATGGGATAAAAATATATATTAGCCTTTAATAGTCAGCTTGGCAATAGTACAGGACCACGCACCAACGCGTTTCATCCCTCAGGACTTTCTCAATATCCCTGATATTGTTCCATTTGATAGAACATCTTCTCCATGAATACATCTTTTAAAAATATGCATATATATAAAATAAAGATCTGATGTAGTTGCCATTTGATATTTTCTGATTCCGTTTAATGGTATCATAGTGATAATTCACATTTACGATTTATAATTAATCAATTAAAAATGACGTTTCATAGATCCCTCTTTATTGAGGGTTGAATCTTTGTTGTTTACTGTTGTTATTGACCCTATTGCTGACTTTATTGCCGCTCTCCATGTGCTGTATTCTCCTGTTAATTGATGTCTCTATAGTCATGTTAGATAAATCATATCTTATTCACCTGTATGCATTATAGTGCTATTAGCGATAGTAGGATTAGCATATTTAATTGCTTGATTTATACATGAGAAGGGGTATATAAGGGTTACCTGTATACCAGTATACACACTCCTGACGAAGCCGAATACAGTTCCTGTCAACTGGGCGAAACGCGTTGAGTGGACCAATTTTGATCTTGGAGACGATCCGTAGTTCACCAGCCCTGCAGCCGCGACGTCACACGCTCCGATGGGCGCAAGGAGGGGAGCTCCAGTCTTGGATCACGAGCGGGAGAAGCTTGAAAGACCCAGGGGAGGTGGTGAGCAACACGGCGAACCTTCAATTTCACTAACAAAGTGATATATGCTTGTTTTAATTTTGCACATTGTAAGTGCGCATTTTATACCCTTTTTACATAAAGAATTTAATACCAGCCTGATCGCACTATGTAGCTCTTTCTCTCATCCTTCACATATTTCATCTCATCGCTGATTGAGCCATTGAGGGGGGATCCTGACCATTTATACTCCATATGGGTAGCAGCTTTTCTTGCAAACTGCTTTTTATCCTCTGACATCTTGTGAGTAGACAAGACATACGAGCCAGGAAATCATCACGTGCCTTATTCATTAATTATCCATACATCTACACTTATTTGTGTGTTTTTTTCCCTTACATGATCCCCCTGGATTGTTTGAGAAATTGTCACACATCTTGGAACCCGTGAAACAGGTCCCACCAGAGGGTTTGAGCTGGGTTATCAGACCTACACTATTTATTCATTTATGTTCACTGTGTGCTATTTAATTTGTTTTACACCTTTATGATTATTTTATTTAAGTTGTTCGCGCCTTTATATTCAGTTTTTCAGTACAAATGAAAGCAAGTAGCAACTTACATATAAAGTAGCCCAGTAAACACTTTAAAAACGTGTGTCCATGTTGCCCCGCCAGTGATTGTGAATCTTGGAGACAGTGCGGTACTCGAGGAGTTTGATCCCGCGTGATGGGATCCACTGGTGTCTCGGTGTTGGTTTGCCACTTCCGGGTTCACGTAGTATGGTGTATCCCGTATGTTGCAGTCTGACGCGTCTCCTGGGCTCAGTGTCTTCCTCAACACAGCCGGCAAAGTTACAGGGCGCAATTTGCACAGGACACTTCAAAAGCTCTAACACAATGCATTTTACACACTCATCTGCTTCGTCAGGCAGTTCTCCATAATCATATCATTGATTTTATCCCAAACCGTCTTAATTGGCGGTGGGTTCACTTGCTTCCAGTAATTAGCGATTTTGTTTTTAGCTGCAGAGAATATATGTTTTATCAGGGCTTCTGCATTTATGTCCAAATTTACTATAACCCTATCGATCAGTACAGATTCCATATTCCATGGAGGACACAACCCCACAACCTTGAGAGTTAGACTTTTGATTCTCTCCCAATAACTCTTCATTTTGGAGCATGACAATCGAATGTGTATGAACACGATTATTTGGTCGGAGCTTTGCAAACACAGTGGGGAGGTTGTAGGGAAGAAGGCATGCAGGTGGTCTGCGGTATAGTACCATCAATGTAGTTGTAGCCGAGTCTCCTTGGCTATGTGTTTTTCCTGGCCCTTGCATATAAGTCCTGGTAAGGTGTAGGCAGTGTTAGTTATATCCCTTCCTCATAAGCCAGCATGAGAGTCCAGCAGCACATTATACAAATTGTAGCCATAGCCAGGTGCAGGCTAGTGGCAGTTGGAAACATCATGCCTCGGGGTGGGGGCAGAGGGTGTTTACAGGGTCACGGTGGTGTGGGGTGATGCCTGCTCCTCCTTCCAGCCTGGCCAGTTTTGTGACAGCCTTACTAACCCCTCTCCAGGTATATAAGATGATTCCTTCCTAAATTTAGGGAGAATGAAAGATTCCAGAATGTAGCCTGCCCCTAAGTGAGTGAGACTGATGTCTGCCTTACCCCATCAGGGGGTAAGGAGGTGGCGACTAGCCTCAAGCCCTTGGGGGGCCTAGTCAGGGAGAAGAGGACAAGATGTGAGGGGAAAGTGTCATCGATTAGGATGTAATAAGTACCTCTCTTGCAAGAGAGGAAGGAATCTGCTGGTCTACCAATAAATGGTACAAAGTTCCTTGCCTCTGGTGTAAATTACTGGAAGGGGTTCCTATAGGATGGAGGCGCTACACCAGAAGAACTACAAGCCTGTCCCCTCGCTACTCCCATCACCCTCTGCGGAGACTCAGGCTTCCTGATATACTACAGGTGAGGGACCCAGCACCATTGACATACATATCTCCCTTAGGGGGGGGGGTGTTACATTGGAGGCGCTGCTGAGATCTGGGCAATGGGGACAGCAAAAACGAAGGGGATAATGCAGAAGGAGAACTGAGTGTCAGTCGCTGTATCCATTCCAATTATCCCCACTGCTTGCAAGCTGTGTGCTCTCTACGAGGAAAGCATCCAGCTCATGATGATAGTTGGTTCCTTGAGTACTACTGAAATCGGTGCCGCTTGCTGGACCAGAGGTGCAGGTGCCGAAGAGGCATCAGCAGGGAATGCAGAGGGAAAAAATATGCATAGCGAGTGTTTGCAAGGTGGAGGCGATAAGAGTCCAATTTCATATCCAACATAGCCAGTGCTTGGAGTGAATCACCAGAAATTGGCCCTGGAGGGACACAGCATTCTCCACCTCTGCAAGGTCCATTGTGTGGCCTGTGTAACATGTTACATTTGCGTATGTTGCTTGTTACTGTCCAGGAGCCAGAACCGCTAGGCAGAGGTGGGGAGTATAGACCGACCTTTACCTGGGATCTAGATTCTGAATGATTATGAACTGTGGGTTCCAGGGTCAAGGCAGGGTGCAGCATCTTGATTGAGAACACAGTTCTGAAGTCGGGGCAGGAGACAGAATGGTCGCATTAACTGTTCTGGGGTCACTGCTGGAGAGAGTCCAAATGCAGACAGAACAGCACACCGGGATTCTGACAGGAACTAGGCATGGATTTGTGACAGGAACAAAGAATGGAACCTTTCCAAGGAAAGGAGTTATACTGTAAAGGGAGATGACAGGGGTGAGCGATTTCAATCTCAACCTGAGGCTTACTTCCTGTTTTGAAAGTGAGGGCAGGAATTGCCATAAAGCAAGATAGCTGCGGTTGCTTCAATGTGGGCAAGTGAGGTCACTTGCTGTTGACAACCATCCTGGTTGTCCATGATATTAGAGGCCGCAAAAGTAGGAGAGTCCATGTTTGTAGTCCTCACAATGATCTAGTGAAAATTATACATTTGTTCTTATGAGTATGGCTACGCCATCTTTCTTATTTTGCGCTGGTGAGTAGTGCACATATGTGAATGCCATATCTTTATGTCTCCCAGTGTCCTCTCTGTTGGATTGCGTCTCCTGCAGCCTTATTATATCACCTTGTAGACAGACGTTCACAGAGGTACACAATTGGAGACTTTTGTAAGGTGAAATTATAACAAGGCTTTATTGTGCCTTTTCCTTTTCATCAGGAAACCATCCAAACACAGGGGGGGGGGGGAAACAAATCTTCTATTCACCTGGGAGTATTCCTAGTGAAACACCATGCAATTACACAACTCCCTTAGTTAAGCATGTCTCCCAGCCCCAAAACATATAGCATGAAATAAGCAGATATAAGAAGTCTCTTAAGAATGAAAGTCTTATCTGTTCCTTGGAGGGAAAATCTCCTCTGTTCCTGGTTCAGCTCCCTTCCCTCAGGGTGTGTCAGCATTCACGTTTAGAAGTTTTCCCTGTGTCTTGTAAGCAGCTCTGCTGTTTCTTCTGGCAGGGCTCAAGACTGTTGTGAGAGTCAAAGACAATCTCTGCTCTCTCTCCCAAGTTCAGCTCAGGTATGAGCTAAGGAGACTGTGACGATAGCCTGTCTCAGGTTATTAAAGGTTACACAAATCACTGGGTCGAACTGAACGAGTCTTAGATATAATAAAGTATATTTATTCCTTTGGATAGGTGAACACACGAATAATACAGTAACAGACAAGAAGTACACTTAGTGAAGTATGCAAAGTAATATATATATATATTGTTTAGGGTAAGATATCTGCGTACATCAGATTAGAAAGTTACCAGCATTTCATGTACATAAACATGAGTGAGTGGAGGTGATGCATCTGCCGCCAACCATCTGGGGATCTTCCTTAATGCAGCATGGCACACTCTGCAGCTGAGGACAAGCCTCCGTTTGAGTCCTTCTTTGGGTTACAGGAGTCTAATTGAAGAGCTTCACTCGAGGGGAACTCCGTTCATCTCTCCTAGCCTCGTTACCCGGCTCCGTCGGCGATGGAGGTCAACAGCTTCTCGGGCAAGCTGTTACCTCAAGTGTCCCGTATGTCCTGGGTGATCGGCCGCAAAGTGAGGACGGCCGTAAAGTGAGGATGTTTTTACCGCACTGTCCACAATCGCGGGAAAATGCCTAGTATTTCGGCTCCACGCAATATCAGAGAGTATAGCTAGCATACAGATAGGTAATAAAAAGTGATAAATATGCTAAAAATTTATCCAACGCGTTTCGAAGCGAAGGCTTCTTCTTCAGGGATCCCATGCTAGCTAAACGGGACACTTGAGGTAACAGCTTGCCCGAGAAGCTGTTGACCTCCATCGCCGACGGAGCCGGGTAACGAGGCTAGGAGAGATGAACGGAGTTCCCCTCGAGTGAAGCTCTTCAATTAGACTCCTGTAACCCAAAGAAGGACTCAAACGGAGGCTTGTCCTCAGCTGCAGAGTGTGCCATGCTGCATTAAGGAAGATCCCCAGATGGTTGGCGGCAGATGCATCACCTCCACTCACTCATGTTTATGTACATGAAATGCTGGTAACTTTCTAATCTGATGTACGCAGATATCTTACCCTAAACAATATATATATATATATTACTTTGCATACTTCACTATGTGCGTTTGCGCTTTTGTTCCTTTTTTACAGTTGCTTTAGGGGTTCCTCTACCCTTACAACAGCTGCAGACGCCAGGTCTATATAGAGGTTGCATATTTATTATTTTCTCACTTCACCAAGTGGTGTTTTATTTGGGTTATATATACAGTAGACCTTAGTAGTTAGCGCACTCATTTTATTTGTATATAAGAAGTACACTTACTTTGGGGTTGGGGAATGAGAAGTATATCGCATAGCAATTCTCTCGCAATCAGGTAGCATTCAGATGATAAATTGAAGACCAAGGATACAGGGGAACAATAGTTTATAAACCTTTTGTGCCCTATCCTTAACATTGAGTACCGTGGATTGGTTTTCAAATACCTCTAGCCACTCGTTAACGTGGGAACACAATTTGACTCATGCCCCCTGCTAGTTGGTACATGCGCAGTAGAGCTCTGGGGTCTCATTTCTATAACCCCTCCTCTACATCAGGAATGCCAGCTAGTCTACCAGTTTGGGACCCTGGCAGGATGTTCTTTATTTGTGAGGTTTGAAATGGAACACTTGAAGACTGCTCTGGTTTGAGTAATCTCCGCCCTCATGCAAACAGTGGAGGTGACAAAATCCTTTGAAACATACTCAAGTCCTAGACATTGGGTCGCCTTTCTGGCCATATGCTACCCTGGTATGTAAAGGAATTTCCTCTGGGTTTTACCCATACCTTGAAATCCAGTATGTTGGATAAAGCAAGAACATATTAAAATATCCGGTTCCGTTAGGTCCAGCAGGTCCAAACTTCCCAGTTCTCAATGCCGGAACTGGGACACCCTATGGTCCAATTTGCGACTTGCTACGACCTTCGGGACCGGAGATACACAAATACACTTATAACCGTTTTACATTTTGATACACAAATCTCCGCTGTAAATTAAATCACGGTTTTTCACTAAATCCCCATTGAAAACAACGGGCTTTGCCGCCATAGACTTTCAATGGCAAACCGCCGCCGTTGGTGGCTATGGGAATCCCCGCCATAGACTTTCAACGGGGCAATGCCGCCGTTGAAGTCAATGAGGTTGTTCCGCCGTAGCCGGTCAATGGGGTTTGGCCGCCATTGGAGTCTATGGGAAAAATCCCAAACTTTCAAGGGGGTCCATACTCCGTCGGGTTGGTCCAAGAGGGTCAAGGATGGTTCTGCAGCGATGCTGGAGCAGTGGCTACAGATACCCCAAACCCCGATCCTCTGGGCCCTCCGGAACCGGAGCTATGGATTACCAAATTTCAGCTTTTGACACTTAGCCGTTTTCCTGAACTGTTTCTGCCGCCGCCATTGGAACCTATGGCGCGGCCCGCTCTTCTCGGTTCGACCCTTATCGGGGGTCCAGGATACAGGGACCCGGTGGTGGTCGAGTGGGGGGATGTCTAGGAAAACAGAAATAATTTTATTCCTAGGGGCCCTAGAACTGTTTATTCCCACGCCACTTGTCATTAAACTTGACTTGTAAGTGATCAAAGCTCTCCTATTGAAAATGTATCCGCTTTGCGGTTTGGACGGCAGCCAACTCGTTCCTGGAAAGCTCTCTCTCGAGGATTTCTCCATTGAAGTCAATGAGCCCATTGACTTTCAATGGAAAACCGCCGCTCTCCCTCTCGGACGCCATCTGCTGGTCTTCTCAGGAACAGGACTCAACAGCAAGATTCGCCATTGAAAGACATGGAATCCCAATGGCGGCCTATGGGAGCCTGCAAAATGGTGCCTGAAAAGGCGGGAAAGTTACACAAAGGGCTATAATCACTATACAACTATTAACCCTTGTGCTCCCGGATGGATCCCAGTGTGTGTGTGCTGCAGACACGGATTAACCAGATGTTACAATAAAACAGGGGAAACAGGGGAATACACATTTACATGTCATAACAGGGTTAAATCACAGTTCTGGGTCTCAGCCCAGTTAACCCCGTGTCTCCCTGGTGAGGTCAGGGGATGGCCAAATGGGGTGTAACCCCTTTAATCCCGGGCCACCCCCTTTCTCCCTCCACAGAGACACACTTCCTGTCTCAACAGACAGGCTTTTGTAAGCAATCTAAATCAGGCAGGTGGTGTTTATTAATTGACTACCAGCAGTTAACCACCACACTGCTAGATTAAAGGCACATTACTAGAACAGGGATTACTCCCCTGTTACATACCTCTTTTAGATTTAAGCTTTACGAGGGTCATCCTTCTTTTAATGGGTGAGTTTAGACTCTTTACATTCAGTGATACAATAGACGAGCCTCTATTCCCCACCATTTACAGTACCTATATAGAATAAGGGCCATAGTCTTGTTACCTTGCACTAATAGCGAGCTACCCGAGCTCCCGTTGCGATGATTTACTCATTTAGTGAGGCTATCGTATAGGGTGATAGTATAGGGGGGAGAAATTAAAAAAAAAAAAGGGGGAATCAACAGGGTATTGGAGAACTCCGCCACTATTGTGGTCGGATCATGCGATATAGTCCCATCCCCAGTGCGTAATGCTTATATCTGGGTAGCTCTGGAGATGTTTGTGAGTCAGTAGTGTATGCACCTTATTGCTTGTGATATGTGATATGTGACAGTGAAAAAACAGGCGCTAACACTATTAGTGACCACTTAAAATAAAGTGATAATAAATAAATAACTCACAGGATTTTAGTGAAAAACGGGAAACAACAGACAGCTTGGATAGCAGGAAAAACTTCAGGCTTTGGAGTGATATTATTCTCCAATCGCAGCGAGATGAGGATGTATGTAAAAAAGAAAGATATCCATAGTGCAGACCAATAGTAAAACGTAATTTTATAATGGTACCAAAAATGCACACTTACAATAAAAACGTTAAAATGCGCATGAATCACCAAATGTGATATAGGAGAGTCGATTTGTGCCTGGCTCACCCCCCGCCTCTGTTCAGCGATCGATCAGATGGTAGGACTCCTCTGCGGTCAGCTCTCTGGGGCGTCGCGTCACTTCCGGTTTTGGCTTTTGGATTGACAGTCACTAGCACCTCGTCTCTCCTCCTCTGGGCGGCTTCCACTCAACGCGTTTCGCCAATTGGATGCATGGCTTCGTCAAGAGTGTACCGCCCCCTCCCTCTTCACATCTTAATATACCTTGCGTAATTAAAATTCAGCTAATCAACTGACTAGCACCTGTTCTACTAGATCTGCACTGGGCTACTAATAATTAGCATTGGGCATTCACATCTCTGTGTAAAAATCAGAGTTGCTGGAGACACGAGTGTCATGTATGTTATCACATATTATGATACAAAAAATGAGGTTTAGGAATGAAAGAATAATTATGTATATACCGTGATCTTTATTCACAAATGGGGGAATATGGTAAGGGGTATTAAGGATTAATTACGTCGACATGCGTGAATAAAGATCACGGTATATACATAATTATTGCAGCTGGGGGGGAGAAATAACACACCAAGTCAGTCACCCACCCACCCACCCAGTCACTAAAAGTCACTAAAGGTCACTAAAGTCACTAACCCACCCACCCACTAAAGTCACTAACCCACCCAGTCACTAACACACCCAACCACTAACCCACCCACCCACTGAGCTCTGAAGGGGGGGGGGGGAGAAATAGACATGTGAAGGGGGGGGGGGAACGGAGGTGTGATGGGGGGGCAGATCTGTTAACACGGGGGCCGCATTCATGTGCGGAACCAGATTGCTGTCAACGGTGGAGAAACAGACAGGGGGGAGAAAGGGGAAGGGGGGGAGAAAGGGGAAGGGGGGGGGGAGAAAGGGGAAGGGGGGGGAGAAAGGGGAAGGGGGGGGGAGAAAGGGGAAGGGGGGGGGAGAAAGGGGAAGGGGGGGGGAGAAAGGGGAAGGGGGGGGAGAAAGGGGAAGGGGGGGGAGAAAGGGGAAGGGGGGGGAGAAAGGGGAAGGGGGGGAGAAAGGGGAAGGGGGGGGAGAAAGGGGAAGGGGGGGGAGAAAGGGGAAGGGGGGGGGAGAAAGGGGAAGGGGGGGGAGAAAGGGGAAGGGGGGGGAGAAAGGGGAAGGGGGGGGGAGAAAGGGGAAGGGGGGGAGAAAGGGGAAGGGGGGGGAGAAAGGGGAAGGGGGGGGGGAGAAAGGGGAAGGGGGGGGGAGAAAGGGGAAGGGGGGGGGAGAAAGGGGAAGGGGGGGGAGAAAGGGGAAGGGGGGGGAGAAAGGGGAAGGGGGGGGGAGAAAGGGGAAGGGGGGGGAGAAAGGGGAAGGGGGGGGAGAAAGGGGAAGGGGGGGAGAAAGGGAAGGGGGGGAGAAAGGGGAAGGGGGGGGGAAAGGGGAAGGAGGGGGAGAAAGGGGAAGGGGGGGAGAAAGGGGGGGAGAAAGGGGAAGGGGGGGGAGAAAGGGGAAGGGAGGGGAAGGGGGGGGGAGGGAGGGGAAGGGGGGGGGGAGAAAGGGGAAGGGAGGGGAAGGGGGGGAGAAAGGGGAAGGGGGGGGAGAAAGGGGAAGGGGGGGGAGAAAGGGGAAGGGGGGAAGAAAGGGGAAGGGGGGGGGAGAAAGGGGAAGGGGGGGGAGAAAGGGGAGGGAGGGAGAAAGGGGAGGGGGGGGAGAAAGGGGAAGGGGGGGAGAAAGGGGAAGGGGGGGAGAGAGGGCAATGGGGAGACGGGGCAATGGGGAGACGGCAATGGGGAGAGACAGAGGGCAATGGGGAGAGAGAGAGAGGGAGGGCAATGGGGAGGAGAGGGGGAGCAGAGATAGGGGGTGAGCAGAGAGAGAGGGGGAGCGGGAAAATGTAATGCCGGGCAACGCTGGGTATATCAGCTAGTGTAAAGATAAATAAACTCTGACACTAAATAGGTAACATGAATAACATATTATCCTTCAATTGTAACCCCTGTCAGGAACAAAGCAAAATGAACTTTCCCAGTATACCATTGATATGCTCTGTTGCAAAATACTTACATTTCTAAAGAGGTAGTGGGTGTATTTATGTAGAAAAACAAATATATAAACCTGATCTCTATACACTTGCAGGAATAGGAGAGTAATGGCCTAGTCCTGTACATTCCTGGATGAAAAAGCGCTGCTAGCAAACCCCATAGTGAAGCTCGTAGCGATGGTGTGTTACAGTACAGTAGTTATACAGACCCTCCCTCCCCCCCAAGGCGTTCAAATCCATGAAACTCTGTGCCAAGGTCAGTCCCCAGATGATCCTGATAAATCCATGATGTGAAAAGGAGGGACGGACGCCTCAGCGGAGTCCACAGTATAGCGCAGACACTTGCCAAGATGTATACGGCATGTAGCGACTGTGGCCAGAATCACCGCAAGAAGCTGTCAGCAGGACCCCCAGCACGCTAAGCAGGTAAAAGTGCGCAGCGCAGGGAAGGCAGGCAGCATGGAAACATCAATCAGGAGCTCCGACGGACGGCTAACATGGACAGCAGGTAAGTGCAGGTAAGTGCAGAGTGCGCTAATTACGATGCCAGAATATTTGGATCTCTCCAGCTGAGCAGACGCTAGATGACGATCATTTCTTCCGGACGCCACGGAGAACAGGCAAAGTGATATTGAAATATGCTTATATGTAATCTATTTTTTGTACGTGCAATACTTACCCCACCTTCCTTTTTTAATCTGCCAATATATATTTATTACATACTATACTATGAGTGGTTATGCGCTCTCTTTTTTTTTTTTTTCTCCAAGAATAGAAATACTTTTTTAACGCAAATGTCTTGATACATACAGTAGACCCCATATGTGTACACAAGTAGTACATTTGAAATGGCCTAATTTAGTGTTAAACCGTTTAATGACTGCTAACAGGCTAGTCACTTGAATGGCCATTTATTAATCGATGATAGTAAAACTATGAACAAAACTCTTGTGATATAATATGATATTGAAGTACAGTAGCTGTATGTTCCAGTAGCTGTATATTGTAAGTCCTAACAAAGTGGAGAATCATAGCAAGTTGTGATACCTTTTAATGTAAAGTGCACATGAAAATCAAAACCGTGACATTTTAAAAGCTCTGTACAGACTTGGTCCATTAAAAGATATCACAACCTATAACAGATTTAAGGATATAAAACAGTAGAAAGTGAAAATGGTAAAATATTACTAAACCTTTGCTGCTGTAGGAGTGGTAGAATACAAACTAACCGCATAATCCTTAGGTTGGATGTCAGCAGAGGTAGCTGAAGGTGTAGGGGTCAGTGGAACATGCAGGGGTAGTCTCTGATGATCTTCAGTAACCTCCATTGAGATATGTTGTCCTTCTATAACTCTGAGTGAACTCACTGAAGGACTTTTATAATCAACCATTGAAGAGACCACGGAAGGAATTGTCTCTTGCATTCTATCCGAGGACATCATGGGACCTGTTTGTGAAATTGCAGGAGAGGTAGAAAGGGGTACGTGTTGCGTATCACTGTGTAATAATGGCATAAGCTCTTCCTGGGTTGATGTTTTGGGAAACAGAGAGTCATGCTTCAGATCAGTTTCTCCAATATCTGTGGTTTCTTGAATATCTGACAGCATCTGTGAAATAATTTGCTCATCTTTGTGCAAGTCGAAAAAAGATCTCTCTTTCTTATGCGTGGATAGCAGAGAATAATCTGAGCCAGTAGATAAGTTTCCTTCTCCCCCTATGAGTATATGAGACGGTGTTTTCAAGCTATAAAAACATTAAAAGAAAAAAAATTATGTGTAACTGATACTCTTTTAGTATGATTTCGTAAAGCAGCAGTCCAAGCTGACAGGTTTCCCCCCCCCCCCCTTAATACGTGCATCAATACAATCCACACAATGATAAGTGATTAGCTAAGTTGCCGATCGATCCGTTCTCCTGTGATCGGTCGGTGAAGATTCGGCTCGGGTGTTCACTAAATGGCTGTCAGTGCAGCAGAAGAGGACCCATGATGCAAAGTTCTGTGGGGAAGATCAGGTGACCAGGCAGTCACTAGATACAATTGGTGCACTGCTAGAGAGAGGGCAGGGCTCAAAACGGCATGTGCCAGAGCCTGTTTCATTAGAGGAAGGGGATGTGACTTTGTAAATGGTTGCTATAGAAACAAAAAATGCTCGTTACATTATAATACATTCGTATTTTTTTTTTTTAAATGCTATAAGTATTTTCACATCGTACAGAACTAATTTATTAAAAAAAAATACATGTAGGATATTACTTGGTCTGCAGCTCTAAGTAATAGGAAATTCAGTGATTCTGTATGCTGCTCAATTTCTATATGGTGCAAAAATGCTTGTGACAAAAGGTTGCTACATTTGCTTAATAACCTGCATGTTGCAAAATGATGCTAATACTAAATGTGACACTGTAATTTTATCTCTGAAATACTCAATGTAGTTCTTAATGTATATTCTGAACTTGTATTATATTTGTATTATTTGCAACCTACCTATGGGGAGCTCCATTTTACCCTCCCGGACACTTAGGACCAGATCCACAAAAGGGTGCTCAGCCTGGCATGCCTTTACTCCCATTCATATGAGCACGAGTAAAGGAGTGCGCCTTTAATATTTTAAACACATGTCTCCTTAACGGAGCATCAGATTTATAAAATAAAAACAGAGCTAGAAAAGGCAAGAAAATTTGTTGATCATAAACTGCAAATAAAATGATGATCATCGTGGGCTGCTGCTTTAAGTATGCATCTCTCACAAGGCAAATAAAGCCAAAAACCAAACACCGGGAGTTAACAAATGCCGTTAAAATTGAGTTAATATCACACCCGTCATAAAATAAATGATCCCTTCTTATTACCACAATTTTATGATCTAAGTCATCAAGATTGCGATAATGTTGTGAAAAACAACCAGAAATAAATCAGTGTAAAACTTCCAATATATGAACTATTGCAATGTGTCACCACACTGTGCAATGAATAAATGGCTCATGATATCACACTTATACCCTTAAATACCCTCCAAGGGCATGCTTAGGGATAGGTGTTGAGTATATAAACACTGGTGTAAATTAATTCCTTAGTTACTGAACATGCAGTGACCCATGACTATTCATAGGATACAATCCAGCATACTTGAAGATGAAGAAATGAGTAATACTTACAGTAACTCCAATGGTTATATGGAAATGCTCATTGCATGAGAATAGATGGCACAGATAACAAAAAAAAAGAAGAAAGATTTCACATGGTACAATAACGTCTAATGTTTAAAAATAAAACAACATAGAAAGAGACTTGTCAGATCACGTCCATAATTTTAATTGGTATGTAATTAAGGAAGATATATAAGGGCACACCACCCTCTATGAACATTGTACCCCTGAGGAAGCGAGTAGCCACTCGTGAAACACGTAGGGCGATTTGAACTGGAGCACTGTTATCAGAGGTGATCAGGCTGTGGAGGAAAGCAGGGAGCAGAGACGCTTGTGGAGACGCTTCGGACAGCGCCGGCACGTCATCACGTTGCGTCATATGACGCATCGCATCAGAACACTGGGTGGAGCCTGTACGTGAACCATGAAGCGACCGGCACCTTGGCACTCCAAGCACCATCTTGGCGCTACACGCGGACGCCGAGAGACAGCGTGTACTCCGCACCCAGATAACAAGGACACCACTGATTAATATTTGATATACAACACACATTTTTAACAGATAATCCATGAGTGAGATTCCACAAGTCTCTTTTTATGTTGTTTTATTATTTATTTTTTTAGACGTTATTGAACCATGTGAAATCTTTCTTCTTTTTCACATCTGTGCCATCTATTCTCATGCAATTAGCATTTCCTTATAACCATTGGAGTTAAGTATTACTCATTTCTTCAGTATGCTGTCTGGTATCCTATGAAAAGTCATGGGTCACTCCAAGTAACTAAGGAATTCATTTACACCAGGGTTTATATACAGTACTCAACACCTATCCCTAAGCATGCCCTTGGATGGTGTTTAAGGGTCTACAGTAAGTGTGATATCACAAACCATTTATCATTGCAGTGTGGTGATACATTGCAAACGTTGATATATTGGACGTTTTACACTGCTTTATTTCTGGTTGTTTTTCATATCATTATCATATCATTATTTCACACATCGATTCTGATGACCAGCACCAAGGAGGACCTATTCTTAAATACAATTTCAAGAAGGATTTTGGACAATCTGAGGGTCATCCCAGCTGCAAGACTTCTGTCCCAAAGGTGTTTTTGTTGTTACTTGATAACTTTTCATTGTTGCATTCACATCAACTACTTCTGGATTTAGCGCTGAGGTTGTGTATTCTGTCATTAAAGTTTGCGGTAATAATTTTATTATTTAATAATTTACCGGGTGCAATATTGTTTTATTTGACATGATGTGAGAATGAACGCAACATTAACACGACTGTTAATTACTGCATTGCGATGGCATTTCTAATATTTCTACCATATGCTCTTGTAATATCAATTATTACAGATTCTTATGGTAGACATTATATTAAGCCCTTCAATGTCTGTGGCTTTGTTTCATGGTTGGGCTTAGGCCCTTTATTTATTGGATTGGTTCCGGGGGGCTGCCACCCTGAAGTTGATACTGAGTGATCAGAGGAACTGAGCAGATGAAAACACTGACAATGTTCCTCAGTTAAGTGTTAACTTTGTGTGAAAATATAAATGGAGCGCCTCATGTGACAACTCTATCTGCTACTCTTAATTTTTACCACTCTGCTGTGCCAAGCCAATGACAACCCTCAGCTATGGAAATCCACATTAACCTATTCCAGCATCATTTAAATAAGATTCCAAAAATGGTTATTTGAAAGTAGCTATAAATAGCACTGGATTGTGGCTGTGGCCCCATGTTGTCACCTCAATTGCATAGTGATAACAATTGGTGGCCACTAGGGAGAATAAAAATGGCGTTAGTCGGTTAGTGCATCTCTGCCTTCTATGTTTTCCTTTTTATATTTTCCTGATACATTATATGATAAGTGTACATTTGATGCTTTTTATGCACAGTGTAACAAATACATGACGTACACAGGTTACTCTTTGATGCGCAGACGCACATTGTAGAATGTTCCTGTATTTTTGTTGCCTTTTTAACACTCTATAGAAAAGACGTGGGCCATGTATCTATGCCATTTAGTATTCTATTGAGAGCCTGCAGAGCAAAACCTCACCCCTTTTCCATGCAGAGCCAATCCCACAAGACCATCATAACACTTAGATTGTAAGCTTTCGGGGTAGGGTCTCCAATTGGGGGGCACAGAGAGCAGAAGCGCAACCAGCAACAGTGCTGGCCAATTAGCGGGACGATAGTTACGCCACTGGGACAAATGTTTCCTCTTAAGATTAAATGTTTGTTCTAAATACCTCAAAAGCCAGGCTTCTGTTACATTAAAGTTAAAAATTAGTCAATAACAATGTCTTACTCATCAATGTGCACATGTTCATCGTCCGCCTGTTCTTCATATTTAATTTCTGGAGTAATTTGAAATAACTGTAAAAAAAAATAAAATAAAAAATTCTATAATATTTACAAATCAATCCAGTACTGTATCTTTCCTCAAGCTGCAGATAAACCTAGATCACAATACAATATGTTGCAGGCATACTCAACAGTGTATCAGTTAATAAAATAATATCTCCCATAGTAAGATTGGATCAATAAATTCCATCACACCTGTCATGAATTCTATATACAGACTGGAAGAAATATATATTTTTTAAATTAACGGTGAATTGACTATTTGAGAAATCCCCTAGATTTCAGAGATTTGTTAATGCCCCCTCATTACTTGCTTACTTTTACCTCTCTTTCTCTCATCTTAAAGTATGGTACAGTATCTTGCAGCATATTCAAGTACGTAAATATATTTACTGAGACATAATTGGTAGCACACTCGTTATTATATATCTGGTTTCCCCTGGTACAAAATTGGTGCAAAGGATAGTACCGCATTTATCAAAGTTCGACATTTGTATTATTTTCAGTATTTGTTAGTTCTTATTTCATTTGGTGCAGATTTTTACGGGAAGGAGATATTTTCGTTCCAGCGAGCTCAATCTGACAGCTGTTTCCTCATGTATGCAACTTTAAAATGAAGCATGCATAAAAAAGGGTGTGTGTGCCAAGCACGTGCATTTTAAGTGAAACTTCTTTGTCTTTTGTCCCGCAAATTGTATTTGGGATGGTGATGTTTTTAATAAAAATTAAAACACAATTTCAATGATAAAACACAAAGAACGCACATGCATGGCGCTAATATATTTATACTAACTGTGAATATCGCCTGAGTGACTCTGCGTGTGTGTGTGACTGTGTGTGTGACTCTGCGTGTGTGTTGGTGACTGACTGTGTGTGTCTGTGACTGTGTGTGTGAGTGTGTGTCAGCACCGGGATCTCGGGGGACGTGGCTCTCTTGCTCTCTCCCTGCCCGGTATTCCTGGCTCTTCTCCTCCCCATCGGTCAGTGGCATGCATGCGCAGAGGACCGCGGCCATGCGCAGGCCCGCGGCCCGTAGTGCACATGCGCAGAGGCCCACAGCCATGCGCAGAGGCCCGCGGCCATGGCTGAGGCCCGCGGCCATGTCCAGGGGCAAGCGGCCCGTGGTGCGAGTGCGCAGAGGCCCGAGGCCATGCGCAGAGGCCCGCGACCATTAGTGCGCATGCGTGCTGGAATGGGGGAGCACCAATGTACTTGGTGGACAAGGGTGATACTGTGCATGTGTGGTGGGGTCTGCAAGCACCTCTTCTGCGCATGCGCGACGGCGCGCATTAGGAGCGTGACATCACCCGCGTTAAGGGTTTTCGTTACAAGGTAAGGATTTTTTCCCCATGAAAACTCTGTAGGTGCCACCAAAGAAGTTTCACTTCAAAAACAAACCTCCATAAACCTGCCAAAACCATGAACCACTGTGGTTCTTGATGCTTTGGATTCTCCTGGTCAGATTTTACACTCAACCTCTTCCATACCATACTAAACCCAGATCCTTCTTACTTCTTAACCAAAGTGTACACCTTTCTTCCCCTAACATGGCCAAGAACATTTTTTATTGTCTCTCATTGAGTGACTCAGGCTCCTCCCCCACACTGTAATCTGATCTTAATGTTAATGAACCAAATTTGAATGTCTACTAACGTAGACAATGTTTGAGAGAACCTCCCAGAATGATTGAGTGCTAGTGCTGTCACATCCATTAGATTCTTTAGGAACTTAAAATGTTGCCTACACAATGCTCTCCATCCTATAACGTGGAACATCCCATTGCCTTATTTTTTTCTGGAGTACTCAAAAACAATGGCAATGGGAAACGCAGAATACTATCATGTCTCTGAACCAAAAGATGCACACCCATGTAGCAGTACAAATAAACACATTTAACAATCTGATTGGCTTCTTCAAACTAATCCAACTATGCTAAAGGCAAACATTTGGCTTTTTTGTTTCTCTGGAAATTAGTAGCAAATTTAATTTTTTAGGGGCCTATGAACGAGGGCGTCTTTGGTAATCGAGTGGTTTGTTTACCCTTATCCCACCCTGCTCTTATCTGAAAGTCAATAAGGATAAGAGGAGGGGAGAGAGTGGACTCTTGTATACTCAGTGATGACAGATAAAATGGAATAGCCAGAAGAAATGAAACCCTCACAAGTCTAAGCTCACCATGTGTACAAACTAACTTTTAAAAAATATATATTTTAAAATACTCATAGGAGTAAGATTTTAGTAAAAAAAAAATATGCATCAATCTCACAGATGTGACCCCTAAGATATGTCACTGATGCTATCAACCCATCTCACTCACATCTACAAACTAAGCAACTTGGAGGCCGGTTGCCCGGGGAAAACACCCTCCCCCGCCCCCCCCTCCTTCCCCCTCCCCTCTCTCGTTCTCTGTCACCTCTTTCTCACTTTCTCACTAGCCGAAGCTTCCCTCCTTCAGGGAAGCTCCACCTTTTGGGTAATTAGCCTTGCCCCTCTTCCACAAAAATTGAAAAATATTTCACTGTATTGGGATGTAAACATTGTTATATGTATGTAATTGTGTAACCACCCAATAAAAATATTTGGGAACAAAAAAAAAAAGATATGTCACTGACATCAGTACATTAACCAAGACAGGAGCAAGTGTTATTTTCCATAAGATAACTCCGTAGTCACCAAGACAATTGTATACAGAAATAATCCCTGTGAATCAATGAATCAGAACATGGTTAACTGGAGGAATTTCTTGATAGTGAAGGGGATCCTTGCAATACAGCAGGCCTGCACAACTCGTAAAGCGAGAAGGGCAGAACTGCTCCAAGGAAAAAAAATTTGGGCCGCACGGGTAAAATCATCATCATCATCATCATCTCTCCTCCAGCACCTCTCATTATCATCATCTTCCTATATCTCCCCCAGCACCCCTCATCATCATCCTCATATCTACCCCAGAACCCCTCACTATCAACCTTTGCAATACTCCCCAGCTATCTCTCATACCCCCATCTCTCCCCCTCACCCACACAATACTCCCCCCTCCACATCAAACACACAATACCACACACATCCCACCCCCCTGCACCTCACATCCTTCTCCCCCCTGCACCTCACATAACCCCCTTGCACCTCACATCACCAGTCCTGCACATCACCTCCCCTGCACATCACCCCTCCTTCACATCACCCCCCTTCACATCACCTCCCCTGCACATCACAACCCCCTTCACATCACCTCCCCTTCACATCACCCCCCTTCACATCACCCCTCCTTCACATCACCTCCCCTGCACATCACCCCCCACTTCACATCACCTCCCCTTCACATCACCCCCCCTTCACATCACCCCTCCTTCACATCACCCCCACTGCACATCACCCCCCTGCACATCACCCCCCATTCACATCACCCCCCCTTCACATCACCCCCCCTGCACATATCCCCCAGCAACCTCACATCACCCCCTGCACCTCCTCACCTCACCCCCTGCACCTCCTCACCTCACATCACCCCCCTGCACCTCCTCACCTCACATCAGCCCCCGCACCTCCCCTCACCCCCCCTTCACATCACCCCCCCTGCACATATCCCCCAGCAACCTCACATCACCCCCTGCACCTCCTCACCTCACCCCCTGCACCTCCTCACCTCACATCACCCCCCTGCACCTCCTCACCTCACATCAGCCCCCGCACCTCCCCTCACCCCCCTGCACCTCAGATCATGGCGGCAGAGCAGGCAGGACTGCGCGCGATCGCAAGCAGCGGGCACCAGAAGTGCCGCACTGCAAGAGCGTGCAGTCTTGAGAGCGAGCTGGGGTGGCAGAGAGGGAGAGCGGGCTCGGCGGGTGGCGGAGAGGGAGAGCGGGCTCGGTGGGTGGCGTAGAGGGAGAGCGGGCTCGGCGGGTGGCGGAGAGGGAGAGCGGGCTCGGGGGAGGGAGAGAAGACTCGGGGGAGGCAGGAGGAGGAGAGTGGACTCGGGAGAGGGAGGAGGAGAGCGGACTCAGGGGATGGAGGAGGAGAGCCGCCGCCGCGGGCCGCACAGTTAGTGCCCGCGGGCCGCGTGTTGTGCAGGCCTGCAATAGAGAATAGTTTTTTTTAAATTTATTCAGCTACTTCTGAACATTCCAAACCATGAAATTTGGCAACGACAGATTCGGAACTACGAGAATAGGCCCCTTAGGCAGCGTCTGTAGTCCGCACGACGTCGCGCGCACTGCAAACAAAAGGCCATACTTCAATAAGGACGGCCATAGAGTGCTCAACGTCGTGGCCGATTTTTCGCATGACAAATATATTTGATTTTGTCGCGAGATGGGCGGGTCACGTGCGCGGTTCAGCCAAGGAAGGCGAACCAGTCACGGGCACGCCTCCCCATTGCGTCTCCTCCTCCAGATCCCCTAGGCCACAGATCGCCTCTGCAGCAGGCGTGCGACGCCATGCGCTCCGTCGCGCTCGCCTACTATATCCGAGGCCGTAGGCTTAATTGTTCTCCTCCTTATTCTCTACCTAATATCTTGAAATATTATTGCTATTTATATTTCTTTGACTGATAGTAGAAGAACCTACAATGATAAAGAATGCCTGTGTTTTGGGGGGTAATCTGTAAGTATAATGATTTAGGTGGTAATACTGAATAAAGTTTTTTTTTTGATGAATTATTGCTAATGTTTTGATTCCCCCAAGTGCTTTTACAACTTAATACTTTTTACTGTGTTGCAGGCCTCTCTGGCACTGAAAAGATGAAAATAAATCTACATTTCTCCAGGAACAACACATCTACTGGAATTGTGCACATTTGTTAATCCAACTAAATTTACTGTAAATAGGAGTTAAATAATATAGCAGTATTTAACAGTAGTAGCCAGAGCACTTCCTAGTTAATCTGTGATAAATATGACATACGTCATATACCCTAATTAGCTTGTCTGCGTCCCATTTTGCATATAGAGAAATACGAACACTTACCATTTTGTGGGAATAGACATTGATTGTTTCCGTTGGTGAATACCATGTTAATCAGCATTAGTGCTAATATAGCAATGCTGCTTAGTGAATCTAAGCCTAAAAAATGTATGTTATATATTCTAAAATACACAAATGTCAAGAAAAAGCGCTAAAAAAAATGATAATGTGGCTGAAATTTCTAAGTGACCCTGTGCTTTCCCTAAAAATAAATGATGCTGGAAATGAACCGTTCCACAGTGCAGAAAAGAACAGGAAGCAAGAAAACAAGCGCGACTGATTATTTTGGAACATACTGTACTACACTATATTATGTTTTCTCTCTTTTTCTTTGAAGTTGTGCTGGTTTCCTTATTTTCTCAACGTATGTCCTGGGCACAGAGTTATGATGACAACAATGTTTCATGTTATGTATTCTACTAAATTATATTCTGAGGGTAGTTGATGAGAGGGGGATGACAGAAATGGCAGAGTTATCTTGTGAAAATTGGTCATGTTGTGTAAATAATTATTCCTGGCATTATTCCTATATACAAGCTCGAGACTTCTGGGCCTTACAATCCGGAACCCAGGCCATCAAAAAGGAAACATCTAAAATACCTATGAACAATGTCAAAATCCTTCCTTGGGTTTTCTTGTGCTGTAAAAACCACTATTAAAATCATTATTAAAATAATAATTATTAAAAACGATAGAAATTGAACTATATAAATATTAACACTAGTATATTGCATGACTTTGGAAACTATCATTCTTACTGACCTGTGTTTTTCCCATGTTGCCGTCCGCTTGTTGTTCATCGCTGGCCTCCCTTCCATCTGTAAAGGGGAACAATGGTTTTGTGGCATTGGTGGTAATGCTCTGACGCATGTCAAATTTGGAATCCTCAGACTTCAGGCTTTCTGCTGTTACTCCTTGCACTGGTGGTGTCATTTCCCATTCAGTGGTTGCAGGTATCTCTTTCTCCATCTGAGGTTTAGTGAATTGTTCCGTAATCAACTGCGGCTTTTCAACATGAATTTTTGATTTCAAATTTTTCCATGTAACTGAATGTCGTCTAGATGTCTTTCCTGTTTTTGGTACGGTCAATTCTCTGTGACCTTTGGGTTCCTCATGGATTATATTTTCTTTGGTAGTTTCATCTGCTATCTTTTCTTTGCTTGTTTTCAGTGATTTCTGCTTTGTACTAGATATTTTACTATCACCTTCAATATCTGATTTCGGTCTAGCATATATACTGGCCCTTCTCTCTTTGTTCTTTACAGATTTAACTTTCTTAGATTTTGTGGTCACTTTGTCTCCAATGTTATTGCTGCTCTGTGTTATTTCTTCCTCGAGAGTTGCTAAAGGTAACGGAGTCTCATCTTGTGATGTGGCACTTTCCTGTTAAGTAAAATGTAACTATGAGTTTAAAATTAAAAACACAATGTATACACAGGGTGGATCCCCTGTTAGATAGTGAGACAGGAAAAAACTGTTTGCATAGCCAGACACAGCACTGAGGAGATTAATTCTAAAGCAGGGTGCCTTAATACCTTGATAAAGGGCATTTTTGCCTGAAACTAGTTGGTGGACCCCTGCAGTGGCCTAGGGGGGACCCTTTTGTCCACTTTTTATGTAATAAATCTATTTTTTGTTGCTTAAAACCGTGAGCCTCCGTCTGTTACTTTGGGCAGTTCACTGCCTTATTTTTCTACTTGTTCCTGCCTTAATTGATCTCCTCAGCTGCTCTTTAGCAGACTTTAAAAACCCTATAGTAGTGACTGCACAGCTCTCTCTGATCCAGGAAGCTGAGTGCACCTGGACCACACAAGAGGGACCACACTGCACTAGCCAGTCAGATCCCTGTGCTGCTGTGGAGGGTAGATGGATAATTGGCAAAAGCGCTCCAATGCCAGGATAATGAGGTATGATGATGCCAAAACCACCTTCCAAAGGTATCAGCAATAATGAATATAGATCGTGAGATATCTGATAACCAAAATGGGTACTATCCTCCTGAAGACCGGTGGTAGGTAGTACAAGCCCACCCACAATCAGTCGCATTGGCAGGTTCCCCTCAGTAGATGCAAGTACTCACGTTACCTTGGTGTGGCTGGCAGGCTGTGCAACTTCCAATGATGATTGCAAAGGTAAAAAAAAGTGGGAGGAGCGCACAAACCAAATGGAGCAGGAAGGACCCAGAATACAAAAATGTTATAAAAGGGCACTTTTATGTGTCATGAGACCCATCCAACGCGTTTCGAACGTCACAGCGTTCTTTATCAAGGATAATAATACAGTGTAATACCACCCATTAAATACCCTCTTACCTGTAAGCAAATCGCGCCAAAAACGGCACCGCGATGACGTTATGACGCAATTCGCGTCATTGCGCATGCGCAGAACGACGCGGGGCCGTCTAAGGGCGGAAATGTCAATACAAGCAGGAGGAAGCTCAAACAAGAAAGGGCAAATGTATACGGCAACTGAAATAGGACAAAAAAACATAACAGATAAAGAAAATGACTAAACATCTTCTGTATCCCTAGAACTAATAAACAAAAAACACAAAATGACATTATAAAATACAAATAGCTCAAAAATAGTTAAAATAAAAACAAAAGAACTTGAATAGCTGATAATGAAACCAATATAAGACTATGCAATTGTTAAGTAAACAATGGAATAACAGTTGGAAATGAATAATATAATAATATAACTGAAAATATTATTGTGTGATATAATAAACACAAGAAAAAATGCACAAAATATACAAGAAAAAAAGAGAGAGAGAGATAGAAAGGGCAACAAGAAAATATATTTATATAAGACATATATATAGTGGAAGAATAATGAAAATAAATATGAAATTAAAAATAAAAGTATATATAACCAAAATCTTTATAAAAACATATTCAATAGTTCAATGATATATATATATATATATATACATATATATATATATGTATATATATATATATATATATATATATCTACAAGAAATGGGCCAATTGCCAATAAATATTTAAACCCACAGGGAAGCGCGTTTGAAGAATAAATATCCAGTATGCGTCCCTACGATTCAATAAATTGACACGATCACCTCCTCTAGGTCTGTTATGAACTAATTCTATGCCCAGAAATGAGAAATTCACATTACCTCCCTGACTACTACTAGAAACAGGATGATTAGTATCATGCAATCTTATGTCTTAAATGTTCTAACATCCTGACCCTAAGAGCTCTAATCGTTCTCCCCACATATCTTTTACCGCAGTCACATGTTATAAGATACACTACCGACACACTTAATCCGAGCAGGGCTAGTTCCGCAAGCCGGGGGATGCCCCGGCTTGCTAGCCCCACTCCCTCGGCGTGCCGCGCGTCACCGATGCGCGGTCACGCGTCATCGGGTGCCAGCGCCCCCTGCACGCGCGTCCAGGGCTCCCCGAGGGAGCCCTGGTGTCCCGCGATGTGGGGGACGGCGGCAAGAGGTTCCGGGAGACCCGGTGGACCCGGCAGCGGGAGGGAGAGCGCCCCGATCGGAGGGCACTCTTCCGCTGCTTCGGCGCGCGCCCGGCACCCTCCGGCGCGCGCCAGGTTACTGCTGCGGCCGAGAACGGGCAAATGCTCGAATAAATTCGGCCGCAGCAGTATACTACAAACTGGCTTTTACAATTTATAAAGTTATTGATATAGAATTTTTTAATATGACTACCCATCGTATCATCATGTGGATGCTGTAAATTGTCCTGAAAAAAACTCCTAGAAGGTTTCATATGTTTGCAAACACTGCAGGAACCACATTTGAAAGAACCCCTGGTGAGGAAAGAGGAATTACTGAGTCTGGGAACAGTTACTGTATGTCACTTGGGGAGATATATGAGCCAATGTTACATAGTTACATAGTAGATGAGGTTGAAAAAAGAAGTACGTCCATCAAGTTCAACCTATGCTAAATTTAGGCAACAGATACTTTATCCTATATCTATACTTACTTATTGATCCAGAGGAAGGCAAACAAAAAACCCCATTAAGGGGAAAAATTAATTCCTTCCTGACTCCAAGAATTGGCAATCGGATTAAGCCCTGGATCAACATCCTTCCCATGTATACTTATTTGGTATATCCCTGTATACCTTTCCCATCTAAAAAGATGTCCAACCTTTTTTTGAATAAATCTATTGTATCTGCCATCACAGTCTCCATGGGTAATGAATCCCACATTTTAACTGTCCTTACTGTAAAGAACCCTTTCCTTTGTTGCTGGTGAAATTTCCTTTCCTCCAACCTTAAGGGATGGCCCGAGTCCTTTGTACTGCCCATGGGATGAATAGTTCTTTTGAAAGCTCCTTGTATTGTCCCTGAATATATTTGTATAGAGTTATCATATCCCCTCTTAGACGCCTCTTTTCTAATGTAAATAAATCTAATTTAGCTAGCCTATCCTCATAAGTTAGAATGTCCATCCCCTTTATTAATTTGGTGGCTCTTCTCTGCACTCTCTCTAGTTCCATAATGTCTTTTCTTAGGATTGGTGCCCAAAATTGTACTCCATATTCAAGGTGTGGTCTTACTAATGCTTTGTAAAGGGGCATAATTATATTTACTTCCCTTCCACCCATTGCCCGTTTGATGCAAGAAAAGATCCTGTTTGCCTTTGCAGCTACTGCATGATATTGGGCACTGTTGCTAAGCCTGCTGTCTACAAGCACTCCTAAATCCTTCTCCATCAAGGATTCCCCCAATATACCTTCATTTAATTTGTAAGTCGCCTTTTTATTCTTGCATCCCAAATGCATAACCTTACATTTATCTGTATTAAACCTCATTTGCCATTTACCTGCCCACGTTTCCAGTCTCTCCAAGTCCTTCTGAAGAGAAATTACATCCTGCTCTGATTCTATTACCTTACACAATTTAGTATCATCAGCAAATATGGAGACTTTGCTCTCGATCCCAACCTCAAGGTCATTAATAAACAAGTTAAAAAGCAGGGGTCCCAGTACCGATCCTTGAGGTACTCCAATCACGACATTAGCCCAACCTGAAAAAGTTCCATTTATGACAACCCTCTGTTGTCTGTCCTTTAACCAGTTTTCAATCCAGGTGCATATATTATTACTGAGTCCAATTTTCTTTATTTTGTACACCAACCTCTTGTGTGAAACCGTATCAAAAGCCTTTGCAAAATCTAAATAGACCACATCAACTGCATTACCCTTGTCTAAATTCCTACTTACCTCCTCAAAGAAACAAATAAGGTTAGTTTGGCAAGATCTATCCTTCATAAATCCATGTTGACTATTACTAATAATTTTGTTTTCCATTAGGTATTCCTGAATATTATCCCGTATTAAACCTTCAAGTAGTTTCCCTACTATTGAAGTCAGGCTTACAGGTCTGTAATTCCCCGGGTATGATCTAGCTCCCTTTTTAAATATAGGCACTACATCTGCTTTACGCCAATCTTGTGGTACTGAGCCTGTGGAAATGGAGTCCTTGAATATTAAATATAATGGTTTTGCTATTACTGAGCTTAACTCCTTGAGAACTCTTGGATGTATGCCATCGGGGCCAGGTGCCTTATTGACTTTAATTTTTTCAAGTCGCTTATGAACTTCTTCCTCAGTTAACCAATTGTTCATTAATATAGGGGTTGTGGCTTCCTCCTGTGGCGCTACAATTGAACTTGATTCTTCCCTGGTAAACACAGAGGCAAAGAATTTGTTTAATACCTCAGCTTTTTCCTTATCTCCAATAATCTGCCTACCCATCTCACACTGAAAGGGTCCTATATTTTCTTTTCTCATTTTTTTGTTATTAAGGTACTTTAAGAACTTTTTAGGGTTGACCTTACTTTCTATTGCAATCCTTTTTTCCTTATCCATTTTTGCTAATTTGATTGCCCTTTTACAATTTTTGTTACATTCCTTATAATTCTGATACGATGTCTCTGTCCCTTCTGACTTAAAGAATCTAAACGCCTTCCTCTTCTTGTCCATTTCCTCCCCCACCTGTTTATTTAGCCACATTGGTTTTGACTTATTTCTTTTATACTTATTACCCAAGGGTATACACTGATAAGTGTGCTTTTCTAACAATGTTTTAAAGACTGCCCATTTATCTTCTACATTTTTCCCTACAAAAACATCATCCCATTCTATTACTACTAGATTAGACCTCAGTTTATTAAAATCTGCCTTTCTAAAGTTTAAAGTCTTTGTTGAACCCAAGTAATGTTTTTTGATAATTTATTTCAAATGAGACCATGTTATGATCACTGATACTCAAATGTTCCAGGACTTGAATATTTGTTATTACTTCTACATTGTTTGATATGACCAAATCCAGAACTGCCCCTCTCCTGGTTGGTTCCTCAATAATTTGGGTCATATAATTATCTTTAAGCAGCCCCAAAAACATGTTTCCTTTTGTTGTAACGCTAATCTCATTGCCCAGTCTATGTCTGGATAATTAAAATCCCCCATTTGCAAACATGACCCAGTTTTGATGCCTTCTCTATTTGTAAAAGTATTTTAGCTTCCTCAATCTCACAGATATTTGGTGGTTTATAGCATATTCCCACAAACATTTTCTTTATACTTTTACCTCCACTGCTAATGGTTCTCGCCCTATGGTACACAAATTTAGAACCTGAATCAATATACTTATTCAACACAGGATCCATGGATAAAACATTCCAATGCTTGGATATGATAGATTTCATCTTCCCACTTTGTTTATTAAACTGTGAAACAAACAGTGGGCATTTATTATCAGATTTTTCAAATCCTTTGTTCCTACATCTATTCATATAAGTATGTGAATGTGTGCCAAGGTTAGTATCTCCCATATCACGAATGGGCAACAACAACGCTCTCTCTGTGTTAAGAGCAGTGTCAAATGCATCATTGATGGTAATCTCAGGATAACCTCTATCCAAAAACAATTTACTAAGATCCCCAGACTGAGAAAGGAAACTGCCAGATGTAGAGCAGTTCCTTCTCAGTCTGAGGAATTGGGAATGGCTCTAATAACATGAGATGGATGGCAGCTGTCTGCCCTTAAGAAGGTATTTCTTGAATTTAATTTCCTATAAACATCAGTTTGGATAATTTTATCAATATCTACAAACAATTGCAGATCCAGAAATTCAATGTGACGTGAATGAAAATTGAGAGTGAATTTAAGATTATAATCATTATTATTAAGATAATTAACAAAAGAGTGTAGTGTGGTGACATCCCCTTTCAAAATAATAATGAAATCGTCAACAAATCTTTTATAAAAAATAATAATATATTATTATTAATAATATTAATATTATATTATTACAAAAAGTGTTAGTGCAAGAAAATATAAAAAGTGCTTCCCACCACCCCATAAAAAGATTTGCGTAAGAAAGAGCAAAGCTCGTGCCCATAGCAGTGCCAATTAACTGTAAATAAAATTTGTGATTGAAAGTGAAGAAATTATGCGTGAGAAGATAAAAAATGGCATCTAAAATAAATGCAGATTGAAAAATTGAAATTTCTGGTATCTCAATAAATTGGCGAACAGCTGCCATCCCATGATCATGCTGTATAAGTGAATAAAGAGATATAACGTCAAGTGTTACCCACAAGTAATGATTATCCCAAGTGATATGTTTAATTTGACTAAGAAGATCACCAGAGTCCAGTATAAATAAGGGTAATTTTTTTACGAAAGGTTGAAGAAAATTGTTAACATATCTAGACAAACCATCTCCCAAAGATCCAATGATAGAGACAATTGGTCAACCAGGAGGGTTGACCAATGTCTTATGGATCTTTGGGAGATGGTGGAAGATAGGAACAATAGGGGGTGAAGGAATAATATACTGAACCTCATCACTAGAAAGGACTTCCATAATGACATCTGAGTCAACCAGTTCAAAAAGAGCTTCCAAAAAGCTTCCAAAATCAGAGCAAAGTTAGGGTTAGGGTTAGGGTTGACACTTAGGATTATTTTTCTATTTTTGTTTGGCCCAGGGTTATAGGGGAATACGAAAATGTAGGTATGTGACTCATTTGGGTACTAACCAATCAGAGCAAAGTTAGGGTTAGGGTTGACACTTAGAATTATTTTTCTATTTTTGTTTGGCCCAGGGTTATAGGGGAATACGAAAATGCCATTTTTCATCTTCTCACGCATAATTTCTTCACTTTCAATCCCAAATTTTATTTACAGTTAATTGGCATTGCTATGGGCACGAGCTTTGCTCCTTCTTACGCAAATCTTTTTATGGGTTGGTGGGAAGCACTTTTTATATTTTCTTGCACTAACACTTTTCGTAATAATATTATTTTTTATAAAAGATTTGTGGACGATTTATTTATTATTTGAAAAGGGGATGTCACCACACTACACTCTTTTGTTAATTATCTTAATAATAATGATTATAATCTTAAATTCACTCTCAATTTTCATTCACATCACATTGAATTTCTGGATCTGCAATTGTTTGTAGATATTGATAAAATTATCCAAACGGATGTTTATAGGAAATTAAATTCAAGAAATACCTTCTTAAGGGCAGACAGCTGCCATCCATCTCATGTTATTAGAGCCATTCCCAAAGGACAATTCCTCAGACTGAGAAGGAACTGCTCTAAATCTGGCTGTTTCCTTTCTCAGTCTGAGGATCTTAGTAAACTGTTTTTGGATAGAGGTTATCCTGAGATTACCATCAATGATGCATTTGACACTGCTCTTAACACAGAGAGAGCGTTGTTGTTGCCCATTCGTGATATGGGAGATACTCACCTTGGCACACATTCACATACTTATATGAATAGACATAGGAACAAAGGATTTGAAAAATCTGATAATAAATGCCCACTGTTTGTTTCACAGTTTAATAAACAAAGTGGGAAGATTAAATCTATCATATCCAAGCATTGGAATGTTTTATCCATGGATCCTGTGTTGAATAAGTATATTGATTCAGGTCCTAAATTTGTGTACCATAGGGCGAGAACCATTGGCTCATATATCTCCCCAAGTGACATAACTGTTCCCAGACTCAGTAATTCCTCTTTCCTCACCAGGGGTTCTTTCAAATGTGGTTCCTGCAGTGTTTGCAAACATATGAAACCTTCTAGGAGTTTTTTTCAGGACAATTTACAGCATCCACATGATGATACGATGGGTAGTCATATTAAAAAATTCTATATCAATAACTTTATAAATGGTAAAAGCCAGTTTGTAGTATATCTTATAACATGTGGCTGCGGTAAAAGATATGTGGGGAGAATGATTAGAGCTCTTAGGGTCAGGATGTTAGAACATTTAAGACATAAGATTGCATGATACTAATCATCCTGTTTCTAAACATTTCTCCGAATGTAGTCAGGGAGGTAATGTGAATTTCTCCTTTCTAGGCATAGAATTAGTTCATAACAGACCTAGAGGAGGTGATCGTGTCAATTTATTGAATCGTAGGGACGCATACTGGATATTTATTCTTCAAACGTGCTTCCCTATGGGTTTAAATATTGATTGGCAATTGGCCCATTTCTTGTAGGTACATATATATATATATATATATATATATATATATATATATATATATATATATATATCATTGAACTACAATATGTTTTTATAAAGATTTTGGTTATATATACTTTTATTTTTAATTTCATATTTATTTTCATTGCACTTTCTATCTCTCTCTCTCTTTTTTTTTCTTGTATATTTTTTGCATTTTTTCTTGTGTTTATTATATCACACAATATTATTTTCAGTTATATTATTATATTATTAATTTCCAACTGTTATTCCATTGTTTACTTAACAATTGCATAGTCTTATATTGGTTTCATTGTCAGCTATTCAAGTTCTTTTGTTTTTATTGTAACTATTTTTGAGCTATTTGTATTTTATAATGTCATTTTGTGTTTTTCGTTTATTAGTTCTAGGGATACAGAAGATGTTTAGTCATTTTCTTTATCTGTTATATTTTTTTGTCCTATTTCAGTTGCCGTATACATTTGTCCTTTTGTGTTTGAGCTTCCTCCTGCTTGTATTGACATTTCCGCCTTAGACGGCGCCGTGTTGTTCTGCGCATGCGCAATGATGCGAATTGCGTCATGACGTCATCGCAGTGCCGTTTTTGGCGCGATTTGCTTACAGGTAAGAGGGTATTTAATGGGTGGTATTACACTGTATTATTATCCTTGATAAAGAACGCTGTGACATTTGAAACGCGTTGGATGGGTCTCATGACACATAAAAGTGCCCTTTTATTCATTTTTTGTATTCTGGGTCCTTCCTGCTCCATTTGGTTTGTGCGCTCCCCCCACTGCTTTTTACCTCTGCTGTGGAGGGTACCCTGCCCTTGGACTCTCTAACCCCTATACTGGCAGGAGGAAGCCTGGGGCACTGAAGGTAAACCTTACCCCACTCTGACCTTTGTGTTATGGTCAGTAAGGGGCTTATCCCTCTGACCCACAGATGGGGGCTAAAGTCTGGTATTGGTCAGTGCTCCACACAGAGCAAGGCATGTTTGTTTATTGTGGTTACCTCATATATGCTGAACAGAAGCAATATGTTGTGTTTTTCGCTTTGGGGCGAAATAAAAGCCCACATTTGTTTTCCAAAAGCAGTCTTCTGTTTTTCACCGCTGCAAACATCTCGTACATATGGTTTTTGAAGTGGGATGAGAGGTGGCCCTTGAATTTAAAAGGGGCCCGGGAGACCACTAGGGAAACATTGTTATGCTTTTTTTTTTGCGAAGTTCCTGCAACAGCTTGTGCAACAGGAGTAAGAAGGAGGAAACACATGCAGAGGTGACCAGAGTAAGGAGCTACAAATCCAGCCAGAAAACTAAGCTAAAAAGGAAATAACGATGGCGCTCCCTAGCAATATAGTAAACTATGTCTTAGCGAGAAATACAGGCACATACACCAAGGGGAAGTGGACACAATAAAAAAAAAAGTCTGAAAATACCAAATAATAGTATTTATACTAGCCCTTAGTTGAATCTGCTGCTCAACCTGAAGAGGATCAGTTAGGGGTTAGTGGCTCCTCCCACTCAGAGTTTAACGCTCGCTCCTCCCCACTTTCCAAGCAGGTTTTCTTTTCATGGAGCTGGTTGTGACAGGTCCAATGCCAGGATCATCCTTCCCCTAATTATAGAGGTAAATAAGGATTTTAATTAGTTGGTGTCAGGACCTGCGAACTGGTCATGCCTTGAAAGTGGCTCGCAGGCTTATACGCTTTGGCCAAAGGGTTAACTAAATGACCCTTTTTCAAGAGATATAAAGGTATTTCACTGTGTATTTTTGTCAAATTGGATGTTGCTCTAGACTTCTTTGTTTCTTGTTTTATACCTGTATGACTAGCAGCTGTGGTTCTAGCATACACAGAAAAATATTGATGCAATAGTGCCTTCCGAGGTCACTAAGAAGAAAACACCCGAAAGTGTCAGAATAGTGGGTAAAATTTGTTTTTTCAGTAATTAACCCGGCCACACGAAATGGGAAATGAGAAATCCTCAACAAGCAGTACTAAGGAGGCGGAGCTGGAACAAACATGTGACAATCCTTTGACCAGCCCTGAAGATTCACTGCAAACAGACCAGGGACAGTTGCTAAAAGTGTCTGTACGAGCAGGCCAAGCAAAATGGCCTACAACAGCAGTATTTTTAGCAGCAAGCCCAACTCCAAATCCAGCAGCAGGGAGCACAAGATGAAAGGCTGGCTCGAATGATGACAGACTTGGAGACGGCTAATGCTATTCTTACCGCCATGGACAAGAAACAGAGCTGCTCTGGCGAAATAATTGCTGACTGGAAGCAGAAATATGAAGAGGCTTAGGCCACGCTTATAGTGCTGGTGACGGAGATGCGACCGATGACGTCATCCGTCCCAACCACCGAAAGTTGCAATTTGATTTTTAGCAACGTCACTAAAGGGGGGGGGCGCAATTTGATTGGTTTAGAGACAGTCACATGTGGTGACTGTTTCTAAAAAATCTAATTTACCCGGCTTCCAATTTTTAGTCGCTGTCGCACTAACGATAAGCGCTTGTAACGGAGTAAATGGATTTGTTTCGGAGCGACGTCGCGTCACCGTCACTATAAGCGCAGCCGTGGGCAGAGCTGAAAGTCTCTCGGAAGAAGGCCCTCAGTCTCAGTATAGAGCTTGGACAATCTCAGCACAGAGGTGGGAATCTCTCAAAAGGAGTTTTCCAGTCTGTGCAGACCTGGGCGTCTCTCAGAAAGAGATCTACAGTCTGAGTACAGAGTTGGAAAGCTCATAGAAAGAGGGTTCACATTCAGCATAGAGCTGGACATCTCTCTCACTAGGAGGTTTGCGGTTTCGACACAGAACTGGAATTCTCTCAAAAGGAATTTCACACGTCAATGTGCAGAACTGGGAGTCTCTCAGAAAGAGATTCGCAGTCTTAGTGCAGAGCTGGTAGTCTCTCAAAAAGAGGTTCACAGTCTCAACATAGAGCTAGAAGTCTTGCACTAGGAGATCCGAAGTCTCAATACAGAGGTGTGTAAATGGAAGTATGACTACGAAAAGGTCTGGATTGTTTTAGAGACTGCGAAAAGAGGAATGAAACCGGAAAGAAGAGGTTCCAGATCTGACTGATCAAGTCAGTAAAGGAAATGAGAAGCTGGTGGAGAAACAAATGGAACAAGAAAAGTTGGTAGAGCAGTTAGCACTGAAAGAAGCAGAAGGCACCTTGGAACCGGAAAGAGGCTAATCCCTTTGCTCTGATCTGAGAAAGTTCTACCTGGAAACAGAGTCTGAAAGAAAGAAGAGAAGCATTCTAAGGCTTCAGAAATATTACAGAGTTCTTATCTATGAAAGGTTAGAGCAGTGATTCCCAAACAGGGTTCCGTGGAACCCTGGGGCTCCTTGAAGCAGTCTCAGGGGTTCCTCCTATCGACCACAGACCCCACCCCCCTCCCATAGTCCGCTCACTCTCAGGACTGCAGGGTAGGAGCGCGCTCTATCAGTGTTACCCGGCACTTCCGGTGCCTGCTGCTAGCTAGAGGGAGCGCTTGAAATTCTGCTTGGTCTTTCATTCTGCTGTCCGCCACCGCCTCCTCCTCTGCCGGCAACCGGAGCATAGCAGCCTCTCCTCCAGCCTGAGGTAGGCATAAGGGCGTATGGGGGCAGGGAGAGAGGAGATGATGTGAGATCCAGGGTGGTGGAGGGTGAAGTGAAAATAGGAGGGGGTGGGTGATGTGAGATACAGAGGGGGAGAGTGATGTGAGATGCGGGGGAAGGGTGATGTGAGATGCAGGGGGGGAGGGTGATGTGAGATGCAGAGGGGGAGAGTGATGTGAGATGCAGGGGGGTGATGTGAGATGCAGGGGCTGGGTATATGAGGATAATGATGATGATGAGGGGTGCTGGTGGAGATATGAGGATGATGATTTTACCCGTGTGGCCCAAATATGTTTTCCTTGGAGCAGTTCAGCCCTTCTCACTTTACAAGCTTAGTATGTATTGGCAGGGGAGGGGTATTTTTATTATGTATTGTGGGGTGGGGTTATATGTATTTCAGGTGGTGTTTTTTTTTGGTATGTATCTTGTAGGGTGGATTGAGAGAGACTGGGGTAATTGACGGAAGGTAGTGGTGAGTGAGAGGAGAGATGGGGGAGTGAGTGAGGAAATGAGGGAGTAAGAGTGAGACGCAGGGGATAAATACATGCGAGGCGGGAGGGGGGGAGAGTGAGTGAGACGGATGGGAGAGAAACACATGGGTAGAGAGTGGGAAATAGAGGGGGCTCGTGAGGTGTGACATTTTGTGATTTACCCCTGTCGAACCTAATATTTGTCAGCTAGATAGGGGTTCCCCGAGATTTTTCTAAATACTTCAAGGGTTCCCCCAAACAAAAAAGGTTGGGAATCACTGGGTTAGAGAGAAAAGGATCTGTGCAAACGCTCTGAAACTGTCATAGAGGGTGCCTACAGAGGAATGAAAGCTAGTCCACTTTATCGCCAGAATAAAGCAGCCTCACTTTTTCAGTTATATGGAGAATGCAATGACACAGAAAGAAATATAAAGATTTGAAGCACTGTGTAATTGTATAGCGGTCACATGTTAGTTAGGAAGTATCTGCAGCAAAGATGCTATAGGAAAGTGAAGGAAGCTACTGGTGTGATTCAGTCCAGATATAGGTCCTACATCACAACCAAGCAAGCTGTGCATTGATAGAAGCGCATCCGCATTGTCATCTCAGTGCTTTCCACAAAATGCAGGAAAGAAAAAACAAATTACGACTGAAGTGCAATACAAATCCAGTCATGCTACCGTGCTCACGTGGCCCGAACCAGATTCCTAACGATAAAAGCAGCCACTATAAAGATTCAGGTTATGGCTAGAATGAGACAGAACTGTATCTGTGATCACGCCCCTAAAGATGCAACTCTGGTTATCCACTCGTCTTTGCAAGGGAAAAAGGCACAAGACTACAGGCTTGCAAAATGTAAAAAAGAAAGGCCACGGGTAACGGTTAGGTGTGGAGAGGAGAACTGCAGCAAGATTGATGTACTGGAATACAAGGATCCTGAAACAGATGCAAATTACATCTCTACTGATTTGGGGGTCATGCATATGGTGGATACGCCTGGATGTGCATGAGCATAAGCATGGATGAGGAAGCTGTAGGCTAGTGTCCCCTGGTAGTGAAGGAACTTCAAGACTAGGCTACTGTAGCAGAGATTACCCACAAGACATCACTTGGGACTTCACCACACATTGGAGAAGCGGACAGGCTGGACATATGAATGCTTCAAAAAAGGGAGACCCAAGACTATAAGTTTGCCAACTGTCAAAGAAAGATGCCACGGGTGAGATGCCCAAGATCAACAATGCTGAGACAGATGCGGGTGGTCACCCTAGTGATAGGAAAGATAAAACAGCACGACGCATGAAAAAAATTCATGGCCAAGTGTGACGGTAACTTTATGACAGGCTATAATAATACACCAAAAATACCTGGGTTGAACTGAACACGGCTGAGATATGATAAAATATAATTTATTCCTTGAAAAACGTGAACACACGAGATTATACAAATAACAGACAAAATATAGACACTTACTTAAGATGGAATGATGAAACAGTCAAATCTTGACTGGCAGTTCATACTGCACCGACACACTTTATTAGAGCAAATACCCAGTATGTACCTGGCAGATACCTGGAATGCGCCGCTCCTCACCTCTGACAAGCCCCGTTGCGTTTGCCTTCCCAGCCTGGGTTCATGCCTGGCTGACGGGCGACTGATCTGTTAAATGATAATGATTAGGATATAATAGGCTGCAATGCTTCGCGTGTCTACCAGATGGCATAAATTCATGAATTGTAATGCAGTATATATATATATACTGTGCAGTATTGCAGCCAGCGGGAATAAAATGCTTCAATCCCTGCCTGGAAAATACCTCAATGCACTCGGGCAGAAAACAGTCACAAACCTCAATACACCCGGGTATACCCGAATTCGTGGGACTAGCCGAGCTCGAATAAAGTGTGTCGCCAGTGTACAGCAATCTTGAGTATCACAGAAGACACAAAGACAACAACAACATAGAGTAAAGGCTGAGCCCCATTCTTATACCATCTCAAACCCATCTCTTAAAACCTAGGCACCGAGCTGGCTAGCAAAATCTGTTTGAGGTAGATTTTTCTTCCCCTACAGGTGTAAACTGGGCCACTTGCAAAACACTCAATTCCTTTGTTCCTGCCCTAGTGTAAACAATCAGGGCAGTTAACTTTTGATCACAGGGCTTATGCTAAATCATCCGGATGCTCTTCCTGCCCTATTAGCATAGCAGATGGAGTCTGCATTTTCAGAGCAGATCCAAAATATCAAATACACTTTAATATCTTCACATATTAATAAGTTCCGTTCTGGTGGGCTCAGTGGGTCGAAATCTGCCAGTTTTTAATGCCTACAGTGACTCTACATATTGGCCAAATTTCAACTCTCTGCGACCTCCAGACCCGGAGATACAGAAATGTACTTTAAAACATTTTTAAAATACAGGATTCGTCCCTTTAAAAATGAATCTCTGCTTTTCACTCTTTCACCATTGAAATCAACGGGCTCCGCCGCCATAGCGTTGAATGGCGGGCTCCGCTGTTGCCGTCAATATGGTTTCCCGCCATAGACTTTCAATGGAGAAACCGCCACCATTGAAGTCTAGAGGAAAAACCAACAAACTTTACATTCACCCACACTCCGTCTGGTTGGTCGGAGAGGGCTGGGAAGGGTCATGCATTAAAGCCGAAACCTTGGCTACATGCCACCCAAATCCCATCCCTCTAGTCATTCCAGAACCGGAGATATGGACTTACATTTTTCATCCTTTCACACTTAGTCGTTATTACGCCACGCGGCTTTTCCCCATTGGAATCAAAGGCCGGCGCCGTCATAGACAATGCATGGCGCACGCCGCCATTAGATTCAATGAGACCTCCGCTCCGCCATTGAAGTCTCCGCTCGACCCCTTACGGGGGTCTCTCATTCCTGGACCCGGTGTGGATCGTGTGAGGGGGTTCCTAGGAGCTAGGGGCAAAAATAACTTTATTCCCAGGGGCCCTAGAACCTAAGATTCCCACGCCAATTGTCTTTGAACTTGACCGAAGTGATTAAACTCATTTCAAAGACATTGTATCCGCTTTTGCGGTCTGCGGTTTGGATGGCTGCCAACCTGTTCCTTGAGGCCGGCGTTGAAGAATCTCCATTGAAGTCAATGAGCCCATTGACTTACAATGGGAAACCGCCGCTCCTCCTCTCGGACGCCACCTGCTGGTCGTCGCTGGAAAACAGGTCCAAAACCGCTACTTCTGCCATTAGTACGCATGGAGTCTCAATGGCGACCTATGGAAGGCTGCAAAATGGAGCCTGAAAAGGTGGGAAAAGGGAACAAAGGGCTATAATCACTAAATTAATATTAACCCCTTCCCTCCCACATCAACCCTAGTGTATGTGTGAGTGCAAACACCAGGATGAGGCATTACATTTATACAGTGGAATCAACAGTTGGATACTGAAGCAAGGTAAAAAACACATTACTGGACCTCAGTCCAGTTTACCCCTTGCTTCCCAGGTGAGAGTAGAGGGTGGCCAAATGGAGTGTAACCCCTTTAATCCCGGGCCAAATCCTCTCTCTCATGACACCTCCCCTGCTCAATGGGTGCCTTGTAACCCAGCTGCCTCCCCTGGCACTGGGACACCACTGGCATCCTTGAAGCACTCAATAAGTCCTGAGGGATTGGTTTGGCAACATTGTCCTCCGGCATTGTCCAGTACATTGTCCTGGCCACAGTGGGCAGTGAAGTCCAGATCCTGCTGAGCAGGGCTCCACCGTGGCCACCGGGCATTCTCATTTGCCACCCTCTGCCCCCACCCAGTGCATGGTGAACAAAGTCCATGGTGAAGGGGCACCTCTGCAGTCCAGGCTGCATACTGCCCAGAGACTGGCATGTCTCTGCACCAGCGAGAGACCAGCTATCAAGCACAGACCGTCGCTTTCCTGTCAACCAAGTCTGGGAAAGAGCTATGTCACTATCCTGTAGGGACCCTACCTGCCCTGGCCCTGTGCCCACCTGTAGCTGCTCCGCTATACCCTTGCCTCTCCTCCCTGGCTCTGGGGCAGCCCCCACCCCGAGTGGCATCATATCTGGAATCCAGAAACCACCTGGGGTGCTGACTACTACCCCCTCCTGTGCCCCCTGGGACAAGGCAATCTCCCAGTATCCTGTACTGGGGTCCCTGGTACCCAGGTGCTTTGCCCGTGCCCTCTCAAAACTGAAGGCCAGGAAACAAGCACCTGCTACCACCACTGCTGCTAGGGCCAGCATCACTCCTCTCCCCTCCACTGTGCTGCCCTTCCTCCCTGTAGCTACCCTTGGCTGCCCTGGGGACAGAACCCTCTGCTGTACCCCCCTAGCCCTGGCTACTGCTCCTGGCTGCCTACCTACCCACAGCCCCACCTCTTGGACCCCTGGGGACTCTGTCAGGGGGGTCACTCCGGGTAAGTCAGCGCAAGGGACCTCTTGCCTACCTGGCCCATCCCTAGCTTCTGCCAGCTGCCCGACACCCCACTGACCTCCTATCTCCCCCTGCTCCACAGTGTCTCCCTGCCTAGCCTCCCCTAGGCCCAGCCCCTCAGCCCCTGCTGCTTACCTCCCTGCAGCCCACCTGCACTCCTCTCCCCCCTGGGCAATCCTAATCCAGACACTGGAACTACCTGAGTGCACCTGCCTCCCTGACCTTGTCTCCCCCTTACCAGGGATGACCTCAGGGGCACCTCTCCAGATGCAACCGCCTTAGCTCTTGGCTGGCAGGTATACCTGGGGTGGCACAAGCTTGCCACTGCCCATGATACCCCCAGCCCATAACCAGGCTGCAACAGGGGGTTGCTGATCTGAGAGACCCCCTGAGGCTCCGCCAGGGTAATGGGGAACTCTAGCTGCCATACCTGCTGCTTTCCCTCCCCGGCTACCACTAGCCCTTCTTCTCCTACTGAGATCTGGTGCTGGCTACCTACCTGCAGCTTGCCCTCACTCCGCTTCTCTCTAGCTATTCCTAACCTGGATCCTAAGGTCACCTGAGTGAGGCCATCTCCCTGACACTGCCTCCCCATTACTGGAGAGGAGCCCAGGGGCACTGGTGCAGAAGCACCTACCTTGGCTCCTGGCTGGCAGGCAATCTGGGGGTGGGCTAACTGTGCCACTGCCCCTGATACCTCCAGCCCATAGCCAGTCGACAACAGTGGGGCTCTAAACCGAGATACCCCCTGATGCTCTGCCAGGGTAATGGGGAGATCTGGATGGCTCACTTGCAGCCTTCCCTCCCCGGTTCCCACTGGCCCACCCAACCCTCTACCAGGCAATCTTACTCTAGAGCTGGGTGCTAACGAGGCTAGCCCCTCTCCCTGAAGCAGTGCCCTAATTACCGTAGGGGAGCACAGGGTTGTTGGTGCAGATGTACCTACCTTAGTTCCTGGCCGGTAGGTAACCCTGGGGTGGTCTAACTTTGCCACAACCCCTGATACCTCCAGCCCATAGCAAGGCTGCAACAGTGGGGCTCTTAACTGAGAGTCCCCTTGCTGCTCCGCCAGGGTAATGGGGAAGCCTAGCTGCCCTACAAGCTGCCCTTCCTTCCCCTCCCCTGGTACCCCTATATCCTGCCACCCCCCGGTCACCTCTACAGTGAAACCACAGGGTACAGTCATAGGGAAAACTAAGTCAGGGTCAGTCTGCGACTTAGTCTGGCTTACCTCGCTGGTCCCCGCAGAGACCGCCGCCTTCGTTGGTCCCGATTGCAGTGGGACTGGAGTGGCCGACGCCGGCATCATCTGGGCCGGGAAGCAGCGGGCCGCTGCCGCAACAGCACCCAGGTTTGGTACAGGTAAAACGGTGCAGGACAAGGGTCCCAGGTCTTTGTGGAATATCACGGCTCCCTCCAAACCATGTAAAATAACCCCCTCCCGCAATCCCTGTCCCTCCCCCCACTCACAAAGGGCTCCGGCACTTGGCCGGAATCGCGGCTCTCCCGCCACCGTCGCCGCCATGGGCGAGCCCCGGGTAGCTGCCGCAACAGTACCCGGCTTTGGTACAGTGTCGCCGGCGTGGATTGTGTTGCTCCGGTCATCGCTGGGAATCGCCGACTCCGCCAAACAAAGTGAAACACCCACCTCCCGCACACCCCAACCCTCCCCCCAAATAAAATTGCTGCCAGCCGGATGCCGGAACGGCGGCTTCTTCTCCGCCGTCGCCGCCGGTTCTCCGCCGGGATCTGATGGATGGCCACCGCTCTCCGCCGCTGTTGCCGATGCAGTCCGGCCAGGTTCTCCAGGGCACATCCCGTGAAGGGTTGTCGCCCCGGCTGGGCGGGAGCCATCAGAGGATGCCGCTAACGGGGTCATCTTTTCCGCAGCTCGTGAGCGCTGGCCCTGAGGGGCTTCATCGTCGAACCGCGCACGGCCCGGGCACCGGGCATTATTGTGGCCCGTTTGTTGGCAGTGCCGCGGCACCTGCCGGAGCTTCTCCGCCGCCGGTGGACTACCCCCCACAAGGGGCTGCTGAGTCCAGAGCGGAGTTGCTTGAGCGCCGGGCTCGTGCCAGAGCTTCTCCGCCGCCGGTGGACTACCCCCCGCAAGGGGCTGCTGAGTCTAGAGCAGAGTTGCTTGAGTCCCGGGTTCTGGGAGGGGGTAAGCGGGTCGGTGCCGGGAACCACGTCTTGCCCAACGCACACACCAGTGCTAGCTCTTTCAGGGAAAATGGACGGGCCGCCGCAACGGCCGTTACCTCTCCTGGTGCACGACTTCCATGTTCTCCGAGACCACCCGCTCCCTCCCCAAGTCTCTGCCATCCCGGAGCTGGGTCCATTCCCTGCTCTCCGGGCGGTTTGATGGTTACGGCGGCTGCAGCGGTGGTTCTTTGCTCAGCCGGACGGGTTTCATGCTCACCAATCGTCGCCGCCTCTCTCTCAGCCTTGCCGGCTGCTGGTCCCCGCGCCGACTTGATGCCCTCCTCCGGTCTCAGTGCCCGGCTCCAGTCACACAGATGGCCAGCACTTTGGTTCTGGAGGCAATGCTTCTCACAAGTAGGGGAACAGTGAGGAGGTGCCAAATCTTGTGTTATATGTTGTACACTGTGTGTCCAATATCTTTAGCCTTAGGAACTCGCAATTCACCTCGAGTTCCAACTGTATTACAGAGTCCTGCAGTACACTGTAATACAGGTCCAGTTCAATCCCACTGCTGCCACCAGTTTTAGTAATAAGCCTGTGACAGTAACTTTATGACAGGCTATAATAATACACCAAAAATACCTGGGTTGAACTGAACACGGATGAGATATGATAAAATATAATTTATTCCTTGAAAAAGGTGAACACACGAGATTATACAAATAACAGACAAAATATAGACACTTACTTAAGATGGAATGATGAAACAGTCAAATCTTGACTGGCAGTTCATACAGCAATCTTGAATATCACAGAAGACATGAAGACAACAACAACATAGAGTATAGGCTGAGCCCCATTCTTATACAATCTCAAATCCATCTCTTAAAACCTAGGCGCCGAGCTGGCTAGCAAAATCTGTTTGAAGTAGATTTTTCTTCCCCTGCAGGTGTAAACTGGGCCACTTGCAAAAGACCCAATTCCTTTGTTCCTGGCCCTAGTGTAAACAATCAGGGCAGTTAACTTTTGATCACAGGGCTTATGCTAAATCATCCAGATGCCCTTCCTGCCCTATTAGCATAGCAGATGGAGTCTGCATTTTCAGAGCAGATCCAAAATACCATATACACTTTAATATCTTCACATATTAATAAGTTCCGTTCTGGTGGGCTCAGTGGGTCGAAATTTGCCAGTTTTTAATGCCTACAGTGACTCTACATATTGGCCAATTTTCAACTCTCTGCGACCTCCAGACCCGGAGATACAGAAATGCACTTTAAAACATTTTTAAAATACAGGATTCGTCCCTTTAAAAATGAATCTCTGTTTTTCACTCTTTCCCCATTGAAATCAACGGGGTCCGCCGCCATAGCGTTGAATGGCGGGCTCCACCGTTGCTGTCAATGGGGTTTCCCGCCATAGACTTTCAATGGAGAAACCGCCACCATTGAAGTCTATAGGAAAAAACAACAAACTTTACATTCGCCCACACTCCGACTGGTTGGTCGGAGAGGGCTGGGAAGGGTCATGCATTAAAGCCGGAACCTTGGCTACATGCCACCCAAATCCCATCCCTCTGGTCATTCCAGAACCGGAGATATGGACTTACATTTTTCATCATTTCACACTTAGTCGTTTTTACGCCACTCGACTTTTCCCCATTGGAATCAAAGGCCGGCGCCGCCATAGACAATGCATGGCGCATGCCGCCATTAGATTCAATGGAACTTCCGCTCCGCCATTGAAGTCAATGGCGCGACCCTCCTTCTCCGCTCGACCCCTTACGGCGGTTTCTCATTCCTGGACCCGGTGTGGATCATGTGCGGGGGTTCCTAGGAGCTAGGGGCAAAAAGAACTTTATTCCCAGGGGCCCTAGAACCTAAGATTCTCACGCCAATTGTCTTTGAACTTGACCGAAGTGATTAAACTCTTTTCAAAGATATTGTATCCGCTTTTGCGGTCTGCGGTTTGGATGGCTGCCAACCTGTTCCTCGAGGCCGGCGTTGAGGAATCTCTATTGAAGTCAATGAGCCCATTGACTTACAATGGGAAACCGCCGTTCCTCCTCTCGGACGCTACCTGCTGGTCGTCGCTGGAAAACAGGTCCAAAACCGCTACTTCTGCCATTAGAACGCATGGAGTCTCAATGGCGACCTATGGAAGGCTGCAAAATGGAGCCTGAAAAGGCGGGAAAAGGGAACAAAGGGCTATAATCACTAAATTAACATTAATCCCTCCCGCATCAACCCTAGTGTATGTGTGAGTGCAAACACTAGGATGAGACATTACATTTATACAGGGGAATAAACAGTTGGATACTGAAGCAAGGTAAAAAAACACATTACTGGACCTCAGTCCAGTTAACCCTTTGCTTCCCAGGTGAGAGTAGAGGGTGGCCAAATGGAGAGTAACCCCTTTAATCCCGGGCCAAATCCTCTCTTTCATGACACCAAGCGCGTAAAAGAGTTGGTAACATGGAAAAATTAGTTTGAGCAAGATGTCCTCCGCAGAGTTGAGGAAGCTAAGCACATCGTGGAAAGGCTGTGCTTTGAAAAAGTTCTTCGCGAATGACTAAAGCATGCTAAATTAAAGCGCCTACTTGAAGAGACACTGGTTATTTACACCGGCTACAAGGACTGTCACTGGTGTCCTCTTAAACCACGACCACATATCAGGGCCACGGAGTGTTAAAGGATTAGTAAATCTCTGTACTTCATATTCTGATTACCAGATTAAGTATGTGGTCTCTCTCACTCCAGCCATTCTCTCCTGACCTAGGGATAGGGGCCAAGACAGTGGAATGATGGGCTTCCGCCGTGCCTAGCCATACTGTAGCTACCCACAAACGGGAGGAGTGTAAAAGGGTAAACCCGTTTACATAGCCTGATACAGCACTGAGGTTAATTTGAAAGCAGGGTGTCTTAATTAATCTCTTCAGCTGCTTCATTAGCAGACATTAAAAATCCTGTAGTGGTGACTACAGAGCTATCTCTGATCCAGGAAGATGAGTGCACCTGGACCGCACAAGAGGGACTACACTGCACTAGACAATCGGACCCCTGGGTCGCTGTGGTGGGTGCCCTCTCCTTGGACTTTTTAACCCCTATACCAGCAGGAGGAGGCCGAGGCCCTGAAGGTAAACCATACCCCACACTGAGCTTTGTGTTACGGGTGGTAAGGGGCTTAGTCCTCCAACCCACAGATAGGGATTTAGGTCTGGTATTAGTCAGCGCCCCACACAAAGCTAAGCCTGTGTGTTATGTTAATTTTTGTTACTCCTTATATGCTGAACAAAAGCAATGCTTTGGGCAAAATAAAAACCTACTTTTGTTTTCCAAAAGCAGTCTCCTGTTTTCACCACTACGCACATCTCCTACAAACTACTTTCATGATTCTGTCTTTTAAGGAGCTTCCAAAATAAATGTTGGTGCCCGAGATAAATAACAATATTTAATATACTGTTATAAACAGTGAAGCTAATTTCTCCTTGTGCAACAATCTCAATCAGAACTCAAATTATTAAATTATTTTTTTTAACCTTAACATATCTAGGGGTCTTGCAGTGCTCAACCGTCGTGATTTCAGATCCAAAGACCCACCGGTTGCCGGTAAAATAAACTCACTGGCAAAAATTTGTATACACTATACTTACACAATAACAGACTTTTTAGAGTTTACTCCAAGTTGAACTTGGGGGACAATTTTGATGCACTTTCATCTCCCTTTTGTTCCTCATCAATGTAGATCGTGTCAGATGCAATCTCTCCTTGTAAAACGAGCATTTTCATTTTTTAAGTAGCTACTAAGTCATGGGGCCCCCCTGAGTGCCAGACCGCATGACGTGATGGCTTTATCTTGGGGACCTCAAAGGGTTGCGACAATTTTGCGATAAACAAAGCTGTTTGTGACCCTTAGAATCTATGACCCATTTGATGTAGACGTAAAAAGCAAAGGCTCACAAAGTTCCCCATTAGTTCATGTCTAACTACACATTGCTGAGAGAATTGGAACCAGTAGATGAATAAATTATTCCACACGAGTTACACAAGTATTAAACAAAGCTGCATAACATACATGAGCACAATTAGCTGGTACTAGAAAGTGAAAGCACTCGTCTATCATACTAATCTCAGGGCCAATATCTGCTCTTTGTAATCTTTTGGGAGTTACTTTAACAGTCTGTGCATCAGACACTAAAATTCATATTGTCATATCGTTGTAGAAGAGGTTAATTGGGTCTGTAGTGTTCTGCATTGTGCATTTGTACATCATATTTGCAATAGATATTTAAAAAAAAATAAGCTTATTTAAGAGACATCATAGGATGGAATTCAAGAGGATTTATATTTATAGCAGTATTCAGTAATTTTCTATGCATTATACATGACTGCAGAGTGACATCAAGGGATGGACTCCATATTGTGAATGGTGATTTATTTTGAAATGTCTTGACTAAGTAAAAAAGTAAATTAATAAATGTTGCTAAACTGAAGTCCTGCGGTTAACTCTGCAGTGCAGTTACCATGTAGTGCCACTGCAGATGCTCACCATGTTTTCCTCAGCCTCCCCCTCTTCTCTTTCTTCTCTAGTAGTACCTGTTTCAACCTCTCTCTCCACTGCTTTGTCTTCCAGCTCAGCATCAAGATACTGAAAAACACAAACTCAAAATGCAATGAAGCAGTGGTCCCCATTTGTATCCACAGAAATTATTTTATACTGTTAATTTCAATCAATCAATCCCATCCTTTACATTCGTGGTTACTTTGCATGTTTGTATAATAAATGTGCGTGACCGGAATACGAGAAATTATGGAGGATATCGTCCCCTTGTTCAATATAGTGAGGAGTGGGGTAAGATACACATAATAAATTAACATCCATTCAGATTAACGAAATTAAAAGTGTTGCCTTTATTCACTGCAAAATAAAAGCTTGTATCTCTCAATGAGCTATATGTTGGTAATGCCATTCATACAATGTTTACTTTGATAAGATGTACTTATATATATTACCTTCAATTCATCGAATTCAATAGTTTTATATTCAATGACATCTGAAGCTTTATCTCCAGGCCTGGAATTAAGAAACAAGAATTTGGTGCATTTAAAATAAATAAATAATTTAAGACCATTATTCAGCTGTAAAGCAAACTGATATAAAGCTGTCTGAGGTTCCAAAATCAATTTTTGATAAAGAACAGTCAACACATTGCAATGTACCAGAAGATAACTACAGATGCAGCGGTCGTTATTCGAACAAATCACGGAGCCGTTTTCGTGTGCGCTGCTGTACTCCACGCGGCATTAACGCGGCCAATTGCCCCAGGCACACGTGTTTATCGCGGATGCTTTGTTTGAATTTCATGGATTCGGTTTCTTTGTGTGCAATGAAATTAATGAAATGTAATGTGTACAGTACTGTGCTACTGTGTCAATTTCAGGTGTTTAAAAACCAGAACACTAAAATGCTATTTTTTGCACTCGCGTCTTAAGGCGGTACGGTTGGAAGAAATCCCGCGCCATGACATGGGTATTCCGAGGTATACAACGCGTGAAGTGTTCTAATAACGGCCGCCTCATCTGTAAATAACCTTTGCAGAACTATTTATACTCAAAATGCTGTTTCAACTATATGTACCATAGGAGTGTAAAGTGATATCGCTGAAAGTAAAACACTCAAAGTATTAGTCAAAGTTATTGCCAAAACACCTATGAAAAGTACTTAAAATATTTATTTCTCCAAGATTGAATGGGATATTACAAGGTTCCAACTTACAATTATAGATATAATAATAGGCTAGTGATGGCGATCCTTAAGGCCCCAATAAATATTCTGCCTGGCAGAATATGAAATGGAACACACCAATTGAATATACTATCGGCAATGTATGAAACTGATATATTCTCTGATGGTCTCATTTTCTGAATGACTTGGCTCTGAGTAAGTCAAGAGAGTGGGATATCTCCTATCAAGCTACCAACACCGAAACCGTCCATCACAAGTACAGCGCTTTTTCGCCCATCAAGAGCTGTGAGTTGGGGGTGTGTGCCATATGGTCGATACCGAATCACACTAAGGGATAGGTGCACTAATCACACTAGACCTTGATATTGCAGGAAATTTTATATAATGTGATTTTTTTTTTTTTTTTTAAGTTATTTATATCATTTAATTCATCAATGGGTAATCGCATGAAATACTCCAGAAATTATATGGTGTTTACCAATGCGATATTTGTGAGTGAAATTTAACAGCAAACATGTAAACGAGTAATTAACAGTTAATTACTTATGCACATACTATTCATGAAAGTCCTGGCGATATTGGTCAAAATGTATCACCTTTCCAAATCTGGCAGTAGGCTTATCTTGCCTATATTTATAACGGCTACAATATATACATACTGTAGGCAAGAAATACAGTTAGACTACAGTTTGACTAGAGGTGACTGGGGACTGGATCTACTGCACACTCTTTTACTCAAGACAACAAACGGTAAGCTATTCAGATCACACTATGATCCCCACTATGCTAACCTGCCTATTTCAACCCCCCACCCCTTTACAACTTATTTACTGCAGTCTCTCCCAAAACTGACTGCACAATACACTACACTGAAACCCTGAACTGACTCTAGCATTGCAATACAGCTAAACATTTGACAAGGAACAGGCACACACCTGCTGTTAGTCTGCTCACACTCACTCTACTCACAACAGCTCCTTGCAGCACTGCCTACCTCTGGCATGAACCTACTATGTATTTTAATTTTTTTCTTTCTCCTGGCCTCATGGAGATGTTACTCCCTCTATCCACTACAAACTCCCCCATCCTGGCCCACGACCAACATCACCATACACCCTGGACTACTCAAAAGCCTTGCACTATCTACTGAATGTTGGTGGAGAACTCTAAAAACCAGCACACCAACCACCTCTCACTCAAATTACAAACATCACAAATCTACAACTTGCAAACAACTACCCAATTTTCTACTCATACTATTACTCTCTTTAGCAGGTGATATTGAAACTAACCCAGGTCCACCCATTTCAGCTCTGTCCCATGCCCCTGAGAATTCCACCTTTAAATTCCAAAAAGGGCTATCTGTCGCCCATATAAACATTCGGAGCCTGCTGCCCAAACTGGATGAACTAAGGGCATGGTGCCTTATGCATTAACCCAAAGCCATCGTTCTTACAGAAACATGGCTATCCCCTAAAACCCCTGATGCAAATATCGCCATTCAGGGATACTCCATTTTTAGGAGAGATAGGTCAAAGAGAGGAGGAGGGGTGTTATTTTATATTGCAGACACCTTACAATTTACACTGTTCAATTGCCCACCAAGTCCACCCTCTTTTGAAACTCTAGTTGGCAAAATCTGCCTCCCCTTTTCTAAGCCCATCTTGCTTGCTGGCATCTACCGCCCCCCCTAAAGCCCCTCTACAATCCTTGACTGATATCACCCAAATTATTTTGACACAGTTGATCATGTTATCCTGCTTAACAAACTCCAGAGCTCTGGAATAGGGAAACATGCTTTAAACTGGTTTCAGTCCTACCTATCAGGAAGATCCCAACATGTGTCCATCTCAGGCTCTAACTCCAACCCCCTGGATATCACCTGTGGTGTCCCGCAAGGCTCTGTTCTGGGGCCCCTACTCTTCTCAGTGTTCATTAATGATCTTCCCACAGCTTGTAAGGAAGCCTCAATACACATGTATGCAGATGACACAATCCTATATGCACACAGCCATAGCCTCTCTGACCTTCAACACATACTTCAGTCTGACTTTTTGAGACTCGAAAACTGGATTTCCCAAAACAAACTGTTTTTAAACACAGACAAGACTGTAACAATGGTATTTGGGACAAAGACTAAATTTGTAAAGATTCCAGTGACTGAGCTCCTGATTAGAACCAACGCTAACACCACCCTAACACCTGTCACTAGTTTTAAATACCTGGGCTTATGGTTTGACTCCCACTTAACATTCGGGATGCACATTGATACCCTGACAACCAAGACCTATGCCAAACTAGGGGTACTTTACAGGAACAAATCCTCCCTAAGTCTCCTGGTCAGAAAGCGTATCGCACAGCAGATGCTAATGCCAATTATTGACTATGGAGACATAGTATATGGCTCGGCTCCTCAAACCCACCTTAGCAAACTTGACACTCTCTACAATTCAATTTGTCGTTTTGTTCTCCAATGCAACTACAACACACATCACTGCGATATGCTCAAAGAACTAGATTGGTCATCACTAGAGTCTAGGCGCAAAGTTCACCTTTCCTGTCTTGCCTTTAAATTCTTCATGGGCAAGCTACCCAGCTATCTGAACAAGCTCCTCACCCCTACCACATGCAGCACTTATCACCTGAGATCAGACTCCAAAAGACTGTTCATGGTCCCAAGGCTCAACAAAGTATCCGGACGTTCCTCCTTCTCCTACCGTGGACCCCAAAACTGGAACAACCTACCAGAGACTCTCATATCCACCACCAGCTTAAGTTCTTTCAAATCTAAGGCTGTCTCACACTTTAATCTGGTCTGTAACTGTTTCATACGCTCATAATATATATTTTCTTTAACTGTGCACGCAATGTCTTGTATATAATGTATACCTTCTTCATTTATGTAACTGTACTTGTAACCATGTATTATTTGTTTTACTCTGTGCCCAGGACATACTTGAAAACGAGAGGTAACTCTCAATGTAATACTTCCTGGTAAAATATTTTATAAAAAAAAAAATAAGACTGCTGTAGCCAACTTAGTATAGGTGATACAAATACCTACAGTATTAACATTGTAACCTATGAACATATTTACTCCCTAGTACATGGGTGGCCAACTCCAGTCCTCAAGGGGCACCAACAAGTCACATTTTCAGGATATCCCTGCTTCAGCCCACGTGGCTCCATCATAATGACTGAGCCACTGATTGAGCCACCTGTGCTGAAGCAGGGATATCCTGAAAACCTGACCTGTTGGTGGCCCTTGAGGACTGGAGCTGGACACCCCTACCCTAGTAGCTCATGTGACCATCTGAACACTATAGTTTTAAAGCAGCAATCCCCTCCAAAAGCCCATTGCTTATATCTCCTGAGCGAATCATTAGATTGTAAGAATGGAAAGGGCAAGAAGAGAACTTAAAGTAAATTACAAACAAAAATGTAAACAATGGTGATCAGTGCGGACTGCTGCTTCCATATCTGCTTTCCATATATGTGTTCTACTTGTAGGGTGTTTATGTTAGATTGTAAGATCTCCGGGGCAGCAATTTCCTTTCCTATTGTCTGATTTTTCTGGTTATTGCACTCATTTTATTGTAATCCCCTATAGTTTATTGCCTCTTTTGTAAAGTGCTGCGTACATTGGTGGCACCATATAAATAAAAATATACTTATTCTGTACACATGGTGTATGTTAACCCCTTTTGTGCCGGAAGGTATTCCTTTTACATTGGTGGCTCCAGGCATCAAAAAGGTTAAATTATTTTGCTCCATGGGGTTTTATAAGAATTGCAATTACATACCACACAGGCGAGATTTTAGCTCCAAATATTAACTCCAGCTTAAATGTGCATATTTTTTTTTGCGATGTGTAATTTATATGTTAATTGTTTCCATGATCGCACAGATTTGACGGCGATAGAAATCTTAATGAATAAAGCAATATTTGTGCGTACGTTTTACATTTTTTTTTCTTCTTTACAGCTGTATGAAACTTGCAAGAATTGCACAAGATTTATGGATAATTGATCTTGCCTAAAGATGAAGTTTTGAAACACCTTGACTAACTCCAAGTCTTCTAACAAAGGAGCAAGACCATCCAGCCCCCTACACTAAGCCACAGAAAGAAAGTAGCAGAAATGTTCTGATGGAAGATAAAAGCTAGGGTTTGGGAAAAGTAAATATGCATGAGTAAGAATAACGTGAGAATGAAGTAGGGATGCTGTTTTTCTTCAAGTATATATACTTGTGCTTTAGGAGAAATTATTTGTCTAGACCAGGTTCTTCTCCGTCACACAAGGGCAGCACTGTACTATTAATCTTTATTGCTTGCTATTAAACAAAATCTACATAAAGAAATGTCTTCGTGTCAGATTCACCTTACTTCAAGGACTCATGGTGTTCCTTCTAAATTGATACAGTTGGAGGGTATGTATGAGTCAAAGCAGTTATAGTTTCATGCAGATAGTCAAACTGTGGCTTTATGTACTTCATAGCTCGACAAATCAGAGGATTCGTGTCATGATAATATCATGAGATATTATGTATTTTAATCAATCTGGTGTTTCAGGGGTTAATAGTGCAACAATTTGGGTTCAAAAATACAATGCATTGGATTTATGACAGGTCAAGACTTTAATCTGGGTCTGTGCTGGTCTTCAAAGAGGACTTCATTGGTGGGGGCATATCATGGATAGCCCACTAAAAGTGACACATGTGGGGTTTAGAAAGTCATAAACGCTAACCAGATACTATTCTGCAAGCCTCAAAGAAGCCTCAACGTTCGTGAATAATTACTGGTGCATTCCAGAGAGGTGACATACAGGTTATGCTTTCATTGAAGGACCTTATTAAAAATGTGAATGTCGTGTGACATCATTTACTGTACATACTAAGACTTACAGAGCTGTAATCGTATCAGAGTGGCATGTAACGAGAACAGCAGCCAGCTACACAGTTGTGTTTGCTGAAATGTCGGAACATTGGCTAAAGAAATCGTTTTGTGTTTGCAAAAATCTGTAGTGCCCCGCTTCTAATTTGGCTTGCTGACTTTCGAATACAGACAGGGATTCCTTGAACCAGGAGCAATGGTGATTATATCGTTATATACAGTTGTGTGAAAAAGAAAGTACACCCTCATTGAATTCTATGGTTTTACATATCAGGACATAATAACATGTTCCTTAGCAGGTCTTAAAATTAGGTAAATACAACCTCAGATGAACAACAACACATGACATATTACACCGTGTCATGATTTATTTAGCACAAATAAAGCCAAAATGGAGAAGCCATGAGCGAAAAACTGAGTATACCTTATGATTCAATAGCTTGTAGAACCACAATTAGCAGCAATAACTTGAAGTAATCATTTTCTGTATGACTTTATCAGTCTCTCACATCGTTGTGGAGATATTTTGCCCCACTCTTCTTTACAACGTTGCTTCAGTTCATTGAGGTTTGTTTTGTTTATGAACAGCTCTCTTAAGGTCCAGCCACAGCATTTCAATCAGGTTGAGGTCTGGACTTTGACTGGGCCATTGCAACACCTTGATTCTTTTCTTTTTCAGCCATTCTGTTGTAGATTTGCTGGTGTGCTTGGGATCATTGTCCTTTTGCATGACCCAATTTTGGCCAAGCTTTAGCTGCCGGACAGATGGCCTCACATTTGACTCTAGAATACTTTGGTATACAGAGGAGTTCACGGTCGACTCAATGACTGCAAGGTTACCAGGTCCTGTGGCTGCAAAACAAGCCTAAATTATCACCCCTCCACCACCATGCTTGACAGATGGTATGAGGTGTTTGTGCTGATATGCTGTGTTTGGTTTTCGCCAAACATGGCGCTGTGCATTATGGCCAAACATCTCCACTTTGGTCTCGTCTGTCCAAAGGACATTGTTCCAGAAGTCTTGTGGTTTGTTCAAATGCAACTTTGCAAACCTAAGCCGTGCTGCCATGTTCTTCTTAGACAGAAGAGGCTTCTCCTGGCGACCCTTCCAGACAAACCATACTTGTTCAGTCTTTTTCTAATTGTACTGTCATGAACTTTAAAATTTAACATGCTAATTGAGGCCTGTAGAGTCTGAAATGTGACTCGTGGGTATTTTGCAATTTCTCTGAGCATTGCACAGTCTGACCTTGGGGAGAATTTGCTGGGACGTCCACTCCTGGAAAGATTGGCAACTGTCTTGAATGTTTTCCACTTTTGAATAATCTTTCTCACTGTAGAATGATGGACTTTAAATTGTTTGGAAATGACCATATAACCCTTCCCAGATTGATGGGCAGCAACAATTGCTTCTCTAAGATCATTGCTGATGTCTTTCCTCCTTGTCATTGTGTTAACACACACCTGAATGCTCCAGACCAGCAAACTGCTAAAACGTCGGGTTTAATGGAGGTGGTTACACTTGCTGATGATCAATTAATGAAGGGCATTTGATTAGCAGCACCTGTCTGCTACTTAGCATCTTAATTCCTATGGAAGCAGTAAGGGTGTACTTAGTTTTTCACACATGGCTTCTCCATTTTGGCTTTATTTTTGTTAAATAGATCATTGCACGGTGTAATATGTCATGTGTACTTTCTTTTTCACACAACTGTATATTATTTATGGTGTGCAGCAGATAATGTAATGTAACGAGACCACACACTGCATGGGTAAGAGGTGCCAAGGACAGCTACCCATTTGTCCCTCAAGTTTAGGATTAAGACGGTCATACTGAGTCTCAGTGCATCTGTCATCACCGCCTGAAACTATTGATGTAGCTCACTTGTGTGTAAGTATTAGAGACGGGAAGTTATGAGTGCGTTTACGTACGGAGGCAACATTTTGTAAACGCTCTTTTTTTTTTTTTACTGTTATAAAACTGTCAATCTAACAGCTGATTTATGATAGGGGAGGTCTTATGTTGTTTCAATGGGAAAAAAATAGTACATAAGACAGCAAGGTTTTATGAAAATCAGATTTCAACAGAGGTGTGTTTGGACACGTGAAGTCTCTTTTCTGGGAAAGTGGCCTCTCTGGGAGAAAATCCTGACATACTGCAACGTAGCGGTAACATTGTGTATAGGGATTTCTGTTTTATTCTTTTATTTTAAGAAACTGTTCTGCATTTACTGTATTTATATGTTCTTGTAATCCTTTTTCTGACATCTAAGCACTGTATTTTTTATATATACTAAAACATTTAATAAGTGATGCTTTGGGCTCTGAATGAACTGTTGCATGCTTTGGAGTGAGTATTTACATTTTCGGACACATTTTGCTAAAATCCAAAATATGGGGTCAAATTAGTCTGAAAGATTATTTAAGATAGTTTGGACATGTCAACCTGACCTCTATTTACAGATCTGTTCATCTTTCTATATTTTGGCAAGATCATCTCTGTATAGTTGTGACGTTTAATTGTATCTGCATTTACATTAAGCCAAATGACAATAAGAGAATCCCTAGTACTTACTCCTTGCCTTTAACACCGGCGGTAAAGTCGTTGGATTGAGACAAACCTTTCTTCTCTTCCTCTTGGTATTCACCCTCTGTTTTGGGAAACTCTGGAGGGGACTTTATTTCTCTCTACAGTATACACAAATAATGCCACAAAAAAATAAAAGCTCTCATAGATGCAGAAAAGAAGTAGTTAAATTAATATTAGTTAATTAATGGCCTTAATTAGAAAGCCAAACTTCATAATATTTATTAAAGCAGCAGACCTGCTTGAATTTTAATTTTTTAACTTACCTGAAGCATCGGGTTACCCGGTACTCAGTGTACCTTGATACTACACCGGCGGTTACCAAGATGTTTGTTGTTTTTTACCAGTTACAACACTACAAATAAGGTCGCCAGGACTACAAAAAATGCCATTTTGTGTCTGGCAGGAAGATATTGAGCCCATTGCCAGAAACAAGGGAACAAATGTGGCGTTCACCGCAAATTGGGGACCCTGCCCCCCCCCCCCCCCCCCCCGGTTCAGGCAATGAAAAAGAAAAAAATAAGAAAAATGTTGAGCAGCATGGATAACTGCATTAAAAACATAAGCAGCCATGTACAATATGTGTGTGCCACCAAAACGTCTCTTGAGGCCTAGATACTGGTAGATCATCTACTGTATGATTTTCTGTACATTATTGCTTATATCCACTCACAAGACAAAAATATTCCCCCACAGACAGGAATATTTCCCACTATCCCAAAATATAGTTCATTCCTGGATTATTTGGTATTTTCATTGTGTTTGTGTGTATAACACATTTACAACAATTGTTACTGAAAAGGCAAGAGATTTGTGTGGTCATTGCAAAAGATCACACTTCATTCCTTACCTGAAATTCCAAAGATTCGTGTTTTTCTATTTGCTTTTCTATTTGTAAGAAAACCCTTATATCGCTCTTGTTTAGCCTGAAATATAAAACGGAAAAACAAATGTGCAGCTGAAAAGTATATTCATTAAAACAATTTTATAATACAGACAGACCTAAGACCGTATTTCCTTTGATTTCATATAGCACTTTTCTTACCCATCCGCCTCTCCTGGCAGGTGCGCTCCACGTCGACACAGGCATTCGTGGATTCCGGGACGGCAGGCTCCTTCCTGGTCCTGGCCTTTGCTCATCGTGTCGGCATTCTTCTCAAAAAAGAAGTCTTCTCCTATGACTATCGTGACTATGGACGGCAGACGGCTGGGGCCCGGGATTACCCTTCAAGACTATTCACCCCACAGCTACCGTCGGAGTACTTCATCAAGAGTCCATATAGCTGGACATGATTCATACCCCAGGCACGGACCGTATTCTGCAACTCCAATAGCTGTGAGTCCATAACCCACGGATCGTCCGGTCATAGGGGCAGGTGACAGCATGTGCCTCCTGTAGGTCGAAGTGTCTGGTTATCCCACACTCCTTGGGGAACTTTCATTGCTCTGAACCAGAGGCAGTGACAAATCTTCCTCCTGCCTACCAGGCTTTTCAGGACGTCTTCAGCAAAAAGGAGGTGGAGGAGCTACCCCCTTATCGTCTTTTTGACTGTCCCATCAATCTGCTCCCTGGTACAGTTCCTCCCTGGGGTGGACTTAACCTTTGTCGGAACCAGAGACTGTAGCCATGAAGGCCTATACTGAAGAGAATCTGGCCCGCGGATTTATTAAAAAGTCTAGTTCCCACACAGGTGCAGGCTTCATTTTCGTTCAGAAAAAGATGGATCCCTAAGACCCTGTATAGACTACACAGGGTCTTAACAACATTACAAGAAAAAATCGTTACCCACTCCCTCTGATTCCGGAACTCCTCGATCGCCTTTGTGGCACAACCAACTTCCCCAAACTCGATCTAAGAGGAGCCTACAACTTGGTACGAATCAGGCAGGGGGGTGAGTGGAAGACTGCGTTTCACAACACTTTTCCAATTTTTGGCAACTGGATCTTTAGAGACTTGCTGGGTTCTTGTATTGTCGTCTATCTCAACGACATCCTTCTTCTATAACCTTTTGCAATATCGTGAGCAGGTAAAGATGGTACTTCAACGCCTTCATGAGAATCAACTGTTCGCAAGCTTGAAAAAGGTGAATTCGAGAAATCTAGTCTTGCTTTCCTTGGATACATCATATTTGCTCAAGGCTTACAGGTGGATCATGCTAAGGTCTCTGCTATCATAGATTGGCCACTGCCCAAGGGACTTAAATCCATTCAAAGCTTCCTCGGATTCGCAAACTATTACTGTCGTATCATTTGGGATTTCTCAAAAATAGTCGCACCTATAACGGCCATGACCAAAAAGGGGGCAGAACATGTTTCTTGGTCTCCGGAGGCACAAGCTGCCTTTCTGAAATGGAAGAGACTTTTTTCCACGGCTCCTATTCTTGTTCATCCAGGCCCTTTCCGTTCGTTCATCCTTGAGGTCGATGGTTCTTATATTGGTGCCGGTGCAGTACTTTCAAAGAGAACTGATTTCCAGTCACGTCTGCATCCTTGTTGCTTCTTCTCTAAGCAATTCTGTGAAGCTGAGTGTAATTACGATTTCGGGAATCGGGAGAACTGCAGTAAAGATGGCGTTTGAGGAATGGAGACATCTTCTCAAGGGAACTTCAGTGCCCGTGACCATACTAACAGATCCCCATAACCTGGAGTACCTAGGGGCGGCCTGTAGGCTGAACACCCGCCAAGCAAGATGGGCTCTCTTTTTTCACCTGCTTCAACTACATTCTTTCGTTCAGACCGGGATCCAAGAATGTAAAAGCCGATGCCTTTTCCCGCCAGTTTGCTGCTGAGGAGTCGCTGGAGACTGACGAAGTTCCCATTATTCTCCCTTGTATGATTGTCGCTGCAATCACTCCCACGGTCATGGGCTACATTTGTAAAGTCCAGTCTGAGCTCTCTACTGATCTCTCTGTTCCTCCTCGTCGGCTCATCATTCCCTCTCCTCTTCGTCTTCAAATCTTCCAATGGGGTTATCAATCCAGATTTGTGGGTCACCCAGGTATTAGGAAAACTGCAGAGATTCCCGAGCAGACCTTTTGGTTGGCGGAGATCAGGAACAACGTCAAGGACTTTGTCTAGGCCTGCATGGTATGCGCACACGTACCATCCCCTTCCCGTCCCATCCCATCTATGGTCACACTTATCCATGGATTTCATTGTGGAGCTTTCCCCCTCCTGGGGTATTATGGTAATCCTGATTGTGGTTGACCACTTCGCCAAACAGGCACATTACGTCACTCTGAGGAAACTTCCTTCTGCTCCTGAGTTGGCAGGCATTTGCATCAGAGAGGTATTCCGCCTTCGTCGCTTACCTACCAAGATTGTGTCCGACAGGGGCTCCCAATTCATTGCAAGAATTTGGAAGGCCTTCTGTCGCCGTTTGGACATTGACCTTCATTTTTCATCTGCCTACCACCCACAGTCCAATAGTCAGACAGAGAGGACCAATCAAACGTTGGAACAGTTCCTCCGGTGCTATGTCTCCGAGCAGCAAGACAATTGGGTGGATCTGCTGCCTCTGGCAGAAATCTCCATGAACTCTCTGTCCCAAGAGACCTTGAAGTGCTCTCCATTCTTTGTGGCTCTATGGTATAACCTGACTACCTTTCCCAGCGACTCCCCCACTGTAGGGATTCCTGCAGCGGATACCAGGGCCGATGACCTACTGGATCTTTGGAAAGGCATTCAGGCGACTCTTCCCAATGCACCAGAGAGACAGAGGAGAAACGCGGACAAACATAGGAGGCTGTCACCCAAATACCAAGATTGTGACGAGGTCTGGATCTCAACGTGGAATATTCACTTCAGCCCTGCGCAAAATTAGGACCGAGTTTTATTGGCCCTTGCAGAATTTCCCGGAGAGTGAATCAGGTGGCCTTCCAGCTGGAGCTCCCAGCATCACTCAAGATCCCCTCTACATTTCACGTATCCCTGCCATCAAGGAACCGGTTTACCAGGACTCACGTTTTTCCCGCTCCTGTATCCATGGATGGTCAGCCCGAATATGTTGTCCAGAAGATTTTGGACTCCCATGTCGAGAGGGTCTTTTCAGTACCTGATGGACTGGATGAAGTTGGGTCAGGGCGTCCGATGTCCACTCCCCGGCCTTGGTCAAGAGATTCCACAGGTGTTTTCCTGCCAAACCCACTCCATTCAGAGCCTGCCCCTAAAAGGGGGGATTCTATAAGGATCTCCCTATATGGTCGCCAAGGCAGGACATCTGCCTCTACCAAAATGGTCACTGTGGCAGGAAGTCAGCCTCCTTCTGAAGCAATTGCCTGCACCTGGCTGCTCCCTTTATAAGGATTCATTCCCCTCTCCTCCTTGCCTAAGCAAGGTTCTGTTTCCCTGAACTTCTGCTGTAACCCTATCTTCCCTGCTTTGTTCCTCCCTGTTGCTGATCCCAGCCTGTGAACATGACCAACCTGCTGTCTCCAGCCCTGACCTCAGAACTGTCACCTCGATTATCCTACCTTCTCCTGCCCTGACCTCGGACCTCACGATTCTATTTTTCAGGATTTGTTTCCCAGGTCAGTCTTTACTCTCCAATTCTGCCTAGTGTGTCTGTCTCCTGGACAGTACACAGCGACGTACGCGATCGTAACAATCATTAATGGAGATTATGACCCCTAAGGTACTTCTATATTCCCAGTCCATCTGGGTTTCTCTCAAAGAAGGAATCAATTGTTATGAAGCTACTTATATTCATGTCCTTATATTTTTCAGCAATATTGGGAGCTGTTCTGCTTGTCACTTCCCCAAGCTCACACATTCTGTACTGTGGCTCACTTGCTTTGTATATATGACTAGGGTGACCAGATGTCCCGGTTTTTAAGTTACTGTCCCGGCGGTTTTGAGTAGAGGAGAGCAGCTGCAGCTCAATGTCTCATCTAGCCATTAGGTGGCACTGCACTCCTCACATAGCTTCTCCTCTTCCTGGCTGCAGTAATCTGTGTTAATAATGAGGTAAGGGAGTGTGTGGGGGGGAGAGTGTGTGTGTAGGTAAGTAACTTTGTGTGTGGATAAGTGTGAGTGTAGGTGTGTGTGTGGGGGGGGGGGGGGGTAAGTATAAGTGTTTGTGTAAGTAGTGTGGGTGGCTGGGTAAGTGTGTGTTTGGGTAGGTACCTGCATGACTGTGTGTGTGTGTGTGTGTGTGTGTGTGTGTGTGTGTGTGTGTGTGTGTGTGTGTGTGTGTGTGTGTACGCATGTGTGGGGGGCTAAGTAAGTGTGTGCACGAAGGTGCAGAGGGAAGTGGAGAGGGAGAGATATATAAATCAATAATACAGCATAATTGGAGACGCTATTAGACAAATACCATTATAATATTTATTTTTAAGTGATGTCCTTTATTTTATAAATAATATTTTACGGTGTCCTAGTTTTTACTTTTCAAAATCTGGTCACACAATACTGTATATGACTATCTGACAAACATGACCACTGAATAGACATAAGGAAGAGTACACAGTGGTTCATCTTGCAGCCAAATTTCCATGGATTATATTTTTGTATGGATATCTCTTGCTCATCTTAACCAAGTGAATTGTTGTATACAATTCAAATCACAACAGGATCCAAGTCACCCAACAGAATTTTCATAAGTGAATCAAACGCCTATTCCATGTAATAGCAATGGTATTGTTCATGCTCGAAAAAAACATTTTCTAGCAATAAATATTGTGTAAATGTAATTTTGTACCTTTTCTCAACAATTATGTTATTGCTATTTTAATGAGAACAGTTTGGAACTATTGTTACTTTATCTATGAAACTAACACAGCTGTGAATGTATTTATACGCCCTCCACAGATTTCCCAAGCTTATTCAAGTCTCTAAAACATTTCACAATAGAAACTGAGAATCTGGGCACGGACATAAATTGAAGCACTTTTAGGCTGCGGTCCCACTAACTACTACAGCGCACGCTGCGATCAAGCCCGCCCCCCCCCCCCCCCCCCCAGTACCTCTGGTCCCAGTTCCTACCTTGTCGCGCACCTTTCCCCAGCGGTGCGCGACATGTTTTCAGGCAGGCAGGGGAATTTGAGTTTAGTGTTTGCGACGGAGGCGTGGCCCCGCCCCCGCCGGCGGTTCAGCCAATGAGAGCGAACCAGCCGTGGGACGTCATGGCCTCCCCTCAGACCGCAGATCGCGGTGCAGCGCTGTGCACGCGCCCCGCCCCCTCCCGCCGGCGCACGTGCCACAGTGGACTGGGGACTCACCTTCCGGCTGCGTCCAGGGTTGCAGCAGCCTTATGGAGGCGCGCTGAGGCTGAGGGAAAGCGGGTGCTTTCCCTGGCCTTGGTTAGGGGGCGTGTCGGGGGGCGGGCCAGTGACGTCACGGAGCTGGTTCGCCCTCATTGGGCGAACGGCTCACATGACCGGCCCTGCGCTCCCATGAGCGCGAAATCTAAAATTTGGATAAGACCTACGCTTCCACATGCTTGCGGAAGCGTAGGCGAGCCCCTACTAAAGCCGCTCTCATTGCGGCTGCAGGGGCTCACTGGTAAGCACCAGCGCGCCTCAGCACGGGTCAGCGCCTAAGCGCTGACCATGCCCGAGGCCTTAGGCTGCTGCCAGGGTGGTGCTGAGCGTGCAGGTGCTCATGCGCGGCGGCGCAAAAAAGCGGTAAATTCAAATTTGCTTGCTTGGCAAGCAGCTAAGCTCCACACATGCTCAGACGTTTGCTCACGCTTGCCACACACATTGCTGCAATGTGTTTCAGCGTGGCCAGTGTGAGCGCGCCCGCTCAGCACCACCCTGGAAGAGGCCTAAGGGTCTTATAAGCGGCGGATTTCCAATTAGGCCTGGGCCTAGGGCAGCAAAATGTCCCCCCCCTTTTTTTTTAACCTGTATACAGAGGCCCTGTTCTCTTCCCCACTGATTGCCAGGGGAGAGCGTGAGGTCTCTGTAAAGTTCCTACCTCCTCCTTCGTGCCATACTCCCCCTTCTTCCGCGGCACAGCGTCAAATGACGCTATGGCGTCACATGAAGTCACGTTGTCTTGACTTGATGTTAAATAACGTTGCGAAACCATGTCAATGTGTCGCCGTGTGAAGTCATTTGATGCCGCGACGCTGAAGGATAAGGTGGCACCAAAATAAGTGCCTATGGGCAGCGAATTTGTAAATCCGCCACGGGGCCCGATTTAAATACGGTGAGAAGCGGATAAGTGTGTCAAATGTAATCTCCCACAATTGCGATTAATTAACATTTACACTATGCTGCTTTCACACTGTGCACAACCGAGCCAGGGTTAAAAAGCAAATAACCAGACAAGCTACGTCAAGACTGCTTTTCCTCCTTTGGTTCCCATCAGTATGAGCTTGGCCCCTGGATCTGCAATGTGATACTAGTAGTAGGTTACAAACTAGACAAAGAATACAATTGTAATGTGTAAACAAAACTTTATATCGGAATAGAATAATAGCTCTTACTTACTCTGCACCTTGAGGGCTGGTGAGTAAGGCCTCAGCTTTAGACACATCTTTCTTATCATCACCAGACTTTTCTGCCGTTTTTGGTTCCGATTTTTTCTAAATGGTAATAAAGGCATGTCAAAATGCAAAATATCCTAAACTAAATGGTAAAAACAAACAAAGTGCACTAATGATTAATTTATCAGGTTAGTTACATAAGTTTACATTCTTTTTTTCCTATGTCTCTTACAGATTTTACAGGCATACCCCGCTTTAAGGACACTCACTTTAAGTACACTCGCGAGTAAGTACACATCGCCCAATAGGCAAACGGCAGCTCACGCATGCGCCTGTCAGCATGTCCTGAACAGCAATACCGGCTCCCTACCTGTACCGAAGCTGTGCGCAAGCGGGGAGACTATAGAGCCTGTTACACATGTGTTATTTACATCAGTTATGCACATATATGACAATTGCAGTACAGTACATGCATCAATAAGTGGAAGAAGGTAGTGCTTCACTTTAAGCACATTTTCGCTTTACATACATGCTCCGGTCCCATTGCGTACGTTAATGCGGGGTATGCCTGTATATGTTTATATGTATGTCATACAGTATGCAAAGCGGACAAATGCAAGCATTTATGTTATGTAAATAAGGAAAGATTAAAACCTAGGTGGCTAACAGAAAGCTCCTGACTATATCAATATACTGTACAACAAAACCAGTAGAGCTTAACATATAGCACTAAATATTAGTATAAAACATAAAACCTTTAACAAATAATACAATTAGTTATTGGCAAACAGCACAATCCCTGTGATACCTACCTCTACTGGGTTTTGGGGGCTTTTACCCCCTTTCTCAGAATAAACCCACTAAGAGCAGATAGCAGTGAGATGGTGCTGTCTGGCAACAGCTAGTTTCATTATATGATACATTTTAAGTTTTATAACAATATTTAGTGCTATATAATGAACACTGTTCTAGTAGTTTTGTTGTACAGTACAGTATAAACAGGATTTATGTATTTATTTTGTCCACAATTTTTAACACGTTGGTTTGCTATACCCTACAAAAGAAGTGCCGTTTTATATACAGTACATTATAGGCTAAAGCTGTAAAATTCCGGGCATTACTGAAATCCCTGCTCTCTGATTGGTTACAATTCCGGGCATTATTCATTCAGTAATGGACGCAATTTTTGCAGCTTGCAATGTGTTTATTTCCAGCCAATCGCATTTCAGAACAGCTCTGAGACAGGGCAGGGGATTGGCTGGGAAGTAGCAGCAGGCTGTGTTTGCAGTGTGTGTGTGTGTGTAGCTGCAGTTTCTGTCGGTCTTGTGTTTGTTTGTCAGTGTGACAAAACACAGAACCCCAGCAAGCTCTTTTTGGGAACCCCTCAGCCCCCACAATATATATATATATATATATATATATATATATATATATATATATATATATATATATATATATATATATATGTATATAAGTGTCAAAATGGAGTGCTATTGAGCGTGACATATGTATACAACAGACGACAGAGAAGCCCAATGCTACATCCAACATGACAGAAATACACAGTAAAATACTTATATATTCTCTTGAAATAGGGTCATTTAGTTTAACCCTTTGGCCAAAGCGGTCTAACCTTGCGAGCCACGACAAGGCAGACACCTGTTCGCAAGGCCTAACACTACCAGATAAAATACTAATATACCTCTATTAGGATTAAAATTCTCATTTACCTCTATTAGGAGGGAGAAAGACCACAGTGGGTCTATATCCAGCAGAATGAAAGGACCTGCAAACTAGGGAACTGTTTCAGCTGTTGGAGGTTAGTGGCGCCTCCTTCCCAAGTTTTAAGCCCGCCCCTCCCCACTTCCCTAGTTTGCAGGTCCTTTCATTCTGCTGGATATAGACCCACTGTGGTCTTTCTCCCTCCTAATAGAGGTAAATGAGAATTTTAATCTTAATAGAGGTATATTAGTATTTTATCTGGTAGTGTTAGGCCTTGCGAACAGGTGTCTGCCTTGACGTGGCTCGCAAGCTTACAACGCTTTGGCCAAAGGGTTAAACTAAATGACCCTATTTTAAGAGAATATATAAGTATTTTACTGTGTATTTCTGTCATGTTGGATGTAGCATTGGGCTTCTCTGTCATCTGTTGAATATATATGCCACGCTCAATAGCACTCCATTTTGACACTTATATACATATATATATATATATATATATATATATATATATATTGTGGGGGCTCAGGGGTTCCCAAAAAAGAACTTGGTGGGGTTCTGTGTTTTGTTTACCTATTCTCAGCTGTCTCAACTGTTGGAGGTAAATGGCTCCTCAATCCCAGATTTTAAGCCCGCCCCTCCCCACTTCCCTAGTTTGCAGGTCCTTTCATTCTGCTGGATATAGACCCACTGTGGTCTTTCTCCCTCCTAATAGAGGTAAATGAGAATTTTAATCCTAATAGAGGTATATTGTTATTGTATCTGGTAGTGTTAGGCCTTGCGAACAGGTGTCCGCCTTGTTGTTGCTCGCAAGCTTGTTCCAGAGAAAGGATTGCCTGTTATAAGTTAACCTCTTCGGTGCAATGAGTCACAGTCTCCTGTGGCACTGAAGAAGATATGTATTTTGCCCAAAGCCTGACAACTTTCTGGTTGATTTTGTGTACAAACAGCTGAAAGTCCGGATTTCCCTTTTCCTGTAGCTACAGATGTGCAGCTTATGGTGATCAAACATATTTTTAATAAGTGGGTCACTGAAACCTGAAAAGCAAATTTCCTAACAAAAACAATGGTGCTACAGAAAATGGAGTATGACATCAACATGCTATAAAACTTAATAACCATGTGATAATTTGAGAAATTTGCAGATTTCCAGAAATTAAAAAAGTTATGGTGGGTAAAAAAAAAAGGGGGGATTAAAATCCTCCACCATGCAGTGCACAGTAAATAAAAATACCACTTGTGGTGCATTTGCATGTCTCAGACAGGTCCGCGTCCCTGTCTTTCTCCATTATCGCTTAGAAAACAGTGCTTCCCCTGCAGCCAGGAATTCTGGGTAATGACAAGCAAATGAGCGCAGTACATTGCAATAAACTCTGATATTCTTATGATTCCTCTTTTTCTGTCATTGTGCAGTTACAGTAAATATTCTTCATTAATAAGCCACATTTGCATGTCCCTCATAACACTTTTATTTAGATGACCTGAATATCTTTGAGACGGTTTCTACTTAAATAATTTCTTGTTAAATAGTATTTCTATATTTCTAGCAAAATAGTTCCATGGGAAGCATTGAAAAGTCAATTGGTTCTTCTATTTAAAACAGGGGAAAAAATATGCTGCTGTGGCAAAAGTGACAATGTGACAGTGCCATTGTGTACTTATGGGTCGATTTCAAAGGCCAGAGCTGTTAACCGCTGTAAAATTATTTTGATTGAATTTAAAACGCTCAAGTATATTACTAACCTTAAATGAAATGACTTTCCTTAGTTCGTTTTCCAACACAAATTTTTCTGCCGAGAGCAGCTGGAAATCAGCTTTTACCTTGATATATTTCTAAAGAGAGATTTTATACAAGTATGCAATCAAATATTTTGAGATATTGAAACTTATACTACTCGGGCGTATGATGTTACAGTCAGCAAACAAAATCATGTAATTAACATTACTTATTGGTTGAGTAGCTGATATAAAGTACTTCTCAGTACGCTTTGTTCTTTTATTTATAATTCTAATCATGTACGGCGTAAATAGTTGGCAAATATCGTAGGAAAAGATAAAGAACAGTAGTAAACAAAATCGGAACAAGCCCTGCACACGAAAATAACTATATTTACAGTACATAGAGCTGCTTACAAAGGCTTAATAATAAAACAGGACGTCCTCTGGAGTGCAATTGCCTGTATTAATCGGTTTAAAATGTCACTTAATAGCAATCGGGATCACTTTATACAGATACAGATCTATATTCGCCTTTTGTAATATTAAATATAAAATGTAATAAATACTGCCTTTGATCTCTAACTGAATCTATTACCCTTTGAAAAGATTGCGCTCTTTTTCAGACATGTTTTGCTCAATTTAGTTTGGTTACATTTGCAAATGTTCCCTATTAAACAGTGGTAAGGGGACCCTTGGGTTAAGTCATTAAATTAATCCTGGTGGTGTCTGCATAATGGGTAAGGTCACTCTGTTGTTAACCCCTTACACGCACACGCACACGCACACACACAAGCACACGGGTAAGTCTGTCTATGACATTAAGTTCCCGCGTGAACCTTAACCGACTTTAGTGGATATACAGTGTTTGCATAATGCATAATCTGAATATTATTTGCCTGTTATTATCACTAACTGCAATTATAGTTAACTGTATGCTTTACGAGAGAAAACAAGACTTAACGTTATGTTATTGTCCTTTGAAAATACATTGTTAGTCTTAACGTAGCATTATGTTAGGTTAACGTAGCGTTAAGGGATTTCACGAACCTTAGCAAATCTGAGCCATACCGTTGCTCTACGACTCTCAAGTCACCATCCAAACACATTCAAGTGAGCAACAATAAATGCATTTTTAGAAACATTTTGTTGTTTAAATTATTGTTGAGTCATACAGATATTTTGCAATATGTGATACCTTTAATTGTACTAACATACTATGTAGTTGTGGATTTTGCAGAATTTTGGGGTTTTCTTGATAGGCTCAATTAGAAGTTTTAGGATGCTCCATTAGTGCCTCCTTATCAGTAGCCCAAATTAACTCCTTTTGTAGAATGCCGATGCTTATTGGAATGTTCTAATAAAAATTCTACTAATGTGATGTATTTTATATCTTTGTGTACGACCTCACACTGCGTCAACAACTCTACAACATAAAGTTACACCTCACTTGTACAACGATACATTAACGATTGACATCAGACTTACGCTCTCTGTTTCTTCCTGTTCTTTTTCAAGTCTAGCAAAACAGAAATATGTTTATATTTTATATATAAATAGTTACATAGTTACATAGTAGATAAGGTTGAAAAAAGACGTAGGTCCATCAAGTTCAACCTATGCTAAATTTAGGCAACAGATACTTTATCCTATATCTATACTTACTTATTGATCCAGAGGAAGGCAAACAAAAAACCCCATTAAGGGGAAAAATTAATTCCTTCCTGACTCCAAGAATTGGCAATCGGGTTAATCCCTGGATCAACATCCTTCCCATGTATACTTATTTGGTATATCCCTGTATACCTTTCCCATCTAAAAAGATGTCCAACCTTTTTTTGAACAAATCTATTGTATTGTATTGTATTGTGTGTATATATATATATATATATATATATATATATATATATATATATATATATATATATATATATATATATATATATATATATATATATATATATATATATATAAACACAAGAGAACACAAGAGAAAGGCAGAAAATCCCAAAACAAGCACTCTGATCAAATGAAAAAAAATATAACAAAGATTTTATTGATCATGGAATGATAGCAAAGAGAAAACATAAATAACAAATACATTAAAAACAAATGGGGATCAAACAGTCTAAAAAACTAATATCCCTGTCATGTGAGTAGAAAAGTATACAAAGTCTGGCTAACACAGCTAATTATAATTGATGCGCGCACGCGCGCACTACATTACACTCCTAAGACCCAAACACAATTGACATAGCAACGCAAGTGAGGAATTTGCCAGGCCTGTACAAAGAATGTATTGTAGCTGGACACCTGGGCATAAAATGTGTCATTTGTCAGGAAAACAACTAAGCACCTACTGTACTATATGATTTGTGCTTGAGGGGAAAAAGCATGTCTTGCTCTGCACATATATAGAAACTATAGGTTTTATTGTACACATAAAAGTAAAAGAAACCAAAAGAAAAGCTAGATAGAGGATTTGGGTTGTGTCTGGAGTGTGGTGTGTGTAGAATGTAGTTGTACAGGGCACTAGTATAAATGTAGAGCCCTGTTAAACTCAATCTGCCTCCTACTCGCACTTGTTGCCACTCGGCCTTGTGGAAACTCCTCATGGCTTTCTTTAGAAGCTGACCACTTCCACTTCCTGGTTGCCAGATCAATGTGGGTTTGCCCTTTGCATCAAGCCTTGCTTTCTGAGCATACCCAAAATCCATATCCTGCTTATCTGCCTGCCCGATTACCTCTGCCTGCCCTGCCCCCGGCCTGCCTGATTACGCTGCTGCTTTCTGCCTGCCTTAATCCAAGCCTGCATCCAAACCTTTATTCTGAGAACAACAAAAACCGTGTAAAAGCTCCAGGTGGTTTAGCAGAAAATGCTAATAAAGCATGATGATTGATAATAATAAAAGGAGCTAACACCGGACATTGGGGAATAAAGGGTTATGCAGTAACAGTATAAATAAGGATGACTGAGGGTAGCAAGAGGGGAACATAACAGGGACAGAATATTGTGATATGTAATCACTGAGTCCCCATAGCCCCGGCTATGCCCAGTGTGGAGTAGCTTCTACTCACGATAAGACACCGTCTTGATCCCCCTCCTTCCAGCTGCTTCCCTGACGCTGCCAGAAGCGTCTACCGTTTGGCCTCCGGTGGTGTAGCAGATCCTCTCAGACAGCAGCAAAACAAGGTAAGGATCACATGAACATCCGCTCCAAGAAAAAAGGTAAGGCGCTCACCAGCAAAAGGGGGTAAAAATCAACTTTATTAAACTACATAAAAAACAAAGAAACAAATAGTGTTAGCTACTCTCCCACGCGTTTCACGCCCACTGTGGCGCTTTCTCAAGGCGTATCGAGATGGGGGAGGTCCAAGATATTTAAACCTCTCCCCGTCATGCAAGACAGCTGATATTAATGACTAATTAAGCCTTGCAGAAAGGAAAGATGAGAAAACGAAAGAAGAAAAGAAAACCGAGGATAAGAAAAGAAAAGAAATACCAACATAACATAACATAAATTACTTTGATAAGCCTCTTGGAGAATAATAGGATCATATCCTCTGGCCTCGAATCTCTTGAACAGTTCCATTGATCTAATTTCAAAATCCTCAATGCTCGAGCAATTTCTACGAATTCGTCAAAAATTATCAAAGTGCCAAACAAGAACCTAGGGACAATCTAGTTCAACCCTGTGGTGTTATTTCTAAAAACAAACGTAATAAAATTTTGCATGGGAGTAATGATAATAATCAGCTGCCACCTCTTTTCATCACAAGATATAAAGTAGCAACCAGGCTAATGATATTAAAAGAATTATTAAGAAAAACTGGTATATTTTGGCCACTGACCCTTTTCTTAAAGACATGGCATCTTATGATCCTAGAATTGTCTTTCAAAGATCTGAAACAATGGGCAACTTAGTATCACCTAGTGTGCCCAAATCGACTCTGAAACAAAATAAGGGATTTTTTCCAAATGTCACTGGTTGCTATCCTTGTCATCATTGCAAAATGTGTAAATATCTCTTAAAAACAAAGACTTTCTCAAATTTTGATGGTTCTAGGGTTTTTAACATTTTGTCATGTATAACATGCAACACTGACCATGTCATATATATGCTCATATGCGGCTGTAACAGGCGTTATGTTGGCTTGACCACAAGACCTTTGAAGCAGCGCATACTTGAGCATGAGATTAATTATCAAAAAAGATCAACTACACCCAGTATCAAAACACTTTGATATCTGTCAGAATTGAAGTTTGACTAACTTCAAATGTGTAGCACTGGAATCTATTAGCCACATTTTAGGGGGGGAGATAGAAGCATTCTGCTTCACAAATGTGAGGCCTTTTGGATTTTCACACTTAATACTTTAGTACCCAATGGGTTAAACATTGACTGGGACCTTGAATGTTTTCTATAGACTTTTGTGGTTTTGATTCAGTCTTTATTTCATTTTTTTCTTTTTTCATCTTATTACAAATATTATTCATATTTATTTTTATTTATTATTAAGATAATATATTTTTGTTTTTGTTTGTTCCAAGAGGAACTCTTATCTTATTATATATGGCCCTCGCTTATTAATTCTATAGATACATTAATACTTATTACAATTTATGTTTTTTCAATTTGTCACTATTTTACAACTAGATTCTCTGCACTATCTCCCTCTGTAATGGTCTTTATGGATTCCAGTTACAGCCATTTCATTTTACTTTAGATACTTATTTATTATCTGTCAGTTCTGATGATTCTTTTTCTTTCTTTTTCTCCGTTTTTCCTATTCATAGGTTATTTATGCAACATTTTTGCTTTATTTATGCGTTATATAGGTTAAATCTGTTATTGCTTGTTTTAATATTTATGGTTGTTTACCTTAATATATTCATTTACTTATTAATTTTTTTGTAAGATTTATTCTGCCTTTGATATTTATCATATATCATTGGCAGAGTATTATGTTATGGATCTATTATGTTATAATCGCTATGTCTTGCTTTTGATTGTTATTATATATCATTGGCACTAACCAGGAGGGTTCATTCACTCACCTGGTTGGATATTTTGTATATATTTAGGACGCCATTATTATTATGCAATTCATTTTATTCCATCTGGTTTTTCTTGCTTTTTATTTATTTACATACTGTTTTTTGCTTCATTCCTTAAAAGTAAATTATTTTATGTTATGTTTTGGTATTTCTTTTCTTTTCTTATCCTCGGTTTTCTTTTCTTCTTTCGTTTTCTCATCTTTCCTTTCTGCAAGGCTTAGTCATTAATATCAGCTGTCTTGCACGACGGGGAGAGGTTTAAATATCTTGGACCTCCCCCATCTTGATACCCCTTGAGAAATTGCCACAGTGGGCGTGAAACGCGTGGGAGAGTAGCTAGCACTGTTTGTTTCTTTGTTTTTTATGTAGTTTAATAAAGTTGATTTTTACCCCCTTTTGCTGGTGAGCGCCTTACCTTTTTTCTTGGAGCGAATGTTCATGTGATCCTTGCCTTGTTAAACCTTTATTCTGCCTGCAGCCTGCCTGACTTCAGTCTGCCTGACCTATGCTTCCTCCTCGTCTATTGTACTGCGTTTGCCTGTCGATCCTGCACAGCCTGTCTCTGCGGCCACTCTCCAGGCTCTGTCCAGTGATGCATGTTCTAGGCATCGGAATCTGCTCCCTATAGTTGAGCTCACCATCATGGGTGCCAAACACATGGTCTACATCATAAAACCTATCAGAGAAAAACTAAAGGACCTCAATATTAACAGCTTGGTGGAGAGAATTAAGACGGGGGATATGATTGAAGCATATCAAGGATTTCAACAAAGTACAGGAGGAAAACATAATTCACAATAATAGAAGTGATGAGAGGTCATGTACTGAACCTGGAAGTTGGGGGCTCAGTGGAAAGGTGAAGAAGTACAGTACTTCTTCATAGAATGAATGGTAGATTCATTGAATAGTCTCCTAGCAGAAGTGGTGGAGGTAATAAGGGAATCAAGAAAAATCCTTGGTATAGACGTAAGGTTATCCTAAATATAAAAGTAAGCCAATGATGAATTAGGGTCAAAGGTTTTGCAACAGATATGAAAATGGGCACAGGGCAGCTATGGGGTTCTTATCTGTCATCAAATTCCATATATATATATATATATATATATATATATATATATATATATATATATATATATATATATATATATATATATATATATATTGTCTATAATGCTATCTTGAAAACCTGGGTCTAAAAACAGGACTTGAAAATGATGGTAGATTTCAAAGAGCAAGACTATACAGAAAAAAAGCTACCCATGAACAGAGATGTGAACGGGCAATAGACAGAGACAGGCCCTAACATGTTTAAATTATTCTAAGCAATTCTGAAGCTTCTCCTGTTTTATTCTTTTGTCCAAGATTGGCAGCTACACAGAAGTCAACATATTTGTATCATTGGTATTGTAACTGCTTTGCTCCTATTTTCATTCTAATATAACGTAAGTAGTAAAATGATCATCGTAATCACATTCAAGATTTACAATGACAACGCAAGATCACTATTCACCTGAATAATTAACAGATTCATCAGCTACACTAACCAACAGTAGATTCGTTTTCACTTTCTAGTTAAAAGAGCAGCCTACCCCCCTAATTTAACACTCTGAGTGCCCCATCATGATAAGGCATATTAAGTGGCACCCAGGAGGACTTATGGCGTTGCCCCATCATCAACGTGTTGCTAGTTTGTAAGGGAGAGCACAACCTAAGCTCTTACTGAACCGAGTAACAATGGGTCTGTCGTGCGCATCAGTGCAGTTGACCAGGTCTGGATGCTTCAGACACGGGAGCCATGCGAGGGAGTTATGCCAGGCCACGGAAGTAACCGGTGCAGGGAGAGGGATATGATACTTCACCTGCTTTCCTCCGGTTTGGGGCCCACTCTCCTCGTTAGCTCCTGCGTGCCGCCGTCAAGAGGTATCAGGAAACTGGAAGGAAAACGGCGCTACTGCGCATGTCCAGAAAAAAGCTCCCAGAGTTATCTTCACACAACTTTATTGACCACACACAGGGCTACACCAGCATCTCCCCCTCTACGCGTTTCACCCTCTGTGTTCAATAAAGTTGTGTGAAGATAACTCTGGGAGCTTTTTTCCGGACATGCGCAGTAGCGCCGTTTTCCTTCCAGTTTTCTTACTGAACCGAGTTCGCAATTAAAACAGAATTTCATACCTAAAGTCTCCCACATTGCCACCATTCCATTGTCTGTCACCCTTTTTCATTCCTGACAACACGAGCGGGTCAAAGTCTGGTACACAAGCAAATAAATATTTGGAACAAACCTATTAATACCATCTACAGCAATCCTTCCCTTTGTATGTTTTATCAGTATATATCTATAAGTTTTTAGGGTTTTGTCTTTTTGAAAACAACTGCTGTTTCCTCTAATAAAAGTGAAACAGATAAGGCTTACACTATGAGATTAAGTGAAGACGATTGGAGATTTCAATAGTTACATTGAAAAAATTATTTTAGACTGAGTGCCCCATAAACGCTAAAATTTACTGCGATATTTTGGCTTACTTTTGCAATTTTACTATTTGAGTTTCAAACACTTCCCCCAATTCTTGAATCATCCTGTTTATTGCTTCAGTCGTTTCTGTAGGAAAAGAAAACCACAAGACAAAACTTTCTACACATATAATTCATTGCATTCGTATCAAATTCAACAACAGGTGCAAAATGAGATGGAAAAAAATACTATAGTTGCAAAAGGTAAAATAGAGTTTGACCTAAAAATAAATAAATAAGTTCTGCAATTGATGTACAATAATCACATAATAACCATCTTTCTTAAAACTAAAAATAAAGCTAGAAACTTACGAAACTTTCCATGTGTTTCAAAATTCTGTAGCATTGACAATGCATCCGGACTTGGATCTGCAAGTACCAAAAGGTATCCACGTTATAATTTTGCTTCATGAAAGAGGCACATTAATGGATTCTCCATTACTTTTTCATGTAGTGTTTAAGTTAGTTTTGTCACTTATGGCCCATTACTGGGTTCATTAAAATTTCTATGAGACATATATTTATACAGGCCAACAAGTTCTGCAAAATAAGAGGGAAGAGCTCATGAGACTACAGGACAGGTGCTTGTGTACACATGAAATCATGGTATATGCAGTTCAAATACTGGGTGGCGTTTGTTAAAACAAGAACAGGTTTGGGGAATCTTTATGAGATGAATAAATGGAATCTGCAATGCTTTTACGGTTAGCTGCAATTCAGTGAGAGGTTTATGTCACATTTTACCCAATGTAACTTAATTGTTTAATGCAAAAGATACAATAAAAGATTAATCATTAGCCATTTATAAAGCACTGGCCCATCAAATTATCTTCTTCCCAATTTAAAACATATACGTACCACTACACTCCCAGACTGCCCCCATTCTCGCTACTCCCAGACTGCCCCCATTCTCGCTCTTGCCTCTATCACTACTGTATGCTCCTACACTTTTCAGTCTGGACTCTTTTTTTCTCTTTGCCTCCTTCCCCTCACACCTCCTCTCCTCCCTTTGCTACCTTCTTTCCTCATTGTCTCATTTCTCCCTATTGAGACCCACCCCATGTGTCACTCCTCTTCTTTTACACAGCCTTCCACATAAACTCATCCCTTTCTAGATTTCTGGTTGACATTGAGAAAGTTGGAATTGGGTAGACACATTGTGCAAGCTGAGCTGAAGCTAGCAGTGGTAGAGCAAATGCAACAGCAAGAAAACTATTTGAACATTTTAATGAAGATGGTCAAATGACAGCCACTCCATCCCCAAGAAGAGAGGTAGACAAGGATGTGTAACGATCTGTGTCAGAATTCCCAGAGAAGTAGGATTTGAGTAGTATCTCCGAACACAACCCCTTCTTGGTTTGTGGCTCAGCCCTAGTGTGACTAGATTCAAGTTTCTATTGGAGCATTTAAGCTATAGTTTAATCCACTCTATTATTAGCCTAATCATGTTGTTTATTTATTTTAGTTATAAAATGTTTTACCAGAAAGTAATACATTGAGAGTTACCTCTCGTTTTCAAGTATGCCCTGGTCACAGAGTTATAATGACAAATACATGGTTACAAATACATAGTTACATTAAGTGAAAAGGGTTATATAGTACATTATATACCAGACATTGCATGCACAGTTAAAGATAATATATGTTATAGGCGTATATAACAGTTACAGACCAGATAAAAATGTGAGACAGCTTTAGTTTTGAAAGAACTTAGACTGGTGGTGGCTGTGAGAGTCTACGGTAGGTTGTTCACGTTTTGGGGTGCACAGTAAGAGGAGGAGCGGCCGGATACTTTGTTGAACCTTGGGACCATGAACAGTCTTTTGGAGTCAGATCTCAGATGATAAGTGCTGAATGTGGTAGGGTGTGGAGTTTGTTCAGATAGGCGGGTAGCTTACTCAGGAAGTATTTGAAGGCAAGACAGGAGAGATTAACTTTGCTCTAAGACTCAAGTGATGACCAATCTAGTTCTTTGAGCATTTTGCAGTGATGTGTGTTGTTGTTGCATTGGATGACAAAGCGGTATATTGAGTTGTAGAGGGTATCAGGTTTGCCAAGGTGAGATTGGGGTGCCATGCCATATACTATGTCCCCATAGTCTATAATTGGCACCAGCATATGCTGTGCGACGCGCTTTCTGACCAGCAGATTTAGGGAGGATTTGTTCCTATATAGCAGGGGAGCACAATTTTACATCATTTGACGCTTGTGATGTCACGTCACATGACCCCGTGGCGGAATTTGATGTCACTTTGCCATGCAGACGCGTCACAGCGTCTGAATCCCGGTAAGTGTTATTGTTGCAGAGGCCTCACGCAATCCCCCAGCATTTAATTTAAATGCCTGGTGGAAGAGTGCGTGACCTCTGCAACCGCCCGTGCCCCCCAGACAAATCTCGCCCCCCTCAGTTTGCGCACCCCTGCTATATAGTACACCTATTTTGGCACAGGTTTTGTATATCAGGGTCTGAATGTGAGATATAAATGATGGGGAGTAGTGTGACGGTAAGGGCAGTTCGGCAAGCATATTAAAGGTTAAACACGCTGGTTGCCCCTACCCGTCGGGATGACTGCCTATGTGTAGACATCTTATTATACACAAAATGGTTGACAGTGGATATCTCTGTGTTTCCCCCATGCAGGCAATTGATTCCCCATGTTGAATCTGCTTGTGTATTTGTAAGGCTCCATTGTGTGATGAGCTGCTAATCTACTCAGTCCAGACAGCACACAATGGATGCTTGGACTATAAGAAGTTCTTGGCAACACTGAGGAAGTGGGGAACATATACTTCAAAAGCAGAGCCATTGTTCATCCCAGACTCTGAGGCGTCCATCTCAGCAGGAGATACTTCTGAAACTGGGAATCGAGGTCTGGGTCCAAGCCTCGCTGGGCTGATTACCTCTTGGTCAGTTTGAATTTTCCCCTATCCTTAAGCCCGCCTCTGTGAGCTTTCCTAATGCACAGTCACCTCCCACGGCCCTGATTGGTCCATCTCGGTCTTCCATGGTTTCAGATGGAGGCCGAAAAAGAACGTAAACCGACACCGATCAGAGCTAAACAGATTACTCTGATATTGTGAGGTTCATAGCTGGTTTCCATGTCAGAGATTTGCATCTGCAAACGAGTGGCTATTTGTTGACGTCATTCTCTGATATATTCATACTGCGCCGAAACACTACTGGTGCTGTTACCACTATGAAAATAGTGTAAGAGACAGATTGGATATCCAGGACATCACTATTACATGCAGCCTCCTGTGACACAAGCATAGCAGAGGGCTGCAAAGTGGAACGCACCCTCCTCTGCTGGACCATACAGATCACTGGAAGAGGTAGGACAGATGTGGGGTGTGATCAATGAGGCCAGTAATGTTAGGGAGGTGTCCTTCCCTCCCCTTTCATTCCCCGCCCATCAATGTAGTCAGATATCTTCCTCTAAGTGGGGGAAGGGATTTTAGGCTGCGCTCCTCTCCTTAATTGTCTTTATTAATTTTTTTAAGTAATAACTCAGGTCACCTTAAGGGCCGGATACATCAAACTTTGGTAACCCAACATAGCGCAATTATCGCCAAAAAAGGCACCTTTTATCGGATCCATTAAAAGCATCCAATTTGATCAAAACAGGCATAATAATCAAGTTCCGATATTGATCGGAACGGGGTGAATGGCAGAAATACCAAAAATATTTAATCACTTAGTCCAAGATGACGTTAGTCCTGTCTTTACAATATATAATGGTCAATATACTGGCCATTATATACATAGGCCAGATAAGCTAAACCAACCTGAAATAGGTGATAAACTAATGGCCAAGATCCCTATTAGACAAATGTGGCTAATAGTATTTTTGGGCATTAAGCATAAAAAAAAACATGCACCCAGTTTAAAAAAAAAACATTAATAATTCCCCTTTATTACCTTAGCAGCTAATCACTAAGGTAATGAAGGGGTTAACCTCGCTCGCCTTACCATCATCCCAGGGGCTAGTACGCCCTATTGGTGGATGTACCATGTGATCAGCCATCAAGGTTGGTTGAGAATGATCACTCAAGCAATGTTGATGACATCACATGGTACATCAACCAATAGAATTAGTGGATGTACCATGTGATGAATGCCCCTTTTGGGAGATGTGATGTCGCATTAAAGGGGTGGAAATCGCATTCCTTTTTTGCCCGTTGAGGGCTTGGGTAGGCACAATGCCAATAAATGAATGGAATTGCTTAGTATTTGTATGTTATTATTTATTGTAAAATTAACTTTTTTATGTTTTATGTTTATGCTTTCAATGGGCAATGGGGGAGGGGCTCTTGTTAGGGTATGAGGGGGTGATGGGGGTACTTGCCCCCTGAGTGGGTTGTTAGGTCTCCTGGGGTTAACACTTTTATTACATAGCGGTTAGCTGCTATGGTAATGAAGGAGGATTATTAATGTATTTTATTTTTGTTTATGTATTTTTTTTATTATAGATTATCATGTATTACCAATGTGGATATCTAGGCTCCCCATTGAGAAAGCCTAGGTATTCACAGTGATAATCAGTAGTTTTATATGTAAAATGTATTTTGTATGTAATGTTTATTTATTTTTTAGATATGTCTGTTTTATTTAGATTAATGCCCCAAATCCCTACTAGCCACATTTGGCTTATTGGGACATTTTCCATTAGTCAAGAGGGGGGGCCTGGAGTAGGGGGCCGGGTGAATGGGGTAGTTACCTTGAGGTTGGTGGTTAAGCTTCCCGGAGGGGGCGGGTGTGGGGGGATGTCATGGCAATGCTTTACTAGCCACTAAGGTGTGCAAGGGGGAAGGTACTGTAGTGCCGATGAGTATTCTAAAACAAATCTGGGGCAATCACCAACAAGACCCAGGTACATGCTGGGTACATGCTGGGTACATGCTGCAACATTTCAGTGACATTTCTGCAGACAGACTAATGGGCCATCAGATTAACAGCAGGGGTCCCTGGCAGTCCCATTCAAACTGAATGGGAATGCCAGGGCCCCCTGCTATGTTAATCCGATGGGCCATTAGTCTCTGCAGAAATGTCACTGAAATGTTGCAGCTTGTACCCAGCATGTACCCGGGTCTTGTTGGTGATTGCCCCAGATTTTCCAAAGCAATTTTAAGGCAAGTTTTAGAATACTCATCGGCGCACCTGTACTGTGTTTTTTTTTTAAATGTATTAACCCCTTTGGTAACCACATGCATCAAACGGGTTAATGTTATTTCTATCATAGGCTTCTGTAATAAAAGTTATTAGAGAAACCTAGGATAGAAATATGATCGTGATGCAGAATTAACGCATCGCCATTTAGCCCAAACATCGCACCAAGTACATTATTACTGCAAAGCTCATGTATACCTATTGTGGTAATAACACTACTTATTGCCCCTCGGGATTCTAGGAAAGTGCTGAGGAACAGGGAGCAAAACATTGAGATTTACAACAAACACAGTACCTGCAACATATATTTCATATATTGAAAAAAAACATCACAGGACAAGAACTTCCTTGCAGATACCAATCGTAGTAAATGTAAATGAGAGGATATATCTCACCTTCTGCTGCACCCTTTGAGCCCTGTTGAGCTTGCGCCCTTTTGATCTTATCACTGCAGAAAAAATAAGGTCTTTAATATACAACTTTTTAGTTAATTACTTAATTGTATTGTATGTCTTTATTTATATAGCGCCATAAATATACATAGCGCTTCACAGTAGTAATACATGTTGTAATCATATAAATAACAAATAATATAAATAACAGGCCATGGGAATAAGTGCTTCAGACATAAGAGTGACATTAAGGAAGAGGAGTACCTGCTCCAAGGAGCTTACAATCTAATTGGTAGGTAGGGAGAACGTACAGAGACAGTAGGAGGGAGTTCTGGTAAGTGCGTCTGCAGGGGGCCAAGCTTTATGTATCATGTGTCCAGGATTATCCACAGTGCTATTCATATGCTTCTTTAAGCAAGTGTGTCTTAAGGTGGGTCTTAAAGGTGGATAGAGAGGGTGCTAGTCGGGTACTGAGGGGAAGGGCATGCCAGAGGTGTGGGGCAGTCAGTGAAAAAGGTTAAAGGCGGGAGAGGGCTTTAGATACAAAGGGGGTAGAAAGAAGACATCCTTGAGAAGACCGCAAGAGTCAGGATGGGGGCAGATATGTAAGGAGGGGCAGAAGAGTGTAAAGCTTTAAAAGTGAGAAGAAAGGAGTGCGAGATGCGGGATTTGATCGGAAGCCAGGAGAGGGATATCATGAGGGGAGATGCTGAGACAGATCTAGGAAAGAGTAGAGTGATTCTGGCAGCAGCGTTTAGGATAGATTGTAGGGGAGACAGGTGAGAGGCAGGAAGGCCGGACAGCAGGATGTTACAGTATTGTATTGTATGTCTTTATTTATATAGCGCCATTTATGTACATAGCGCTTCACAGTAGTAATACATGTGGTAATCAAATAAATAACAGATAATATAAATAACAGATCATGGGAATAAGTGCTTCAGACTTAAACGTAACATTAAGGAAGAGGAGTCCCTGCCCCGAGGAGCTTACAGTCTATCAAGACGGGAGAGAATGAGGGCCTGAGTCAGAGTTTTAGCAGTCGAGCAACAGAGGAAAGGGCGTATCTTAGTTATATTGCAGAGGAAATAGCGACAGGTTTTAGAAATGTTTTGAATGTGAGAGAGGAGTCGAGTGTGACCCCTAGGCAGTGTGCTTGGGCTACTGGGTGAATGATCGTAGTTCCAACAGTAATGTGGAAGGAGGTAGTAGGGCCAGGTTTGGGAGGAAATATGAGGAGCTCTGTTTTAGCCATGTTGAGTTTAAGGCGACGGAGGGCCACCCAGGATGATATAGCAGAGAGACATTCAGAAACTTTGGTTTGTACAGCAGGTGTAAGGTTGGGTGTTGAAAAGTATATTTGTGTGTCGTCAGCATAGAGGTGATAATTAAACCCAAAAGATGTTATTAGGTCACCTAGAGAGAGTGTGTACAGAGAAATAAGAGAAGAGGTCCCAGGACAGAGCCCTGGGGTACCCCATAGAGAGATCAATAGAGGAGGAGGAGGAGGTGTTAGCAGAAGAGACACTGAAAGTACGATGGGAGAGGTAGGATGAGATCCAGGATAGAGCTTTGTTCCGAATACCAAGAGTATGGAGAATGTGAAAGAGAAGAGGGTGGTCCACGGTGTCAAATGCTGCAGAGAGGTTGAGTAATATGAGCAGAGTGTAGTGACCTCTGTCTTTGGCAGCATGGAGGTCGTCAGTTATTTTAGTGAGGGCTGTTTCCGTGGAGTGAGCAGTGCGGAAGCCAGATTGTAGAGGGTCTAGGAGAGAATAGGTGTTGAGAAAATGGAGCAAGCGAGAGAATACAAGACGTTCAAGGAGTTTAGAGACAAAAGGCAGGAGGGAGACAGGTCGATAGTTAGAAAGACAGGTAGGGTCAAGCTTGGTGTTTTTGAGTAATGGTATGACTGTTGCATGTTTGAAGGAGGATGGAAAGGTTCCAGAGCAGAGGGAGGAGTTAAAAATGTGTGTGAGCATAGGGATTATAGTAGGAGCAAGAGGTTTTAGGAGATGGGAGGTAATGGGGTCAAGAGGGCAAGTGGTAGAGGGAGAAGAGGCGATCAACAGCAACACATCCTCCTCTGAGACCGTGGAAAAAGAGTCAAGGAAGGCAGGAGGAGAGTTAGGAAGAGGTGTAGGATGGGAGGAAGAAACAGAGGGGATGTTCTGCCATATGGATTCCACCTTTTCCTTAAAATAGTCAGCAAAGTCCTGAGCGGAGATGGAGGAAGGAGAGGCAGCTGAGGGTGGTTTGAGTAGAGTATCAAAGACAGAACAGTCGGCGTGGGTTAGACTTGTGCATGTTGATTAGTGAAGAAAAGTAGGCTTGTTTAGCTTGCGAGAGGGCAGAGTTGAAACAGGATAGCATAAATTTGTAGTGAAGGAAGTCTGCGAGAGTATGAGATTTCCTCCAGAGGCATTCGGAGGAACGAGTGGAGGAACGCAGCATGCGCGTGTGGTAATTTAGCCAGGGTCTAGAAACACATGAAGAGATGCATCTGATAGTGTCATTTAGTTAAGTTATAAACTGTAATGTTTTTGATTCGTTAAAGTGATAGTAGGATATGTTTGTAAAAGCTACCATGATGTGGTACAATTACATTACAACGAAATAAAGCAACAATGATCTCTTCCTCTTTTTGGCAGTGGAAGGAACAGGCTCACTAGGCCCCCTTGTAATTGGTCGCCTGCGGCTTAAGGGAGCTGGATCACTTGTTTGCTGGATGGACTAGGAGGGGAAGTAAATAGAGGAGGAATGATAGGAGTGCACATGAGAAGCAAAACCCCCAATGTAACCAAGGGTTTTCTTGATGCTGCTGGTGTGGACACAATTGATTGTGCTCGCAAGCTCTCTGATGCTTGCTGCACTTCCCAGGTTATGCCAATTTACAGCGTCAGTAACTAGGGCCAAACTACTAGTCACATTGGTGTTATTTTTCCGCATGAGTTTTGTTATGACTCTGTAATGGAGGCTATTATTGCTCAAATGCAAATTCATCTGAAGATATGCAAAACTATGCATTTGGAGCAGCTGTTTATACTGCAGAATGGCCAGACCGTACTGCTGTATAGAGTAGTCAGCTTCACAAGCTACAGGAATTGCAGGAGCTGGAGCTGCATACTGCTCTGGGGCAATAAGGTCACTGTGTCCTCCTCTTGCAGATCTTTCTCAAGTTACATCTTGGGGCTTTCCAACTGTACAGATGAATATCTTGTGATGGTCCTTCAAAAAAGGTAGATAATATGCTCAAATAGAGTACTAGTCTTTGGGTACATATAACCACATTTGTATTGACTTTGTGTGAGTATCTTTACATGTTAGGATCACTTTGGTAAGATGATTTAATATACTGATATCATTATTTACCATACTGTAAGTACAGATGTAGTGTGACTTACTGTGTCCAGCGCAAGTCTGCGGCGCTGGTGACAGCGTCTGTCGCTATTGCACTGTAAAGGTCCATGCATCTGAATGGGACCACTTGCAGCTTTAATCCTTCAATGCTGCGACCACCACGGTTGCGGCCCTTAAGACTGCGCTTATAGTGCTGGCTACGGTGACTGCGACGTCGCGCAGTGCCGTAGCAAGTACATGCAGTCCGTCACAGGTGCCCATAGTGGGCGCGATTGCAACGGCGCTGCAGAGCCAATGAAGGTAAACCGCTGACAGCTGCGCCTCCGCTACGCCCCCTGCCGCCTTTCCTTGGTCTCCTACACCAGAGTGCAGAAATCGCAATAGGTATGGCGATGGCTGACGTCACACGATCGCGTAGTCGGTCGCACAGCCAGAACTATAAGCGCAGCCTAAGACATTAAGTCTTGCTACATCAGTATATGTAATGTGTATGACATGGCCTGTAGTATACTTGAAGATTTTGAGGTCTTAAATCTAAGCATGTCACATATAGGTTATTGTGACAACTACTTACCACATGTATGTGTGACTGTCATGCAAATAATTCAGGTCTGATCTACAAGGTTGTGTATGTTACATGTATACATTAGATTAATATATACTGTATGATATAAGTTGTCTGTTTTAACTTAACTCGGTTGCTCTCCTGCAAGATCTCCTGTGTCCACCAGTTATGGAATGCCTAGTACCTGGGAAGGTGAGATCGCCTCCATCATTCTTCTCTCATATGCTGAGACTTCCAGCTCGGGTGGTGGCCCCCCTCCTGTTCGCTTTGTCCAAGTAGCAAGATCTACTCGCTTAGCAACAAGTTTTTTCACACGTTGTGCGATCTTTTCTTCCCTGCCACTGGGGTGAACACCCATGTCTGGATCATTATCATTGATCTCGGGCTGCTCAATCTTGGTGGATTTTTTTATCAACTCTGATTGACCCCTATGGTATCTTTGTTTGGCAGTCAGCAGACTAATCGTTTTGGGCCTCTATTTCTTGATGCATTAATTTATCCAGCCTGTCCGCTTCTTCAATGTGCAGGGAAGTCCAAAGTATTGTATGGCGGGGTATCTCTACTACAATAGCACTGTCTTGAAGTTCATTCACTACCAGGAGACCCTTGCCTACAGCTTCCTTATCCATCACGGGCTTATCCACAAAAAGAATGACACTCTTATTGTCCTGGAACTAGATTCCATATTTCTTTGTCCTTCCTTTAGTTATGGGATCCATTTCTCCCTTGCTTAATTGCCTGTCAGTTTCCCCTGTCCCAGCAGCAACGCTGCATGTAAAATGCAACATTATTGCTACATGTTGTAGTTCCCTCAGACATTCTGTGAGTTGCCATAGCAGTCCCAGCCTTTCTCTCCAGAATGGGCTAGTCTGCCCCCACTTCTGTTTGTTTTAAGATAGTCTGTCCCAAGGCTATTCCTTTACCCACACTGCTTCTCACTTCCTTTCCACCCTAGATCACAGTGAGTACAGTCCTGTCTGCATCCACCCTTGGTAAGGCCTTTCTCTCTTACCATAGTCTAACCTCATAGAAGCATCCCACATAGAGAAGCACTCTCTGCCTACACTACACCTACAAGTTCCTGTGTTTTCTACTCCTGCAATAAAGTTAAGAAAGACATTAAGGACTTGTCATGCTTTGGAAGAGGGAAGACATGAGTTAAAGCTAACTGAAGCTATTCATACCTCAACACGTGACCCTAGCTTCAGGATACTTATCAGTAGAGGTAATTTGCGCCTGGTTCAGGGTCCTTAAATTCCAGTACATCAATCTTGTTTTCATTCTCCTCACACATAACAATTACCCATGGCCACTCTTTTTTAAAGTTGGCTGTATTCTTGTGCCCTTTCCCTTTTCAAAGATGAGTGACCAACCACAGTTGTATCTTTAGGGGTGTGCTCACAGACACCATTCTGTCTTATTCTAGCCAAAAACTGAATCTTTATAATATCTGCTTTCATCGTGAGGAATCTGGTTCGGCCATGTGGGCACGGTAGTAGATTTGTATTGCGCTTCTCGGTCGTAATTCGGTTCTTAGCTGAATTTTGTGGAAAGCCGATTGTAGCACTGAGACTGCATTGCGGGTGCGCTTACAGTATAACAACACATAGCTTGCTTGGTTGTTATGTAGGACCTATATCTGGACTGAATCATACAAACTGTTTCCTTAATTTTCCTATACTTCCTAACATTTTACTGGAGCACAATTACACATTGTTTCAAATATTCATATTTCTTTCTTTGTCATTGCATTCTCCATGTTGACTGGAGAAGACAGGCTGCTTTATTCTGGTGATAAAGCTGACAAGCTTTCATTCCTCTCTAGGTAGCCTGCATGACGACCGCTGCAGAGCATTTGCGCAAATCCCTCTATCTCTCCAACCTTCTTTGGATAAGAGCTCTGTAGTATTTCTGGAGTGTTAGAATGCTTCTCTTCTATCTTTCAGAGTTGGCTCTAATATCAAAAATTTCTAACTGGAAAAAAGCAGTTAACCTCTTTCCTGCTCCAAGGCGCCCTCTGCTGCTTTCAGTGCTAACTGCACTTCCAACTTTTCTTATTACTTTGTGAAGTTTCTAATTTTCTTCACTAACTTGACCAGTCAGATATCAAACTTCTGTCAGGTTTCTGTTATCTCTTTTTAGAATCTCTAACATTCAGGACCTTTCCGTATGTCATCCTTCCATTTACACACCTCTGTGCTGAGACTTTGGATCTCCTGGTGCGAGACTTCTAGCTCAGTGCTGAGAGTGCAAACCTCTTTTTAAGAGACTTCCATCTCTGTACCTTGACATCAAATCTCCCTTTCACTCCAGTTCTACACAGTGACTGTGAAATTCCTTCTGAGAGATTTCCAGTTCTGTGCCGAGACCGCTGAACTCCTGGCGAGAGACATCCAGCCCTATGCTCAGATTGTGTACCTCTCTCAGATTTCCAGCTCTGTATGGAGACTATGAATCTCTTTCTGAGACTCCCAGATCTGTACTGACTGCAAAACGCCTTTTGAGAGATTCCAAGAGACTGTGAGACTCCTTCTGAGAGAGTTCAAGCTCTATATTGAGACTGAGTGCAACCTTCCAAGAGACTTTCATGTCTGCCTGAGCTTCCTCATACTTCTGCTTCCAGTCAGCAGTAACTTCGTCAGAGCAGCTCTGTTTCTTGACCATGGCGGCAATAGTTGCGTTCAGTCTCCAAATCGGTCATCAGCTGAGTCAGCCTCTTATCCTGTACTGCCTGTTGCTGGGTTAGTGTGAGGATTAGGGGGTCACAGCGGCCGCAGCGTGACCCCCCCTTACCTTCTGCTGCTCCCGCTTCCGTGGGACGTACCTGTCGCCGGCTCCATCCGCCCCCCGTTGTCCTGGAGCGTCCCCGCCGGGCCGCCTCTGCTCCGCAGGTGCTCTCGTCTTGCGCGGCTGCTGTTAGTCCCGGGCGCGCGGGTGAAGATAATTTATTCACTGCACTAGCAGTGAAACCACGCCCCCAACTAACGTGCAGGCAATTACTCCAGACCAAACCTGCTCACCTGCCTGCCAATCAAGGAGACCTATCCAGGACAGCTCCACGCACTGCCTCCGCTCCCTATTGGTCAGCCGCACTATATATTGCCTGTCTTACCACTTTAACATTGCTCGACATAGTCTCTACTTGTGGATGTCTATTCTGGCTCTCTCTTGTCTTCGCTTATTCAGGTTACGATCCGGCTTGGCGGACTACACTCTCTGGCTCTCGACCCCGGCTTCCACTTGACCTCGCTGCTTCTCACGTCCCTCGATCTCAGCTCGCATCTCGACCTTCCGGATCTCACCACTCCCTGACCTTTGCAACGGCAACGACTACGTCTCTTATCTACCCAGTACCGGCAAGTATTGCTACAGCTGTATCCACCTGGCCTGGCAACGCCAAAACACCACACTCCGGACACGCTCCTTCTGCTGCGGGTGCGTGTATACATAAGTCCCACCTCAGTACAAGGGACGGGTCTGGTCTGCGGGCAGCACCGGCATAACAGTTAGGAGTTGGGTGTGTTGCTCAATATGCTGCCGTAGTAGGTCAGTTTGCTTGGCCTGCTCATACAGAAACTCTTTTAACAATTGTTCCTAGTCTGTTTCAGGGCTGGTCAACAATCACAATGAATCGTATAGGCAAGGACACAAACGTGGCAATGTAGAAAAGGCTCTAGAGAGGGCAAGTAAAGAAGATCAACGGCAGAATAAATCAGAAGTGATGACGTGTGTGAGCAAGTTCACCACAGCGAGTAGATTTATTAAGCAGACTATCAAAAGACATTGGAGAGTGCTACAAACAGACATCTCATTGGGTCCCGTATGGAAAGAATATCCCAGGGTGGCCTACCAAAGAGAAAACCTGAAGGATATTCTAATACACGCAGATAGGAAGGAACATTATTCGGTACCACATTTCTTGAGTGACCCTAGACCAGGATGCTATAGGTGTTTTAACTGCTCGGTATGTAAAAGCCTGACGACAGGTAGTGAATTTAGCCACCCTAGGAGTGGTAGGAAATGTAAAATAACAAGTAGAATTACCTGTACAAGCACACGTTATATACATTATAAAATGCCCATGTGGTCTCATTTATGTTGGTAAGACCTACTGTTGAAGACCAGATTTATTGAACATAAAAGTAGAATTAATAATAAATCTGATGATACTACACTGATTACACACTGGCAGAATTTAAACATACAATTTCATCTCTGAGGCTAACAGGCATCGAGCAAGTTAAAAAAGTAAGTGCTGGTCAGGATAGGGATACAGTGTTGTTACAGAGGGAAACCTTCTGGACATATACACTTGACACAGTATATCCTAGGGCAGGGGTGAGCAAACGTTTTATGCCGAGCCCCCCTTTTCATCCATAAAATTTCTCGGCCCCCCCTGCCTGATGTAATCAAAATCACATGAAAAAAAAAAAAAACCTTTATTAAACGGTGTACAATATAAATCCAAATATGTTTAAATACTTACATATTTCAACCGCTCGCGCTTGCAAAATTAGGCTGTGTCCACGCTGCCGCTGAGAGCGGTGACATCACCAACTCTCCAAGCATGAACACAGGGTGTCCTGCATAATTTTGCAAGCGTGGATCGGGGCTATTTGTGTGTGTGTTTGTGTGTGTTTGTGTGTGGCTGTATTGACTGCTGCTGAGTGCACTTCAAAGTCAATTTTGTTTGTCTCCCCAAGCGCCAAGCTTGGGTGAGCGTACCTGCACAAAGGCAATCCTTTGGGGGGGCATTCATCCACCACTTTGCTACCTCCCTTCCCTCTCCCCCCCCCTTTTTTTTCTTCCTTCCCCTCCATGCTTTTTGTCTTGCTATCCCCATTTTCATCCAAACTCCTACCTACAGTATTATTATTTTTTTTCCGTTTTCAATGTTGTGTTTTCACTTTCTTTTTTATTATTTCTGTCCATTCATAGTGTGATTGATATAGTGGCAGCCTACCCTTTCACTTGCAGAGGATCGCAGCGAAGCAGGTTGCCAGCGGAGGAGAGCAGGAACACAGCGCTATTGCAGGGCAGACACCGAAGGAGGGGCGTTTGACTTCATTGTGCTCGGGCGTGCTCCTCCCCGTACCTCCAAAGCCCCTGCACGTGCGCTCACACACCATCACGTTGCCGCCACCTGTACTATCCTGTTCAGCCACCCGCACACATTTCGGCTGCCCACCCGTGCACATTTTCTTGGCCGCCCCTCGCGCATAGCTTTTGCATCCTCCTGCGCACAGCGTCTGCCGGCCCGTGCACCCAGTTTTCGTTGCACGTCGCCTGCGCCCCCCTAAATAATCTTGCGCCTCATTGCCCCCCCAGTTTGCGCACCACTGCATTACAACATACACTCTCTCAATCAATCAATCAATCAATCACCACATACACTCAATCAATCACCACACACACTCACCATATACACTCAATCAATCACCACACACACTCAATCCCCCCCCCACACACACACACCACATACTCAATCCCCACACACTCGCACACTCAATCCCCACACACACATACACTCAATCCCCACACACACACACACACACAATCCCCACACACACACAATCCCCCCCCCCACACACACACACAATCCCCCCCCACACACACACACACACAATCCCCCCCACACACACACAGACACACAATCCCCACACACACACACACAATCCCTACACACACACACACTAAATCCCCACACACACTCAATCCCCACACACACACACACACAATCCCCCCCCACACACACACAATCCCCCCACACACACACACACACAATCCCCCCCCCCCACACACACACTCAATCCCCCCCCACACACAATCCCCCCACACACACACACAATCCCCCCACACACACTCAATCCCCCCCCACACACACAATCCCCCCACACACACACAAACTCAATCTCCACACACACACACACAAACTCAATCCCCCCCACACACAACCTCCCCACACACACACACACAAACTCAATCCACACACACACACACTTTGACCTGGGGGGGCGACATGCTCCGATCCTCCAACCCCCCATGCTGCTGAAAACTGGTGCGGGAAGCAGACAGGAAGAGAAGGAGGGGCTGTGTGCAGAGAGAAGCCCCGCCCCCTCTGCAAGACACAGACACATAGAAGCAGCAGCACGGAGCTTCTGGCCGCCCGTTCACAGCTCTGCCCGCCCAAAGGTTTCCCTGCAAGCAGCCCACGCCCCCCTACATAATCTTGCGCCCCCCACCCCCCAGTTTGCGCACCGCTGTCCTAGGGGTTTCAATGATTACATATCGTATAACTGTTTCTTATCTAGGAGGTAGTATTGTATACTAATATCTTTATTTGCCTACAGGATGTGTGGCTGCTGCTATAGTCTTTTCTATACATTTTGTGCCTAATAGAATTAGACAGATCATAGCATAAATATAACAAGAGACTGTTTTGCATTCCATTTTTATTGATTTTAAACCAATCACACATTGAGCACTCGGGTTCAAGGCACAGCACTTAGGGAACATGCTCTCTAAATTTTGTCTCTCTCTCACATTAAGACTGGAAGGAGCAGGGACTACCAAGGATGCTGCTCGGACTCATCTTCCGACAGAACCAGAAAGTACAAGCATTTCCAGTAGAGTGTTGACGCATGCGCAATGTGTCCCTGCAAAGAAAAATCTACAGATGACGACGCGGGACATCGCATTGGACCAGAAGATCGCGATGACGTCACCAATGCTGAAACACGGAAGTATCGGCCTGTGGATCGCAAAGAAGGACTGCGCATGCGCAGGAGAGATGTCCCTAACCCTCGCGAGATTATGGAAGGCAGAGGAGCCTGTCGGGGCATGGACACAAGCGTAGATGACGTCACCAACACTGGAACGTGGAAGTACCGCCCTGTGGAACGCAAAGATGGACGGCGCATGCGCAAGAGAGATGTCCCTAATCCTTGCGAGATCATGGAAGGCAGAGGAGCCTATCGGAGCGCAGATGACGTCACTCATTGTCAAAACGCGGAAGTATGGACTTTCATGATGTGAGGGAGGAGAGACTTAATTAAATGAAAACAATGTGGGACAGCTGTTGAACCTTTTCACGTAGTTTTAATTTTCTTCTTGTTTTGTTACGGTCGAAACGTTGTGTGGCACAATATATTTTTCTATTCAGCAAACCCGCAGTGCGTTGGATCTCCTTTTCAGCAGTTCAGATCAGGATTACCAGGACAGGTACCCATTGAACCAGCAGCACCGGTAATATTGAATGTATTATTTAGTTGTGGTGTGCAGCATATCACTTCTGTTTGGTCAACGATCACCACATATTTGTCCCAGCTCCGCTTCCCTGGTAATGTTTGTTGAGCGTTTCTCACTGTCAGAACCAGACAGACACTTTTTCAGGGTACATGACTTCCGACTTGGGCCCTCTGGAGTTTTCGCCATTCCCTGGATAAATCTTTCCTTTACTCTAGGCTGCAGGGCATCTCGGTCCCCTTTTTGTTTTTGCAGGGTTATCTGTGGATATGTCTGCAACTTTCACGGTAAGCGGAGAACCGCTTTTCCTTTCTCTTCCTCTTTACTTTGGAAGACTTGGGCGCATCAGGGATACTAAGGTCCCTTTCTTTGCTTGAAATTTCTGCAGTTTCACTAGACCCTTTTCTTGCAGTTGCAGGCAGCAATATTCCGCTAGGCCTGCCATTGCTGCCGACGTTCCCGTACGAAAGGATACAACACTTCCGTGTGCCCAGGGTCCAGGCAAGTCTAACATCCTAGGCGTGTTTCGCTGGTGCTTCTCGTTTCTGGGACCATATAAGAGACATCCTCATTATCAAAATGCCTGAAGGGCCGGTTTAATTATTGACAAAACACATTTTGCCCTCAAATCTTGCAGATCCAGGTGTATTCTTCACCCTGACCTCAGGAGGCGCTCTTGCGTCAATATTCTCTGTATATGCTAGAACCACCAATGGTGAGTTATACAGGTGGAGCAGACTTCAATTCACTTCCAGAGTTCGTAGCTCTCGCAGGCATCACGTTAGATTTTTTATTTTTTCTGAGCGGCCATTTAAAAAAAAACATTTTTTTATCCCCCTCTGCATGCGTAATGGGGTAGACTTTGGTCACAGAATCAGAACCTTGAATCAGTCCCCGTCTGTAGCAGTCCCCTCAGTCAGACTGTGGCATTTGTGACTTTATCCAGCGCAGTGGAGCTTTTTCTGCCTGTATCTGTAGCTCTTTATTCCTGGTCACCTCTGCACGTGGTTCTTCCGCGGTCACTCCCGTTGCTCAAGCTTTTATATGATATCAAAATAGAAAAATAGGCAGAGCACTGCAAAAAAGCTAGTGAGGAAGCTGGACAAAGGTAGCCGTTGAAAAAAGCAATTTATTAAAGATACATCATCCCAGCAGTGAACTCCAATGCGTTTCGTATCTGCTAGTACTTTGTCAAAGAGCTCATGCTGCAGGACTCTCCCCCGATCATTCCTTCCTCTAGCTGCATGTTTTAGTCCACTCATCAGGGGCGCACTTAATACAAGCATTATTAAGCAGTTTTCTCCCGTCATCTTTACTGATTCAAGTCTTCTATGGACATTATTTACAGTTAGTTGAAGTTTCCCTACATATCTGGAGAATCGGCATAGGGGTTCTTTACCCCCCTCTTTCCCCAAGCTTTTATATGAACTGTTGTAAACAGGAGCACAAAAAAAATCCCTGACTGTCTCTGGGGCTCCATTGTAATTCAAGGGCCACCTTTCATTCTACTTCTAACACCATATGTCGGAGATGTGTGCAGAGGTTTTTATAACAGGAGACGTTTTAAAGAGAAAATAGGTTTGTATTAGCCAGTGGGTTTAAACAACAAAACACAGCTTATGGTTCAGAAAAACAGGGTTAAAGAAACATAAACAAAACAGGGGTTCTCCTCTAGGGAGCACTGACTAGACCACACCATACACCCTATTTATGGGTAGGGGGGGCTTGGCCCCTTACCAACAACAGTCAGATAAACAATTCACAGGTGGGGGTCACTTACGTTCGCCCCACAGCGTCATCCAGTCTGCTTAGAAGGAGGGAAGAGAGTCCCAGTGTAGGCTTCTCTCCACCGCGGCCCAGTAACTTCCTGTGCCAGAGAGAAAATAGTGCCTACGTCATCTCTTCAGCAATTCAAAGCACTTCCCTGGACTAGAGATTTCCCTGCAGTGAATGCTACAGCCTTATAAAGGCCTTTAATAAAGCAGCTGAGCAGGCAATAAAGGCAGCCCTGTGGCTTTAACCTGCTCAGTGCTGTCTCAGGCTCTGTCAATAGGTCTTATTAGGTGATGGAGGATTCACCCTGTTAAACACCCCCTCGCTTCCTACTTAATGCCAGCCCTTTCCTCCTGTCCTTTTGCCGGATAAACATGTTTGTTTGGCTACTGTGACATGTATCCTGCTATCATAGACCGGCCTGCTCTGACCTGTGCCTACCTGACCACTCTACCTGCCTGCTGCTTGCTTTCAACCGCACCTTCCTGTTTCTTCTGACCGTGTACTACCAGCTCCAGCCACTGAAATGTACCTCACTACATAGAGCTTGCAGCCATGGGCCTGACAAGTTGATAAATGTAATGCTCCTTATTCAAGAAACAACAGAGGTGGAAGCCTCAAGAGCCATGTTCACACCTGTAAGGTCAGGCTAAAATGGATTAGAATAGCAGAAACGTAAAAACTAATAGGACGCTGATCATCTGAGAGTCAGTCACAGTACACTTGGGACGCACAGAAATCGGCACCAGCCGGGAGTCTGTGTTCCTTCCACTCAGTAGGCAGATACCTTAGGAAATATTTCCCCCAGAAATACCTATCCATAAAAGTGCTGAAGTTTGACGATTATTATGAAACTCCCAGCCACCTCATAAAAATCAACATGTGTCGTCATTCTATTTTTATTCATTTTTTTGCCTTAAGATCATTAGTTCTCCAATAAGGCCATTTTTGTTTTCCCTGAAGCACTGAAGATTGACAGCTGTGTCATACTTGTTCTTAAAATGACTTAGACCCCTATTGTGTTTATTTTCATTTTAATGTGCACATGGGCGTTACATGGCTGGAACACATGTGCGTTAATTGGAAAGCACGTTAGATTTTTTTCCAATGCACATGTGCATTATGTTGGTCATCACGTCTCTACGTTATTAATGTACCCGCTACTGCATATATCACAACGATACTGCTTTTGGTGACAGATGCTATTTTTAATATATCATTAGCATTGTGGGGCTCTCCAAAGTTACGGGTAGAGAAAATTGTTTTTCATGGAAAATGGTGGCATATTTTGAGAAGCAAAAAGTAGTGCCTGTTGAAGGGACTTCTCTGCTCGAAACTATTTTAGTGTTAAGAAATAACAAAGAAACATAAAACTAGAACATTTTAAAATAAATAGATGTCCATATTTATTTTCACTTACATTTTGGCCCCAGCAGGTGAAGGTGTCGGTTGTACAGTTTTTGGAAGGTCTTTAAAGCGAGTATTTATTTTTTCCAGCTTGCGGAAGCTTTGTATTATCTTACTGATATCTGCTGAGATTGTGGTATGAGATGCAGGAGCCTGCCCATCGGCTGATATGTTTCCTTCACCTAACTGAGATACAGTATGGTTATTCAGTATGATATGGTCACACTATACAATGAAAAATCTTACAAAATAAGCCATTCGTATAATGTGGATCAAATGTTACAGGTCTCAGAGTAATCAGCATTTCACGTAATAAAGATGTTTTATTTTTGTAGACAGATAGACCAACAGATTTTACATTGGGAAATATTTTCATCTCTTTGCTAGAAAGGATATGATGCTATGCGGAAGAAATTCTAAAGCTCCGGAAAAACAAACAAAACTAAATTATATTTCCATAACAACAACAACAATACAAATCCGAATCCCGACACTTAATATAACACTGCCGATCATTTCAGCTATTAACACTTTCCTTGTTCCTCATCCCCCAAAGAGATTTTGATGTAAACTCTCCATTATTTAACGATATAATGCAAGTTCTGGATCTATTTCCTGTAATGGTCCTGGAAAAGTGATGCTATGCTTTTCGTTACAATGTCTATTAAAAGCAGTAATACGAAGGGAAGCAAAAGGTCATCCGGAGTTGAACCAGGCTTTTGCCATCTCCAATGAAACTGGGATTCCTTAAAAATGTACTTGTAAGTGACTGGGTTTTTAATTAAATTTAGCCTCCCTCCCACAATTAAATAGTGACATAATTGAAGCATGACGCACCGACAAGTTATTGGATGACCCAGTTGGCCATTTTTATTTATTTAAAAAAATTTTACCTACACATAATTTATCGAAAACAGAAGAGTTTGCAGAACTGAAAATAGAGAGATTTATTTATTTATAAAATGTTTTACTAGGACATAATACATTGAGAATCAACTCTCGTTTTTAAGTATGTCCTGGGCACAGTGTTATGATGACAATACATGGTTACATTAAATGAACAGAGGTTCAACATTCAATTTACAGACATTTCATGGACAGTTAGAGATAATATATGATTATGGGTATTTGAAGCAGCTACAGGCAAGATTAAAATGCGAGACAGCTGAAGTCTTGAAATTACTTAAACTGGAGGCGGTTTTGAGAGTCTCTGGTAGGTTGTTCCAGTCATGAGAAGCACAGAAAGAGAAGGAGCGACCGGATTCCTTGTTGAACACTTGGACTGTGAACAGTCTTTTGGAGTCAGATTTCAGGTAATAAGGTATGAGTGTGGTCGGGGTGATGAGTTTCTTCAGATAAGCAGGTAGCTTGCCCAAAATGTATTTGAAGGCAAGATAGGAAAAATGTACGTTGTGTCTGGACTCAAGGCATAGTCAATCAAGTTCTTGGAGCATTTTGCAGTGATGTGTGTTGTAGTAAGATTGAAGGACAAATTGGTATATTAAGTTGTAAAGGGAGTATAGTTTGCTTACGGTGAGGTTAGAGTGCTGTACCAGATACTATGCCCCCATAGTCTATAATTTGCATTAGCATCTGTAGTGCAATGTGCTTTCTGACCAGTGGGCTAATGAAGGATTTGTTCCTATAAAGTACACCTAGTTTGGCATAGGTTTTGGATGACAGGGTATCAGTATGCAACCCAAATGTTAAATGGGAGTCAAGCCGTATGCCCAGATATTTAAAACAAAGCGCCAGGGGCTAGAATTGTGTTAGAGTTGGTTCTGATCTGTAGCTCTGTCGTTGGTAGCTTTAGAAACTTAGGCTTAGTCCCAAATACCATAGTTACAGTTTTGTCAGTGTTTAAAAACAGTTTGTTATGGGAACTCAAGTATTGAAGTCTTGAAAAATCAGACTGAAGTACGTGTCTAAGGTCAGAGAGGCTAGTGCAGTGAGCATATAAGATTGTGTCATTCGCATTCATGTGCATTGAAGCTGCCTTACAAGCTGTAAATACGGTAGATCATGAATGAAGAATGAAAAGAGGAGTCTTCGATATAAAATAACACCCGTCCTCCTCTCTTTGGCCTATCTTTCCTAAAAATGGAATATCCCTGAATGGAGATAGAGGTATCAAGGGTTTAAGGAATTAGCCATGATTCAGAAAGAATTGTGGCTTTAGGCTCATGCAAAAGGCACTATGCCTTTAGTTCATCCAGTTTGGGCAGCAGGCAATCGAAAAAATTTATGGACTACAGGTAGCCCTTTTTTTAATTTAACAAACAAACATGAAATGTTAAATAAAACCTGGTTACTGAGGACAATGTAATTTAGGTAATTCCTATAGTTAAAAAAAAACTCTGTTGTTGATGGTGATTCATCACTCTCTCAAAGTTCTGGATGTGTTAGCATAAATTAACAAAAAAAATACATATATATATATATATAGCTAAACCCCGTTATAACGCGCCTCGTTATACCGCGATTCGGTTATAACGCGGTTTTCCCGTGGCTCCCGTTTAAAAAAAAAAAAAAAAATTAAAAATGTAAAATTTTTTTTTTTTTTTTACATTTTTTTTTTGCACACTGCACACACTGCACACACACTGCTCATTGCTCACACTGCCACACTGCACACACACTGCACACTGCACACACACTGCTCATTGCTCACACTGACACACACACTGCACACACACTGCACACACACTGCACACTGCACACACACTGCTCATTGCTCACACTGCACACACTGACACACTGCACACACACTGCACACTGCACACACACTGCTCATTGCTCACACTGCACACACTGACACACTGCACACACACTGCACACTGCTCACACTGCACACACTGACACACTGCTCATTGCTCACACTGACACACACTGCACACTGCTCACACTGACACACACTGCACACATACTGCTCACACTGACACACACTGCACAGACACTGCACACACTGATACACTGCTCATTGCTCACACTGACACACACTGCACACTGCTCACACTGACACACACTGCTCACACTGACACACACTGCACAGACACTGCTCACACTGCACACACTGACACACACTGCACAGACACTGCTCATTGCTCACACTGCACACACTGACACACTGCTCATTGCTCACACTGACACACACTGCACACTGCTCACACTGACACACACTGCACACACACTGCTCACACTGACACACTGCACACTGCACACACTGACACACACTGACACACACTGCACAGACACTGCTCATTGCTCACACTTACTGCACACAGCTCTCACAATACACTCACATGTCAGCAGCCCACCCCCCCCTCACATGTCAGCAGCCCACCCCCCCCTCTCACATGTCAGCAGCCCACCCCCCCCTCTCACATGTCAGCAGCCCACCCCACCCCCCCTCTCACATGTCAGCAGCCCACCCCACCCCCCCTCTCACATGTCAGCAGCCCACCCCACCCCCCCTCTCACATGTCAGCAGCCCACCCCACCCCCTCTCACATGTCAGCAGCCCACCCCACCCCCCCTCTCACATGTCAGCAGCCCACCCCACCCCCCCTCTCACATGTCAGCAGCCCACCCCACCCCCCCTCTCACATGTCAGCAGCCCACCCCACCCCCCCTCTCACATGTCAGCAGCCCACACCACCCCCCCTCTCACATGTCAGCAGCCCACCCCACCCCCCCTCTCACATGTCAGCAGCCCACCCCACCCCCCTCTCACATGTCAGCAGCCCACCCCACCCCCCCTCTCACATGTCAGCAGCCCACCAGCCCGTTTTTCACATGTCAGCAGCCCACCAGCCCGTTTTTCACATGTCAGCAGCCCACCAGCCCGGTGGAGGTTGGAATAATGACATCACCCGCAGGGGGCGGAGAGCGGACGGCTTGATTGACAAGAAGAGGGCTGTGGGCGGGGCGACTGAATGAGGCCAGGCAGTAAGAGTGCCCGGATGTGGGATGCTTGTTCTGCAGTCATTGGTGCCATATAGGAGGAGGTAAGTGGGCGTGGCTTGCATCCTTTACCCCCCTTTGTCTCTATGGCAACTCCTCCTGCCCGGGTGATTTGCAGTGCAGGGTGGGCGGAGGTGAGTCAGAGCCGGGCGTGGTGGACCCGGCCGGGGAGGGGGAGCCTCGCGCTCCGGGACCCTCTCCCAGCCTCTCCTCCCCACCCCTCTCCCTCCTTACCGCCGCTCACCAGGACTCAGTGACCGGAGCTGCAGCTAACCCAAGTCCCGCAGGCTGTGCGAGGTGCTGGTATCTGTCACACCCTCCCTGACCCCACACAGCGGCTCTGATGCTGGGCGTAGCGGTGATGACGAACAGGTAGGGGACCCTGCATTAAAGCCTGAGAGAGATTAGTGTCACCTCACCCTGCCCACCCCTTCTCACCATCACACACACACTCACACACTCACACACACACACTCTGTCTCTCTCTCTCTCACGCACACACACACTCTGTCTCTCTCTCTCTCACACACGCACGCACACACACACACGCTGGGAGGACACAGACACGTGCAAAACCAGGGGGCTGAGAGGGAGGACGGATGAATCGCCGCCATTTTAAATTTTTTATTTATTTATTTATTTAACTTCCTTCCCTCCTCACACCCGATCAGGAGCGCGGCGGCCATTTTTTTTTTTAATTAGCGCGACCCCGTTACTAACGCGGTGGACTCGGGGTGGACCCCGAGCACCGCGTTATAACGGGGTTTAGCTGTATATATATTTGTGCTCAGTAACCAGGTTTTATTTAACATTCCATGTTTGTTATTTAAGTATATGCTAATTAAAAGTATGATTATATGATTGATGTTATGTCAGTATTGCACCTGGACTGATACTCCATGTGATGTAGACCTGATGTCTTTTCTTCCACCTGGACACAGGTGGGTTTGATCCTGGGGGCAGAGTTTCAAGGTGCAGGAGCACTACTTAAATCAGGGCAATAACATCGAGTCCTCTACTCTTTGATAAAGCGCCAGTAGGGCGTGAAACGCGTTAGTTTTTTTAACCCTGTCTTTGGTTATGTGCCAATACATTTTTTATACAGCTGCTCGTTCCAGCCCTGAGTGTTTCACGCTGTTCACTGCTACTTCTTCGCTGCTGTATATCCTACATATGGCTGAAGCACACCAACAGATGTCCACAATTACTGGGATAACGCGGGTACCTCTACAGTCCTTTTTTCAAAGGAAAGTGGTTTTGTTCTGTCAATCACTGTGAACTGTTTAAATTGCGTATTTCATGTACAGCATTAGATTTTATATATATATAGTTTTCGACCAATCACCCAAAAATCTACTCGCCCAATCAAAAAATCTACTCGCCGAACCAAAAAATCTACTCGCCGAACCAAAAAATCTACTCGCCACCTAGTTCCGCCCCCAACCCCGCCCTTAGTCCTGCCCCCAACGCCGCCCCTAGTCTCGCCCCCAACCCCGCATTAAAATAAAATATATAAATAAAATACATTTAATAAATTCCTAGTCAAAACAACATTTGTTTTTGACATAAATGTATTTATTGTATTACATTATACTACAATTAGTCCTTGTTACGTGTGTGTGTGTGTGTGTGTGTGTGTGTGTGTGTGTGTGTGTGTGTGTGTGTGTGTGTGTGTATGTGTGTGTGTGTGTGTAAATGTCGGATTTATAAATAAAAGCCAAGTGTGAATGACTAGTTTCCTGAACCCCATAACCAGTGTCTGGACGTCCCCGCTTCACAATATCTAAAGCAGCAATCCCGCCTGGGATCTTACCTGATCCGCAGTCCCTCAATGTCCAGGTACCCTCATTCCCGCAATGTTATAAGTTGGAGGGGATGTGTTCCCTACCTGTTTTCTGGTTTAGGGGGGCTTCCGATGTCTTCCGTGTGAAGCTTGAGTCAGATCTGGAAAAAAGCAGTATAGGTTATTTCGGTGTAGTATAGGACAGTTAAGATATACAGGGTAAATAAGATATCCAGATCCAGAGTGTGAGAGAGTGTGGGTGACAGAGAGAGAGAGAGAGAGAGAGAGAGAGAGAGAGAGAGAGAGAGAGAGAGAGTGTGGGGGAGAGAGAGACAGAGTGTGGGTGTCACGCTGCGCTCACCACAAACAGGACGGAAGACCGCGGGGCTGAGGTGGGGATAGAAAGACACCGACCCACAACCACGCAGTCCTGTCCGGAATGCGTAGTCCAAGTCGTACTGCGTCGTAGGGTTGGAGAGGTCAGGGTAGTCAGGGTACTTGCCGTGTTCCAGGGTTGGAGAGTCCGGGTAGGTAGAGTTTCGTAGCCAAGGTCCTGGGTAATAGAAGGTAGAGTAGTCGAGTAACGAAGCCGGGGTCAAAGTGCTGGAGAGTGTAGAAATCCAAGTAACAGGCAGGGTCAAACAGGACAGACAAAGTTCAAGACAAAACTAGACAGCAGCGGTGAGCACAATGCATAAACAGGAGTTTATGCTCAGCAAGGAATGCCAGACAGGAGCAGGTATATATGCAGGGAGGATCCAATTACCTTGCAAGGGTGTGGTCCGGTCCTCCAATGGTGTCCGAGCAGCAGTAATTAGAAATAGCCTGCAGGTCATGCTTTCCTGGTGATTGCCTTGGTTGCCGAGCAACCCGCGCGCGTGCGCGATGCGCGTCGCGGAGCGCTGACGTCACGCGGGTGTACGGCCGAGTTCCCTCCCAGTGGGAGGTGTTGGCAGCTTCTCACTGAGCGTGCGTGTACTGCCCTAGCCGTGCGTGTGCGCATAGGAACGCCGTGTGACGCGTCAGCGAGGCGGTCCGTGACTGGAGTAGCTGCGGATGTGACAGTATCCCCCACTTGAGGGGAGACCTCCGGGCGACCCAGAGATGGTTTTTCCGGGTACCTACGGTGGAAGGCATAAATGAGACGGTTGGCATGTACCTGACGATGAGGAATCCACTCTCTCTCCTCCGGGCCATAGCCTCTCCAGTGTACGAGATATTGCAATCCTCCTCTGGACATCCTAGAGTCGAGGATAGTCTGTACCTCGTATTCTATTTGACCCTCTACCAGTATAGTTTGTGGCAGTTTAGGTTGCCCCTTGGAGGAAGAGTCTTGAAGGTATGGTTTTAGAAGGGAGGAGTGAAAAACAGAGGGAATTCTCATAGATTTAGGCAGTTCTAGCCGATAGGCTACTGGGTTGATCCTTTTAGTGAGGCGGAAGGGGCCAATGAAGCGTGGTGCCAGTTTGGGTGAAGTTACCTTTAAACGAATGTTTTTGGTGGATAACCAGACCCTTTGTCCTACCGAGTACCCTGGGACCTCTCTTCGGTGACGATCCGCTTGTCTCTTCTGTAGTCTTCCAGCGTGCTGTAGGTTTAGATGGATCTTCTGCCATAAGTCTTGTAAGTGAAGGATCTTGTCCTCTGCGGCCGGGACTCCAGACTTCGAGATAAGAGAAGGGAGCGCAGAAGGATGGAACCCGTAGTTGATCATGAATGGTGATTGTTGAGATGATTCATTCCGAAGATTGTTATGGGAGAATTCTGCCCATGGAAGAAGTTCTGCCCAGTCGTCTTGAGTATCAGCAACAAAACACCTTAAAAATTGTTCCAGAGACTGATTGGTGCGTTCAGTTTGCCCATTGGTCTGGGGGTGATATCCTGACGAGAAATGTAGTGTGACGTCCAGACTCTTACAGAACGCTCTCCAGAATCGTGAAATGAATTGGGATCCTCTGTCAGATACTATGTTCCGGGGAGTACCATGTAACCTGAAGATCTCCCTGATGAAAACGTCGGACAACATTGATGCGGTGGGTAGACCGTTCATGGGAATGAAGTGTGCCTGTTTTGAAAACCTGTCCACCACTACGAGTATGGTGTCCATGCCTCTAGATTTAGGCAACTCAACAATAAAGTCCATTGATATGTGTGTCCATGGACGTTCCGGGATCGGTAATGGATGAAGAAGACCCGCAGGTCTGTTGTGTGGCGTCTTGTTCCGTGCACAAATAGCGCATGAAGATACAAAAGCTCGTATGTCCCTCCGCATGTTGGGCCACCAGAACGTGCGTTCGATGAGCTCAGTAGTTCTTTTGGTGCCAGGATGACCAGCTGTCTTGGATGAATGTCCCCACTCCATGACTCTCCTCTGGTAAAGAAGTGGAGTGAACAAACGATCCTCTGGAACCTTGAGTCCTGCTGGGATGTTGTTTTGAGCCTTGGTAATATCAGGCAAGGCGTTGAAAGTACTGGCTGCCACAATGCAAGTGGATGGAAGAATGGTCTCCTGCTGTTCCACCCTGCTATCCTCTACCAGGAACTGTCGAGACAACGCGTCGGCTTTAATGTTCTTAGAGCCTGGGATATATGAAATGAGGAAGTTGAAGCGTGTAAAGAATAAAGACCATCTTGCCTGGCGAGACCCGAGTCGCCGTGCTCCCTCAATGTACAGTAGGTTCTTATGGTCTGTTAATATTGTGACAGGTGTCTCCGTACCCTCCAGTAGATGTCTCCACTCCTCCAAGGCCAGTTTGATCGCGAGGAGCTCCCGGTTACCCACGTCATAATTCCTTTGAGCGGAGGAAATTTTTTTAGAAAAATACGCACAGGGGTGAAGTGGAGCTTGAGGATTCTTTCTCTGGGAGAGTATAGCACCTGCTCCTATATCGGAGGCGTCTACCTCTAAGGAAAATGGTAATGAAGGGTCTGGGTGTACCAAGATGGGTGCTGAGGCGAATGCCGTCTTTATCCTCTCGAAGGCCTGGAGAGCTTCGTTAGACCAATTAGTAGGGTCAGCTCCTTTCTGAGTGAGCGCCGTGATGGGTGCTACTACCGATGAGAATCCTTGAATGAACCTCCGGTAATAGTTGGCGAAGCCGAGGAACCTTTGGATAGCCTTGAGGGAGAGAGGACAGGGCCATTCGAGTACAGCTTTGACCTTGCTGGGGTCCATAGCGAGTCCAGTGTCCGATATAATATAGCCGAGAAATGAGGTAGATCTTTGGTGGAAATGGCATTTCTCAAGCTTAGCAAATAAGTGGTTCTCTCTTAAGCGCTGCAAGACTTGTTTGACGTGAGTAGTATGTTCCGGCATGGATCTGGAAAAAATTAATATATCATCCAGGTATACAATCACATGACGGTCCAGAAGGTCTCTAAAGATGTCATTAACAAAGTCTTGGAAGACCGCAGGGACATTGCACAACCCAAACGGCATAACTCGGTACTCGTAATGCCCGTCGCGAGTATTGAATGCTGTCTTCCATTCGTCTCCCTGTCTGATTCTGACCAGATTATAGGCGCCTCTGAGATCCAGCTTGGTGAAGATCTTAGCTCCTTGGAGTTTGTCAAACAATTCTGTTATTAACGGAAGGGGGTAGCGGTTCTTTATGGTAAGTTTGTTGAGACTGCGATAGTCTATGCAGGGTCTGAGGGTTCCGTCCTTTTTCTTGACGAAGAAAAAACCCGCCCCCGCAGGTGATGAGGATTTACGAATGAACCCCCTCTGAAGATTCTCCTGGATATATAGTCTCATAGCCTGAGTCTCCGGTATGGACAATGGGTATGATCCTCCTCTCGGGGGCATGGTACCGGGTAGAAGATCGATTGGGCAATCGTACGCACGATGTGGCGGAAGTTCTTCTGCTTGACGTTTGTCAAAGACATCGCGGAAATCTTCGTATATCCCCGGCAGCTGTACCCTGTCAGGATCCGTGACCTCCATTTCTGCCACTGCCTTTGGAGCAGACATGCAATGTTCCAAGCAAAAAGAACTCCAACGAAGTGGCGTGGCCTCTGTCCAGTCAATGACAGGATTGTGGATCCGGAGCCACGGAAGTCCCAGAATGATGTTCGAGGAGGGGGTGTGAATGATATCAAAGGTTATAGTCTCGGAGTGAAAGTCGCTAGTCATGATGTTAAGGGGTATGGTTTGTAAGGAAATGATCGCGGGCTGCAATGGTCGTCCGTCAATGGCTTCAAGACCTACCGGTCGATCTTTGGGTACCAACGGTATTTTATTCTTGAAGGCGAACTTTTGGTCCACGAAGTTTCCTCCTGACCCCGAATCCAGAAAGGCCCGTGTCTGTACTGTGAAGGTCTCACCGGATATGGAGATCGGTAGATAAAACCTCGTAGAGGGTTGAGGAGGGGGAAAAGTTGCAGTGCCCAGCGTGATCCTCCTTATACTCACTGGGCTTTGGCGTTTCCCGGCTTCAGCGGACAGTTGAATACCAGGTGGCCGTTATTGCCACAGTAGAGGCATAGTCCCGCTCGTCTTCTTCGTTGCCTCTCGATAGGTGAAAGGCTAGTCCCTCCCAGCTGCATGGGTTCATCTAGGACGGGAGTTGTGGAGAGTAGAGGACCTATGGTGGAAAAGGAAGATGATTGTATACCTCGGGGGTGTTTGTTTCTTTCCCTCCTTCTCTCTTGGAGGCGCTGATCCATCCGGATGCACAGGTCTATCAGGTCCTCCAGTCCAGCGGGACGATCCAGAGCTGCTAATTCATCCTTCAACCGTTCGGACAGGCCCTGCCAGAAGACTGCAGATAGAGCCACATCGTTCCAGGCGGTCTCGGCCGCCACCGTCCGGAAGTCCAGAGCATAACGAGCCACAGTACGGTCTCCCTGAGAAATATTAAGCAGAGTGGATGCAGCCGTAACCCTACGCCCTGGGGTGTCAAACACCCTTCTGAATTCGGTGATGAAGAGAGTGAGGTCAGAGATCAAATCTGGGCGTTGCTCCCAAATAGGAGAAGCCCATGCCAGGGCGGCGTCAGTCAGCAGGGAGATTATGTATGCGACCTTTATTCGTGAAGAAGGAAAGTGAGAGGGCATTAGCTCAAACTGTATGAAGCACTGGTTCAGAAACCCCCGACAACCGCTGGGATCCCCTGCATATCGGTTGGGCGCAGGTAGTCGTGGTTCGGAGGTAGGTGTGATAAGTGCAGGAGTGGCTGCGAGTGGAACGGGGTTGGTGGTAGATACAGTTAAGCGTCTAACTTGTTCAGTCAGGGTATCCACGTCTTGTTTAAGTTGGGACACTAGTTGTTCCTTGTGTGTAAATGAGCCGGTAAGTTGCCGGAAGCATTCCTCATGGGTGTCTAAGCGTCGGGCCACCTCAGCGGCGTCCATGTTTGTTGGGCTGAGCATATTGTCACGCTGCGCTCACCACAAACAGGACGGAAGACCGCGGGGCTGAGGTGGGGATAGAAAGACACCGACCCACAACCACGCAGTCCTGTCCGGAATGCGTAGTCCAAGTCGTACTGCGTCGTAGGGTTGGAGAGGTCAGGGTAGTCAGGGTACTTGCCGTGTTCCAGGGTTGGAGAGTCCGGGTAGGTAGAGTTTCGTAGCCAAGGTCCTGGGTAATAGAAGGTAGAGTAGTCGAGTAACGAAGCCGGGGTCAAAGTGCTGGAGAGTGTAGAAATCCAAGTAACAGGCAGGGTCAAACAGGACAGACAAAGTTCAAGACAAAACTAGACAGCAGCGGTGAGCACAATGCATAAACAGGAGTTTATGCTCAGCAAGGAATGCCAGACAGGAGCAGGTATATATGCAGGGAGGATCCAATTACCTTGCAAGGGTGTGGTCCGGTCCTCCAATGGTGTCCGAGCAGCAGTAATTAGAAATAGCCTGCAGGTCATGCTTTCCTGGTGATTGCCTTGGTTGCTGAGCAACCCGCGCGCCGTGCGCGATGCGCGTCGCGGAGCGCTGACGTCACGCGGGTGTACGGCCGAGTTCCCTCCCAGTGGGAGGTGTTGGCAGCTTCTCACTGAGCGTGCGTGTACTGCCCTAGCCGTGCGTGTGCGCATAGGAACGCCGTGTGACGCGTCAGCGAGGCGGTCCGTGACTGGAGTAGCTGCGGATGTGACAGTGGGTGAGAGAGAGTGTGGGAGAGAGAGAGAGAGTGGGAGAGAGAGTGTGGGAGAGAGAGATAGAGAGTGTGGGACAGAGAGAGAGAGAGTGTGGGAGAGTGAGAGAGAGAGTGCGGGGGGAGAGAGAGAGAGTGCGGGGGGGAGAGAGAGAGAGTGCGGGGGAGAGAGAGAGTGTGTGGGGGAGAGAGAGAGAGAGTGCGGGGGAGAGAGAGAGTGCGGGGGAGAGAGAGAGTGCGGGGGAGAGAGAGTGTGGGGGAGAGAGAGAGTGGGGGGGACAGACAGAGTGTGGGGAGAGAGAGAGAGAGTGTGGGGGAGAGAGAGAGTGTGGGGGAGAGAGAGAGAGTGTGGGGGAGAGAGAGAGAGAGTGTGGGGGAGAGAGAGAGAGTGTGGGGGAGAGAGAGAGAGAGTGTGGGGGAGAGAGAGAGTGTGGGGGAGAGAGAGAGTATGGGGGGGAGAGAGAGAGAGAGAGTATGGGGGGGAGAGAGAGAGAGAGTGTGGGGGAGAGAGAGAGTGTGGGGGAGAGAGAGAGAGAGTGTGGGGGAGAGAGAGAGAGTGTGGGGGAGAGAGAGAGAGTGTGGGGGAGAGCGTGTGTGGGGGAGAGAGAGAGAGTGTGGAGGAGAGAGAGTGTGGAGGAGAGAGAGAGTGTGAGGGAGAGAGAGTGTGAGGGAGAGAGAGAGAGTGTGGGGAGAGAGAGTGTGGGGAAGAGAGAGAGAGTGTGGGGGAGAGAGAGAGTGTGAGGGAGAGAGAGAGAGAGTGTGGGGGAGAGAGAGAGAGAGTGTGGGGAGAGAGTGTGGGGGGGAGAGGGAGAGGTAGGGAGACTGACTGACTGGGTAGGTGACTGACTGACTGACTGGGTAGGTGACTGACTGACTTTAGGTGACTGACTGACTGGGTGGGTGGGTAGGTGACTGACTGACTGACTGGGTGGGTAGGTGACTGGGTGGGTGGGTAGGTGACTGACTGACTGGGTGGGTAGGTGATTGACTGGGTGGGTGACTGACTGGGTGGGTGACTTAGGTGACTGACTGCTGGGTTGGTGGGTGGGTAGGTGACTGACTGACTGACTGGGTGGGTAGGTGACTGACTGACTGGGTGGGTGGATAGGTGACGAACTGACTGGGTTGGTGGGTAAGTGACTGACTGGGTGGGTGACTACTTGTGGTCTCTCTCCCTCCCCCCTACACACACACACACACACACACACACACACACACACACTCTCTCCCCCCCTACACACACATACTCTCTCCTCCCCCCCCTTACACACACACACATACTCTCTCCTCCCCCCCTACACACACACACACATACTCTCTCCCCCCCCCTACACACACATACATACTCTCTCCTCCCCCCCCCCCCCCTACACACCGTGGATCGCTGTGGTCTCCAGTCTCTGTGACAGCCGAGGAAGCGGCAGGCCGGGTGTCACCCTCGGCCTCAGCGGCTGTCGTTGCGGGTCACCGGGTGTCAGTGAGGGGTTCCGGACACAGGGGGAGAGAGGAGTGGGGGGGGCTAGTGATGTGGTGGGTCACCAGGTGTCAGTGAGGGGGTCAGACACGCTGGGACATGGGGGCAGCGGCAGCCTCAGCTCAGTTGCTGTCGGTGAAGGAGGAGACCATCTTCTCACGATGGGCTGAGCTGCCATGCGGGGTCATGGAGGCCGGGGACACGGAGTTGGAGGTGAGATCAGGAGTGAGTGGGGAGATTTGGGGTGTCGGGGGGAGATTGGGGTGAGGGGGGGTCACGGAGGCCGGGAGAGATTGGGGTGAGGGGGGGTCACGGAGGCCGGGAGAGATTGGGGTCAGTGGGGTCACGGAGGCCGGGAGAGATTGGGGTGAGGGGGGGTCACGGAGGCTGGGAGAGATTGGGGTGAGGGGGGGTCACGGAGGCTGGGAGAGATTGGGGTGAGGGGGGGTCACAGGTGCCGGGAGAGATTGGGGTGAGGGGGGGTCACGGAGGCTGGGAGAGATTGGGGTGAGGGGGGGGTCACTGAGGCCGGGAGAGATTGGGGTGGGGGGGAGAGGTGGCGGGTGGCTCGATGGAAGGGGAGGCGACAGATGGCCCTGCAGGAGCCTGAGGCAGACAGGCGCGGAAGGGGCTGGCTGCCGGAAGGGGGAGGAGTGAAAGCGCTGAGGAGTATTGCTGAAAGGCGGGGGTGGAGCGAAGGCACTGCTCAGAGAGCCGGAGGCGGGGTAATCTCCCCCAACAAATGGGAGGGGGAAGGGGACCCTCGCTACTGCCTAGACTAAGGTGCTACAATCAGGGGAAATAAATGAACTAATAAACCAAAGAAACTAAAGAAAAGAACCCCTATGCTGAGAGCACTCAATTGGCTTGGCTGGTGAACTGATACTACTACCCCAGGAACCTGATAATAGAGGTAAGTATATAAAACTGATTGTCATGGTGAATAAATTAAAAGTAAACTTTATTAGGAGGAATCCTCAATTAAAATAGATATGTAGATCAACCTCTATGTGAGGTAAACTAGAACAAAAAGGCGAAATAATAAAAAGGAGATGGGGGTATGGGAATGGGTATGGGAATAAAGGATAATAAACCCTATTGAAAGCAATAGGTACTCTAATTTGCACCACCTACCATGGATGGTAAATGAGTGACATAAATCACTGGTGAATAATTGTGAGCCTCAGGAATTCTGGATATTAGTATGGCTGGCCTTAGGCTCAGCTAAACAGATGAATATGCCCACAATACAGTGGCGACCAACTTTATTCTAACTCGGCTAGCTCCGCGAATTTCAGAATATCCCGGTGATGTGCGGTTTTGTGTCGTTTTCGCCCGGAGTGTATTGCGTTATTTTCGCGGCTGTGATTTAAGCATTTTATTCCCGCTGTCTGCAATACTGCAATGCCGTGTAAAAACTCATGGGGGCGTTTGCGAGCTGTTGTCTTTGAAGCCGTCCCCTATAACCCCTAACATACAGTACTGTACACATACAGTACTGTATATGCACATCAATGATACTATAGGCCGGCGGGGGCGAGATGTGTTTGCAGCAGAGAGAGATTCGCTGCTCTCTCTGCGCAAACATCGGCACATTAAAAATTATTTAAAATACATTTTTATTCATAGTGTAGATGTGCAGGGGGTCTCCGGAGCTGAACCGCATTGGTTTCAGGCCCGGGGACCCCCTGCTTCCCGAGATACAGGTCCCTTTATAAGGTGCCGGTATCCCTCTGCATTTAAAGGTCCCGATCACGTGACCGCGGCATCTAAACCAAGCAGAGGGATACCGGCACCCCCTAAAGGGGCCTGTATCTCGGGGAGCAGGGGGTCCCCGGACCTAAAACCACAGCGGTTCAGCTCCGGAGACCCTCTGCACATCTACAGTATAAATAAAACACACACATCAATAAAGAATCGTTCCTTACCTTTGCGGCTATGTGCTATGGTAACGAAGCAGCATGAATGTATTTTTAATAATATTGTACAGTGAGCAGGGGGTTCCCTGAGCCAGAAATCAAAGCTCAAGGGACCCCCTGCTCCTGCACAATATTATTAAAATACAGAAATGCTGCTTCATTACCATAGCTGATAGCCGCTAAGGCAATGAAGGGGTTAACCCACCGTGCCCGCTTTATTGTGGGTAGCGGGGGTGGGTGAAGGGGGTATTTGGCCCTTGGTGTGAGTTTAGGACTTGCGGGGGGGTTGCGGGTGCACTTAACCCCTTCACGACCGTAGCAGTTAATACCGCTACGGTCATGAAGGGGTTAACCCCTCCCGCTACCCCCCCGCAAGCCCTAAACAACCACCGTTGAGGCTAATACCCCCTTCGCCCACCCCCGCTACCCACAATAAAAAAACATTCACACACAGCAGCCGCCCAAAAAAAATAAATCTAAATAAATAAATAAATACATCAATATAAATAAATAATTTAAAATACATTTTTATTCATAGTGTAGATGTGCAGGGGGTCTCCGGAGCTGAACCGCATTGGTTTCAGGTCCGGGGACCCCCTGCTTCCCGAGATACAGGCCCCTTTATGAGGTGCCGGTATCCCTCTGCATTTAAAGGTCCCGATCACGTGACCGCGGCATGTAAACCAAGCAGAGGGATACCGGCACCCCCTAAAGGGGCCTGTATCTCGGGGAGCAGGGGGTCCCCGGACCTAAAACCACAGCGGTTCAGCTCCGGAGACCCTCTGCACATCGACAGTATGAATACAACACACACATCAATAAAGAATCGTTCCTTACCTTTGCGGCTATGTGCTATGGTAACGAAGCAGCATGAATGTATTTTTAATAATATTGTACAGTGAGCAGGGGGTTCCCTGAGCCAGAAATCAAAGCTCAAGGGACCCCTGCTCCTGCACAATATTATTAAAATACAGAAATGCTGCTTCATTACCATAGCTGATAGCCGCTAAGGCAATGGAGGGTTAAGGCAGAATAGCATGTTTATTGGGGACATTTGCCCCCAATAAACATTGCAATAAACAACATACAGTACAGTACACCCCCTGTGTATTTAAAATACATAAACAACAATAAATACATTAAATACATATTTTTAATGTGTCTGTTAAACCTCCCTGCCTTGACTGTAATCCAGTGGTTCCCAAACTTTTTCGGTTCAAGGCTCCCCAAGGCAATCAGAATTTTTTCAAGGCTCCCAAGGCGATCAGGATTTTTACGCGGCGCCCAAAGTAAAAACAAAGGTGTATATACATACCTAACAGTTGCAGTGCGCAGTTGGTGTCTCTCTCAGACACTCTCAGACACTCTCACTCTCTCACACACTCTCACTCTCTCTGACCTCACTCTCTCTCTCTCTGACCTCACTCTCTCTCTCTCTGACCTCACTCTCTCTCTGACCTCACTCTCTCTCTCTCTCTGACCTCACTCTCTCTCTCTCTCTCTCTCTGACCTCACTCTCTCTCTCAGACATCCCTCACTCTCTCTCTGACCTCACTCTCTCTCTCTCTCTGATCTAACTCTCTCTCTGACCTCACTCTCTCTCTGACCTCACTCTCTCTCTGACCTCACTCTCTCTCTGACCTCACTCTCTCTCTCTGACCTCACTCTCTCTTTCTGACCTCACTCTCTCTTTCTGACCTCACTCTCTCTCTGACCACACTCTCTCTCTCTGACCTCACTCTCTCTCTCTCTGACCTCTCTCTCTCTCTCTCTCTCAGACCTCACTCTCTCTCTCTCTGTCAGACCTCACTCTCTCTCTCAGACCTCACTCTCTCTCTGACCTCACTCTCTTTCTCTAACCTCACTCTCTCTCTCTGACCTCACTCTCTCTCTCTCTGACCTTACTCTCTCTCTCTCTCTGATCTCACTCTCTCTCTCTCTCTCTCTGATCTCACTCTCTCTCTCTCTCTCTGACCTCGCTCTCTCTCTCTTTCTGACATCACTCTCTCTCTCTCTCTGACCTCACTCTCTCTCTCTCTCTCTCTGACCTCACTCTCTCTCTCTCTGACCTCACTCTCTCTCTCTCTGACCTCACTCTCTCTCTTTCTCTCTGACCTCACTCTCTCTCTCTCTCTCTCTCTCTCTCTCTGACCTCACTGTCTCTCTCTCTCTCTCTCTCTCTCTCTGACCTCACTGTCTCTCTCTCTCTGACCTCATTCTCTCTCTCTCTCTTACCTCACTCTCTCTCTCTCTGACCTCACTCTCTCTCTCTCTCTCTCTCTCTCTCTCTCTCTCTCTCTCTGACCTCACTCTCTCTCTCTGACCTCACTCTCTCTCTCTCTCTGACCTCACTCTCTCTCTCTCTGACCTCACTCTCTCTCTCTCTCTCTCTCACTCTCTCTGACCTCACTCTCTCTCTCTCTCTCTGACCTCTCTCTCTCTCTCTGACCTCTCTCTCTCTGACCTCACTCCCTCTCTCTGACCTCACTCTCTCTCTCTGACCTCACTCTCTCTCTCTCTCTGACCTCACTGTCTCTCTCTCTCTCTCTGACCTCACTGTCTCTGTCTCTCTCTCTCTCTGACCTCACTCTCTCTCTCTCTTACCTCACTCTCTCTCTCTCTCTGACCTCTCTCTCTGACCTCACTCTCTCTCTGACCTCACTCTCTCTCTGACCTCACTCTCTCTCTGACCTCACTCTCTCTCTGACCTCACTCTCTCTCTGACCTCTCTCTCTCTCTCTCTGACCTATCTCTCTCTCTCGGACCTCTCTGACCTCTCTCTCTCTCTGACCTCTCTCTCTCTCTGACCTCTCTCTCTCTCTCGGACCTCTC